>NC_090308.1:64899531-65520312 GCF_039906515.1 Pseudorca crassidens | reverse complement strand
ACAAACCCTGCTGACTTATTGTTTCCATTTGGGCACTGCTGTATCCGTTAGAGCCTTCCTTCTTTTAGTCTTCCACTTTTGGTTGAGAATCTTAAACATCCACTCTATATCAATCCCTTGATTTTTATTTTCCTTAAAAATCCTTAAAATAAATTCTTCTCTCATGTTATGCTACAGCTACTATACAATCTATTTCTCCTCCTTTTTATTTAAACTTTTCAAAAGAGTAGTCCTCATTTGCTGCCTTTAATTCCTCTCCTCCTTTTTATGTTTGTACTCTATGCTGTTGTGCCTGCGTCCATAGGACTTATCAAATGTCTCTCTGTACCGTTACCGATAACTTCCAAATTTCCAATTCTAACAACATTTATATAACTGGAATTCTGTAGTTCCTTGGCTTCTATACCACAGCACACAGTAGTCCACCTTTTGGTTTTGTGATTGGGCCTCCCTGGTTTCTCTTGTGAGCTTTGTTCAGGGGAGTGACGAGAGGGATGTATCCTTAATAAGTCATACTAATCTTTTGCCTAGCTCAGTGCTTGGCGTAGAGTAGAAGCTCAACATTTTCAGAAATACTACATAAGTGAAATAAAACCTGCCTCTAAACTATGACCTTTAATGTATGACCTGCTGTAATTAAGCCCAGCTAGGGCTGTAGACCCCAGTTACTCTCTAGTCTCATCATTCACTTGAGGGACATTTTAAATTGGTAGATTTCATAGGTAAGTCTGGATTTCTTCCTTCTCTTGCTTGATGTGAAGCTGTGACAACACTGAGCTGGCATTTCTTTAGAGCAACCTGTCATGGATTTGAGTAGCTAATGGTCTCTTATGGATAGGCATGTACTCTGAAGTATGACTTGATTCATTAATTTACCTTGCCTGCCTGGGGCATTTTAATTTAGACCTCCTAGTTCAACCTGTTATCTACACCCAAACTTTATGCTACCTTATGATATCCCAAGGAAGTAATATGGTCCGGGGTAGGTGTCCGGTTAGGAAAAAAAGGACTTGTTATCCTGAACACATTTACTTCTAACAATTAAGTTTTCCATTTATGATTATTGGTTGACTTAGCATATAACTGACTTATAAAGAACTTTTGGAAATTTTAATCCAGGAAACAAAACTGGTAAAATCAAATCTCAATTTTCTGTGTTTTAAAGAGAGGACCATCACAAGCATAAAATAACATTTATGTTGGTCAGTGAAGGTATGCCGTGTTTTAAAAAAACACAAAACGTAAAATTTGAACTTACAAAGCAGAAGCACTATGACTTAATTTTGTTATGCATGTTTACTTTATAAAAGAAATCAGTGATGTATACTTTTGAGTAGTACCTGTCAAACCCAGGTAAGGCATGATTTTATTTATAAATAACTGTTTGACCTTTTTTGTTGAATTTAATACTGATAACATCCATTATTTTAAAAATTAAACATTTAAATGAAACATACAAATATTTCAGAAGAAATCTATATAATCCCTCAGTAACTATGTTTATTCATCTTCAGCTTTTTTATTTAAGCTCATATATCTTTACATGGTTGTAGTCAATGAGTTATGCCACATTTTCTTCTACTTTTTAATTTAGCATTATTTTACAGGAGAATTTATTTGTATGTATTTCATATTTAACCCTTTATTGGCATAATATATTCTATCAAATCAATATGTCAGAGTGTGCGCTGTTTTGAAGATTTGGATTGTCTTCGTTTTTCACTGCTATAGTAATGGTGTTATAAATATCTTTAATATACTTTTAACTCTCTTTAAATGATTTCCTCCCATTCCTTCTTAAAACTCTTTTCTTCCTTGGCATTTAGGAAAGTACTTGTCATTCCTTCTCCGTCTTTTTTTATGGCCTCTTTAGCTGTGCTTGAACCTTAACTGCTGTCTAGATCTCTGAAACAACTCATTTGGGAATTTTGAAATAGGAGTAGTTGTTCAGTAGCTTCAAGGGGTGGAAAGTATGAGTAGGGGAGATGTGGAGAGAAGGGTGCTCCAAGCAGAAAGAGTTACCCAAAGATACTGAGATGCAAACCAGATAGACTATTCAGACAATTCCATATATTTTCATTGTTTGGAGCTCTTAAGAAGGAAAAAAGGATAAGATTTTGAGGACCTTAAATTCTATATAGACCATGAGAATAGAAATTAAAGAATACATGATGATCTTATTTGCATTTTAGAAGATCATTCTGATAATTATATGGGGAAAGGCTAAAGTGGGAAGCAGGGTAGAGACAATGGAAGCAGTTAGGAGACAATTGCTATAATCAGGCCTGAGATGACAAGGGTCTAAGCCACAATGGCAGTAATAAGGATGGACAAATGGGAAGGAGGAGAAATCAACCAGGATTTGGTCACTAATTGGCTGCAGTCAGTGAGGTATTATAAAAGAAGGAGATGAAGATGCGTCCCAGGTTTCTGACTTCAATGACAATAATAAACAGCATGGATAACAGTATTAACCAAGCCTGAGAGTTCACATAATGAATTCAGTTTTGACCAATCTAAATTGGAGGTACTAGTGTCAGATGAGTGGTTGGATATATGATGATACTTTGGAGAGAGGCTTGGGGAGAGAGTCTGGAGAGTTTGGAGAGAGGTCTGGGTAGGAGCTGTAGACTGTGCTATGAGCCCTGAGCAGTTCCTTATGTCCAATTGTTGTAGGGCATGTCTACCTAGATATTCTACTATCACCTGAAATTCAACATAATCAAATTCTAACTCATCAGCTTTTCTCCCAAGCTAGTTATGTTAACTTCCTCATGGCTAACTGCGGTATTGTTAAACCACTCACCTCTAGACTCTAAGCCACAGAAGTAAGCTTTATGCCTTTTATCTTTATTGTTATTGCCAAACTAGCCTTTTATCAAGTCCTACAATTTCTTTCTTCAAAATTTCTTTAGTAGAATTATCCAGGTGCCCAGAAACCTAGGTTTCAGTCCCGACTCTGCTGCTAACTGGGAAGATGATCAACTTGTACAGGCCTAACAACCTTCCTAAGTCCTAGTATCCACATCTGAAAAAAGGAGGGCTTTGACTTAGTCAGTGAATTCTCTTCCAGGTAGTCAGTTCTATATCTTTTCTTTCTGATTCTGATACTACAATCTGTTATTCCAGCTTTCAGTTTCATTCCTACCCAATCCCATGCATATAGTTGTCACCAGAAGCTTCCTTAAACACTAATCTTTCATATTATATCTTTGTTTGGGCACTAGCCTAGTGACTCCCTTTTACCTATTGCATCAAGCCTGACTTCTTTGTCAACTTATCAAGATTCTATAAAATGATTTCTACCTGGCTAAGTTTATCCTTCATTACCTTCTAATATCATCCCTTATCTCCAGTCAGTCTAGACTTCTGACTGATTTCTTTAAAGAATTTGATCATGACCTTTTCTCCATTTGAAAATCCAGTACCCTTCCCTCTGAATCCTAAATTATTTTTCAAAGATCCACTCAAGTCCTCTCCTCTGGGGAGATTATACTGAACCATTCCATTACTTAGTGTTCTCCTTTCTTCTGACTTCCAAGCACAGTTGTATTCTGTGGCACGATTTAGCACTTAATCCGTAGGCTTAATTTTTGACAGATTCCTGTGTATGGGCCACCTTTTGTACCTGCCACAGCCTCACAGAGTACGAAGCCTAATGCACCATAAATACATGTTGGTTTATTAGCTTTCAGGAGCACACACATTTCTCAGGATAAGGAACAGACTATAACCTGTACGTTTGAGACAGCAAAACAAAATAACAAAGCAAGAGCTCTGTTGGAGAGGTAACCTGTTAGATGATTTAAAAATCATATGCTACAATGGACTTGGGTAATTGAAGAGCCTAAATAGTCTATTAAATAGAAAGTTAACTCTTGAATTATTTTTGGTTGTATTTATACACAGTTGCCAATTTGAGCATTATGGGTCAAATATTGTTATTAGAAGTTGTGCATTTAGGATTTGAATCATCTATGCTATGATAAAAGCATTTTGGTTTTAAGGATGCCACTTTTAACTACTGGAAATCTTTAGTGAAATTTCAAGTTATATATTGTTTTAATAGGTCAAGGTTTCAAATAGATTCCATGAGTTTCTTGAAGAAAGCAGTCACAGAATAGGCCGTAAATTACTTGAGTATGTCCCAAAGTAATATTTTAGCTGAGTTTTGAAATTTAAATGCCTTTTTGGACTTAAGAATTTATTTCAAAAGAGAAGAGAACTTATCTGCCACATCTTATCTTTTCTCCAGATCTGTCATCAAACATTTAGCTGGTTTTGCAATTATTATTTAGTACTTTTATATTTTGCAAGGCACCCTGAAGTAATTTTAATTATTATGACAAGCATGTTGCAGAAATACTGTGTGATTCTTTATGAATTTTCTATATGACTTTCTCTGGTATCTCTGGGTTTTTGGCTGTCTCCTATTTATAAGAAAGTTTATTTTGCCATGCCACTGCCTTCAAAAAGTTTAAAGCCTCCCAGATTAACAATGTACCACAGAGCAAAGACAGGCCAACCTACATTCAGAATTTAACTATAAACCCTCATGGGCCAAAGACAGGATTCTAAAGAGAATCATGATTCATATTCTGTGTTCTCTAAGGTTGAACAAGTGTCTAGGCTCCTGAGAGCAGGTGTCAGCAGGCTTTACCACAGTGATTCTCAGTGTAGCAGGAGTTGTGGAAAACCATATCAAGGACTGAAAAGCTGAAGGGGACAAAGCTGTCTCTCAGAACACAAGAGACCCAGAGAATACGAAGTATGGCAGAGACCTCATGGTTTCCATCTGTTCAAAAACCACTTGGGTAAACATTTCAGTTGGTTTCCATTCCCTGCCCCATCCTGCTGGTGTTTACTTACTATTCACTGCATCTGCATTATATATTCTTATTAATTGAGAGAAATCTGCTTTTCCATAATTTGGGGATGTGATTGTACAGCCACTTATAATGATAATGGCACCATCACATAATTTATCTTTTACAGTTTTACAAAGCACTTTCATAGACATTATTGCATATGATCCTATGACAAGCCTGTGAGGTACGTAGGGCAGACGTTATTCTACTCGTGAATAATTTGAGGCCCAGAGCAGTTAATTGATTTTTTCCAAGATCACACAGCTAATAGAATGGTGTTGGAACCCAGGTCTCTTGACCTAAAGGCCAGAGATCTTTCTATTATTCTTGGATTTCTGTTATCAAGCTTGTTAATTATCACATTCATGGGTGACTGATTAAAGGGAAAATGATAAAGGTGTGAAAGGATTCACATTTCATGGAAAATGAGGATGAGAACTGTCTCCCTATGTTGCTTTTCTGATTTAATTGTAGACTTGTAGGAATTGATAATCAATAGAGAAATGAATGGATACAACCTTTTTTTATTATTATATACAAAGCCCGACAGTTACCTGAGCTCTTGATTTATGGATCCTGGAGGAAAATACATCTTGTTTTTCAAATAGGGTCAGCGGGGGCGGGGGGGCTCTAGTTTCTCTCAATATGACCCTTTCCAATATCTTAACTTGCCTTATCACAAAATATTTATTTCTATCTAACCTAAATCCTGACTGCTGTCATTTAGGCCCAAATCCTTTTGTTCAGCAGGTGCTAGTGTACAATTTTAATTTATAGCTTTGGAAGGGTGCAGGAAATATATTTGAATGATTTCTGACTGCTGACAAGCCCTAATAACTGATAGTCCCAGACATTGAACTGAATGTCCTTTGGCAGGGATGGCTATTTTGAGGGCAGAAGACAGAAACTGGCAAAAACTTTTTTCATGCAGGTGTGGTTTTATGATGGCATTTTATGACAGAAATTAACCAAGTGTCCTTTATATGGTTTATGATGTTATCAGCTCCTAGGCTGAGATTTCATTCTCATTATTCATGTTTATTTGATGTAAAGCAAATTAAATATCAGACAAGAATATTGTGATATAATTTTGATTTTGCAGATGTAATCTGACACCTGAGCAACTTCAGAGAAGCTGGCTTCTTTTATGTGTGCTATTTAGTTCTGTTCTGAAAAATGCTTTTGCATTTTCAAAGGCAGATGTTGTGCTTGTCTGTATGGCTTGTACAATTTTGAGCGCTGTATCAGCACTTGATATTAATGGCAAACAAGAAAAGCTTTACATATTATAGTTATTTTTCTAGCTTCAAAGATTTTAAAGGTAGGATTTAAAAAATTGCTCTGAATAAAAAACTGTAACTGGAGTTCTCTGACGGCGGTATATATTGATGCATTTCTTTGATTTTTTTTTTCTTCAGTCTATACAATAAATGGGGTAAAATACATGGACAGAGTTTGTGTGTTTTCCGTTCTGAAAAGACTCCCTTCTGAAGTCCCAGTTTGTTATCATGCATGTTAAGTGCCAGAAATAGGTGTTGCACTAAGAGGGGTCCTAGAGCACTTGTCACCTTCACAGCTTTCTTGTGAACGGTCACTTTTCCACTGCAGCAGATGAACCTGGCCCTGACCAAGTCTGACTGGCCCAGTTGTGAGCATCGGACCAAAAGGCAGCATTTATAGGCTGACCAGTCTGTCCCGTCCAATATTTACCTCCCAGTTCCCCTGGCCCTTATGCTTTGCACTCAGCATGCAGACATGTGTGCGAAGATGATCTGTTTAGCTTGGGGTTTCAAGATGGTTCCTGTTGATCATGCCATTGTAATTTGTTTTTTGAAACCTGAGTCTGTAACCTCAATTTAGATGATGCATAGAGAGCACATATTGAAAATCAGACTCAGCTTTAAAAATGATAAAATAAACAAGTCAAAAAATGAATTGTACATTATATCACACAAATCGGAGGCTCAGACAGATAATGTGGTCCGTGGTAACAGGAAATAGCTTGTGGCTGTGAATCATGCACATGTGTGTGGCCTTGCGTGTGTAGGACACGGCCTCTGTAAAGACCCTCTGCAAGGGACCATGTCAGTCAGGGGTTGGTTCACAACAGGGCCACTGTGAGTATTACGGGAATAAGAGGTTTCTTATAGGAATTAGACCTGAAACAAATGTGGGAGGAACTGGGAAGTAGGGTCCTGCAGAGGAGTTGGAGGATCCAAGAAGGAGTTCTTAACCAATTTGCCTGAAGTGCTGGCCAGGATGGACAAATTGGAGCTTGCAGGGAAGTCTGTGTTGCCTGATCTGGGAAGCCAAGCTCATCCAGCTGCCAAAGTGGAACCATGGAAAAGTCTTTGGGAAACTGTTGCCTCTGTGTGGTTACTACCTCTGAGGGTCTGCAGCTGAGCAGCTGGTGGTGTTCCTGGGGCCACTGTTGGCCAGCAGGGCCATCAGTTGGCAAGAAGAGCTGGATGCAAAGCAGAGCAAAGTGAGAACAAGCTGGCACCTACCTGGCTCATCTGCATCTGTTTGCTACCATGTCAGACTGTGACCACCTTCCAAGAGTAAAGGCTGCTGCTTCGCTTCTGCCTTCCAAATCATGCACAAGTTCCTCTTTTGGCCAGCTTTAACCTGGAAACCTCAGGATCCTCAGCTTACCCAAGTAGACAAAGCACAGCACAGAACAGGACTGTCAGTTTCCACAGGGCTCTGTAGGACAGAAGAGTTATTATTTGTGGTTCAGAACCGGCACCATCCTAGGAGTGTCATTTGAGGGCTGTTGAAAAGTAAACCTGCTGACCAGTATCCCCCCATCTACCAGTTTGTGTTCGGTGGTGCCCAGGGTTCTTACCATTCATCTCTATTTTGGGTTAAAGTGTTATATCTATAAAAATTCCCAGTTAAATTGCAGAATCTTACTGCGAGAGTTAATACATTAAGTCTTGTGAATCATTTATATAAACATGGCTTTATCACTTAGCTGGCCTAACATCTGAGAAGGTGTGGAGAGAGAAGGTGGAGAAAGCTCCAGTGCTATCCTAGAAGGTAAGGATGAGTCAGGTATCTTGGTGGAAGCCCTTATACATATATCAATGGAGAAGAGAGGGTGCCAAAGTGGAATTTGCCTACCTAACTGTATTTCCTGGTAATAATTCTGCTTAGAATTAGCCTCTCCACTATACTGCTCAAGGGTGAAATTACAGATGGTACTCGTGAGGTGTTACTATTCATATTTACGTTCATGGAGTTAAAACTAGAATATTTAGAACCATGTTCAGTTTGTAAAGGTATATAACTGTGCAATGATTTGTTCTTTAGTACCAGAAAAATCAACTTAGTTTTAGGTTGCCTGCTCTTCACACATACTATTTTAATCTAGCATTGCTTGATTCCATTATATATCTTGGGATAGAACTTTAAGGCAAGGGTGTTTATTAAGTTTCCCTTCCCTTCCCCTCCCTTCTTTTCTTCTCTGATGTGGTTCTTTAAACAAAATGCAGTGGTGATTTCTGTCTCTGACCTCCGGCAAATTGTGATCTCCTGCAGTTGGCCTAGGTGCTTTCCTGTCAATGGGTAAGACTGCAGGCAGAGACGGGCACCGGGAGGCAGCCGCTCGTGTTCTGGTTACTGTGAGCCGGGAGGAAAATTAGGCAAAGACGATAGATTGACATCAAGGACATCTGAGGTGAGCAAGTCCTTCTAGTTTATACGTGAGGCAGGAAGATAAATTAATAAGGGAAAGTGACAGTCATTTATACTGGCTGGCATCAGCAGGCATCTCAACTAGGCTGCCGACCAAAGGTCACAACTCACCTGCCATTGAGACAGCCCACAGTGAGGCTAGAAATGATTTATTTTCAACAGTTCTTTAGATACTTTATACTTTGTGGTGACAGAAGAGTGTCTCTTTTCCTCTCCCTCTTCCTCTCCAACCCCTTGACTCTTTAGCTCACTTGTGAGCATGCATGTGCTGTCTCTAAAAACATGCAGAAGCAATAAATCAGCCAGTTTAAGAAGACCCAGCCAGCCCAACACAGATCGATTTCACAGGGAAGTCGATGGCCTGCTAATAGAATTACAACTACCTGTCAAAACAGGGAAAACATATCTGTGACAGTGACAAAGGGCAAATCAATTTAAGAAGAGGTTTTTTCTTCTTCCAGAGACATAGATGTGGAATACATGGGTGTCTCTGAGAGTCTGTAATTGTGAATAGAAACCATATACTTGGACTGTTTAAAGATAAACTTATGTCAATGATTCTGGAAGAGCAGACTGACTCTTCTAGGTTTGTCTGGTAACTAGCAGTTCGCTCTGAAATAGGATATATAACAGGAAGCCGCTGCCTGAAAACACATTCTTTTAACTTTGTTATACCAAATAAGTTGGTCTTGTCCATTAGATAAATTATATTCCCACAGACTTTGCATTTTCATGTTTCCTGTTGTGTCTCATTTCAGGCAAGGAGCTGTGCATTGCCAAGGACGTCTCTCTGGCAAATCTTTATCTTCTAAGTCAACTTGATCATTTTCAGAGACCTTGTAAAGCTGTTGGCAATATGACTTTTAGTAACAGCAACTTTTGTGTTCAGGCTTAGTTTCTTGCAAAGGGAATCTTAATCCTAAACACAGCTCCTAGCCTAAACCCTTTGTGTTTTAACGTGAGGCTCTTTCAGACCAAGGACTTGATTTTTAAAAACAATTTAATATGCATTAACTTAGCACAGCAGCATGGATTTTCTGCAAAATAAATAAAGAAAATGTCACATAGTAAGAGATATATACTTGATTTCTGCCCCCATTTCCTGGCCTACAGCTTCTAAACCCCTCAGAGTCTCCAAAGTGACAAGTGTCTTTTTGTATGCTAAGAAGATTACTGGTGGCTAGGGGGCTCCAGGATAACCTCTGATGGAGGCTGGTTGTCAGGGGAACCAAACGTGTGGTTAGAAGTTGGAACTTCTAATCCCACCCCCTGACCTCTCTGGGGAGGGGAGGGAGCTGGAGGTTATTTAATTACAAATGGCCAGTGATTTAATCAACCTTGCCCATATAATGAAGCCTTCATGAAAATCTTAAGTGAAGGGTTTCAGAGAGCTTCTGGACTGGTGAACACATGGAGGTACTGGGAGGGTGGTAAACCCTGGGAGAGGGCATGGGAGCTCTGTGCACCCCACCCCCAATACCATGCTCTATGCTTCTCTTTCATTCGGCTGTCCCTGAGTTGTGTCTTTTACAATAAACAGATAATAGTAAGCAAAGTGCTTTCCTGAGTTTTATGAGCTGTTCTAGCAAATTATCAACCTGAGGCGGAGGGTGTGGGTACCTCTGCTTTACAGTGAGTTGATCAGAAGCACAGGTGATAATCTGGCTTTTTGTGATTGCTGTCTGAAGAGAAGGGGAGGGCAGTCCTGTGGGACTGAGCCCTTAATTTATGGGGTCTGTGCTAATTCTGGGTGGTTAATGTCCGAATTGCTTGCTGGGGAAAACCCACACGTTCAGTGTCAGAAGTGGTAAGGTTAGTAGAAGCAAACAGGAGAGTTTTCCCTTTTAGAAACAAACAAAAAGTAATCCACTGTTACAAGAGAATCTAACCGTGTCATTGTAATCAGGAAGCACACTGGGTCTTACACTCACCAAAGCTCAGTGATCAAATGGACCCGCATTGCTGCTCCCTCCCTGGAGAAGAGCTGCTTTGTGGCAGTAGAAGCATGGTTTGATAAACATCGTTCTGGAATCAGACACATTCGCATTTTGATCTGCAACCCCTTACTAGCTGCAGGACTTGGGTAAGGGCTTAGCCTCTGGACGTGCTAGTTTCCCATTCTGTACAACGGGGCCATTAGTAGTGCTTAACCTCCTTTGGTTGTTACGAGGAGTAACTGAGCTACTGGGTAAATCCCATGGCACTGACATAGTGGGGAGGAGACCTGCCATCACTCATTTCTGTAATCTCCCTTGGGCTTATGACTAGGCCAAGGATTGAATGATCTTACTGGCGAGGTTTTGCTCCAGGAAGCTGGGCGATGTCTCCCCATGCTGTGTTTTAAGTTAACAGACACTGTGATTGTCTCCAACCCCCTCTCTCTATATATACCCCTTCCTTGTTGTGTCTTAAGAATCTTAATGCCTTCCATTGTCATTTCCATCTCTACCTTTCGAGACACCAGTCTCATCCCTGCCTGAGGAACTGGTTAAAGGGGCCAGGAAAATGCCCGGTGGTATGTCTGCTGCCTTGTGTTTGGTGGGTGGTGGCTTTGGCACCTGGCATTGAGGGTCAGCGATTCAGCCTCCTGGCCCAGTCTGGCTTTGCTGACTACAGTTCTCATTCACAGGAACTCATTTGCATCCCCACTCTTATGGAAATGAAGACAGGAGCAAGATTTCAATCACTTCTCAGGAATGTTAGAGAGTAACCAATAACTTTTTTTTTTTGGATTCTTTTCTTCCAGACTAATGCTGATGAGAGCTGCATTCCACGAGGGCTTAGTAATAGAACCACAGTTGGCCCAGCTGTTTCAGAATGTTGTCTGTAGAGAGGGGTAGTAACCCAGTTTGATGCTCTGGTATGAGCTTATATCCACATGCCTCTCACTTGGGCTCTAAGTCCATTCACTTTCCACTGCAGTTCCATGAAATTCATCCTGGATCTGTCCCAATTTCAGAGCTATTGTATTAGCATCATTGCTGGACATAAACAAATATTGACTATAGCCTTAATTTCTGTTCTTCCTTAAAGAAATTTATAAAAATGGCACTGTGGTGCATCTATGTGGATAAAGACAAAAATGCAAGTTTCCCTTGGCATTGATAGGATAAATGTACACTTTGTCTCACTTTTTAATTAGGATAATTGTGTGATGACTCTATACTTAGTACATTTATACATCATTACCCTGGAACTACTTCCTCATCATATTGGAAATTTCCTCTCCAAGGGCCGAGGAGCACGATGGCCTGTGGACTCAGTGTTGCATATTTTAAGTACGGCAGAGCCAGAGGAGGTGTGCTGAGTGACTGAAGATCTCCGTGTTAGCCCCTGTGTTGAAGCTCTTTGTGTAAGTCTACACTCTCTGCCTCAGATTCCTCTTGTTCTTGTGTGTGTGGGGAGAGCCTAAAGATAGTGCTTGAAAGGGTTGCCAAGATCTTAGCTTTGTGTTGGAGAAACCATCCACTAATCTTATTGCCTGAAACCAGAGTCAAAGAAGGTGCTCTGACATGAAGGTTCAGAAGAACAAACATTTCCAGACTGATTTCCAGCAAGGCGTCCAGCCTTCTACTTGGTTACTGAGGAAATAAGGCAGATGAGAAGGTGCCTGGGGCTCAGGGCCGGGGCGGGCGCTATCTCCCAGCTCTGGGTCCCTGCAGTTTGTGCCATGTTTGATGTGTAACTAACCCAACTCGGCCTCAGTTTTGCGGTACAGCAAGTGGAGGAAAGCTTTGCTGTGTTGCCCGTGACATAAAGTATTTTTAAGTTTAATAAACTCATTGTAGGATTATTCTTTTTTAGAACCACGGGCAAGGAGCCTGTAAGGCTCACTGTTCTGCAGCTGGCGCTGTGATTTCCTTCTCCTCGACAGGCTCTCTCCACTCTTCCTCCAACCTGGAGACCTGCTGTGGCTCTCTCCTCTATTACAGAGTTAAGACTGTCTGGGGAATACTAGTTAATTGCTGAGCAGCTAATCAGAATCGTAAAGGTCAGTGATAACAGGCAAAGCTTACTCATGTTCACAAACAGCAGGATGTGACAAAAGCAATTTACCTTGAGAAATCTACTGAGCTTATGCTGTCTCGCTTGGGCCCTGTCTGTCCATCTTCATCTGCCCCTTTCAGTTTCTGCTTCTGCCCCCTCTTTGGGTCCTGCTTCTAGGTATTCCATGTTGCTGTTTGGTCCCCTTTGAAGGGGTTCTGCATCCAGTTCTGGTTTGTGAGGTTTGTGCCACACCACCACCACTGTCCGACACCGGCCGCGTGTCCTACCATTCAACTCCATCCTGACACCATCCACCCGGAGAGAGCGTCAGATTCCACAGGTTACAGGCTCAGTCCCGCAAGACTGCCCTCCGCTTCAGGTGCCAAGCAAAAGCCCAGGTTGTCACTCGTGCTTCTGACCCACATATAGATCAGAGGTTCCAGGCACCCCCTCCTCAGGTTCAATTAATGTGCTAGAGTGGCTCCCAGCAATCAGAAACATTTTACCTACTAGATTACCAGATTACCAGTTCTGGGCCTCCCTTGAGCTCTACTGTTTCCTTGTGAGGTCACATGGAACAGAACGCCTTCACCACTACTGCCTGTCCCACCGGTGGCCACGCTGACCACTGTGCAGGGGTCAGGCTCCTTGTGCCCTGGAGGCCATGAGCCCTCCTGTTCCTAGGTGATGCACACTTCCCGTGGCTGCTGCCATGCCTCATACTCCTCAGAAGCGGGGAGGGGGTCCCAGCCCCACCTTTCACTCCAGGACCGAAGCAACTTTCTTAGTGGCTTGCATCCAACAGTCCCAGAAGGAAACAGAGGACACAATTGAAAGGGGTTTTGGGGAGAGTTTGAAGGAGGGATTCTTTTCAAAGGTGTCATTAGTTATTAATAGTTCACAAAATATTTTTGCTGCCTTATTAGTAGTACATAATGACAGTCACATGATCTTCTATATGTTGGGTATACAAATGAGATCATTACAGACTATTCAAGGCTTCCTTTTGAGACTTAGAATCAAATCCCAAACCCTTTACATGTCCTGTGACAGCGGTCTCCAGGCTTTTTGGCACCAGGGGCCGGTTTCGTGGAAGACAATTTTTCCACGGACCGGGGGAGGGGATGGTTTTGGGATGATTCCAGTGCATTGCATTTATTGTGTACTTTATTAATAATAATAATGTAATGATTATTACATTATAATATATAATGAAATAATTATGCAGTTCATTGTAATGCAGAATCAGTGGGAACCCTGAGCTTGTTTTCCTGCATGCAACTAGGTGGTCCCATCTGGGGATGATGGGAGACAGTGACACCCGAAGTGTGTTGCTATGTCCAGTCTACTAGGTAATCTCGTTTTGGGTGCTGTCACTGCAGAAACCCTGCTTCGCAAAGATAGGATGCTGGAAATGGAAGCAGGCTTTTCAGGCCTTTTGTGGCAATCTCAGGATATCCTGCCTTGACTTTAATCCAGAACGTATGGAGATTTGAAATTGTCTCAGACATACTTTTAAGGACACTGTCACTTGCGATCTCAAGCAGTTGATTCTCTTCTAGCAGGGACAAAGTCGATTCACCTGCTTATTCACAACTGGGTCGCGGATCCATTCCTTCCCAGTTCGGGGGTCTTCTGTGGTTGGGAAGTAATGCTCAAACTCTTTTGAAAGCTGAGATAGGTGATCATGCACCAGCCGAGAGAAAGAAGGCCCTGGCTCCGTCTCTTTCAAAATCTCTGCTGAGTCTGAAACATGTCAAAAATCCCAATGTTCACTCGTCGCCCCCATAATTCCAGTTTGGCTTTGAATGCAGTCACTCTGTCTGCCGGCTTGGACACAGTTGTTATTCTCCCCTGAAGTGACATACTGAGTTCGTTGAGCAGGTTGAATATGTCACACAAGTAAGCAAGTTTTGCGACCCATTCTGTGTTACTGAAATGTGCTGCCAGTGGTGACAGTTTTTCTAAAAGAAATCTCTGGAGCGGCTCTCATAACTCAGAAACTCTGGTCAGTGATTCCCCTTTAGAAAGCCTACTCACTCCTGTGTATAAGAGAAGACATGTGTGCTCTGCCTCCATCTCCTCACAGAGCTGCACGAACAGACGTGAGTTAAGGGCATGTACTTTAATGTGGTTGATAATTTTAATCACATCCTGCAAAACGTTATTAAGTTCAGGTGACATTTTTCTGCTAGCCAGCATTTCTCTATGTATGACACAGAGCGTAGGCTCCATTCAGAAGCGACCCCTCTGACCCGAGTAGTGAAACCAGGAAGCCGTCCAGTCATGGCAGCCACTCTGTCTGTGCATATACTGACACAAAATAACCAATTCAGTTTTCCTGATATGTAATCATTCAAAGACTTGAATAGTGCTGCAGCTGTGGTGTTGGTTGGCAACAAAAGTGCACGTAACATATCCTCATGCACATCCTCCTGAAAAATATAGCGTACAAAAACAAGCATTGTTGCCTTGTTGTCAACACCGGCAGACTTGTCAACCTGGATTGCATACCACGGTGACTCATTAATCCTGTCTAACAATTGTGCCTCAGTATCCTCTGCTATTTCATCATTTCATCTAGTTATGATGGTAGCCGAAAGAGGAACACTTGCCACTTTTTGAACTGTAGCCTCTCCTAAAAGTTCATGACAAATGTCCTTAGCAGAAGGCAGGATCAACTCTTCACCAACAGTAAGGGGCTTTTTAGCTTTAGCAATGCAGTTAGCCACTAAGAACGATGCTCTCAGTGCAGACATATTTGATGAAGTGGTGGCCTTCAGTAATTGCTTCTGTTCTTCATGTTCACGTTTTTTTCTTTTGAAAAATTCCAGAAGCTTCTCTTTCATTGCAAGGTGCTTGGTCTCCATGTGGCAAAGCAATTTTCAAGGTTTTATGGTTTTGTCGGATAGCCAGTCACCACATATTATACAAAGCGGGACTGGAGAATGTGAATCACCTGTTGCAATGAACCCGTAATTTAAGTAGGACTCATGATATTTTCTTTTAAATGCAGCTTTCTTTGGGTTGGCAGTCTTAGAGTCTTCTGCTGTCTCATCATTTGGTCTTTCCCCCTTTTCAAAGAAGCTCTCCAGCGACGTTTGTTTTTTACTTATTTTGGCTAGGGTTAGCTTGTGGGCTTACCAAAACTGTGACTGAGACAAGTGCGTAGTGTGGGAAAGAGGTGCGGACAGAAGTGGTAAATAAAATAATGGGTGGGCCACGTGCAGACTAAAATAAGTGTTGGATTCCGACTTAAAGCCTGCCACTAGATGCAGCTTGTCACTTGCCACTCACTGATAGTGTTTTGATATGAGTCTGCAAGCAACTGATTTATTATGGTCTCTGCACAGTCAGACCTCTCTGCTAATGATAATCTGTGTGTTTGCAGCGCTAGCATCACCACCTCTGCTTCACCTCAGGTCATCAGGCATTAGATTCTCATAAGGAGCAGGCAGCCTAGATCCCTCACGTGCGCAGTTCACAGTAGGGTCCGAGTTCCTATGAGACTCTAATACCGCTGCTGACCTGACAGGAGGTAGAGCTCTGGCGGTAATGCAAGCAGTGGGGAGAGGCTGTAAATACAGATGGAGCTTCACTCGCCTGCCCGCTGCTTACCTCCTGCTGTGCGGCCGGGTTCCTTACAGGCCATGGACTGGTACCAGTCCGTGGCCCGGGGGTTGGGGACCCCTGGCCTATAGGCCTCCAACCCCTCCCTACTTACCCAGCCCGATATTTAGACTCTCCCCAACCCCTAAACTCTTCATTTTGTTTTGCAAGTGGGCCAAACAGTTTTCCTCCTCAGGGTCTTTACTCATGTTCATCTCTGCCTGTAACACACTTCCTCTCTCTTCCCTTCCCTCTAATGGTTAAGTCATGGCTCAGCTTGCAGTGTCATTTCCACAGAGCACTGCTGTGCACTCATAACAGCGTCTATGTTTTCTTCAAAGAACCATGGCAAACAAAATAAGGCAACAGAGGAGCATTTCACAGACCTTTCATAACAGTGATCAGTTTAACTCCGGCATGTGAGGTTGGGTGGGAGGGTTTATTTATAGAATCTGTGATTGCTTAATACCCATCTCCCCACCACATGACTACAGGGATCACATGTACTGATGCTTCCCCAAGCCTAGCACATAAGAGACTAACTACCCACTATATGCCAGGGGCCTTACTTATGTTGTGTGGGTTCCTTCAATCCTCATCACAATTCTATAGGCAGAAGTTAGCAATCTATAGTCCACGAGCCAAATCCAGCATATCAGCAGTTTTCGTCAGTGAGGCGTTATTAGAACATAGCAATGCCAATTTGTTTCTGTATTGTGTATGGCAGCTTTTGGGCTGGGAAGGCAAAATGGAGTAGTTACAGGAGAGACTTGTCTGCAAAGCCAAAAAGAATTACTCTCTGGCCTTTTAAAGAAAAGGTCTGCTGACTCTTGCTATATATAAGGTAACACAGAATCTCCGTTTCACAGGTGGGAAAACTGAAGATCAACTATCTCGTAGCTAGACTTCAAGTGGCAGAACTGAGATTCAAAGTCACCACACTCCCTTTTATCATCTTTCCCCAGAAACCAGATCTCCTTGCTGACATATGTTTAACAAATTTCCACAGGGGAGGTGACATTTGGTCTAGGTCTTAAAGGAAAAGTTGGAATTCTGCAGTGGCCAGGAGAGGACAAAACATTCCACGCTGAGACACAGAGGTATGAGGGAGCTTGGTGTGTTTAGGAGATAGCTAGTCAGACTGACCAAAACATGGTGCTGGTAGTTGTGGGGATGGTGGGCAGAAATTGACAGGGAAAGAGGCTACTAGAATGAGAGAAAACCGTGCCAGACCAGGGAGCCTGAACTTTAGCTTCCGAATTGTGCTTTCTGCTTGTACATCTTCTCTCTCAGTAAAATAACTTGAGCATTTGTTCTAACTATATTTTCCATAAATTATCTGCATGTAACACTGTATTAGTACTATACTGTATACATTATAGTATGTACAAATATAGAAATTTAAAAAGATAGACTGAAGGTAAAATTAATATTTAAATACATTTTATTTTAGTTTATTGATGTCTTACAATACCTTTTGGCTGCCTTATAATGATGATGATGCTCAATGAGAGTGATGTTAATGAATATGCTTAATTATATTTGAAAATCTTGGCTTAACACTGATACAGCTGTTTGAAGCTATTATTTCAAGATTAGTTTTCTTTAATTTGGGGTTTTAATGGTATCACAGCCAAAAATGATAGCTCACAAAGATACATGGATTCAAGTGAAAGATATACATTGTTGGTTTCACTTACAAATTATGATAATTATTTTTCAAAACTATCCACCAATTATGCAAAATTTTTGTTTTAATTTGTGTGCTATGTTTGCACCTTCCCTGCTGTCAATTGCTTGTCAATATGCAAGTGAATTTGAAAGTGCTTTGTTTTCATATTTTGTACAATGTGTTTATAATGTGTTCAAGCCAGTAAAACTGTTCACCTGGAAATTTTTAAACAGGTTAGGAAATTGGAAGTTTAAGTCTCCAGATTTGGCAGTTTTTAAAGATGATACGTATCATTTCCAGCAGCAAAAATCATATAACAAAGAAAATATTTCTAAACATTTTACTTTGAAATGCTCTCTCACAGGTTTCTCCAGGAAAGAAGTTATTCCCTATTGCCTTACACTGTCTCATTTATGTAGAAGGAAAAGATTTTGTGCTTATTTTTTGAAAAAAACTGTATCTCAGTGACAGATCTGATTATCTCATTGTTGCATTCACCTCCTCTTGTGGTTGACTGAGAATTCAAACTGGAAATGGAAGAAATGTTTGTCTGGCTATTTTCTTGTTATTCATTGGCTTCATTAGCATTTTCTTTAATCCACAGCTTCTTTGAAAGATCTCTTTAAGCCTTTTATCCCTTTTGTAATGGTTGTTCTAGTTGAAGGTATTTCATATACCCTATAAGTCCACTTAGCCTGAGATATGGACACTGAACTGTGTTGTATTGTGCTCAAGTAACCGAATGACTGAGGGCTCCACTGTCAAATCCTTGAGATCAATGCGTATCTTTTTTTTTTTTTTTTTGCGGTACGCGGGCCTCTCACTGTTGTGGCCTCTCCCGTTGCGGAGCACAGGCTCCGGACGCGCAGGTTCAGCGGCCATGGCTCACGGGCCTAGCCGCTCCGGGGCATGTGGGATCTTCCCGGACCGGGGCACGAACCCGTGTCCCCTGCATTGGCAGGCAGACTCTCAACCACTGTGCCACCAGGGAAGCCCAATGCGTATCTTAAATATTAGAAATCCTTAGCTACTTTCTTATATTTTAGATATCTAAAAATAGAAGTTCTAACATTTTACTTCTGCACCCCAGTGGCTCATCTTGTTTATCCCCTGGGTGCACATACCTTATTTTGGAGACTGCTGCTCTAAGTACTGGAAAGCAAACCACAAGTTATTAAATGGGAGGGGGTGACATGATCAGGTTCAGTTTGTCTTTGGGATTATATTTTGTGGCTTTGTGTCTAGACACTTTAAATATTCCCCTAAGGTTTTTATTGTGTACATATTCAAATAAATAAGTTAACTGGTTTTAAATAATATTATCCAAACATCTTCAGAATAGCAACCACTCTGAGCCTTGTGAAGGCTTGTCTAGCCTCATCAGTATCTCAGTGCCCCCAGAAGTTCCCTGATAAGTCTAGGGGCTTTGCCCTTTACGTTGGAGAATAATGTGCTTTGGGTACAAGGAGACCACTAAGGTGACTTAAGCGCCTCTGTGTGGAAAGAAGAATAGTTGTGTTCTGCAAGAGTCATGGCAAATGCTTTTTGTGACCCTATTAAAACTGAAGATTTAAGAGGAAGAATTATTAGCTCTGACTCCATATTAAAAAAAGAGGAAGAAGAATTTAAAAAAATGAGAAATGACTCTAGGTTAAGAGTTGCTTGAGGAGTTATGCCCTTTTTAAGCTTTAATGAAAAATTCTTGTGTTTTTTCTTTAATATAAGCATATGAAGATAAAGAACCAACCACTGACCTTGAAACCAGGAGAGAAAAAAATGGAGTTGGTCCCTGAGAAATAGAAGTTGTCAAAACAATACCTACCTAGGCAAAATTTAATAGCCATTTTGGTTAAAAGTGCTGTGCTAGTTTATTTTGCAGGCCATGTACACAGTACATAAGGGACATCATCCCTTGTTACGCCTGCAGGTTTACTTTTGAGAGAAGAATTTTCATTATCTCTTTAGGAAATAATTATGTAAAAAGTCCATTGCTTCATTTTATAATTTTTCCAATTACAGTAATTGTGTGAGTTTAGAAGACAAAATAAATTTAAAAATTTAAAGACTACTCTGTGCAACTGCAAATGGCTTACAGCATGGCATCCACATAGAACTATGCTTTCCAAATTCTTGAGTGGCTGGAAAATACATTTTATGTCTTGGGAAAAAGAAGATATAGATATACAAAATGTTAAACTGGAATCTTACCCAAGGTACCGAGATATGATCGATATCAGACACCAGAATGTTGTGAGACAGAGCATCTGTTTGGAATTTCAAAGTAGGTGCTTAAAACCTGGTTTTATGACTCTTCAATCTTTTACTCACTTTGCATATAGAAAAGAGTTGAGAAGGTTCATATTTGTGGACAGGAAATTTTTGTAAAGGATTTCTTTGGAGGAAGGTGCTGGTTGAGTTGTGAGCTTTGCCCCCTCTTCCGTCAAGGACAAGGGTTAGAAGTTACCTGCCTCCTGCTTCTGGTCTTCAACAAGACTACCTGCAGATCCTGAAATGTGCGCCGTAGTTAGCCAGGCACCATGGACAGGGATTTGCCTTCTGCGTGGGGAATCTAGAACATGAGGGATGAGCTGCCTAGCTGCCTTGGTGCTACAGGAATGAATTGTTTCTGATATACTAGGATTAGCCTATATCCCCTGAATTTGTTCAGGTAAAGGATTTGTGGGTATTTCCCATGAAAGGTGTGAGTCCTGCATGAGAGAGAGTTGATGATTGGAGGGGTGGTGGCACCCCAGCAGACAGAGTGAACTTTAGGTCACTGGTGGAGTCCCAGCAGCTGAAGGAGAAATCAGGTGACCAACCAGACTGGAGATGCATTGTTTGAGTCAAAGAAGTGACCACAGAGGATGGCGATGCTTGAGAATCCCCAAGGAGCTCTCAAATGTGCCTCAAAAATAAGAGCTTTAGATAAGCCCAGAGAGCACGATGCTGTCTTGCAGTGTTACTAATCAAATGAAGCCTTTCTTCCTCCTTTCCCTCTTTTACCTCCCCCAGTATACCCATGGCAGGACAAGAAGAAGAGGATGAGGTTTTGGAAGTATATGACAGGGACAGGAATGGAAAGCTAAGACAAGATGATCTGATTACCAAATTGAGCCTGTGTTTGTGACCCACGGTGCCTGGAGGCATTTTGTACTCTGACAGTGAACTGAAAAGTATGGTATTGCCCAGGGTTGCAGTGGGGGGAGTGGAAGGACTTTCCTCCACTGAAATTTTAATAGTATAGTGGGAGGCAAAAGTAAAGGCACTTGCTGATTACATCTCATGAGTCCTGCCTCGTCAACATCCTAGTCACAGAGCCATCCCTTAACTCAGGGCCCCGAGAACAGAGGCAACAGGACATAGGGAGAGCACTGTTCTGGGGACCTGGAGGAAAGGCTGTCATGCAATGTTTCAGCCCCTTTCCCTTTCCTACTGGCTGCAGTGACTGGGGGCAGAGGGGGACTCTGCTGTGGAGTAAGCAGTGAGTGCTGTTTCCTTTGGTCTGCAAGGAGGGCTGTTTGGCAGCATCAGCTGGTCTCCTCATTAATGATCTATTAAAGGGTTGATGGGCATTGTGCATCTGAGGCTTGGAAAGCAATGCAATATATATATACCCTCCCAGTTTTTATATATGTCTAATGCAAAGGTGATGATACTCTCAAGTATTATTGAGTATGTGATTTTTTTGCGTAAGGAGGTGAGGAAACACGGTAAAAAGCACTGGAGTATTCAGGCGTGGGTTGTTTGTGATCAGGTAAAATCACAGTATCTTACCAGTTCAGGGTGGGAAAACTAGTGAGACCCCATTACTGCACAGGGATTAAGAGTGCAGGTTTTGGAGTCAGGCTGTTGGAGTTTGAATCCTAGAACCTCAGATAAGTCCAAACCTCTGTTTTCTCATGTGTGAAAGGAGTAAACTACTGGTCTCATGGCATTATTATAGAAATTAAGGATTATCCCCATAGAGTACTGCCTTAGTTCCTGGTACCTGATAAGTGTGCAATAATTGTCAGCTAAGATCATCTTTGTTTTGCTAATCGATAGAGTTGATTCTCACCGTTGAAGGTAGTATGTTCTATAAAGTCACCACAAACACTGAATTAGCACATTGCTCCTAGGGGAAATAAAGGGTTAGGTTCCTGTGAGCCTCTGGTCACAGTATTTTCATAACTTTGTATTATATGTGCTTCTGTTTAAAGACACCTTATTTAATATATATTGTTGATTTGTTAACATTGAACTCATGGATAACAGCACTGAAACTCATGCCTGAATGAAGATTATCTAACACACCTATTTTCTCTAGAGGGCACATTCTCGTGCTTAGGAACTCCAGACCGCACTTCAGCACTACACGTAGGGGTCATTCCAAATAGCAAAATCACCAACAAAAAGTACAAAACTATGAAAAACATGACAACAAGGGGATGATACTCATTTATAGCATGAAAACTGAAATAAAAAGGCAGCTTGTTTGGCCTCAGCTGGGAACATGGAAATGGTGTAAAGCACCAGCAGTTCCGATCCATGAGAACACCCCAGGGGATTCTTCATGACCACCCTGGGAGTCATGTGCTCCAGATCACAAGGCTACAAGGCAGCTCTGGGTCCTGAGTTACCACATGGTACAGAGCTGTGCAGAAGAGCCGTTCAGTGCATCACCAGACTTGGAGTGACTGTGAAATTCAGTTTTATTATTTTAAACACCGTGATTTTTGGCAGCATACAGTGTTAATTACTGTGATGAATATAATCTGTAATAGCTTCTTGTGTGGCCGTATTGTGCTGTTGACTCACATAGAATGTGCTATGAGTTAAAATCCATTGTTCTTTTTAACACAGGCAGCTTCTTAGATACATACCCCTATCATGAACTTGCTAAGTTTGGGGGAACTTAAGTCCAATATATTATGTTTTTCCCAATTAGATTTACTTTTAAGACCTAGCTAATCCTTTTCTAGCTTCTCAAGAGCTTCTTAGATCTTGACTCTGTCAAGCGACCATCCTTTTGAATTTTGTGTCTTCCACAAATGTCCAAGCCTTTAACCTGCTCACTGATAAACATTTCTTATCCAATACCCTGGGCTTTGGTATTATACAAAGAGAATACAAATCTTGTTTCTAACCCAATTACATATTATTTTCCCACGTGAATTACTGGTCAATTCCAGTGCTGTTCCTTTTCCTTTTTTCCCTTTTTTAAGATTTCTGTCCTTCAATATAATTACTGATTTTTTTAATCTGGATCTTTTTACCTCCCTTTAAAATTTTTAGCCTTAATCTTTCAGTTTCTGGAAAACATGTTCTTCCCTTTTCTTGAGAAAGTACCTGTCAGTAGCCAAGGTTATGTCATCCTGGAATTTGATGCCAGGGCCCAGGTACAAAACCCCTACTCTTTGCCACCATCAGCAAAGTATTCTATTATTTCCCCTCCCATTTCCACAATCCTGGTTTTTGGAAGAACAAGTGACCATTACTTATAAAAAAGCTTAAAAACAGTATTGCGTCCTCAAGTATCGTGCACCAGTATTGTGTTTGCCTGGTGCAGTGGAAACACACTGCCCTCACAATTAGAAGACTCTGGTTTGAATCCTGGTGTTTCCAGTTACAAGCTTAATGACCTTGGAAAAAGGCCTTAGTGTTTATGATACTCAGTTTTTACAAAAAAATCTGTAAATAGGGGCAATAGTTATCATTCTTGTGTGAGGATTGTATGAGTGAATGGTGCCAAACATTTAGTTCTAGATGAGTGTAGCTAGTTGCTGTCTGCTCCAGGGATGCTGCCTGAGTCTTCTCTGTCCCGGTCCTTCATCCCTTCACAGATCAGTAGGAGTGTATGGTGGTCAGTATGTCTGATATATCTTGGCAGGTCCTTAGATATACGCTGTATATCTGTCCGAGAGAGGAAAATTCCACACTGACTATATTTGAACTATGCCTAGTGATTTTCACTCCTCAGTGGTAGACGAGGGCACCAGCTCTGGGACTGCAGGCACCTGAATTATTATTGATGGGCTCAGCTTCAGACGTCCCCGCTGTCCCTCTAGATGCTCTATGAAAAAAAAGTCTTTTATGGTCACAGAGGTCTAGAAATAAAGAATTCATTTTGCAGATTTAGAATACATCATTACATATTAAAAGCTCCGAGGAATGCTGCAAGAAAGAAGGCTACTTAACTTCACTGAATCCAGTGGTTCTCACAGTTATCTGACCTTGGAACCCATTCTTTCATGAGATTCATATTAATGTCACACTAGCTTTGAACAGAAGCCCCTTCTGAAAATGTTGGACAGTAAGATGACAGTTTACTTATTTATTTATTTCTGATCTTTCCTCCAACCTGACCCTGGCCCAGCAAGGTTTTGGAGAAAACTCGGAAACCGCTAGTCTGTGTATAGATTGTTAGATACTTACACACACACGGAGAGAAGTAGTTCCTTATTTTAATTTCCTCTGCCCTGCCAACTCTCCAGGATGTTCCTGGAAATCTTCCCAAACTGGCCTGTTTCCTCCCTTGGGGCCATCCTGTATGTAGGTAGTGTGGCATCAAACAGCTGTGGGGGGCTGGGTGACTTTTGTCTGTGACACTGAGAACAGGTTCTAAAAGCTGGCGGTGGAAGGGACACAGGAGGACACCGGGGATACCCCCCCACCCTCCACGGCCATCGCCACGTCCTACGCTTCTTCACAGACACATAACCTAGTGCTGGATTTAACACAGCCAATCAGCTCAAGGAAATGTGAGGTGTAGGCAAACTCTCGCCTATTTCTGCAGTCCTCATATTTTCTATTATAGTCCACTCCTAAGGACTCCACTGTGACCCCGATCAACTTCACCAAGTGACATCACTGAGATCTTGAACTTTAGGTTCTCATTTTCTGCCAGCAGCTGGTGTTCATCTGCTGCTTGTTTCCTTCTCTCAATGCACTAACATGAATTCAGCCGTGAGGGTCACAGCTATTGCCTCCTGAGTACTTACTATGCGCCAGGTGTCGTTTGAAGCCCTTCACATGCATCAGAGTACTTAATCCTTACAACATCAGTGTGATCTAGGAATATCTACTGCACAATTGCAGAGAAGTTAAATAATTTTCATGAAGACATATAGCTAGTCAGAGGTAAAGCTGGGGTCTAAAACTAGGTTTGTCTTTCCCCCAAGCCCATGCTAATATCAATGACTGTAGATTGCCTTATTTAGGATATATCGGGCACCTCCACACCAGATACCCTGGAAAGCTACCGCAATCCGGTACTCTCCAGCATCTTTTATTTCCTCACTTCCAATATTTAAGGCTGCATTGAGCTAATTGTGCCCCAGACAGTTTCTTCAGGGGCTTTCTCTTCTCCTGTGGCTAATTTCCAGGCACTGCTAGAGGAGACACTGAGTCACAGACATCTAGAGCATAGCATATATATAGGGTCCAACTTTAATCTGGCCCCACTATGCTTGTCAGCCCTTTTCATCTCTCATTGACCCAAAACATTCTTCATGGGAGTTAGTCTTTTCTCTCTTAAGCTCCCAAACCTTCCATTGACATCATATTGATTTTACGCAGAAGACTGAAAGAAATGATATGGTGAAGAAAAGGCAAGGTGTTCAATGTTAAAGCCAACCCTAATATCTTTATGTCCTTTGCCTTCACTCTAGCAAATCGCTCACCCTCCTTCTCCTCTCATCCCACCTTTGAAACTCAAAGATGGCAGGTTCTTGGCTCTGGTTACAGCCTCCCTTGTATTCTTGGACATCATTTCTTACTGTTTCCCTCTGTCTCTCCTGCCCAAATCATTCTTTTCTCTGCTACTTTAACCCTTAATCATTTGACGTCTGTTTTGTATTTGTATTACCCCTGTGCACTGAGTCTCATTTCTCAAAGATGACTACTGATTTCTTTCTTTCCAGATCTAAAAAACTTTCCTCTGTTTTTATCTACTTTGACTCCTTAGACATTTGATAATGCTGACTACCCATTAGAAAAAAAATTCTCTTCTCATTGACTTCTACAGTGAAGTGCTTTCCTGTTTTCTTCCCCTGCTCTTTTTCTGTGTTCTTCGCTAGCTCTTATGTCACTCTCAATCCCATTCCTATTCCTGTTTCCCAAAGCCAAAGCCATGTTCTTTACTCTGTTTCCCACATGTACCTCTCTAGACTTCAGATATTGCTCTATGTTGAATAACTTCCAAATATGCGTTAGTAACCTTACTTCCTCCCTTGCTCCAGTTACGCATTTCCAACTGTCTCTGGCATAAGTGCACTTGAAAGGAAAATTGAAGGCTTTCACTTACTTCTGAAATGGGTTCCTTTTTATAACCACTTTATTTCTGTTAGTGGCCTCACCAATATTACAATCTTCACATAATTTTGAAGTTATGTTTTACATGTTTTCTCTCCTTCATGCACTCTACACTAGCTTTGTCCTTCATTTTCAAAATGTTTTTCATATTTTCTGCATGTCCACTTTCCTCACACGGTACCCTGGTTGAAACTGAAGCCTGTGAATTTTGCGTATGGGACCCTCACTCAAACAGTTCTAGATCCTGAGCACCCCTAGTGATGTCTGTTTCCTGTTCCCTCAAATTTATAGTGCCAACAGTCTATCTGCCTTCCTCTAATCAAAATTCTCTTTCTCGAAAAACAAAAATGCCTGTCTTGAGGTAGGAATATCTGATGGCAGTTTATCACGTTACCCAGTGTAATTTCTATTACTATTACTGCAACTCAAGTTTTTAAAAAGTGGAATCAAGCTTTGCATTGAAGTAATGAAGGCTCTGAATCTTAGATATCATTCACCATGAATAAGGACCACTGAAAATAAGCAGCTTATATGGTTACCTACTTTGCTTGAATGAAAGCCCAGTGCCCCTCTCCTTGCTGAAGTCCTAATCTTACCAGTCTTTGTCTTACCTCTTTGATCCCGGGGTCTCATTTTTCCAATCCATCCAGCTACCAACTTCCCACAGCTGTTACCTCCTTCACTGCTTCCAACATTGCCTGCTGTACTGAGTTACGTCCATTGTTTTGGACACTTCCTGTGGACCCTACTCTCTCACTACCTTTCCAACACTGTTTTCAATCACTCTCTATATTCTCCCAGTCAGCAAGCGGGCCTTTTATTCTTGCTCTTCTTTTGTGCTCTGCTTTTGCTATTCTTTTGACCCTTCTCTGCATCTATTGAAATCATATTTGGCTCTTAAGGACAACATAAATCCTACTTTGTCTAGAAAGGTAATCTTTCACTTTAGCAACACCAGTTTCTCTTTCTTTTGAATTGCTCTTTTAATTACAGTCATCAGAACCACTTAAATCAGCATATAACTGTTCTCTAAATTGTTCATTACCTCTCTAACTTGTGGGCCAGGGTGACAGCTCACCCTCCTTTAAATATTTATACATTATAAGCATTCGGTAAGTATGTGTGGATTGGCAGCTTGTTCTTCGATGTTTATTAGAAGTTGACCCACATTGATAACTACTTGAATATATTGCTGAAGTTATTCTTTTGAATTAGTTAAGAATGGATTTATTTTTCCCACCTGAAGAGGTAAAATACATGCCTATCATATTCACAACATTAGTGTGAATTCCACAGATGTTACTACAAATACGTGGTTTACAATAAAAGTTTTGGAATTCGGTTCTAAATGATAGGGTAGGGTTTAAAGGAGTTCGATAATGAAGGCATTTAAAATAAAAATGTAAATGAATGTATGCATATGCCTCAGACCGAGTCACACAACCTTTCCAAAATGAGTTGCAAAAATAAGGATTAAAATAATTTCTCGGGCTCTTACTGTTAAATTATAGTGAAATGAAAGCATTTAGATGGGTGTTATAGGCATTGCATAGTTAATTATAGTGGTTGTACTTGCTTTTGTTCCAGCGCATTGTAATTAATGAAGATCTACAGCTCTGTGCTTTGTCTTGGAAAACATACACTGCTTTCAATAAGCATCAATATAGCTACGATATTCTTCACTTATTTCGCAAGAATGACTCTTTCTAACACAGGGGAGCCCATTGTTGAAGCAGCAACACGAAAATCAAAGCAAGATTTGAGCTTGGACGAATAAGAGCAATTGACACTATTCACATATGCCTAACCTTGTCTTGACACCCCACAAATGTGGGCTATAATGACATATGCGACATTGTTTAGACCAACTCAGTAATCATAGTATAATCATGCCTTTTTGAAAAATTCAAGCTGTAAGAATGACTTTAGGGTACAAATGAGGAAAAGTTAGCAATAGTATAAGTTAAAATATATACTCTGGTCCTGAATCTTAGTTCAACCTGTGTGATTATGTACGTTTGCCATTTTGAGTAGAAGGCTTTAACAAACTTTGGGGGAGAGAGACAGAAGGTCTCCAACCTTAATGGTATCAGTGTTTTATAAGCACGAAATATGAAGAGCCAAACACAAAAGGGAGGAGAAGGTAAGACTTCTGCCTCCTGTTAGCAGTATTCCATAAATGTAGAATTAATAATAAAGATTATAACATCCATCTTTTTCTCTGATGAGCCCCAATTGCTATGATCCATCTGCAAGGGGCACTAGCTCCAAAAGAAAAGGCAATGGATTGGACTTGGCACGTGGCCCAGCAGGAGCCTGACAGTTACCTCAGCACAGCCTTCGTGGACATTTGAGGGCTTTGCGCTGCTGCTATTTTGAAATAATCGGTGTGCACACAAGAGTGAACATACAAATTGTGCTGCTTGATCCTTCCTCCCTGCTCTGCAGGGGCCAAAAGGGCCCCCTATGGAGATGTGGATGGCAGGAAAATGTCTCTCTAACTCTCTCCCAAATTACCTGTTGGAGACAGGCGTGCAGCCTAGTAGGTGTTGGGACTGATTGCCAGCACCTTTCTGTGAGGCCGCTGGCTTGGATGTAGCCCTCCCTACCTCTCCGAAGTGAGCCCTTTTCAGTGTTAGAAGCCTCTAAGAATTCTCAAGGGTGCAAATGGTGGCCCAGAGGGTGGCAGCGAGAGGGCAACTCCTTTAGCGCTCAGGAGCTGACACAGTCCTCTGTGCCCTAGGGGGCAGAGACGATTGTACCCTCTCTCCTAAATCCATACAGGCTTATGAGCTATGAGTTGATAAGAGCCACACTTCCTCTCTGGGTGTTGAAAAAAGTGGGCTGATTTTGATATTTTGAAAAGGAGTTTTAGAATTTTGTTGTAAGTGCCACTTAAGGTTTTTCAAAAAAGCACTTCCCTGTTTATAGAGGAAAACACTCCCTACCTAATATGAAGAAGAAAATCTCTCAAATCTGGAAGAAGCTAATTGACTTTAGATTGTCTTATCAAAATATGAACTGATATCATAGGACTCCAGCAGATTTATCCACTACAGATCTTTTACTTTAATTTATTGGTTACTTCACAGAATTGCCAACTGCATTACAGTCCCGTGTGTAGTGGGAAAAGCACTATCATATAACTCTTGAGCAGATGTGCTACAAGAGTCTTTTCATTTCCTTTCTTAAACCCAAAGAATAATGACACTGCAATATCATGTGGTGAAAAGAGCAATAATTTGATAAACATTGTCTTTCCATTAGATTAGAGCAATTAATCTGATTCTAATTTGGCTGAAACATTATCATGGTGGAGTCCCCAGAGCCCTGTGAATAATCTCTAAACACATTGGCACACTCAGTAGACAAACATTATCTCCACTCGAACTGTTCTTCCATATGGTCTTCTCCCATGGTGATGGAGGGCACCCTGCTGTTTCAATCAAATAAATGTCAATTATCTGAGATAGATTTTTAGTTCTCGAGTCCAGGCTTGCAGTGCAGCCAGAGTGACTGGGTAGAAGGGTCTGCAGCTCTTTACTGCACATGCTGCTTGCATTTTATAAGGAATTCACACCTTGCCACATCATCCGGCATTCCAGGAACTCCATAAGTAAAATGGGTGGTTTCAGAGACTGTGTGTGTGTGTGTGTGTGTGTGTGTGTGTGTGTGTGTGAGAGAGAGAGAGAGAGAGAGAGAGAGAGAGAGAGAGATTCTTGACTTTCATTTAGCTTTATTTACTTATTCTGGGAGGTAGAGAATATTTTTACATTCAAGAAGAGACACTCTTCACCATCCATGGTCTAAAATAGGGTTTCTATGAATGTTCACTCCCTATTCAGTCACTTCCCCCTTGGTAGCAGCCCTCTCTGTCCCTGAATGGAAATCTGGACATAAAGATCTCAGAAACAAAGACCCGTATCTGACTGCTGGTTTATTTTGCAGGCCTTTCCCTAGACACGCTTGTTCTGAGTATGGAGGGCCTTGGTGGTAAGAACTGCAGGATTTTTACCAACCTTGTGGGGCTTGCTGATGAGATCAGGGGCAGCTCTGGGCTCCAAAAGGCAGCGGAGGGAAGGAGGGCACTTCTGGAGCCAAAGAGAAGGATCTAGCCTTTTAGAAAGAGGGCTCTGGATATGAAGCTGACAGCATCAAACCGAGCAAAAGTTGACTGGGCGAAAAGTGACGTGCTGAGAAGACTGTCAGTTCTACATTTCTTTGCAGTGCTCTTTATCTTTAGGGTGTCAATTATCAGGTGTTGGTTTTGTTATCAGACAAGACCTTGCTTTAAAAGCTTGTAAGTTTGCCCAGAGACCTGAAGGGCCCCTGATGACTGCATGTCTAGACTAAAAGCACTAGGTCACCTTCCTTGCTTTCTACTACTGTGACAAGCTGGCACAAAGAAAAAGACAGTCCATGGGGATCTGGACTAATCCACTGTGGCAATCCAGCAAACGTTGTCAGAAAGGATTTCAGTTTCCACGTTGGCTGTGATCCTGAATCAAGGAGGAAATCCACTGAAGGCTCAGTGAAAAAAATACAGTCGCATCAAACCCTTCCTGTCCCTGAAGTGGCTTAATCAGAGACTGTGAGTCATTGACAACAAACGTCAGGCCCTGGGTCACCCACGGCAGTTAGAGGGAAGGAAGTTCCTTACTCCAGAGGTGGGTCCTGTGCACCTGCTCTGCAAAGCGGGAGATATGGAGGATGAGTATTTTAGCAACAGCTGGAGCACTTGCTGAAGAGAGCGACCCTTCTGCTAGGCTGACATGTGGAGGAGGTTTGTGAAGAGAAGACTGAGATGAATTAGAGGTGGTGAGGTGCAGTGGTTAAACACGGAGGCTCTGGCAGGAGGTGGCTTGGATTGAAAGCCTGAGGCCACCACTTGCTATATAATCAGGAGAAAGTTCCTTAGCCTGAGAATTCTCAGTCTCCTTATCTATAAAATGGAGATGGAGATAGCATCTAGCCCCTGTGTTTGTCCTGGGAACTGAATAAGGTAATGAATGTAAAGCATATAGCATACTCTGGCACATAGTATGTGCTCAGTGAACATCTGCTGCTATTCTTAGAGAGCGAAGGGTTCAGGAGACTTGGCTTTGAATTGTGTGGCTTCACCACTAACCAGTTTTGTGTCTTCGACTGGGTCACTAAATTGGTCTAAGCCTTAACGTCCTAAGAATCTTACTGATGTTACACAGTTATTTTGAGACGCAAGTGATGGCGATGCAGTGTTGTAATGAGGACATGGCAAAGTGTCTATAATGTGCATGGCAGCAGGACTGTAGACCTCTATATGCAAACCAGGCAAAGTGCCTTCTTCAGTGCTATAGTACAGAGCTGCTGAACATGTAGGTTAAACATGCATTGTATGGAGAAAGGGCTCTGAGTCTGTACAAGTTTGCCAGGACTGCCATAACTAAGTACCACAGACTGGGTGGCTTAAAAACTGACTCCTCAGAGTTCTGGAGTCTAGAAATCCAAGATAAAGGTGTCAGCAGGGTTGTTTCTTCTGAGGACCTCTCTCTTTCTATATTATTATTTTTTATTTATGAATCACATTGGTGTAGATGCTGACAATAAATTATAAAGGTCCGACTTCTCTCTTAAAATTCAGATTTCAGTTTTTCTTAGGGGGCAAAACATTGCAATAACCTTACTGAGAACCTAAACAAACTTGTGCTCATTAAAAAAGTAACATCCCCTAGAGTCTGATGGTTCTAGGATAAAGTAGAATCATCAATCATCTGTTTATTTATTTTTAAAAGATACAGCCACTATAGAGAACAGTATGGAGGTTCCTTAAAAAACTAAAAACAGAACTACCATACGACCCAGCAATCCCACTACTGGGCATATACCCTGAGAAAACCATAATTCAAAAAGAGTCATGTACCACAATGTTCGTTGCAGCTCTATTTACAATAGCCAGGACATGGAAGCAACCTAAGTGTCCATCAACAGATGAATGGATAAAGAAGATGTGGCACATATATACAATGGAATATTACTCAGCCATAAAAAGAAATGAAATTGAGTTATTTGTAGTGAGGTGGATGGACCTAGAGTCTGTCATACAGAGTGAAGTAAGACATAAAGAGAAAAACAAATACCATATGCTAACACATATATATGGAATCTTAAAAAAAAAAGAAAAATGGTCATGAAGAACCTGGGGGCAAGATGGGAATAAAGACGCAGACCTACTAGAGAATGGACTTGAGGACACGGGAAGCGGGAAGGGTAAGCTGGGACAAAGTGAGAGAGTGGCATGTACATATAAACACTACGAAATGTAAAATAGGTAGCTAGTGGGAATCAACCGCATAGCACAGGGAGATCAGCTCAGTGCTTTGTGACCACCTAGAGGGGTGGGATAGGGAGGGTGGGAGGGAGGGAGATACAAGAGGGAAGAGATATGGGGATATATGTATATGTATAGCTGATTCACTTTGTTATAGAGCAGAAACTAACACACCATTGTAAAGCAACTATACTCCAATAAAGACGTTAAAAAAAGAAAAAAAGATTTATCATGACTGCCTGACCATTTCTTGTGTGTATGTGTGTGTTCTCATTCAGAGAGGCAGTGTGATGCAGGATGAAATGATCACAGATGTGTATGTGACAAAAATATTTCTTTTCCCCCCAGTTTTATTCAGATATGATTGACATATAACATTGTGTTAATTTTAGGTGTACACTATAGTGATTTGATATATGTATATATTAAGAGGTAATTACCACAAAACAGTAGGCAACATTCATCACCTCACATAGTTACAGTTTTTTTTTCTTGTGATGAGAACTTTTAAGATTTACTCTCTTAGTGACTTTCGGATATACAGTACAATATTGTTAACTATAGTCACTGTGCTGTACATCACATCCCCAGAACTTACTTAAGGAAGTTACTAAGGAAGTTTGTACCTTTGGGCCACCTTCACCCATTTTGCCCACCCCTTCTCTTATTGGCTTGTAGTTGTCTTCACGTGGTCTTACCTCTGTTCGTGTCCTAATTTCCTCTTATTATAAGGATACCTGTCACACGGAATTAGAGTCAGCCCTAGGGACCTCCTTTTAACCTAATTACTTCTTTAAAGGGCTTACCTCCGTATCAACTCACATTCTGAGGTACTTGGGGTTAATATTTACACATATGAACTTTAGGAGGACAAAACTCAGCCCATAACTGAGTCCCACATCAGGCTTATATTCTCGTCGTGATACTCTCAGTATCTCAGATTTGAAAAAAAGGAAGGTAATCAAAAGAATATTGGACAAGGTATCATAGCTGCTGTGGTCTAGTCAGCATTTATATAAACTAGCTGAGTGACACTGAGAAAATCCTTTACTGTTTTAGACCTCAGCTTCCTCTTCTCTAAAGTTCATTCCAGCATTAACATCTTATAGTGATTTAAATAATATCTATCCATCTGTCCCTCTTTCCATCCCAACATCCACTCATCTCATCATCTATCCATCCATCTATCTTCTCATTCAATAAACATTTATTGAGTACCTATTGTATTCCCAGCACCAAGCTAATGTCTTGGAATACAATGATGGATGAAACGCATTCTCTTCCCTCAAGGCTTTTGCTAGTCTAATGGGGGAGACAGACAAGTAAAACGGACGTAGACTCTCTCTATTCCCTCTTCTATGTGACAATCCTCCAAATATTTGCACTTTTTCTCTCCTGGCTTTTTATTTCTAGATTACATATAGTCTACTTTCTTTAAATACTCCTCACAGAACACAGTCTCCAGACTCTTCATTCTTTTAAATTAATGTTATGTGGTATTTTCTAGTTGCTTTTTAAAAAACTCAGAAATAAGTAAGAACTATATGAAGATACTTTAATGCCACTTGATTAGGAAGCAGACAATAATCAGACTTTACCCATGCTGGGGCCTCACACTGATTTAATCTAGATCAAGATGGGATGTTAACAAATTACATTGGTGTCTCAGGATGCATTTCTCTCCCATGTTCTCCAGTTGTGTCTTATAGTCACATTTATTGAGCTTCATTTCTTGTGGAGTGCTGTACTGGGCAAGGTTAGCATATACTTCTTAGTCAAACACAGAAGTCATAATATTGACATAAGTCACAATATTAAACAAAAAAACAATGAGACCTATTAATCATGTGCCAGGCACTTTGTGAACTTTATCTCTTTTAATCATTGTAACAACTCTATGAAATATCCACTATTTTATAATTGAGGGTACTGAGTTTTGGAGGTTAAGTGACTTGTTTACGGTCACACAGCTGGTGGGAGGAGCCAGAATTTATCCCCAGATCTCACTGATTCTAGAGATTTGGCTCATAACCCCTAATCTTAAGTCCCTCTCTAAGAGCCCTCCGTTCAATGAAAGGTCAGGGGACTGCGTGGTGGGTTTTCTGGGCTGTTCAGATATTGAGTTCCCTTGTAAGGTTGATGTTAGCAGCAGATTTAGGCCAGGCCTCATGGGCATTCCACCTTGACAAAGACGTTATGGCTCTGTGCCTGGGCCTCAGCTTTTCCCTTTTGAGATCTCACTTTTACTATTTTGTCAGGGTGGTCAGGCTTTGCAGGATAGGATCTCTAACAAAATACAAAAGAGAATGATTTATAAGCCACAGTTCCCATTTACCATGGGAAATAGAAAGAATTTTTAAAATCAGGAGTATTTCTTTAAAAAGTCACTCCCTTTCTGTGGGGATCAGCCACTCAGAAGGACAAATAATAATTCAGAAGGTTGCTTGGTGAGCATAGGATTTACAGCAAAGAGATTAGGTTTTGCCCAAGGGAAGTCTCCTCAGGCTAATATAATTTAGAGTTAAATCCTTCTCTCCCCTACCGTTATTTCTTCCTAAATTACTGGAATCCATCTTCTAGAATCACAACATGATTTTCTTTGGTCACTGTTAGACACACTGACAGTCTAACCTCCCAATTCTCTTTAGGCAGTATTTCTCTTTTGGAAATATCTATTATCAAAAATATTGCTTGTGGCATCCTTCATGTTATAACATGCTAAATTATTGTTTGCCTTTACTGATTTACACTGTAGGTTGTCTACTCCTTAATGAGGTTTGGATTGGACCTTGTATTGGGTGTAGGAGTTGAGTCATCCATTTCACAGTAGGCAGGGGGTTTGGGGCTTTGACCTCACCTAGAAGGATGAGCCCTAATTAGGCTAAGCGACTCACAGTAAAGCCTTACTCCCAAGCCAGCACTGGTGTCTGTTTTAGGATGCTGGGCTTAAGCTGGCATGCCATTTCCTTAGCTAGAGGGATTGGTCAAAGAATTTGTATATATTCCAATTTTGGCAAATGGACACGAAGCGAGATTTGGGGGAGGGGCACTTCTGGACAAAAAAGCACACCTGCTTTTAAGAGGGATGCATAGAAAGAGTAAGGGTGTGAGGACAGAATGTTTGGAATTACTTTTCTGCCGACCTAAGGATGAAGCACCCATGGAGGAGGGAAGAACCTAGAGCAATGCAGGGGAATGGGGCTGGCGTCACTGTACTAAGTCAAGGCCCAAGCCCAGCTTACCTCTAGACATTCACTTACGTGAGCAAATACATTCCTTCTTTGTGGGAACCAGTTTGATCTAGGTTTTCAGATACATGCAGCTAGAAGCATACTAATTGAATGATGACTTTCTCAAATCCATTTCAAATTCACAAACCACCAGGAAAATTTCTGCAGATGGCCAAACCTATCCCTTATATGTAATTTTTTGATATTCTCAGTTCAGAAGGTGAGATCTTTTAAACAGCCATTAGATTATGGGATCCAATTTACTTTTTGTGCAATTTTGTAGTTATTAATCCAACCATAGCTCATCAGCATAGCCATTTCTCTGAGCTCGAGGCAAGAAGTGTTCTGTAAGTATACCTATATATCAGTCACATGCATCTTTCCTCAGCACCATCCGATTACCAGCTCCAAAAGTCTCTCCTAGACCTCACCCTGGCACTAAGAGCTTCTTTGTTTAGCACTGGTCCACAGACATTGTCAGAGACTTTACCACCTCTGGATCCCCAGATGAATCAAATTTAGTGGCCTATTGTTCAGGATCCAACCAGAATCATATATGTTATCAAAGTGCTGGTTCCTGATGAAATTAAGAGCTAATGCTGCAAAGTGAATCAATGTACTGTTTCCTTCATAGTAACAATAAAAATGTCTGCTGAACTAAACAATATACTTCATGACCTAATTAACTTACTTTCTGGAGCAAGTTCCTTATGTTGTTATGGATTAGTAATAAACAATTAACACTTTGACAGCTGGCCTGTAGACCCCACTTTGAATAGCAATGAATACGGTTCTAAACAAACCATTCACTCATTTATTCATTCTTTTAATAAACAATTACTAAATGAATATGTGGAAGTAACCCAAGAATAATCTGGGGAGTTATCTAAGGAATCTTCTGCCTTATTCTTCAGCCATAGTCAACCAGATATCATGCCTTACTCTGCATCCCTGCTGCCATTGACTTGATTCAGGATTCCATTACTTTCTGAAACACTGCCATTTCCTTGCTGCCAGTCTTGCCCTCTTTAGGCCACAACATGCTCTTAAAATATATATCTGTGTGCTCAAGGTGCTTTGCTACTTCTCTGCCATGTTGGGTTCTTTGCAGAGCACACTGTGATGTGTGATTTGATGTTAGTCAAATGATGAACATATACTACAGATTTATAGACTCGATGTGCAAAGAACTCTAACAAATCAATGAGAAAGTGATAAAACCCCAGAGTTTATGGACAAAGGACATGTTAGGCATTTCTGATTTCAAGGAATGAAGACAGTTCCAGGCTAGTTTAAGTAATTAGGGACTTTTTGAGAAGGAAATTAAAGAGACAGAGTCTCAGAGAAATCCAAGAACAGGAAATTAGCACAAGATTAGAAATAAAAGGTAGTTCTAGGGATTTTGACAGTAGAACCTCCATTTATCTCCTCTTTAATCTGTGTGTCATTTCTTCCCCTCTGATAAATCATTGGCTCACTCTTTTATTTTATCAACATCATTGCTTACTCTTGCGCTGTGCTTCCTTATATCTTTGATTTCTTCATGACTTCGGTTTGCCCTTTGCCCCGCAAGGGTCTTACGCAGAGCATCTTTTCAGCTTCAGTTCCCATTGCTAACAGCCTGATTTTTCTCCATGTATCCAAATCCTATTAGAAATGGAATCTGACTGGAACTTCCCTTGCTTTTGTCAAGAATCTCACTGGACCTTTCTTTCTTTCTGATGCATCTTTTCATACTAGGTCATCTTGAAGCTCACTGCTCAGCTGACTTTTGGCTGTATTTATATCACCTGACCAGCCTTAGTCCAATCAGCTGTGGTCTGGGTGGCAGACTTCTGTGTGGAACCAAACAGGATCATCTAGCGCTGCCTATACTCAAGGCGCCATTTGTATTTTCTAAATTTTCTTTTTATTAATCACTTTTGTAATGTCCAGATTTTGTTGGATTTTTCTAGTTGAAGATTGACTGACTCCTCCTTCAGTTTTTATGTCTGTTTTTAATAGCTTATCCTTGTTTCTATCACCTTGTTTACAAGCTGCTAGTCTGTTATTCAACTTTCCATTTGTAAATCAGAACAGGACAGAGGCGCAGTGGGAGCATAAGATAACCAAGTTGGTAGAAGCTTAATTTACAGTGATTTGCAGAGGTGAATAAGAGAATGAACTCTGCTTTGAAAGCAATTTTTTTTTTTTTTTCAATAAGCCCATGATGTTGGAGCAGAGGCTTTGTGGATTACTTCAGGTTTGTTCTGGGTTCTGGGAAGCTGAAGTGGCTAAAGTCTATCAGATTCAGGGTAAGTTTCTTATACATTTGAGCAGATGTGACACCTTTATCCACAGTATATCATAGTCCTTTATGTACTTGTGTTACCTCTCCACAGTTCCCTTGCTATGAAATGTTTCCTTTTCAGTAAAAAAATAAGCTAAATTTTCTTGTTATCTTTTGGTTAAGGGAGGGGGTGCTCCTTTCAGGGAAAACAATTAAAAGTAATACAAAAGTACAGTGTCAAAGTATGATGATCTTTTTATGCAAATACTACCTTGCAGTTTTTAGCCATCTGCTCTTAATTGTACTTGCCTGAGATTATCCTCATATTCCAAGAGATGTACTGTGAATGCTTAGGTACGTGCCTAAGAGAGCCCAAGAAAGTAGGGATCAACATCATGTATGTTAAGAGAAATTAGTCAAAGAAAAAATTTTACCTTTGTTTGTGCATGAAAGATGGAACTAAATTGAAAAGAAGGAAATAATTTTTCTATTTCAGTGGTGGAAACAGTCAAAGGTAAAGCATGGTGATTCTGTTTGGGGACCCCTATATATGCATATCATGTAGTGAGACACAGTTGCTTCCATAGCAATAAACTGTTTCTATTTCTTCCTGTTTGTTATGAATTAAGCTTTGTTGTTCTCCTGGACCCCCCAGAGATTTTAAAGGAAGATAAGACAAAGATGGATAAAGCATAGCCTCTATCACATCTATACCTGGAGAAGTCAATATATTTTTAGTGTAAAAACGTTGGTTGTAGGGCTTCCCTGGTGGCGTAGTGGTTGAGAGTCCGCCTGCCGATGCAGGGGACGCAGGTTCGTGCCCCGGTCCAGGAGGATCCCACATGCCGCGGAGTGGCTGGGCCCGCCGGAGCGGCTGGGCCCGTGAGCCATGGCCGCTGAGCCTGTGCGTCCGGAGCCTGTGCTCTGCAACGGGAGAGGCCACAACAGTGAGAGGCCCGCGTACCGCAAAAAAAAAAAAAAAAAAAAAAGTTGGTTGTAACTTGTTGATGAGGGCACCATGGCTTGCAAAGGAAGACTCCCTGAAAACTCACAGAATGAGTCTTGAATCTTGGAGCGCTGGTATAAGGTGGTTAAGACACTGGGGCAACAGTGAGTTGACAGCATTTCTGGAGTACACATCAAGTGCAGAATACTGTAAAGGATGTAATACTAGTTCCAGTTTTGCATCATGTGACATGTATAGTTTGACAGATTTATAAATTGATAGAGAAATATCATTAGGACTGTTGGTCTGACTGCAGAGAAGCAGCATAAATGAACCTCTGTCCAAGAGGGAATTTGTTCTGCTGCTTTTTCTCCCATTCTAACTCAGCAAAATCACATGAAAACCATAGAGCTGGAAAGGACCTTGAAATCCAATTTCTGCATTTTAGAAATTAGGAAATGGAGCCTTGGAGAGGTTGTCCGAGTTGCTCTAGGTAACCCAGCTAAAGAGTGGTCGATTCAGGATGGGAAACCAGATCTGTGGTCCAATTGTCATTTTAATATACTGCACAGAACATGCACCCTGTTGTGCTTGCAAAAATAGCAATTCATTTCACACTGTGTTACTAAAATAATTATTTCAAAGTTTACTGTTTATTGAGATTTAGAATGATTATTTGTTTTGTATCAGGCAGCCTTGATGCTTCTTCTCATACATAGACAGAGAACTTATGACTAGGTCCTCTTCCTGTGTATTCTGTAAGGTGACCAGGGGTCATTAATGGACATATGGTGGGACTCTGTGTCAGTGTGAGAGGAGGAAATAGGGCTATGTAATTGCCACATGCTGGTAATGACTCCAAACTGCGAGCTAACACATCTGGACTATGGTCCCACCTCTGGATTAACTAACTTTGTCTTCTGTCATCTGACCAAAGAAAGCTTCAGTTAAATAATCTCTAAGGTCCCCACAAGCCGAAATATCAGAATATTCTAGATCTAGGAAAAACCTAGAGAAAATTTAGTCTATACTTATTACAAGGCTGTTATGGGCTAACGATGTGAAAAAGTCCAAGTCTGCTTTGTCACAGTTCACTAAACAGTTGCCCAACTCTTAATTTCACACTGTGTTTTGGATTTTCTTACTCACCAAGCTGTCTAAATTGAACTGTCAAGTAGTAAGAAGTGAGTACATCTACCTTAATGTATGCATTATAACCACACTGCACTCTCCAGTCCACTAATGAAGTGCTGGAACTCGCATGCTTGTCTGCCTTTGTATGGGTCGTTTTCCCTTCCTACCATCCCTTTACCCCATCTTGGCCTTGGCCTAGCAAGCTCCTACTCACTTTTTAAGATCCAACTCAAATGTCACCTCCTCAAGAAGCCTCCCATAACCATCTCAGCTGTCAGTCAAACCACATATTCATTGTTCACCTACTATGTGCAAAGCATTCATCAGTAGCTAAGGGTGGTCACAGCTCAAGCTCTCATAGCTTAGTAACAAAGACTGACATCAAGTGAATGATTACAAATAAATCATAATTACAGGAATGCCAAGTGATGTGAGGGAAAAGCTCTGAGAGCTCTTGGGAGATCTACTGGAGGGAACTAAACTCAGGCAGAATTAGTGGCTCTCTCCTCTCTCCTCCCAGAGTGCTTTCTTGTCTGTCTCTACTGTACACTAATTATATTGCATTCTTACCGGTGTTACAGGTTAATAGATCTACCTCCTCTTCTAAACCTGTGTTGTCCAGTATGGTAACCGCTAGCCACATGCTACCTTTACATTTAAACTTAAGGTAATTAACAGAAAATAAAAATTCGTTCCTCAGTCACACTAGCCACATTACAGGTGCTCAGTAGCCACTTGATGCTAGTGGCTGCTGTATTGGATGGTGCAGATGGAGACTATTTCCATCACCATGGAAAGTTCTGTCGAACAGTGCTGCTCTAGACCGTGAACTCCTCAGTGCCAAATATTGTGTTTCATTCGTCTCTGTATCCCTACCTGGAACTGTTATTTATGTAGCAGGAGCTCAATATTGATTCATTCATTCATTCATTTACTTACTCAAAGAATATTTGTATATGTGCCTATTATGTGTCAGGTACAGTTCTTTCACAGAGCTTACATTTTAGTGGGGTTGAGGGGAAATGGACAATCAACAAATCAATAAGTAAATATGTAATATAAGAGATGGCGACGAGCACTATGGAGAAAAATAAAACAGGTTAAGTTATGTAGGAAGCAGCAGGAGAAGGGGTGAGGGGTAGGTGTGTTGCTTTTTTATATGCGGTGGGCGGGAAAGGCCTCACTGAGGGAATGAGTCATGCAGAGGGAGCAACAAGCCCCGTGCCCCTGGTGCGGGCATGTGTTTGCCTTGTTCTAGGAACAGCGAGGAGGCTGGTGTTCCTGGAGCTGAGCAAGTGCCACAGAGAGTCACAGAAATGAGGACAGTGGGCAGCAGAGGCGGGAGCAGGGCCTTTGGCTTTTGCTCCCGAGTGAGATGAGAAGAGATGGGAGTGCTTGATCGGAGAAGTGAAGGGGTTGGACTTAGGTTCTAAATGTGACCAGAATGGTTGCTGCTTGAGAACAGACTGAAGGGAGCAAAGCTGGTGACTGGTTGGAGGCTGTCAGGCAAGAGAAAAAGTGGCCTGTTGGATGGTGATCATGAGGGCTGCAAGAAGTATACATTTTTTTAAAAAATTGTGATTTATTTATTAAGTATCTTACTAGCTTAATTTAGATGTAGTTGACATGTAACATTGTATAAGTTTAAGGTGTACAGTGTGTCAATTTGATACACTTTTACATTGCTAAATGATTACCACCATAGCATTAGCTAACACCTCCATCACATCATATAATTATCATGTCTTTTTTGTGGTAAGAACATTTATTTATTTACCTACTTATTCTTTTTCAAATTCTTTTCCCAGTTAGGTTGTTACAGAATGTAGAGCAGGCAGGGTATACTGAGGGATTATATAGGAAGTGTGAGGGAAACAGAGGAGACAAGGATGACTCCAAATATTTTGGCCTAAAAGCAAGTAGAGGAATGGACTTTGGATCCACTGAAGCGAAGAAGCCTCTGGAAGTTGCGAAGTGGGTAGGAACATCAGGAATTTGGTTTTGGACATATTAAGTTGACATATTGGTTGGTATGACTTAGATATTTGATATCTGAGGTCCAGGGGAGAGGTCTGGCTAGAGGTATACATGATTGTTGACTCACTCACTAATCAAACGAGTGAATGAGACATTTTCTTAAAAGAGCAATTCTGAATGTGAAGCCGCAGGACTTAGTCCTAGGGAGCAGTTTACATATGGACGAGACAAAAATCAGTGTGGAGGCCTTAGAATCTGAGCAGGCAAGGGATGTATAGTGCGACAAGTAAGATTTATTCATTCACTCTTAGGATTATTATTTGAAGAGGGATTTTAAGGCTTTAAATCCAAAATTTCCTCCTCTTCAGATGTATGGGCAAGATGTGTTCACTTCCCATAGTTGTTATAGAAATTACTACAGAGTTAGTGGCTTACAACAACACAAATTTATTATCTTCCAGTTCTGGAGGTCAGAAGTCTGAAAGAGTCTCAGGCTAAAGTGAGTCTCAGGTGTATGCAGGGCTGTGTTCCTTTCGAGAAGCTCCAGGGGAGAATTTGTCTTTCCCATATTATGTCACTCTGACTCTGACTCTCCTGCCCCCCTCTTTCACTTTTAAGAACGCTTGTAAGTACATTGAGCCCACCTGGATAATCCAGGCTGATCTCCCCATCTCAAGGTAGTTGGTTAGCAACCTTAATTTCAACTGGAACCTTAATTCCCCCTTGCCATGTAATATGACATATTCACAAATCCTGGGGCTTAGGATGTGGATACACTGTGGGAGGTGATGTCTTGAATTTGTTCATTCTTTTAGTGCCCAAAGATCAATATACAACAATAAAAGTGATTGAGAGGTTATCTAGAGTATAAACAAGGCCTAATTAGACATCCTCTCAGTCATTTTTATTATTGTATATTGATCTTTTGACACTAAAAGTCAAAAAAGGCTGAGAAAAGCTAAGCAAAAGAGGAACTTGAACAGGAGTCAACATTTACACCAAGTCGTTCACATGTTCTGCTTTCAATTAACCTTAAGAATATTTATGGTATGTGTAAAAACAAACTCAGACCTAAGGATATTGTGCTGGAGGGCATAAGTGTGTGAGTGTGTATATGTGTGTGTTTGTGTAATTATTCTGTATAAACATTTTTATTGGTTATAAATCTTACATGAAATCATATAAATTGAATACTGGAGTTTGTACTATGCTGCTCTCAGGATTTATTTTTTGACTTTTATGTATACCTCAGATTTATGAGGGCCATATTTTCTGAACCCACAGTCCGTAAAATGCAAATGCCCTTATGGGTCATGGCATAGAACATATGAAGCTGAGATTATCCTGGGGTAACGACTATATGTAATTGGTCCAAAACTGTTGAATCTTTTTTTTAATAAATTTATTTTAGACTGCGTTTGTTGCTGTGTGCGGGGGTTTCTCTAGTTGCGGCGAGCAGGGGCTACTCTTCATTGCGGTGTGCATGCTTCTCATTGCGGTGGCTTCTCTTTCTGGCGGAGCATGGGCTCTAGGCATGCAGGCTTCAGTAGTTTTGGCACGCGGGCTTAGTAGTTGTGGCTCGTGGGCTCAGTAGTTGTGGCTCGTGGGCTCAGTAGTTGTGGCTGAAGGGCTCTAGAGCGCAGGCTCAGTAGTTGTGGCACACGGGCTTAGTTGCTCCACGGCATGTGGGATCTTCCTGGACCAGGGCTCTAACCCATGTCCCCTGCATTGGCAGGCAGATTCTTAACCACTGCACCACTAGGGAAACCCAAACTGTTGAATCTTACTCTGAAACGTCTTCCCCAGCTATTCTCACCAATGTTCTCATGACTGCCTTTTCAACCCAGTCCAGGACCACCATACCAGCTTCCTAATTGGCCTTCCTCAGGTGAATCTGGAAGCAGAGAGTGCAGTGGTTAAGAGAGAGGGTTCTGGAATCAAATTATCTGAGTAATTTGATAAATACCACAAAAATTTATTTTGACTATTTACTAGATGGATGGCTGTAGACAATTACCTCATCTCAGTAAACCTCAGCTCCTATCCTGTACAATGGGGATGGTACTGATCTCATAGAGCTGTCATGAGGTTTATACTAAATTAAGGAGTAAACAAACTTGACTAAGACAACTAGTTATCAAATTATTGATTATCAGATCCAAATCTACCTTTTGTTGCCTCCTAGTTCTTGCGTCTTTTCTTTTCATCCTAAGGCTCAGCTATCAGTATGTGGGAGACCCAGTGGAGTTCACCTACTGGCATTCCAATGGGCAGTTTTCTACATGCCACCTCTGACTTGTCCATACCCCAGCAGGCAGCTTCCAGCAGACCATCCCTGGCCTATAGTACCCCAGCAAATGTTGCTGGTACCTCATGGACAGTTTCCTGGCCTACAGCACCCCAGAAAACTTTGCCACCCAGTAGGCTCAAATCACAAGAAGGAAGACAGAGGCCAGAGGGATCTTTCCCTTCTCAGATCCAACGCTGGTTCTTGATCATCTGATTGAGACTAGTTACAGGAGTGACCCAGCAATGCCCATATATTCGGACTGGAATTGTCATGGTTGCTGAAAATGTTTAGAGAAGGAAATTTCGTAGTACTCAGATTTCATGTAAAGGGAACTCATGGGTGGGGAGGGAGAACTCTAAACATATCTGACTGCATTAAACCATAGAATTATAGAATCCTATGTTATTAAGGCTGGGAGAAACCTTAGAAGTTTTCTAGTTTAACCTTTTCATTTTTCATCTATTGTGGGGATATTTAAAGCTGTGTCTAAAGGCACAATTGGCTCAACTCTTTTCTAATTTATCTTGACAATCATAACAGTCAAACCAATTGTGTGTAGAAAGAGACATAGAGACAATTTCAAGTGGGGTATTAACCTCTTGATACATTATTTAAAATATCAGTCATAAAAACCCCAAAGTTTAGAAGCCCAGCGTATGGCTTATGTCATCCTGCATATTTTAAATGCACCATAGTTGAAATTTAAATGCCAGATTGTCTAGATATCACATACAGCCAAATATGCCTTAAATAGACAAGGACTATGCTATTTATAACCTACAGAACACCATGAAAAACTTCATTTTCCTAAGTGTAAAGTGTGGAAGATAGGATGAAAGAGAGTGTTTCACTTGATTTATAAGCTTTTAATATTAAAAAATAAAGCACTCCAAATCAAGACCTGGCTTCCAACATTTGACGAGTATTTATTTGACTGCATGAACTGTCTCTCTGCATAAACTGCCTCATTACGGTTAGAACGCTTTTTCAAAGTGTTCTCGAAAATTGTCTTCCAAGTAGATGTGAATAGTTCACAAAGTGGGGAAATTGACCAGGAGGAATTTTTTAAAGTCCATGCAGTTTTTCTGGAAAAAATGGAGAGAAACCTCTGGAGGCTGTATATATGAGGCATGCTAGAGCTTGTAGGAAACATAGAAATCCTTTTGGGCTTCTAGGTCACTTGTGTGCTGTCTTCTGGCAGAGAGCAATGGAATTTAATGTGCAAGGCTTTTATTAGGGGTGCCTGTGAAAGGAAATGTAAGGCTGGGAGAATCAGTTCAGGAGGCGAGCCTGACGCTGAGAGAGAGGAAGAAAATGCTGGGAGGGAGAGTCCTAGATTGCTGTGCAATCTAAGGAAGGTTTGTCCTGGCCTTGAGCCCAACTTGGACAGTAAAGTAGTCTCATGTCTCCCAGGAAGCAGGAACATATCCACCTGAGTGTGTCTGCAGCACCTGGTCAATGGCAGGCAGCTGCCTGTGGGGCGTACATCCTTGGGGCAAAGCGCAGAAGGATTTCATAGAACAGCAGCTAGGGCCCTGGATCAATTTCACTCCCTGATATGGGATGTCTACAACATGTGTTCTTAAAGAGGCTGCTACATGGAACCATGGGAAAATAATGAAATAGGCAGTTTCATCTGTATTCTTTCACCTTCTTTTCTCCACCACATCTCTTTTCCTTTATAGGGTGTTGCTTCTTTTCTACTCCTCATAGACATTCAGTCAGAGCCTTTGAAATACCTCCTGCTCTAGGAAAATGGTTTGATTCTGGAAAAGATCTGATTATTGTGCAGTAGGGCATAATTCCATGTTCTTCAAATATTTTGCTTTTGTACCCCCTAAAAGAATTTTAAAAAATGATGTACGTATTCACAAATTCTTGATTTGGAGTACCTTATTTTTAATATTTTAAAGCTCATAAATCAAGTGAAAGGCTTTCTTTTATCCTAGCTTCCACACTTTACGCTTAGAAAATGAGGTTTTTCATGGTGTTCTGTAGGTTATAAATAGCATAGTCCTTGTCTATTTAAGGCATATTTGGCAGTATGTGATATCTAGACAATTTGCATTTAAATTTCAACTGCGGTGCATTTAAAATATGCAAGGTTGCATGATTTAAGAAATGACGTACACATTTACAAATTTTGTTGTAGACATCTACCAATTTTCTCCTATAATGCCTCTGTGTATCACAGTGGTGACTTTCTTCCCTAGGATTCCATAATGAGGCTCTCTTTTATTGTTTCCTATATTATGCCAGAGATTCAGGGAGGCTGCAGTGAGTAGAGGGGATTCAGGTAGCAGGGCTGCAGTGGCTGAAAGTTGAAGATGAGTTGGTGGGCACCTTTTGGTGGAGGTCCATCCTTTTCTGTTATCTCACTTACCCCACGTGTCTCATAGAGAACCTGCTGAGGACAATGGCATTAAAGGGAACTATGGCTTAATTTAATTGACTCTGGGGTCCTGGCAAGGCAGGTGCTACTTTGTTAGGCCCCACTCAGTTCTTAGGGCCCAAAATGGCACAATAAAGTTTTGTTTCATGTTAACACAAAACTTAATCATTTGCTTTTCCTCTTAGATATATTCTCTCTCAATTCCTGAACTTCACTAGTATCTCAAGAAGTTTATTTGCTTCAGGTTGACTGCATCTTATCAAATTTAGGCCCATTCCCCCACTCCTCCCAGGAAGACTGTTGCACTTTGCACTGGCTGGTATTGTTTGTCTGTCTTTAACTGTGATCCGAGGAAGAGTGGACTGTTCCTAATGTGCTCAAAGCACTTCTAATTTCCTCCAGGTGAGTGTCCACGTGCAACTTCCTAGTTGAATTCTGATGGGGAAATACATTACTGACCATGGTGGAAATCTGGAATTTGCAGCCAGTTGAAGACTTAAAACAGGGGGAGACCCCATGCAGAGAAGATGCATCATTTGTCCTCAGACATCTTTATTCAAATCTTCATTCAAGTTGTCTCTTCTTACTCTCCTATATTGGTTGTGGTTTATACAGAGTACAATTCAGTCATTTTGTTTTCATCTGTGATTCAAGGACATCTTGGCTAATGCAGCATATTGCTAGTACTAAGTCTGTAGACTCTGCTTTTGTTTGGGAAAATGATCTGATTTTTCAATAGAGTAGGATTCAGTGCCACTAATACACTTTAAAATAACATTTTAAAATTGCCTTTCCCCCTTACTTAGACATTTATTTGCTTCTCCTACATACATTTCTTTATGGATGAGATTTTCATTTAACACCACAATTTAGATTAAATTACTTTCTTAAAATCACATTGCTCCCATAGTCTACTTAGTTTTCTAATTCCCATACGTTCCACTATAGCCGAAGCAACTTCATCTGTATAATGTGACTGAAGATGCAGTCTTCATTCACAACACGGCACAATCTGTTAAAGTGGTAAATATTACCCATTTCTATTATTAGAGCTGAAATAGAATTTTCTCTTGTTGCATTTTCAAGATGTGACATAATTAGATAGCAAGCATGGGAAAGTCAGAAATAGTGGAAGCTAATGGTTGTCATAGCAGTACCAGGGAAGCTTGAATTCAGTCTGCCTTGCCTGGCTCCTGACTCCTTCTCACAATACTCCAGGCCGTCTCATACCCTGTGTGAATTATAGGGTGCTATGTGAGCTTTGCAGGTACTGGGGTAAGGAAGTGTGAAGCAGCGTTTCCAGTTCTATATTGGTTTTCAGACTGAATGACAACAGGGAAATTCTCACTTGATGTTTCAATTCTCTTCAGCCTCCAAAAGACACACCTTCTCAGTTCTGAGAAGTATCTGAGTAGTTCTTCATTCTACCTAGAGAGGCTTCTGATTTATCCCTTCTTTACCACAAATCAGAATTGTTAAAAAAAAAAAACCAAAAAAACCCCACAATTGCCCTTTCTGCAGAAGTGTTATTGAAAGTACTGCAGTGTTCAGTTCTTGGCAGAAATGGGGGGAGGGGATGGAGGAATGGGACTCTGTGTGTGCACGTTTGTGTGTGTGTGTTGACTTCACAAAAGTGAATGAGGAAGGAACTGGGTTAACTGGAGAAAACTGCAAAGCAGTAATTTTTTTATGATAAAATGTTACCATAAGAACTTTATAGTTAAAAATTGGATTTGTTTTGGGCTTATCAACTTGTTAAAGGAAAACTTTCATATCTTCAACAGGGCTATTAACATTATAGCATACCAGTTAATGCCTTCACTGAGTGCATCAGAGAAATTCAACTCAGTTCTCCCAACACCCAAGTTGTGCATTAATCACTGATACAGCATGGTCTGGATTGTCTCATTGCTTAGTTTCCTACTCTTTTATTTTATTATTTGACCCTAGCATATTGAGGATTCTAAGCAAAATTAATAGGATAGCATGGCTTGATTCGTTTTAATAAACATTAGGTAAAATTGCTGGTTTCACTAGAGTCGCCTGATTTGCAACTCCGCATGGAGATCTTCCTTTTGACTCTTGTACTTTGGAATTAGAAGAGGTGCAAACCTCTGGTCCTCCTTCTAAGTCATATGCGGGAAGTGCAAAGAGGCCTGGATGGACTCTCAGGAAACTTGCCTTCTAACACAGCTTTGCCTATAATGAGCCTTCTGACCTCAAGTGAATTACTAACCTCTCTGTGGCCTGCTTTTTTCATATGTACAATCATAAGGGATGGACTTTATGATCTTTATGATTTAGGCATGACGGAAAATCCCTAAGATCTGACAAGAAACACAAGTGGAGTTCTGGATGTTTGGCCTTGATCTTTGTCTTCCTCAGTGAGTAAATAACAGGGACACCAAAGTTTATTCATGTCTTTGCCAACACTCAACAAACCGTGTTGAGATTGTGTCTCTTTGACAAATGGAATATGGTTTTGGTGGAAAGAGGAATGACTGAATCAGTAATTTATTTTGTTTGTTAAGATGTTTGCAGCAGGCTAGCTGAAAATCAGGGTTTAGCCACACATGGCAGTAACTTTTTCAAATTGTCTCTGTTCCCCTTGATGACAAACTGTTATAAGTTCACAGATAATTCATAGGTATCTCAGAGGCCTCTGGAGCAACCATTGTAGAGACTTGATGACTCCTTTCTAGATCTGGTGCTTAAGGGTATGTATCTTCAGCTTTTTTCCAGAGCTGAGGGTAATGATGAACTCAGACATTTTATGTGTGGCCATAAGAACTCACCTATAAAAGTATACACTAGCATCTGAGAATGCTTGTCTTGTTTCTATGTAAATGATTCCCTACCTTAAACCTCCCTCATCGCACAAAAATTGTTTTGACCAGAAAGGTTCATATTATGAGCTTGATATAGTCATTTTCTAAGATTAAAATTTCAGTGATGAATAATGATGTGACAGGTCGTTGTCATTTATTGCATTTCAGGCACTGTGCACTATACATTCATTACCATTTATAGGCATTACCTCATTTTAATGTTAAACAACAATCTTATAAAGAGGGATTATTGTTGTGCCCATTTTGCAGATAATGTAACTGAGGTTCAGAAGGATTAGGTGACTTCTCCAGCCTCAACCTACATAGGAAATGTCAATTTGACCAGAAAGCTTTGTCTTCATGAACACTACACAATTCTGTCTCACCAGGTCATCTTCCTTTTGCCCAGGAACAAATTCCCTCACCGCCAGCAGGTGATACCATAAGTGCAAAGATACTTTCTTTAACACAGAGATACTTTAAAGGACATATGTTCCTGCCCCATCAGCTGAGTATTCTGAAATTTCCCTTCCCATGGAGAGCCACTGGAAAATATCTGGAAAGTCACATATTCCTATTTACATGAAGACATTGCTCTTTCCTGAATTTAAGGCGATTTCTCCAAATTTAAATGAACGTCTCTCTTCCCACTGAAAACAAAAGTGCCTCTCAGCCAACAAATGAGTGGAACATCTCCCCAACAGTTCTTTTAATTTGCAGATGCTTGAAAATGAATTAAGATCAAGAGCTTTTTAGCAGACCGCTTTTCCCTCTGGGGGATATTTGAACATGTTAAGAATAAGCATCATTTAAAAAAAATAATAAAACAAGTTGGATTTTAAATGTTTCAAAAAATAGGTTTGCACAAATATGCCATCTTGTGCTGTTCATCTTGTGTTTCAGGTACCTAATAAATAGTTCTTTCCTCTATCTAACCCATGTTGTTTGTACACATAGGTTTTTGTAGCACAGAACATCTTAATTTAACTGGAAAGATCATTACCAGGCAACACATTGGTATATTGCAGAAAGCTCCACAAAAAGGTATCTGTGTCCTTGTAGATAAGGATGTTCCCATTTAGATTAACTGAAAGAAAAACAAGCCTAACAATGGATGTTGCCTCTAAAAAATAATCTGATTTTCAAATAACATCCTAAAGCCACTGTGGGAATCGCTGTCATTCTGTCAAATAGAGTCGGCCTAGTTTGTAGTGGATCGTCTTAAATGGCAAGGGCCAAGTGTGTGTTTCAGATTCCCAATTGAGTTCTTTCTTCTGGAGGCATATGGACTGTTTGACCATCTCTTTTTGTTAGGATTAGGGTTAGTATTTTCTGTCTTGTTTATTGGATTTACTTAGCCCCAACTAGGAACAGCTCTAGACAAAAATATGATGAAGATAAAGCTTGTTTAAAGTATCCCCTAATCTTCCTTCGAGCACCTTCCTGTGGGATGCATGTTGTGTACCCCGCTTCTACGGGGGTGGGAGACCTACTGGTTCATTGCCTGTCCCTCCAGCTGCTGAGCCCAGTGCACTCTGTTTAACCACCCCCATTCATATTTCTGCTCCCCACACAAGTTCTGGAACATCCCTTTCACCTTGCCTTTCTTTAGTGCTTACCCGACCAAGTTCCATTTTCCCAGGGTGACTGAGGCTAATGTGATAAACTAATGACTGATATTGGGTGAGCAAAACATTAGCATTTAAATTGGGACCTTCTGGAGGGGATGCACTTAACAGGGACGAGGTCTTCAGAGGGAGCAATTTCAGACATTATGACAGAACCGGGTCAAAGATAATTTTGTCAGATGGGGCCATGAGGTTATGAGCAGGGTCAGCCCTAGTTTCTAGCCTTTCTCTCAGTCAGGATTTCAAACATTTATGGCAGGATCCCAACAGCTTTCACAGGACTTTTGACATAAGTACGTTGACCCAAGAGCATTTCTGCCTGCTCCTTGACAGGCCCCACCTTTCCTCCTTCAGAGGAGTAGCCTGCTCTTGAGACAATTGAAAATAGAACCTCTCTAGAAGTTAGTAAGGAAACAGGATTAAAAGTGTGGCAAGTGGAGATTTTCAAAAGGCCCTAAGTCCAGAGCCTCAGCATTGCCCAGCTCTGGGGCACTGTCCACGTAGAATCGCAGTGATCACTGCCTCCTGGAGATCTGAACACAAAAGGCTCTGCAGAAATCTGGATTTGTGCTTGGAGCTCCTGAACAAAAGGGGGCTTTTTTCAGCCTAATCAGAACTACAGATGAGTTTTCAGTCTCCCACTTTCTGCACATACAACATAAGTCTCCTGATTTAGGGCTCCATGCTCACCATCATCCATTTACTGCCCGAAATACTAGGAAAATAAGAGGTTGCTACATGATGCAGAAACTGCAAGGGGTGCTTTGAAACCGTTTAACAAGTCTGCCTGAAGAATACCTGACTAAAAGCGGCACTGACTTAAGGCTGGTTGCCTTATTATCTTTATTTATATATTCAATGTCCCCTCCCTGGTTCTTTGTATAAAGACGATGGGAGACACATCTGTTCCAAAGCTGTTCCACAGAATGGTGATTTTGATGACTTAATGCCTTTTCAGACTTCTGCTGCCACTGCTGTTCTTTGGTTTTGCTTTTAAAGCAGCTGAATGGAATCTCTAAGCCTTCCATTATGTCTGCTTTTTTTTTTTTTAATTCTGAGGAAATAATTCAGAATACAACAAGGACAAATGCTTGAGTTATAGAAACTTTTTAAAAAATTACTATTATTATTACAAAGCAATGCAAAAGATCTTTTAATTTCTTTGATTGTTTAAAGCACTTCGGTAGAAACATGATGTCTTAGATGTGGAGACAGTTTATAATTGAGCACGAAGTCTGAGTGCCAGGACAGTGCAGTCGGTTGCTGGGGTTCCCAGGGACTCCGGAAAGTGAACAGGGTCAGGAAAAGTTTATCGGAATTTGATAGCAGCCTCCATACAAGCATCCCGATAAAACTACAGCCAATTACTATGGACGGCTTATTATGCTCCCCCGCCCCAAATTCCCCTAATTCTGTGGAGATTTAAATCTTTCATCTAGAATAAAGATTTGTAGCGTAATGACCTGATTTAGCTACAAAGAAGAAATCAATCTGACAGCTGGGACCAGAAGAGGTATTAATCTCCAAACTTCATGTGCGCCTTTGTCTACCTCTTTCAGTTTTTATGCAACAGGAGAAAAAAAAAAAAAGAGTGTGAGCGACTCTGTTTGTATTTCAGCTCAAGTTACATTGCTTGGGAGAAAAAGGGCAGGGAAGTGGGGAGTGGGTGTTAGACTGAGTAGAAAGAAAGATTTTCCATTCTTTAGAGACGGAGCAACTGATGAGAAAGCGGAGAGCTGGAGCCGTGCTGGTCCCTTCCATGATCTGCCCAGGGCTGTGGAGAGGCAGGTGGCTAGGGGGCTTCAGCAGGAGGAGTGCTGGGGTCACCTACATGTGGTTTCTGATCACCTAGGCATAGTTCAGTGGTACTTTCACGATGTGTGTGGAGTTGGTACTGAATGGATAATTATTCTACTTTTCAGTGTCAGATGACTCCTGGCACACACTGACCCCAGGTGAAGACAGAGCCCACTCTGCAGTTGACCAAAGATGGGCTCTGATCTCAGCCCTCTGAAGCCACCTTGGCTTCTGGATATATGACCTCTTCAATTAGGCTTCTTTACGTTTCACATGGATGGAGAGCTTTTGGCTCACGTCCCCACTCTGCCTTTGCTCAATGTGAAAACACATCGTAAAATATAATCGTTTGAGGATGATTCTAACAGTTCTAACCAACTGGCTGTTCTGCAAGAGAAAAATAATACAGTTTTAAAGAACCCTAACTTTGAAAGTGAAGTGAGTACCGCACGCCGCAAAGGAGTATATTGACTTAATGGTCACACAGAATCCTGTAAAATTAGCCATGAAACAGACACTAATTTTAAAGAATCGTGCTGCTATTAAAATATATCTCTGCTCAGCTGTAGGACAAACAGATTTGATTCCCCTAGGGGGAGACTGAGAGGTCTGTGTGGTCTTTGCCAGTCTATGAACTTGCTGTGTGTTAGTGACAGTTTGAGTACTTCAGGCCATAGAACTTGGATTTCTAAACAAATTCTCTAGGCTCCCACAGAAATAAGCGATAAAAATCGCCCTTCTGTGTTTTTAACTTCCCTTAGATCTCACTGAGCCAAGAGTCAAATCCACCGTGAATAAATGTGTTGAGCATTGTCAGAGAGCTGTATTAATGGACAAAGGCCCACTTTAAAGATCATAAAGTGTTTCTCTCACATGGGTGATGGATGGCAGTTTGGAATTTTCTTGGCTTTGTTATACTGTGTGCTGAGGTGGTGGTAACGTTCGTCAGGGGCAGCCTGTCTTGGCTCATTGAACTAAATGAGAGGCTAAGAATTGAATTCTCTGCCATGGCAGGGTCTTATAGATAAGTCATGATATTTTCTCTAGTGAGGTTTGCAAAGGATCAGGGTTTTTTTTTTTTGCGGTACACGGGCCTCTCACTGTTGTGGCCTCTCCCGTTGCGGAGCACAGGCTCCGGACGCGCAGGCTCAGCGGCCATGGCTCACGGGCCCAGCCACTCCGCGGCATGTGGGATCTTCCTGGACCGGGGCACGAACCCATGTCCCCTGCATCGGCAGGCAGACTCTCAACCACTGTGCCACCAGGGAAGCCCAAAGGATCAGTTTTAACATTAGAAGCTATAGCTACTGGTTATAACTATTGTTCAAAACAAGCTGGGCTTGAACTCAGTGAAACTGTTAGAGTTTCATCCAAGACCTGTATCACTGGAACAGAAAATCTAACCCATACGGCTATCAGATATCCATACAAAACTGGGCAGAACTTTGAGAATATGGGGTTAAGATTTAAAATCTCATTGAGGGGCTTCCCTGGTGGCGCTAGTGGTTGAGAGTCCGCCTGCCGATGCAGGGGACACGGGTTCGTGCCCCGGTCTGGGAAGATCCCACATGCCGCGGAGTGGCTGGGCCTGTGAGCCATGGCTGCTGAGCCTGTGCGTCCGGAGCCTGTGCTCCGCAACGGGAGAGGCCATGGCAGTAAGAGGCCCGCGTACCGCAAAAAAAAAAAAAAAACTCATTGGGAAACTAGGGAAGCAGAATAAAGCAGAAGAGGTCTGGTAACGACAAGATCATAGTATTAAATCTGCAGAAAAAGCCATTTGTGCAAAAATCAGGTAGGAAATAACAGCTAGTATACATTACTAGCCGAAAACATAATTTGCTCACGTCTAATTATTTTCTGTTCAGTTGTTCCATCATTTCGTAATTCAGCATGCTGTCTGGTAAATCTTCTTCCAATGGAAATAGACCCAGCGGGGAGCACAAACTTATTAGGAGTTTGCTTATTTCCCCACCTCCACCTTCAAAGCAAAGGTGGTTTTGAGGCAGGGTTGTGAGAGTCCAAATACTGAAAAATGACAGCTCACAGTGAAAGTTAGAGAAGTCTGAGGCTGTAGAGTCTCCCATTAGGGAGCAGCCTGGGGCTATTTGGTATAGAGACAAACAGCCTGTACATCTAATAGTTATGAGGCTACTACTACTACTATATTAAAGCATAGCACAATAATTATTTTTATAATGCTAACACAAAGTCATTATGAAAATGTGAAATGATGTCCACTAAAAGTCTGGGCTCTTAAAGAATTAAATGTATCTATGGGGAACTTCTTATTCTCTAATGACACTGGATAAATTTACTGACTTTGCAATCTATTATTACTGTTATTTTCTTTTTACAGATAGCACTAAAGTAAACTTCAGAATAGCTCTTCACAAATAATCATGCAGTGTGAAGTAGTAGGGGCTAAATTGATAGGTTTTCAAGGATATAATTTTGAAAGCAAAAGTAGTTAGGAGACTTTAGATATTTTAACTGTTTCTTACCTTTATTCACATCCATCTTTACATAGCACATTTCTTATAAAAATTTAAAGCATGCAGAGGAAATGAGAGAAAAAATATCTTTCTGTGTATTGTACTTACATATTGAGTCCAAGAATAGGTAAAAATGATTCTCTTATCTGGTTAAATGATTCCCAGCTTGTGTCATCTTCTTCAAATGTAACATTTTTTCATGGCTTCTGAAGCTAGGATAAATAAACACGGAACCTCATTTTAAAACAAGGATTGGGCTTCCCTGGTGGCGCAGTGGTTGGGAGTCCGCCTGCCGATGCAGGGGACACGGGTTCGTGCCCCGGTCCGGGGAGATCCCACATGCCGCGGAGCGGATAGGCCCGTGAGCCATGGCCGCTGAGCCTGCGCGTCCGGGGCCTGTGCTCCGCAACGGGAGAGGCCACAACGGTGCGAGGCCCACGTACCGCAAAAAAAAAAAAACCAAAACAAGGATTTCAAGCAAAACAGAAAGAAAAAAACCCTTTGGCATAACTATTTTAAAGATCCTGGCCTATATGATTTGCTGTTGAAAACAGTTCCTCAGTGCAGGGAAAACCAACCAGTCATACACATCCATGGATAAGCTGCAACACCATGTTATCATGTTGAATACTGCAAATGTCTGTGACTATTCACACTGGCAGATCCAAGTAGTTCACAGCAACTTTGGTGCTATCTATGCAAACAGTTTGCTATATTAGGACAGAGTGTGTTGGTGACACAGGTCAAGGGAAATGGAGTGTGATTTCAACATAAGAGAGCCTCCTCAGTGCAGAGAGAGAGCACTGTTTTTCCTTGGCTTCAACACAAACTTGTCTTTGACAAAATGACCAAAAGTACATTAAATCGCAACTTAGTCAAAGCCAAAGAGATACAACCTGACAACTGCCCCCATATTTTGGCTGTTTTCTTGGTCCATCTTCATAGTACAGACTCTAGTTATCAGAATAAAGGCCTTCTTTCACTTTGTTCTGAATTAAGGATTTCTTGGAATTGTGCACTGGGTCAAAAATGTAAGCCAATTCCAACTGCTCTCTTTCATCCTGTTGAAAAATTAGTAATGAATATTCTCTAAATATTGAGTGATCTTTAGTAGTGCAGAATGCATTTTTAAGGTGGTAGGCTGTGAAATATTGCTAATGGTGTCATTGTAAAATAAACACTGGGGTGACAGAGCTAGTTGTTTTTGCTTTATGTTCTCTTCAGGAACCAGTTCTTTATGAGTATTCAATAAATGTTAAACAATTAGGGTAGCTCTGGAAGCATAGCCAAAGGCTAAGTGGCATTTTCAAGGTTGTAAAACGTGTTAGCAAGAAAACGTGGGATTGAAATGAAGAGTTTTTAACCTCTTCCTGGGGCTTGGATCTGTATGTCCCTCTGTTTCCTTAATCACATATAACCATTGGGTTCCTTGGCAACTCCTAATCCAGTGCTCAGTTAGGCAAAATTTGGAAACCTCCAGGCAATAACCTATTTTTCAATGGGAGAACGTATTTACTTCCAGCTGGAACACATCAAGACAAGCCATTTCTCTTATAGCCCCATTCTTGCCAAAAGACTGGAAAATAACTTATTAGTGAGTCTAACATCTCAAGAGCCACAACAACAGCTGCACTGAATATAGAACACACAGAATGACTGAACGCTGTGAAACTGGGATGACTGAGACCAATGCAATGATGATTCCAGGCCTCACTTTGATCTTTTCAGCTGGAGGGAGAGTCGGAAGGAAACATTAACACCTACATGATCAGATTGATTTCGCTGTTCTGTTCATTTGTACATTATTTTTGTAGCCTTTTGTGTGTGTGCTACTTGAGATCATATCTAAATTAATAATAGAGACTTATGACTGAATTTTATTTTTAGAACCTCTCTATAGTTCACATTTCAAGATTCTTAATTAGGCCAAACAGCATACTGGGCATATAAACTCAGTTTAAAAATATATGTATGTTAGTCATGAAATTCAAATACTCAATAAGATCAAAGGAAACTAGGTTCAAATAATACATTATTTGTAATATGCACTCCCATCACAGTACTGAATATTTAGAGATTTAATGAATTGAGTAACTTAGAAATTATACCATTTACCAAATATATGAATTTAATTGGTTTTCGGGCAGTGGTATTTGCTTTTCAGCCAGTTGGCAACAGCATTTTTGGAAAATCTCCTGTGTTCTGGACAAGTGTAAAGAATGAAGAGGGAATAATTCCAATCCTTTACTGTTTCATTTCTTAAAAAATCTCATTCTTGCTAGTTTAATAAAAAGATTTAAAAGTTGAAAGTAAATACTATCACCTAACCACTTAAGTGCTGCTAAGATACTAGACAGTTCAAACTTTGATAGTTTAGAAGAGGAAAACCTATTATCTTTTCTTTAAAATTTGAATTTATTTCCTATTTGGTCCAATTATGTCAACTGGTGTACATCTCCTCAACAGTGTTTTGGTAGTATATACACAATCTAAATGTTGAGCAGACATTTAAAAATATTTATTGAAATATGATCATTTACATTTGTGTGGCATATGAGCACTAGTCCTAGATATATTGCATAACTAAGCTAATTATAATATAAATAAACAAAAAGAAATTAAAATTCTAATAAAAGTTTTGATGGCCTAGTGATAAAAGTAGGTTTTGATTTCAGCTGTTACTGGGAAAACAACAAAAATTTAACTGCAGTAGTAATAATATAACAAAATTAATGAATGCTATTATTTTTTATATGTTGTACTTTATGCACATTGTTTCATTGACTACTACAGTAACCCAATGAGTCCGGACTACTCTAATGATTTTATATGTGAAGAAACTGAGCTCAGGGAGAGTGATATCACACAGTTGGACAATGGCAGGGCCAGGCTTTGAACTTAACCCACTATGTCTCTAAAACCTTTTTATGCTCTCCTGCGTTAAATGTTGAAAGATGTTACAGGGTTAGATTCCAGTCTGGAGCACTGTATATATATATCAGAATGAAAGCCTTCACTGTTATCAAGTACACTTGTACTTAATGAGATTGGAGTAGATGTTGTTTACCCACTCATTTGTCTGAAAGATGGGTAGAAGGAAGAGGAAGTGCAGAAACAATGTATGAGTGTGAGTCTGTATGTAGTTTTACTCTCAAAAGTACACAGATACTGTGGGTCAGGGGAAGGTGCTATTTTGTTAAAATAAACCATATGCTGTGAAATTCTATCACCACTTTCACTGAAAAAAAAATTTACTTCTATATTATTTGTATATATCTCATAGAAATATGTTGGAGTTTAAAGAACATCTCTGAAAATTGTTGTGATTTTAAGATTGACAATAAATGACTAAAATAATTTTGGGATAACCTGTACAGTATTGAGAGGACCTTAAAGAAGAAATACAAAACTGTGCATAGCAACTCTTAACAATTGTTTATTTTTCCAGTCAAGAGTAGAGCATGGCCTAAAAATTGGAGCTTTCTTCTTAAGCTTGTCTATTAAAGTAAAAATGCCTGAAAAATTCTTTGACACTGCAGAAGAATGCAAGGATAGCAAATGGGTTTCAATTCTATTGCCAACTCCAGTTCATTAATAGTTGCTATAGGGGGGGAATTCCCTGGTGGTCCAGTGGTTAGGACTCCTCGTCTTCACTGCAGGGGGCATGGGTTAGATCCCTGGTAGGGGAACTAAGATTCCACATGTCACTAGGCCAAAAACCAAACAAACAAATAAATAAAATGAGTTTATGGACTTAAAAAAGAATAGTTGCTATCTGGAAAAGCATTGTGTTGGGAAGGATTCTGAGGCTATGTCTGAGCTCAAGAAAGTCTGTGATCTATTAGCAGTATCTACCATGGGTGAAAGATTTAGGCCAGGTCACACATGTGCCATACATTACTTTTCCTGACTAGTATTTTTCCCTCCACTAATTTATTACGTTCTCATTAGATACGAAATAATTGAAGACAGAGGCAATGCTTTTCATTTTATAAAGTGATCAACTGTCCCAGTTTGCCAGGATCGGAGTGGTTTTCGAGGATGTGGGAATTTTAGTGCTAAAATGGATAGAGTCCTGGACAGTCGGTAACCCTATTTTTTAAAAAAACTATTTATTTTGAAACAATTATAGACTCATGGGAGGTTGCAAAAAAATAGTACAGAGTCCCATGTACTCTTCCTCCAGCTTCTTCCCGTGGTGCCATTTAATATAGTTATATTGCAGTACATACCCTACTTTTGTCTCCCCATCAGTGTCAGGTGCCTACATAGGCACCCAGCAAATGTGTGTTGAGTGATGAATAAATACTGATGTCAGGTGAGGTGTTCCTCATCTGTTTTTATGAGCACTTTTACCCCCTTCCAATAAAGAAACAAGGTTAAATGTTTTCAAAGCTTAAAAATTATGCAAAGGCCATATAAGAAGCACTTGATTTAAACACAGGAAAAGTGAAAGAAGCATAAAATCCTCTTTAAACTGGACTGTACACAAAGGAAGTTGGGATTATAAAGTCAGAATTGTGACCTTTAAAAGAAGGGTCTGGCACAACGGTTCAAATCTCAGTTCAATAATACAAAACTATGGGCTTTCTTCAATTTCTAGGCAGTTGAAAAGATACATTCTGGTAGATTTGAAAGTATACTCAGTATGCTCCAGTGTACTATTTAGTGTAGAAGCTAAAAGCAGAGAGAGCTGGCAGCTGTGTGTGAGTGGTGAATCATCAGGATTCAGTGTGGGATGGACAAGCAGAGTGGAATTTTCTTATCTTCTTAGGAGACAACCAGGCTGAAAGTGATCTGGGATGCTTTTTTGCAGAGTGCATTACAGTTTTGCTTTGGTCTTTAGAAAATGCTCAGTTTGGAAATTGTCCATGTAGCAATAGCATGAGTCAATGATTCAAACTTATGGGAAAATCAGAGTTTTATGTCTCTGAAACCATCATGGACACACACACACACACACACACACACACACACACACACACACACACACACACTGCATACACCAAACATCCTGTAGACATTAATGCTATAGGCAAAGTTTATTTAAAACTTAGAGCATCTAAAAAAAGTGATTTAAGAAAATTGATCACTTTTCTACTTTTTCTGTTGATATTTAATTTTGAGCTCCTTTATCTAACTTCTAAGTTCATCCTAAGTCTAATTCAAAACCAAACTCCACATCCCATAGAGCTTGAGACTTATTCTATCTTGTCTTTGACCTCACAGTCACCTTTGACCTCCGGTACTATTCATTTTCACCTCAACTTTCCCCTTTAATTTGTTTCCCTGATTTCTTATCTTCTCTCTTCTCCTCCCCATAGTTGCAGCAGTGAGGAGTCACGTAAATAATTTTATTATATGCCTTTCTCCTCATTGTGTTATTAAACTCCCTTTGAAGTCTATGAAATTGGACACTAAATGACCTGTAAGAAATTAAAGAGTGCTGGCTTTCATTATACTGGTGCCCAAAAGATATTCCTTTAAACCGATTAGGGGAAATTTTGCCTTCTACTAATAGACTGAAATCAAAGTTGTCTGTGTGTTCCTAACAAACAGGTTAACATCAAGTCTTTCTTAGAATTCTACTCATGCCATATATCTTTCCATATCTTTTGCTTGGAGCATGGTGGGGGTGGAGGAAGAAAAATGGAGGGGCATCAAACCTCCTCGCCAGCTGTGTGGAACAGGGCAGTGACCCTAGCCACTGGGCATCCTGCTCCAGAGAGGGAGGAAGCCATAGCACCTCACCCCAGCTGGGACACACCTCCAGTGAGGTAGCAAAGCTGCCCTAAAGGGAAACTACAGGTTTGCTCACATTGTGTCCACACATGCACCAGTGTGACTGAAGTTAATTGAAAGCAAAGCCAAATAAAGTAAGATACACACTTTGATGCCAATCAGTTGTTTTTTGCTAATGTTTTCACTTCTGTGATTCCATTCTCAGTTCTGGCTGGCTGTGCTGCACAAGTTCAGGCAGCTGCTGTTTTTAGGCCTGTCTTTTCCTCACCTCCCAGGACTCCGCTGGCATAACCCTCCTTAGTGATTGATGGGACTCCACCCCCTACATCTGGGGGAGCGGCGATGGCCTACTTGCAGGGGGGTTCCTGGATCAGGGGCACACACAAAGCAGCCTGTCTGCCTCTGCATTCCTGCGAGAGTTGGGGTTCCCAGCTTCCTTTGTGTGAAGTGAAAGAATAGAGCTGATTTACAGGGTAAATAAAATATCAGCAGCAGTAGAGGTTAGCTGATACTTATGGCTAAGAGAGATTTATGAGATTACATAGTAACTGAACCTACCCTTTAAGCTGTAGTCATTATGGCCTACGTAGTTCCATACCTCATTAGAGGGAAATAATTGTGGAGAATGGAGAACACTAAGTCCTTCTTCTGTTGAAAAAAAGTTTCTGGTCTTGGTGCAGATGTGATCCATAATCAAAAGAACACTCTACATTTTTACAGCGTCTTTCCATAGCAGGTTTCCCTAGAGGCTGTAAATCCTACTCCAACAAGATTGAGTAGAAAAATCCTCTCTTTTATGTTTGGACAAACTGAGGCTCAGAGCAGTCAGCACTTGAAGGTGCTCGCAAGAAACGAATGACTGAGGCAAGAAGACCTGGAAATTTAATTTTGTTTCTAGTCTGTTTTTACATCTCAAAAAAATTCAGTGAATAACGAAAGAGGGGGAAGAAAGCCCTTACTGGATTCACTGATATGCTAGGCAGCGCCCCACGTTCAATTCCATTTCAAAAGCTTTTTTACCCCAGAGCACTGATGGATTCTACAAGTCTTGGAGCAGGTGAAGGGACTGAAGGTGCTTGTGGGTACAATGAGCTCTTCTGAGTACGCTTTTTGAAAACTGTAATTACTGGAGCAAAATCTGTAAAGGCTCAATGTTGTACTTGTTATATAAGGGGATGGATTCCTGTAAATCCAGTTATGCGGCTCAAGAAGTGGACAAAGTTAGAGGCAGCCCAGTCTCCATGCCAACATCTCCTCGGATGCTAAATCCTTGCTACTAAAGGTGTGGTTCCTGGACCAGCAGCAACAGCATCGCTGGGGTGCTTGTTAGAAATGCAGAGCTTCAGACTCCATCCCAGAAATAGTGAGTCAGAGTATGCCTTTCAGCAAGATCCTGGGGATTTGTATGCAAATTTGAGAAGCACTGTGCTAATGGACAGCAAGGAGGGGGTCAGACCTGGGCCAGAATAGGTGAGACCCCATTGCTGAGCCAGGGACATGAATGCAGATTTGGGATGGCATGATGAGGAGAACTAATGCTAAGTGGGACGATCAAGGTGAGTGGTGGTGTGTGTTCATCGAATCAAGACAGGGAAAGGGAAGGTGAGAAGAGTCAGCAGAGAGGCACAGGGACATGGAAATGGACAGGTTTGAGAGCCCCTTCATGGAGTGAGCCAGCAAGTAGTAGGGCTGGGGGGAAAGCCAGGTGAAGAGAGGGCTAATGGAAGAGGGGGTGGGGGGAAGGCAGCTCCCAGAAGATAGCGAAGAGAAACGCTGGTTGTGTTGTCTGAAAGAAAACCATGCTTGGAAACTAGAAAAGCTGTGGAGGTTGAGGGGGGTTCTTGCGTGGTTAAGATCCCTCTCGGGAAGGAAGGTTTTGTTGATAAGGCCCTTAGACAGATGCTGCAGGCAGTGCAGGCCCTTCTCAGGGCGGTCCCATCTGTTTTTAGAGGGATAAGGCATATGGATCCTTGCTTTGGCCTCTAACACTGGCATTTTCCAGTCAAATCAATTTCTTTGTTTCTATTCCATTTAACCCAGAAATGGAGCTAAGAGCAATTTTCTTGGGTATACTACTACTGGCTTTGAAGAGAATGTTCTAAATGACCATTGGGAAATACATGAATAAATAGGAAGTTTGAAAACCTATAGTATTATAGGCCAAATTATAGTCTAACTTCTGACATTGTGGCTACTAAATTACAAATGCTAATTTATAAGGAAGATTTTATTTTAGAAGCCATTAAAAAATTTGGTCCTGAGCTTGCTTAACTCCTACCTCTTCATCCCCAGCCAGGGATGAATTAGTCATACTTAAAATTAGTAACGGAAAATAAAATCCTAACCCTATATCTGGCGCCTCACTTCACATGGTTGTTTCAGAGAGAGGAATGTATGCACTGAGCCTGATCTCATTGTTACACACTATTTTGTAAGCTTGTTTTATCTGGAAATAAAAGACCAATTTAGGGGCTTCCCTGGTGGCGCAGTGGTTGGGGGTCTGCCTGCCGATGCAGGGGACGCGGGTTCGTGCCCAGGTCTGGGAGGATCCCACATGCCGCGGAGCGGCTGGGCCTGTGAGCCATGCCGCTGAGCCTGTGCGTCCGGAGCCTGTGCTCCGCAACAGGAGAGGCCACAACAGTGAGAGGCCCGCATACCGCAAAAAAAAAAGAAAAAAAAAAGACCAATTTAGTCCTTGGGCAATGTTAATTATAAACCAGAGGAGGCACCATGCCTGTCTTTGCAGGATGAGGAAGCACATAAAGTTTCTTTGGAGACTAGATTCTTTTAATGAGATAAATGCAGGGCCATGTTTCTATTTGTAACTAAGTTGTTTAAGGAGAAAAAGGTCTTTGAATTCTGCAGATGAGCCCCAGGCTAGAAAACACAGAAATACCATTGCCTTCTGTGCACTTGGACCCCAAGTAGCAATCTTTTTAGAGGAAGAAGGGCTCAACCTTTTGCAAGAGTGACCATGATTAATACACATAATAATACAAATCCAAGAAGGGTTTCCATAATACTCCACCTCTTTTGCTGAAAGGAATTTCTATGTGATGGACTGAGTAGGAGCGTATAGAGCCTTGTTGCTGGAATTGGATGGCACCTCTGCAAGTTGTTCAAGCCCATATGGGAACAGTTATTAGCAAATGCAATTGCTAATTAAGCATCACCTCCTCCCATGAAAAGGATAGGTATATTCTGGAGGAGATGAGGTGGAGTGGGGAAGGAGCAGAAAGGTCCTATAAAGATGAAGTCCTTAGTCTGTACTTAAATGATCCTTTCTGGATTCACCACCAACTTTTGATACAAGAGTCAACTGTGTCCATAGGCCACTGCTTCTTGCTCTTCAGTGGTATAGTCAGTGGTAGAGTTAGAACCTCCATGTATCCAGAGTTGGTCACCAATATCTTATAATCATCTAATTGATTTAACTACTTTATCACTTTTTATTTTTATTTCCCTGAAGAGGAAGAAGAGTTGACCAAGAGGCAGGGAAAACTGATGAAACTCAATAAAGAGAATCTCTTTATTGACCACGAGGGGATTCTTGTTTGGCTATGGCTACCACCTATTCATTCTTTCCTAAGGCTCTTTTGGAAAAGATGATAATGCCAAGAATATTTTTATTTACCGTATAACAATTGCTGCCATTTATTGAACGCTTAATATGCACCACTGTACTAAGCATTTTACATGTATGTAATCCCACAATAACCTTATGACATTGATCTCGTTACAGTATGAGATGAGAAAAATGATGAGTTTTACAGATGAGAAAACTGAGTCTCAAAGACATGTTAACTCTTCTGTGGTCAAACAGCTTGTAAGTGTCAGAGTTAGAGCTCAAACCCCTGATTTGTTTGGGACCAGAGACCATGCTCCAAATCCCTGTGCTAGCTTGTGTACCATAGAACAAAGGCTTTGAGCTTTTCAGTTGAAACATACCATATCAAATAAGAATGATTACACTTTCCAATATAATCAAGTACTTCATTGTCCTCCATCAACAAGTTAACATATTTCCCATCTTTTAGTGGGTTTCCCAGCATGACAGCTCTACTTGTGTTCCCTTTTGTGGTCCCTTAAATTCTCCTTCCCATATATTCTAGTAAAGCAAACCATCCTGGGTCCCTTAAGTTTCTCTTCTTTTCTTTTTACTCTGGCTTCCCTTCATTTTCCCACATCAGACAGACACTAAATGAGAGAGTAGATGTGAAAGTATTTTGAAATGTTAGAAGGAAATCAAGCAGAAAGTATTATGATTATGTCTGAAACAGCTTTCTACATCTGCTCAACGAAACTACTCTTCTCTGTCCAATCAAGACACTCAGCAAAATTCTTTCTGGAAATTCCAGAAGGCAGAAAGGCTATGAATCAGGCGCATGAGCTGCCAAGTCAGTCAAAAGTAGCAAACCAGGTTATGTGTACAAGTGCACCTTAAACCAGGTTACGTGTACAAGTGCACCTTAAACCTAGTGAAGGCCAGTTTCCAGGTAAAGGTCGTGAAGAAAGTTTGGAGCAGAGTGAGTACTGTATCACCTGAAAGCCATTGCATGACCAAGAGGTTAAATAACCTTATTTTGCCAAGAAAAATGAGTAGACTAAGTACGATAGCATACAGACTGCCTAAAATGAGGTGAATGAGGAAATAAAAAAGTGACACAAAAAAGAGAAAAAGGGCCAAGAACTCTGTTTCAAGAAGAAGCAATACATAGTTTTTAAAGAAAAATTGACTGCTAAAACCAAGACTTTCTCTTAGTTTGTATACCTGACAGACACCACAACTAGTTTGGGGATACTATGGGAGTTATAAGTCAATGAAGAGTAACTGATTGCAGTGAGTGGCTCTGAAATCTCAAACTGGGTGCAATTTTTGATTTATCTTCTTAAAATTTTATGCTCACACAGTTGCTTTGTGAGTCATGCCAAGTGAATCACCATCTACATGTTCTCAAATTTCTACCACGACCCCTAGACACAATCCTGCTATTAGTTATGGGACTTAAAATTTGGTTCTAGTCCCATGATGATTTATAGACTGCACAGCAATATAAGTATTTAATGACTGTTCACAGCACCAGTGTCTCCTCCAGAAGGTTCTCCTTCTTGCTCTAGAGATGCTCTCTACTCTTCTGTTCTGCCCTGCATTTCAGCTGGTAGAGACCAAGAAGGTCTTGGCCAATGAAGTATTCCAAATGGCAATGAGGACACAGCAAAGGAATTCATTTTTATAAATCTCTATTTATTTGTAATGAACTGGTTTAAAAATAGTTTACAGAAACCTCTCAAATAAACTAATTATTGAAAATGAAGAAATGAAACTTTACTGTTTTGTAAATGTAGGTCTCATCCCTAGGTAAAATATGAAGCATGCATTACTGCCTTATTCACGCATCTCATCTTTTTTGCATCTCTTTCCTGTTTCCTGACACCTCAGCTTTTCAGATCCTATGCTGGATGTAGGAAGACTTTACTCAGGCATGTATATACTATCTTTGCTGCCTGCAATGTAATGATTAGATCAAGCCCAATCAATCAATCCGATCATTTAATGTATACAAACTGTGTTGAATAAAGTAATGTTTTACCTCCTTAAGGGGTACTTAAATTTTAAAGAGAGTTTCACTTTGTTATAAAGCAGAAACTAACACACCACTGTAAAGCAATTATACTCCAATATAGATGTTAAATAAAAAAATTTTTAAAGAGAAACCTGAAACAATAAATGCTTATGCAAAGGAATGTATGTAAACGTGATGCCAGTAAAAGTGTTTTTACTTAAATGATTTGTGAATAAAATTTTCACTCCAAAATTCATCATTGGATTGGGGGTACCCCCAGAGACTCTGAAAAAAGGGATATTGAAAAATAGTTATGTTTTACATGCATTCATGTTCTGGGAAGATATTTTTGAGAAGAGATACTGGTCCAGAGATGACTAACTGCACAGAACTTCTGGGAAGTATGAAACTGTCTTAGCCCAGGATTCCTAGAAAACAGAGCATCTGAGGGGAAACTGCTAATGCTTTACTGAGGTGAGAGGTGCAATACCAAGTCAGCAAGAGGGAGGGGACAAGGAAAACGAGGCAGGGAAGGAGGTGGTGCATTCATTACTGAGCTTCATGAGAAACACAGCTTGGTAATACTGTATCTCTGAAGAGTCCTTATGGTACTAGTACAGCTCAGGACAGTCTTGGTGGAAGGAAGGGTGTGGAATTTATCTGCTGACACTTCCTGTCTCCTGATGTCACTGGTTCAGGTCTATTCCAGGGGGCATGAACTCCCCTGCACTCTGGGTTGTGTTGCCAGGGAGGCTGCGATAGGCAACTAGGCTCTCCCTGCAGTGAGAGGCTGAGGCCAGACATCGAGTGGGGGGAGGAGGGGAGGGCATATATGGCTCAGTGAATCTGGGGGCCCTGTTGGTGATCCCAGGTGGTGGCTCTTCATGCTGACAGCCTCAGAGAGAAATGATGATGGTGGTGAGAAAAGAACAAAACCACAGAAATAGTCCCAAGCAATATGAAAATAACCCAAAATGAGAAAATGGAAGTGTTAAATGTAAGTTAATAATCATGGAGAGCATTTTCAGGTGAGGTAGGCTGGTGCAGGATGCCCGGAAGAGGGGAGAGGAGAGATTCAGTAACAGAGATGCTGCTTCCTTGTGGTTCCAGTCGACATACACTGTGACTGGATTCTAAGGCCCTGAGGACAAGCTCATGTCCTTTTCAGTTGTGTCACTCCAGGCACCTAGCATATGGCCTAGGTGAGCTGTAGTTACTCTAATAAGCATTTATTAAATCAGGGATCAAATGCTTTAAGTTGAATCAAATTCATCTCTTTGTTTACAAATAAGTTTTGCTTTGGTAAATGAGCTTAAAGCTTTTGTATGCGGGGGCCACGGCTCTGTATGGAAGAATGCAGGCTTCCTTAGGGCAGAGAAGAAGCCTGTATTGCTTTGGAGTTCATACAGTAAAAGGGTTAGAATCAAAGAAATTTAGGTCAAACACACCATTGTAAAGCAACTATACTCCAATAAAGATGTTAACAAAAAAAATTTAGGTCAAATCCTGGCTCTGTCACTTACTTGCAATGTGACCATGGGCAAGTTAATTAACATCTCAAAGCCTCACTTTTCCTCATCTGTAAAATGTATATAAATAATAGTACTTACCTGTGGGATCATTGATACAAGACTAGGGGGTATACACTAAATGGGCAATTACTATTAGCTGTAATTACCGTTGTTATTATATGCTCTTCCTGCTGTGAATAACTACAAAAGGTAGATTAAACCTGGTCTGACAAAGAATTTCTTTTAAATTTATTTTATGTCAATATTTATAAACCTCTTTATAGGAAAGTGAAATAGTAAAAAGCATTTGGTTTGCAAGTTCTATACAATTATTTTTAAGGCAGTTTCAGCTTCAGTGTTATGAAAAATAAAAAATTCTAATGAGTTCAGTAGTTTCTTTTTTTTTTTCCAATTTATTTATTTATTTATGGCTGTGTTGGGTCTTCGTTTCTGCGCCAGGGCTTTCTCCAGTTGCAGCGAGCGGGGGCCACTCTTCATCGCGGTGCGCGGGCCTCTCACTATCGCAGCCTCTCTTGTTGCGGAGCACAGGCTCCAGACGTGCAGGCTCAGTAATTGTGGCGCACGGGCCCAGTTGCTCTGCGGCATGTGGGATCTTCCCAGACCAGGGCTCGAACCCGTGTCCCCTGCATCGGCAGGCAGATTCTCAACCACTGCGCCACCAGGGAAGGGAAGGGAAGGGAAGCCCCTCGTAGTTTCTTTTTAGAAGATAACTATATGGCATGTATGACTTATTCAAGTTAAATTGAAATGAGACTTAAGTGGCTTTAGTGTCTCATGCTATGAATGTGAACAGAATTTGAACTGAAACTTCCTATTTGCTACTTTCCGTGTTATTACGATGCTCCATTAACAAACAGGAAAAATACTGCCCATAAATAATTACTACTTAATCATGTCCTAGGTGGATTTTGTAGTTATCTATTTGATATACAGATGATAAAAGTTACTTTCTTATTAGCAGCACTCTTCGCTATAATTTAACAAGTAAAAATGTCACATAGTAGTCGTTACAAATCAAAGCAGATGTGCCAGCCTCTACACAGTTGTTTGAATAATGTTAAAAACTCAGAGCCAACCAACATCTATGTGAGGCAGAAAAGTAAGCAAATTAATAATTTGCTTTGCTGTCCACAGTTACTTTTGAAGAAAATTATTTATTTTTCTCTAATTAAGATTTGTGCCCTTATCAGAAGTGTAACCACAATGAAATACTTCCTGGCTCTTGTTTCCTACTACAAAGTGGAAATCTCATGAAAGCAAAAATGTGAGAGGAGGGAATAGCAAAAACAAACAAAAAACCTCACAGGAATTTAAATATTTTAGGGGATTTATAATCAAGGCATAAGCCCTTATATCAAGGAACACTTAGTTTTGGAAATAAAATTGTAAATAGAATCATAGTTCACAAATGTTTCCAGAAGTAGTGGGTTCAAACACTGGCTCTGGCACTTACCAGCTGTGTGAACTGGGGCTAATTAGCATACTTGTTTCCCCTTTTTAAAAACTGAAGTATGGTTGGTTTACAATGTTGTATTAGTTTCAGGTGTACAGCAACATGATTCATATATGCGTGTGTATATATATACATATTCTTTTTCAGATTCTTTTCCATTGCAGGTTATTAGAAAATATTGAATATATTTCTCTGTGCTATACAGTAGGTCCTTGTTGTTTATCTGTTTTATATATAGTAGTGTGTAGTCTGTTAATCCAAAACTCTTAATTTATCCCTCCCTCCCATTCCCCTTTGGTAACCGTAAGTTTGTTTTCTATGTCTGTGAGTCTATTTCTGTTTTGTAAATCAGTTCATTTGTATCATTTTTTCAAGATTCCACATATAAGTGATATCATATTTGTCTTTCTCTGTCTTACTTCACTTAGTATGATAATCTCTAGGTCTATGCATGTTGCTGCAAATGGCATTATTGCTTTTTTATGGTTGAGTAGTATTCCACTGTGTGTGTGTGTGTGTGTGTGTGTATACCACATCTTCTTTATCCATTCATCTGTCAATAGACACTTAGGTTGCTTCAATGTCTCGGCGATTGTAAATACTGTTGCTATGAATATTGGGGTGCATGTATCTTTTCAAATTAAAGTTTTCACATTTTCTGGATATATGCCCAGGAATGGGATTGTAGATGTTTTGATGATGGCCATTCTGATTGATGTGAGGTGATACCTCATTGTGGTTTTGATTTGCATTTCTCTAATAATTAGCAATATTGAGCATATTTTCATGTGCCTAATGGCCATCTGTATGTTTTCTTTGGAGAAATGTCTATTTAGGACTTCTGCCCATGTTTTGATTGGGTTGTTTAGAACACCTTTTGAATTAAAATAATATTATTAAAAAATGGAAACTCTAATAATCACTTTACATACTTTTCTGGAGTTTTGGATTAATGAACAAAGCACAGCGTGAAGCATCTGTCAGACAATAGAAATTTAATAAATACAAGCTTTTATTATGTTCCTACCTTCAGTGAATATTGTTATCATACAAACCACCTCCTCTATGAGAAACCCCTGCCCTCACTGTGTTTATTGACTGAGACAGACTGCATATATTTTGTCAGACATAGAGTTCATTATTAATTGCATTTTGATTGAGGGGAGCATGGAAAGTTCTAGGTAGTCCCTCATCTGGACACTCTCATCTGTTATCCTAAATATTGCCTGGGGACTTGTTTCTGATGTAAATTTCTAGGAAAAATGTGACCTTAAGAGAAATGTTATTTAGATTATTGAATCCAGTACATAGCCAGAGGAATGAATATAAAAAGATTGCACAACTGCAATTTCGTTTCTGTTGATTAGTAATTTGTACTTTGCAGTGAGGTTTAAAAGAAAAATAAAGTAATCTAGTTTGAGACCTCAGTTCTGGGGATTTAGTAGCAGAGGAAAGCTCTCAGCTCCATTATGCTGCTGACCTTCTGAAATTAAGAAATAAAGAAGTTATGGGATTTGGAATTCATAGCAAGGATTGCATTATGATAGCCTGATAAATAACTATGAAAAGTTTATTAGCCCATTTATTAAAATCAGCGTCCATTTTTATTCCTTTGAATAAATCGTTTCTCACCTTTGATGAAAAGGTGAGTGGTTATTTCTATTACTGTCTCACAATGTCGGTATTTTATGGTTTCCTGGCTTTTGGAATTCCAATCACCACAAATTTTTATCAGGCCCCAACTTTATAATAATAATACAAAGTAAACCCGACTATCTATTGGCGGTTACCTATTTACTCGAAAATGGTATTCATTTAATACCAGGGAAGATATACTCCATATTTTTTAGCTTTCTACTTGTATATACAAATTATTTTAGAGCTGAAACTCTCCAGTAGTCATTGACTTGTTGAAGAAGAGAAAATCCATCAGCAGACATCAGGGATTATTAACTGGAGCAGAGGGGCCGTCCTTTCCTGCTCCTATGTGACGACTGGGGACTGTACCAGAATCATTTGAGTTTTTTCAAACATGCTCCTCTCTTCAGTTATGATATGCCCACCCACTTCCTGGCAGGTGATGGCGGTGGTGGGATTCTTCTATCCTGTGGTAATCACACTCTAATAATGTGAGCAGTTCATATCTCTCCCTTGCTTTGTCTTGGGACACAAAGTTTTTGAAAATCCCTTGTCCTGATAGAATGTATAAAGTTAAAGAATGTTCGCTTGAGATGCATATAGACAGGGCCTCTTGTTGCCTAAAAAATTATCAAAAACACACAATCTAATAAAAAAAATTCTTCAAATCAATACATTTCTTCCTTGAAAACTTAGAGACTAAGGGCTTGAAATCAAATTGTCTGAGGTCTGTTTATATCAAGCTGCCTGGTATTTCCAAGGTAAGTCTTGGAGGCATGAATATATCTTAGGAAAGGTTTTTAACTTTGTGCTTTCTAGACTGGTGTCCTGGAGAACACTGCTCTTGCAAGACATACTGGGAAAGAAAAAAGGGAAAAATTTGGATGGTTTGCATGGCCACACTAATTGGGAAATCCTGTTATCATACTCCAAAGGTTGAGAGGTCTTGCAATTAAAACATCCATCATACTCGAAAACCAAATGAAAATGCATGCTGCTCTCTTCCTTAGCTTACACTTTGAGCAAATCCTGACTATTTGAAATGCAGGGGTGGGGGAGGGATTTTTTTTTTTTAACATCTTTATTGGGGTATAATTGATTTACAATGGTGTGTTAGTTTCTGCTTTATAACAAAGTGAATCAGTTATACATATACATTTGTTCCCATATGTCTTCCCTCTTGCGTCTCCCTCCCTCCCACCCTCCCTATCCCACCCCTCCAGGCTGTCACAAAGCACCGAGCCAATATCCCTGTGCCATGCGGCTGCTTCCCACTAGCTATCTACCTTACTATGTTTGTTAGTGTGTATATGTCCATGACTCTCTCTCGCCCTGTCACAGCTCACCCTTCCCCCTCCCTATATCCTCAAGTCCGTTCTCCAGTAGGTCTGCGTCTTTATTCCTGTCTTACCCCTAGGTTCTTCATGACATTTTTATTTTCTTAAATTCCATATATATGTGTTAGCATACGGTATTTGTCTTTTATTTGAATCACCATCATTGACTTGGTGGCAAGCAACCAAAATTGTTAGCAAAATTCTTAGAAATTTTAATGATTCTAAACATGGTGCATATTCACTTTTTTTTTTTTTTTGGTGGTACGCGGGCCTCTCACTGTTGTGGCCTCTCCCGTTGCGGAGCACAGGCTCCGGACGTGCAGGCTCAGAGGCCAATGGCTCAGGGGCCTAGCCGCTCCGCGGCATGTGGGATCTTCCCAGATTGGGGCACAAACCCGTGTGCTCTGCATCGGTAGGCGGACTCTTAACCACTGCACCACCAGGGAAGCCCCATATTCACTTTTGATGTAGCCTTATGTCTTCCCACCACAACTGAATATGTTGAAGGACATTACAAAAGGTTGCAGTAAACTTTTTGAAGCATGAAAATTAATGAATAAAGGAAGCTACTTTACCTTTTGATGTTTTACTACTTCACTGTGCGAATTGCTTTTGGCAGCTCAGAGACAACTTTAAAAACCTAAACGCTATGAAGTAATCCTTGCACTTCCAAGCATGAGTCAATCAGGGGCAAGATTTGAAAATCTATGGCTCTGTGATTGGATGGTCCTACCTTTGTCCTAGATCAAAACTTGGTTTTCCAAGGCCTTCCATGACCAGCTGACAGTGACAAGTAGAGCAAAGAGTTTTTGCACAAAATATAGGGCCCAGTTATGCCATCCTTAGGGATTCTGTGCTTACTCATGGAATCCTGCTTACTTGCTTGTTTCCATTGCAAACTGTTAGCTTACACAGCTTCACCGTTGGAACTGAGGTCTCAAGGATGTACCAGAAACTCTATGATACTAAATACCTGAGGATAAAAAAAAACAAAACAAAACACATCCACAACATTTAAAAAGTAAAATGTACTTTCTAGTTATAAAATAAATACACATGTAATGTTGTAAGTGCTTTATATGTATAACTTATTCAATCTTTACCATATGACATATTTAAACCATTTTTAAATACAAAAAACTGCAATCAGAGATCATACAGCTAGTGTGTCCTGAACGGGTCTGGTATTGAATCTGGCCGTCTGGCTCCAGAAACCCTGCCCGTAACCTCTGTGAATGACTGCTTCCCATGCCACTGAAATAGATGAATCAAGATGTGAAAAGTTAAATGAACTCACATTCAAGTAGTTATTGGAAATGGAAGATATGTCAAAAGGCAGTGTATGATTAATTACCAAATAAATTATATATGCCATACATATTATTGGAGTATAAAAAAAGAAGGAATTAGATTAGGTTGGGGATGCATTGTCAGGCCATGCTTCCTTGAGCATGATTGGAGAGGAGAGTGTGGTATTAGCTTAGGCTTGAAGGAAGGGTGATGTTTGCAACATTAGAGAGCACAGTGTCTTGGGAATGAAGTGGGTCCTGGTCAGTTACCTACAGTTGGGCAGGTTAGTCCAGGAGAAATTCCATGCCTGGAATTAGATCTCTTTACTAGAGTAGGATAGAAATTGGGGAGCTGACTCAGGTGTAGGTGCTGATATGCTGCTCAGTCTGACAATCATGGAGCTGTTTTCAAGGGGCAGAATTACTATTGGTAAACAGGTGACTTTGGAAGAATTATGATGACATAGCACTTTACATTTTTGATAAAAATTCGCTCTTTTAAATATTATCTCAGGCGGTGGAAGTGGAAAAGTGGGTGATACAATAATGAAGCAGGTGATTTAAGTGTCACCTTTGGTATCTTGGTGCTCATGCCACATGCTTACTGAGGCTGGGGCATTAATTAAGGGGCTTGGTAGCAAAGTGGCAGGGTACTGGATCTTATGGACTACATTTTGAAGCCTCAATAATGTCCTACCAAAAAGAGACAAGCTTAAATAGAAGCTGTCCTGTTTGAAGTCAGAGAGGGAGAAAAGTGTGTCTTGCTAAGAGAGGCCTTTTATACCCATAGCCCAGAATCCAAGACTGTTTAAGAGTCTGGTTTTATAGGTTTGAAAAATACTAATCCTGAACCTCAAATAAAAGATATTCACACAAAGTCAGGATGGTGTGTTCAGGCCGGAAGGTGGGAAACAGTAGGAACTAAGATGGAGGCCTGGGAAAAAGTCTGATTCCCCAGGGCTTTTCAGGCTACTTCTATTATGCCTTCCTGCCTTATAAAAGAGGCCAGTTTTCCCACAATAGCTGAGAGGCAGTTTTGGGCACAGAGCAATTAGCATCTTGTTGACAAATTGCTCCCAGGCAGAAACCAAGATGGATGTCATTAGATTGATCCGAGAGAGGATGGGCTGAGCACCTAGACCCTTGCTGAAAGACAAAATTCCCAGGTGGGTTCTAGATTTGAAAATGATGACCTAACCAAATCCATGGAGTTGAATACTAAGTCAGTGAGTCGACTGGGAATGAAAAAACCAAAAACCTACCAAGGATTTAAGAGAATAATAATGCCAGAGAAATGCCAAGTTTGGCACACTGGCTCAACATCAGTTACCTCAGACCCCAAACCTCCACCAGCAAGTGTATTTAAATGAAATATTCTGAACCAATATTTATGTATTCTGTCAAAAAATATTTAATGGGTGCCAAGGGTCAGGCACTGTGCTCCAAGTGGTCATATGATTTTAAATGAAACAGATGTCCCTCTCCGCCATACACAATGAAGAGAGCCAGACAATAAAAAGTAAACAAATAAACGAATAGATGAAATCAGATTATATTAGTGTTACAAGAAAAAAGGAGAGAGCAGATCGAGGTTGACTGAAGGAGGTGGTAATATGAAAATCTGGAAACTCTCCCTTTTCTTCTATAAAATGTGGACAGGTTATTTTGGCCCTTCTACTAAAAAGCACTGAAGTAGTAAATTAGCGTTGGCTTTGATGTTGTACTTGAGTCTTCAAAAGGTCCAGATCTTTAGTATTTGTCAGTTTCCAGTACAAAGGTAGGCAGTAGCGAGTTGACTTAATCTTTGGTATATTTGAGCAGATTTGTCAAAGGCCATCTTCCTTGTGCAGAGACAGTAACCTGAAATGCTGCCTGGATGGCATTTTACAACCACCTAATGAATCTTTTCCCTCCCAGTTGGGATCTTGGGCGCATTTATTCATCTTCAACCAGTGTAATTAAAGATGAAAAGTATAACAGTGATGTATACTTCTCTGGGGAGGGAGTTGTTTTAATTGTAGACCCATCAGTGGAAAATGAACTATGCTGGAGAAAGATCAGGCTTAATTATACAGCTGTTGGTGGTATCAAGTGAAGCTATTGCACTCTGCTATAATAGGGGAACTACCTAGAAAAACCCTGCGATTTGGCAAAGCTCAAAATATCACCTCATTAGAGCTTGTAATTTCTGTCTTTTAAATTATTGAGTCGTCAAGTTTTAGGTGAAAGGAACTTGAGGTTGTTTAGTCTAATTCACCTAATTTACAGATGAGAAAACCAGAGTCTGGAGTAGTTAAGTGACTTGTCCAAATTCACACAAATGATTTGAGAGGCATTTTATTAAGGTTCTTTGCTAACTACTCATGTCTTCTAAATGCTATCTTAGATTTGAAAGTGGATGGTAGAGGCCAGGACCTCCATTCAGAATATCAGAAAAAGTTTAAAAATCAAAACCAGACAAGTTTCATTTTCAGACAGCTTTTCTCAAAATGTGAGATGCAGACTGTTAGTTGGAGAGAAATAACTATGATTCTAGATCTTTAGACAGCTGCTCACCCACTGGAGCTATAACTAATTCTTCTAAATTCCTGAAAGATGTAAGGGATTAAAAGGATAGAGAACTCTCTGGGAAAAGTTGTATTTTCAAATGTCATCTCAAAATTTAACCTCAAATTCCTATTTAATTTCTTTTTCCTGGTTACTGTTCTGACGTGTGTGATCCTGAAAGTCTTCTCCTACCATTTTGCTTAATCCTAGACTGCATGTGGGTCTGAGTTGTTGGCCCCATGCATCATTTTCCCTGGGCTACCTCCTGGGATCTGCTTGGCTTTCCTAAGGCAATGTCTTCCAAAACAAGCTGTGCACCTAGGCTCAACAGAGGGAGAGTACTCTAAGATGCAAGACAAAAGGTGCATGTATTCTCATGCGCACGTGTGCGTGAGAGAGAGGTGGGGGAGGAAGAGAGAGAGATCCATCTACTAATTCAACAACTTTTTTCCTGAGAGCCTAGTTTGTGCCGGGCGCTCTGATGGGTTTTGGGTATAGAGATATAAATGATTACTCTCTTTATGTAATTTACAGCTTTGGAGGAGTTTGAGCACACTTTTGGCACGATTACTGTCTTGGGCTAGATAATTCTTTGTTGTGGCGGCCGTGCTGTATGTTGCAGGATATTTCGTAGGATTCCTGGCTTCTACCCACCAGATGCCAGTAGCACAGCCCCGGTTGTGGCAATCAGACATGACTCTAGACGTTGCCAAATGTCCTCTGCATTGTTCACAGCTGAGAACCACCGAGCTAGAGAATAAGCAAATGTTCACACGTCATTAATCACAACGGTATCTAATTCCTTTTTGTTATATTTCCTGGTTGGTTACTTTGGACAATCAGTACAGAAAAGAAATGCTATTTTTTGGAGGTAAACTTTTGAAATAGAATATACATACACGAAAATGCATAACTCCTAGGTGTATAGCTTGGAGAGTTTTTACAAATTGAACACACCATGTAAATACCCACATAAAGAAATAAAATATGGCCAGTTTCTTAGAATCCTTCTCATGTCCCATCTCTGTCACTATTATAACTTCTAACACCACAGTATGGGCTTCTTTTATGGGCTTCCTCTACTCATTGTGTCTTTTATGAGAGTCATACATGTTGTTGCATGTGAAGAGTTTGCTTTTTTCTCATTTCAGTATAATATCCTATATATTCTACTTTAGTGGGCATTTGGGTTGTCTCTAGTTTTGGTCTATTAACAATTATGCTGTTTTGAGTGATGTCGTCAAGATGGCAGAATAGGCGTTTTCTACTGTCTTACCCTCAAAGAACACCGATTTTGACAATCACCTATGAACAAGAGTACTTTTGGGGAAGTCTGGGAGTCCAGTGAAAAAGTACCAATACACCACTGGAGGAAACATATCTGAAGTTTGGACACAGTGAAGAAGGTTTGAGGAATAGTTTTACTTTACTTGCATCACCCCTCCTCCAAAGTGGGAAAACTCAGTACCAAGAGAGACCTTCTTGTCCTGTGATTTCTCCCATAAGGGAAAGTGAGAGCATGAGAGTGAGTGTCTGATTTCCCCAGCTGTGCGGGATGCTGTCAAAGAGGCTCACTTCTTTCTTGCCCCATCCAGAAAACTGAGGTGTGCTGTGTGACTGAGGGGCAGTATGGGGTGGGAGAATAGCAGCCAGGGCTTGGAACATATAAAAAAGACATGCCTATCAGCTGCTTTGTGGACTCCATCAGGAAGCCCATCCATGGGTCACATCAGCCTTACCTGCTGATACTCCCAATGGGCATGACGAATACTCATTGTCTCACCAACCCACACCCCCCAACCCTGAGGCTGGCCTGAGGCTGGCTCCCTGTGTGTGGCCCCAAGGGCAGTAATGGTGAGGTTTTGTAGATGGCTAGTGAGCACGCACAGAAATCCAGACTGACTCTGTGGTATTGGAAGAAATCACAGGAAGTTGAGCATTTAGCACCACCCTGGGGAAAGCAAACAGGAGGCTGTCTGCACCTGGCCTGGCTTTTCAGAATTGAGAGAAGGCATTCATAGAGGAATAGATAGAGGAAATTTTAAAAATTTCTTCTTGTTAGGAAACAAGAGCAGGGGTGTCCGTAGAAAATGTTGAGAAAGCCTCAGAATCCCCAGCATCACTGACAGATGGTACTTCTTTCCCAAAGCCAGTCAGTAAAGACTAGAGGAGGTGACTACTACTTCAGATGCAAAGATAGCAACATAAGAGTTCAAGGAACATGAAAAATCAAGGAAACACAATAATTTTCTTGTAACCAACCACAGAGATATGGAGATCTGTGATTTGTCTGATAGCAAGTTCCAAATAATTATTTTAAGGAAGCTCAGTGAACTACAAGAAAACATGGAAAGTCAGTTCGAGGAAGTCAGGAAAACAATATATGAAAAAAACAGCAAGTTCATCAGAGAGATAGAAATCATAAAAAAGAATCAAACAGAAATTCTGGAGCTGAAGAATACCATGAATGAAATGAAAGATACAATAGCGAGGATCAACAACAGGCTTGATCAAGCAGAAGAAAGAATTCGACTCGTGAACTTGAAGAGAGATCATCTGAAATTATCCAGTTGGAGAACAAAGAAAAAAGGATGGGAAAATTGAAGAAAGATTCTGTGAGTTATGGGATAACATCAAAAGCAACAATTTACACATTACTGCAGTCCCTGAAGGAGAGGAGAGAGAGAAAGGGGCAGAAAGCTTATTCAGAGGAATAATGGTTACTACTACAATGTTATATGTCAATTATACTTCAGTAAAACTGGGAAAAAATAATGACTGAGAATTTCCCCGAATCTGAGGACAGATTTGGACATCCAAGCTCATGAAGCTCATAGGTCCCCCGAAAAATTCAACCCAAAGAGATCTTCTCCAAGACACATTACAATAAAACTGTCTAAAGTCAAAGACAATTTTAAAAATGGCAGGAAAAAAAAAAATCCTTGACTACAAAGGAATCCTCATAAGGTTATCGACAATTTCTCAGCAGAAACTTTGCAGGCCAGGAGAGAGGGAAATTATATATTCAAAATGCTGAAAGAAAAAGAAAAACCCTGCCAACCAAGACTACTTACCCAGAAAAGCTGTTCTTCAGAAATGAAGGAGGGATAGACTTTTCCAGAAAAATAAAACTAAGGGAATGCATCACCACTACACTTGCCTTACAAGGAATGCTGTAGGGAGTTTTTCAAGCTGAAATGAAAGGATACTAATTAATAACATGGAAACATATGAAAATATACACTTGAAAAAGTAAGTATATTGTCAAATTCAGAATACTCTAATACTCTAAAATGGTAGTGTATTCATCATTTAGCTCTAGTATAAAGGTTGAAGGACAAAAGTAATAAAAATAACTATAGCTACAACAATTTGTTAATGAACACACAATATTAAAATATGTAAATTGTGATGTCAAAAACACAGAAGTTGAGGGGAGGGTAAAAGGGTAGAATTTTGTATGTGGTCAAAGTTAGCAGCATAAAATAGACTGTTATAATCATAAGATATTTTATGTAAACCTCATGGTAACAACAAAGCAAAAACCTGTAGTAGATACACAAAAGATAAAAAGAAAAGTATCAAAGTTTACCACTATGGAAAATCATCAATTCACAAAGGAAGACAGTGATAGAGGAAGAAAGGAATAAAGGAATTACAAAACAGCCAGAAAACAAATAATATGACATTAGTAAATGCTCACAAATCAATAATTACTTTAATGTAAATGAATTAAAATTTCCAATCAAAAGACATACAGTGGCTGAATGGGTAAAAAAATCAAGACCTGACTGTATGCTGCCCACAAGAGACTCAGTTTAGCTTAAAGAACACACATAGGCTCAAAGTGAAGGGATGGAAAAAGATATTCCATGCAATGGAAAGCACAAGAGAGCAGGAGTATCTATACTTTATATTAGAGAAAAATAGACTTTAGGTCATAAGCTGCAACAAGAGACAAAGAAGATCGTTATATGATAATAAAGAGGTCAATTCATGAAGAGATGTAACAATTTTAAATATATATATGTACTCAACATTGGAACACCTAAATACATAAAGCTGTACTATGAACAATTATATAACAACTATTTGAATAATATAGAAGAAATGGATAAATTCCTAGAACTTACCAAAACTGAATCATAAAGAAAGTCTGAACAGACCAATACAGGTAAGGAGATTAAATCAGTAATCAAATATCTCCTAACAAATTAAAGTCCAAAACCTATGGCTTTGCTGATGAATTGTAGTAAACATTTAAAGAATTGCTACCAATCCTTCTCAAACTGTTTCAAAAGAATAGAGCAAACACTTAAAATCTCTTTATGAGGCCAGCATCATCCTCATACCAAAGCCAAATAAAGACACTACAAGAAAAAATTACAGGCCAATATCTCTGATAAAATTAAATGCAAAAATCCTTAACAAAATACTAGCAAACTGAATTCAACAGCACAAAGATTCATAAATCATGATCAAGTTGGATTTATCCCTGGGATGCATGAGTGATTCAACATGCGCAAACCAAGAAATGTGGTACACCGGGCTACCCTGGTGGCGCAGTGGTTGAGAGTCCGCCTGCCGATGCAGGGGACGCAGGTTCGTGCCCCGGTCTGGGAAGGTCCCACATGCCGCGAAGCGGCTGGGCCCATGAGCCACGGCTGCTGAGCCTGCGCGTCCGGAGCCTGTGCTCCGCAACGGGAGAGGCCACAACAGGGAGAGGCCCGCGTACCGCAAGAAAAAAAAAAAAGAAAAAAGAAATGTGGTACACCACATTAACGGAATGAAGGATAAAAATCACATGATCATCTCATACCATAAAACTCACCCTTTTAAAGTGTACAGTTAAGTGATTTTTGATATATTCCCAGAGTTGTGCAACCATCACCACCACCAAATTTTAGAACACTTCCATCACTCCAAGAAGAAATCCTGTACCTTTTAGCAATGACTTTCCATTCCTCCCCTCCCCCACCCTCAGCCCCTGGCAACCCTAGTATACTTTCTGTTTCCATTGATTTGCCTATTCTGGATGTTTCATACAAATGGGATCATTTAATGTGTGGTCTTTTGTAACTGACATCTTCACTTAACATGTTTTTTTTTAAGGTTCCTCCATGTTGTACTTTGTGTCAGTACTTCATTCCTTTTTATGGTCAATTAACATTTCATTGTATGGTCACATTTTGTTTATTCATTCATCAGATGATGAACATTTGGGTTTTTTCCACTTTTTGTCTATTATGAATAATGCTGCTGTAAACATTCATGTACAAGTTTTGTGTGGATATATGTTTTTATTTTTCGTGGGTGTATACCTAGGAGTGTAATTGCTGTATCCATTATGATATCACTATGTTTGATTTTTTTAAAAACTCTGTTTTCTATAGCAGCTACACCATTTTACAATCCCATTAGTAATAATGTGTTCCAATTTCCTCACACCCTCATTGACACTTGCTGTTGTCTGTCTGTCTTATTTTAGCCATCCTAGTGGGTATGAAGTGATATCATATTGTAGTTTTGATTTGCATTTCTCTAATGACTAATGATGTTGAGGATATTTTCATGTTCCTATTATCTTCTTCAGAAAAATTTTGATTCAGATGCTTTGCCCATTTTTAATTGGGTTATTGTTGAATTGTAATAGTTGTTTATATATTCTGGAAAAAATGTCCCTTATCAAATATATGATTTGAAAATATCTTCTTCCATTTTTGTGGGCTGCCTTATTCACTTTCTTCATAATGTCCTTTGAAGCACAGAAGTTTTAAATTTTGATGAAGCCCAATTTATCTATTTTTCTTTTGTTGATTGTGGTTTTAGTGTCATATCTGAGAAACCCATTGCTTCATCCAAGCTCACAAAGATTTACTCCTTGTTTCCTTCTAAGAATTTTACAGTTTTAGTAGGTCTATGACCCATTTTGAGTTAATTTTTGTATATGGTGTGAGGTAGGAGTCCAACCTCATTCTTTGGCATGGACATTCAATTGTTCTAGCACTGTTTGTTGAAAAGAGTATTCTTTGCCCAGTGAATTGTGTTGGGCACCCTTGTTGAAATCAACTGATCATAAGTGCAAGGTTTCATGTCTGTATTCTCAATGTGCTCAGTCCCACATTGTCTTGGTTTCTGTAGCTTTGTAGTAAGTTTTGAAATTAGAAGTGTGAGTCTTCCAACTTTGTTCTTTTTCAAGATGCTTTGGCCTTTCTGGGTTCCTTGAGTTTCTATCCAAATTTTAGACTTAGTGTGTCCAAATAGCAGCTGGGATTTTGACAGAGATCACACTGCATCTGTAGAACAATTTGGGGAATATTGCCATCTTAACCCTATTAAACCTTCTGATTCATGAACATGGAATGTCTTTCCATTTATTTAGCTCTTTAATTTTTTTTCACTAATGTTTTACAGTTTTCAGAGTACAAGTCTTGCATTTCTTTTGCTAAATTTATATCTATTTCATTCTTTTTGATGCTATTGCAAATGTAATAGTTTCCCTAATTTTAGTTTAGGTTGTTTATTAGTCAGGCATAGAAATACAGTTGATTTTTGTGTATTGATATTGTAATGCTGCAACCTTGCCGAACTTTTTTATTTGTTGTAATAGTGTGTATGTGTGTGTGCATTTTAGAATTTTCTATATGCAATATCATGTCATCTGCAAATAGAGATAGTTTTACTTCTTTCCTTCCAATCTGGATGGCTTTTATTTCTTATTCTTGCCTAACTGTCTGGCTAGAATATCCTATAATGTTGAAGAGTGGGGGAGAGCTGACATCTTTGTCTTGTTACTAATTTCAGGGGGAAAGAATCCAGTATTTCAGGGTTAAGTATTATGTTAGCTATGGATTTTTTTGTAATTTTTTATAGGTTTCCTTTTATCAGGTTGAGGAAATTGTATTCTTTGTTCATTGTTTTTATCATGAAAAGGTGTTGAGTTTTGTCAAATGCATTTTCTGTGTCTATTAAGATGATCATATATTTTGTCCTTCATTCTCTTAATTGGTTGTATTACACTGATAGATTTTTTTTTTTTTTTTTTTTTTTTGCGGTACGCGGGCCTCTCACTGCTGTGGTCTCTCCCGTTGCGGAGCACAGACTCCAGACGCGCAGGCTCAGCGGCCATGGCTCATGGGCCCAGCCGCTGTGCAGCATGTGGGATCTTCCTGGACCAGGGCACGAACCTGCGTCCCCTGCATCGGCAGGCGGACTCTCAACCACTGTGCCACCAGGGGAGCCCCACTGATTGATTTTTGGACGTTAAATACATTGTGCTTCCTAGAATAAATCCCACTTTGTCATGGTGTGTAATCCTTTTTATATGTGATGAGTTTTAGGGTTTTTTGTGTGTGTGTGTATTTTGTTGATGATTTTTGGTTGTATATTCAGAAAGGATATTGGTCTGTAATTTTGTCTTCTTGTAACATCTTTGTCTGGTTTTTGTACCAGAGTAATACTGCCTTAATAAAGTTGGGAAGTGTTACCTCTACTATTTTATGGAAGAATTTTAGAGGAATTGACATTAATTCTTTTTTTGACATTGGTAAGAATTTGCCAGTGAAGATTTCTGGGTCTGGGATTTTCTTCTTGGGAATTTTTAAAATTACTAATCCAATCTCTTTACTTGTTACATGTGTATTCAGATTTTCTATTTCTTCTTGAGTTGGTTTTGTAGTTTGTATCTTTTTAGAAATTTGTCCATTTCATCTAATTTATCTAATATGTTGGCCTACAGTTTTTCATAGTATTCCCTTATAATCCTTTTTATTTCTGTAAGAGTTGTAGTGTTGTCTCTCTTTCACTGAAGATTTTAATAATTTGAGTCTTTTCTCTTTTATTCTTGGTCACTGTTATGGACTGAACTATGTCCTCGCAAAATTCATATGTTGAAGCTCTAATCCCCCAATATTACTGTCTTTGGAGATAAGGCCTTTAAGGAGGTAATTAAGATTAAAGAGGTAAAAAAATTGGGACTCTAATTCAATTGGATTGGTGTCCTTATAAGAAGAGGAAGAGGAAGAGACACCAGGAGTGTGCATGCACAGAGAGAAGGCCATATGAGGACACGGTGAGAAGACAGCTGTCTGAAAGCCAAGGGAAAGGATTCCCCAGAAACCAATCCTGCCAGAACCTTGATCTTAGACTTCCAGCCTCCAGAACTATGAGAAAATTAATTTCTGCAGTTTGAGCTCCCCAGTGTGTAGTATTCTGTTAACAAGTACTTATACATTAAAAAGAAAAGTAATTTTATGATGTCTATTTTTATCTTTTGGCAACTTTCAAGAATTTTATCTTCATCTTTGGCTTTCAGTAGTTTTGTTATAACATGTATGTTGTGATTTTCTTTGTATTTATCCTGCTTGATATTCATGGCTACATAGCTATCAGTTTTGAAAATACTTGACCATCATTTCTTCAGATGTTGCTTCTGCTTCATTCTCTTTCCCTTCCCTTTCTGAGACTGCAGTTTCACAAGTTAGATGTTGTCATGTTCTAAAAGTTATCTGTGCTCTTTTCTATATATTCCATTTTTTTTTTCTCCTTGCCTCAATCTGCATATTTCTTCTGACATTTTCCAGTGTATTATTTTTTCCTTCAGCTGTGATTAACTTGCTTCAAGCCTTACTGTTGAATTATTATTTTCTGTTATTGTATTTTTTACTCCTAGGATGTCCATGGGTAATATATTCTATCACATTTACATTTGGTAATTTATTATTTTCTGGTGAAACTCTTCATCTTGTCCTCAAATTCCTAATACACATTAATTAGAGTTGTTTTAAAGTCCAAATCTTATGTTAATATCTGGATCCCCTCTGGGTCTGTTTCTATTGTTTGTTTTTTCCTTTGGCTTTTTGGCCATGTGGTATTGTTTCCTTGTATGCCTGGGAGTTTTTAAATTGAAGGCCAAGTATTGTGTATGAAATGTTTTATGGATAATTTCAGCCTCTGTATTGTATTATCTTCCTCCAGAGGGGGTTTATTTTTGCTTCGGATTAAGGACAAGAGTATCTCAATACATTCAGAGATTGAGCAGAGTTGACTGTTTCCTTCAAGAGTATTTTTAAAGTGTGTTAGTATGTCACAAAACTTCTAAGGATGTCTTTGTTATAATCTCACATTTAAATTCTTTTCTAGCTAGATATAAAACTCTCAGATCAAGATATTTTCTCTTTATTTCTTTTAGAAGCATTATTCCATTATTCTCTTGCATCTGTTCTTTCCTATATAAAGACCTGCTCTTTCTATTTGTAAGTTTTTAGTCTTTTCTATTGTTCTCTTATATTTTAAAATTTTATTATAATCTGCCCAGGTGGAGACTTTATTTATTCTTTTAAGCATTACATGACCATTTATCAAATTGAAGCTTTTAATCTTCCTTTAATTCTTGGAAATATATCATCATCATTTTAGGAATATTTACTTTCTTCCATGAAAGAGAGCATATTATAGTGGATAATATCACATGTTTTAGAGTCAGAGAGATCTAGATTTGAATGCTGTGTCACTTATTAACTATGTGAATCACTCAGTCTCTATTCTGTGTCTTAATTTCCTCATTTGTAAAATGGGAATAATAATGTTCCCTGCTTCTTAGGGTTTTAATAAAGGTTAAATAAAATTTATGCCTAAAAAGTGCTTAAAAGAATGCCTGGCATAGAATAAGAGTTGCATAATAATACTTATTTTTTTTCTTCTGCTCTGGTCTTTCTATACTCCCAGAGAAGACCTTTCTACTTCTATATTCAAAAACTCATCTTTCCTTTTTTCTATTTCAATCTACTTTTGCTTTCCTGCTGCCTTCTGGCAGAGTTTTTCATATGATCTATCTGCTAGCTAACTTGTTCTTCAGCTGTAATCATATACTTTTATCTCATGTATACTATGTTTTAAAATTTCAGCCATTTTGTCATTAATTTCTAATGTTACCTCCTAGTCATTTTTATGATTTCTTGTTCCTGCTTCAAGTTACTGGTAGCCTTCTTGCTTATCTTTTAAATTTTTAATCTTAAAAATAATTTATTTAATGTAGTATTTCAATGTTAGGAGTGTAATAAGTAAAATTAAGTATTTTACCTAAAGTGATAAGAGTTCTGTCTAGCAAAAGCTTAGAACATCTGAAATGATATCATGTCTGAGATGTTTCAAGATAGTTATGAGCAGGGGGAGTGGTTGGGGATATAGATGAAATAAGACTGGCCATGAATTGATAACTATTTTAAGTTAAGTGATGGCTTACAGAGATTTTTTATACCATTATATTTATTTAATATGTGTTTGAAATATTCCATAATAAAATGTTAAAAGAAATAAAAGCCTAGGAAAAACGTCAGAAAATATAATTCAAGAAATGATTTTAGGTTATAGATGCTCCTCCTATAACAGTAAACAATTTTCCACTGATGATTATCTTTGGGAATCAATTTGCACAAAATTGAATCATTTATTAAAACATCAAGCAGTAATTTCCTTACTCATGCCAAAAATTGTATTTTCTTATAATAAGGAATTTTCTAGAGATTTAAACCTAATGTATTTTTTTGAAACACTGAAATTTCTCTGATAAACTAATTTGAAATTAATACTAAAATAAGAGATGAGATGGTTGTTTCCCCAAATGCATACTCGAAAACTACCGTTTATGGGAGAGAGTTACACTAGAGTTGATCATGTTTTTCTCTAGGTGGTGGAAATATGGGTGGCTTAAATAGTTCATTTAAAACTTTTTTGATAGTCTCTCAGTGTGTTATCTACATTAAGTTTCATCTTCATGTAGGTGAAAAATACCTACAGTACAATTAAGTCAGATTCTGAATAGACAATGCTGGGAGGGAGGGATGGATGATAATACTGAAATCACATTTTTCCATTTTTTAAAATGGAATGAGCGTTATAATTTTCTCTAGTCTCAAAAGAAATATATGCTCATTGTAAAATATTTTAGGCTGTATATAGAAACATATAAAGTATGAATAAAAAATCCACTGTTCCTTTGAAGATGTTTTAATGTAAACCCACACATTTCTTTTAAATGAGATCAAAAAACATAGACACAGTGATTACGACATTTCCTAAGTTTTATGCAACATCCATATCTTTATTTTTTTTTATCACTAGCTTTATTTCTATTCCAAGTCCTGTTACTAATGCTGAAACCTCTGGAGTCACTTCCAGGTAGATGCAGCTTTTTGAAGTGATTTCTCAGTCGATTCACCCCTCTCCCAGTCTTCAGGTTATCTCAAGATGACGTCTCCTCTCTCTGCTCAGGGTAACATCGCAGTTTCAGTTGCTGTGCTTATTAGGCAGTGGTGGAAAGGGCATATGGCCAGAGAGCATCCTCAGGCATCCACTGAGGGGTAACTCATCCACCGTGTCTTTGATCGTTCATCTCTGCTGCACTGCATCTGCTGATAAGATGGAGTTGGCCTTGGCCATGAGTTATGCCCATTCAGATCACTTTATGTTTTCCTGGTCCTAACTGTAAGCCTTCACCTGCCCTGTTTTAGACCCCTTTTGGGGATACAGGAGAAATTTGAGCTCTTTGAAGTATAGTCAGACTCTTCATTGACTATTGTTACCATCTATTATATAGTTTTTATACATCGTTATTGGAGTATAATTGCTTCACAGTGCTGTGTTAGTTTCTGTTGTACAAGAAAGTTAATAAGCCATATGCATACATATATCCCCATATCCTCTCCCTCTTGCCTCTCCCTTGCCACCCCTCTAGGTTGTCACAAAGCACCGAGCTGATCTCCCTGTGCTATGCGGCTGCTTCCCACTAGCTATCTATTTTACATGTGGTAGTGTATATATGTCCATGCCACTCTCACTTTGCCCCAGCTTCCCCTTCCTCACTCAGTGTCCTCAAGTCTATTCTCTATGTCTGTGTCTTCATTCCTGCCCTGCCACTAGGTTCATCAGTACCATTTTTTTAAAAATTCCATATATGTGTTAGCATACTGTATTTGTTTTTCTCTTTTTGACTTACTTCACTCTGTATGACAGACTCTAGGTCCATCCACCTCACTGCAATTCTTTTTATGGCTGAGTAATATTCCATTGTATGTATGTGCCACATCTTCTTTATCCATTCATCTGTCGATGGACACTTAGGTTGCTTCCATGTCCTGGCTATTGTAAACAGTGCTGCAATGAACATTGTGGTACATGTCTCTTTTTGAATTATGGTTTTCTCAGGGTATATGCCCGGTACGGTAGTGGGATTGCTGGGTCATATGGTAGTTCTACTTTTTTTTTTTTTTTTTTGCCACACGCGGGCCTCTCACTGCTGTGGCCTCTCCCGTTGCGGAGCACAGGCTCTGGACGCACAGGCTCAGTGGCCATGGCTCATGGGTCCAACCGCTCTGCAGCATGTGGGATCCTCCCGGACCGGGGCACGAACCCGTGTCCCCTGCATCGGCAGGCGGACTCTCAACCACTGCGCCACCAGGGAAGCCCTAGATTTTTTGATAATGACCATTCTGACCGGTGTGAGGTGATACCTCATTGTAGTTTTGATTTGCGTTTCTTTTTTATTAATTGCATAAATTTTAAGCCCAGCTTGCTTCAGTGAGTTCTAACATTATCCAGCTCTGGTAAATCAATTGCCTTGACTTTCAAACCTTTCATTCTGTTAGAGGCTCCTACAGCCTATTTTGAAATTCAAAGTCCAGAATATTTCCTCTTTCTCTCTCTCTCTCTTGTTTTGGAATGACCTCTGAGCCAAAGAATAGTATTGAATTGATGGGGCTATCAAGGGGAAGGGACAAAAAGAAAATGCAGGGGGAAATGCTAGAGGTAAAATATATCCAAATTCAATCCCACCAAATGGATCTACCTTCTTTTTTTCTCTAAAATGGGAGGTTTGTGATTTCCTTCTGCCATATGAAAATGATGTATAATCATACAGAAGAGTCAGTCTTTCCAATCAAATATGTCATCCTATATATTTATTTTTCCTAGACCACTGATAACTGATTCACCCTGTCTACATCTCATATTACCATTTGTTATACATCCATATGCCCTTATTTTATGTGGATGATATATACTCTATTTGCCATCTTGTAACCTGCTTCTTTTTTCAGAAATAATTTTTAGTAAACATTGAGTAATAAAAATATATTATAAAATATGTGTGGTACGTAAAGGATTACATAACAAATACTAATATGCTAACCACCTAGTTAAAGAAATGCAAACTCATTTACCTCTGAAGCCCCCTAAGTCCTCCTTCCAATTTTCTTTTCTTAACTCTCCCCAGAGGAAATTATTTTGAATTTTATGCTCATCTTTTCTTGTTTTTAATTATAGTTTTTCTACATGAGTATACTCCTAACCAATAAGCTAACTAATAATTAACCAATAAATGCAGTTGTGCATTAAAAAATTCTGTAGATGGACTCATACTTTATTTACTTTTCTGTGACTTCTTTTCTCGCCCTTAACATTTCAATCCTAGATTCTTCTACATTGTGTGTACAGTGTACTGTATTCATTTCCACTGCTCTATAGTATTTCATCATAGAATATACTATAATTTATTTATCTGTTTTGCTGTTGATAGATGTTTGGGTTGTTCTAGTATTTTGCTAGTACCAAAAGTTGTCATATGACATAACCTTCTTGTACATACCTCCTAGAGTAATTCCAAGTTCTTCAAGCTACGTAGATTCCATTTCTGGATCAAGAGTTATGGGTAATCCACATTTGGTTGTTACTTTTTTATATTTTCCAATTAAATGAGTGTAAATGATGGTTTACTTTGATTTTAATTGCATTTTCCTGAATACTAGTGAAGTTGAGCATCTTTCAATGTCTACTAATCATTCAAATTTTTTTCATCTTTAAAATGAAAAATTCTATTTCATGCTTTTCCAGATATTTTTCTGCTGATTTCTTTGTCTTATTAATTTGTACGATTTTTAAAAACTTGTTTTTGATAAGAATTCCTTATTGTTTATGTGAATTGCAAATATCCTAATTTATGTTTATATATATTAGGACACATTTGGGCAATTAGATGGCTTTCAGTGTTTTGCTATCACAATATACCATTGAATATTTTGTAGCAGTTTGTTCCATTTAAAAAACTGGTATTGAGTAGACTAAATCTTGAGTTCAGTTATTGGGTCAAAAGGTGTGAATATCTTCATGAATTCTAGATAAATATTGCTGAATTACTTCCCAAAAAGTTTGTACCAATTTGCAATGCCAGAAACAGTCAAAGATGTAGCAGTTTCACTCTAATAAACCTTAGGTTTTTTTTTTTTTTTTTTTTGCGGTACGCGGGCCTCTCACTGTTGTGGCCTCTCACTGTTGTGGCCTCTCCCGTTGCGGAGCACAGGTTCCGGACGCGCAGGTTCAGTTGCCATGTCTCACAGGCCCAGCCGCTCCGCGGCACGTGGGATCTTCCCGGACTAGGGCACGAACCCGTGTCCCCTGCATCGGCAGGCGGACTCTCAACCACTGCGCCACCAGGAAAGCCCCAACCTTAGGTTTTATCATTAAATATTTTTAGCTAGTATAACGTGCAACATGTTTCTCAACATTGCTTTCATTTGCATTTCCTGATTACCAGCACGGATGAACATTTTTCACAGTGTTTGTTCACTAATAGTATTTTCACTTATGTAAATTGTGTATTTTTACCTTCCAGGTCTTTATTTTACGTTAAACTAAGAATAATAAATATAGCTCTTGCAAACCAAAAGTAGAAAGTGATCTTCTGTTTTCAAAATGATTTCAGTAGATTTTCAAAGTCTGAGTGTCTTACATACAGTTACTTGCGATAATTTTAATAAATATAAAAAATGTCATCTATGTCTTTGGCTTTGGGAAAAGAAAGGTAAAAGAATTGGCCCTTGCTCTCAAAGAGATTTAATCTTTCAGGTTAAAGCAGAGTTATGACAGAGAAGTTCTCCAGTGTTTGGGGGCCCTGAGATGGGATCTCTACCTCAGGTGAAGGTTCTAAAGGCATCCCAAGGTATTAACCCTTGCATTAGACCAGGGAGATTAGTGCAACTGGAGCAGGTGCCATGTATCGAGCTGACTGCATGTGCAAAGGAACAGAGGTGGGGAAGAGCGTGGCCCTTCCCTGTGTCAGACTGGAGCTGGTACTGGGGCAGTAAACTGGAGACCCACGTTTCCACTCTTAAGGATTTTGAAGTCTATTCAGAAAATGCTGAAGAGTCTTTGAAGATTTTTAAGCAAATCTGGAAAACTTCTCACAATGGCAGAGTTGGATGGAGGATAGTTGGGTCATGGAAAAAACAGTGTAGAGGCATTTAGAAGCATTCTAGGGTGAAGGGATGAAAAAGTAGTGCTGAGAACAATGAAGAGGTGATGAACTTGAGAACTATTTGAAAGTATATCAATAGCCTTAAGAAAACCCAATATTTAAGTCAAATTTGCTATGGGAAGAGAAGACAAAGAAAGGCTACCACACCATCAGGGACAGGGGTGACAGTCTCAGGGCAGAGTCAGAGATGGGCAAAGGGAGGCCTGAACCCTCTCTCTTCTCACCTGCAGGTACATATGAAGAGCCTGTCTTGCAATCCTGCGGACACCTCACACAATTGTGTCCTAGTCTCCCTACAATACCTGAAGGTGTGCGTAGTGGCTCCATCTGCCCCTGCGCTTGTGCAGGGCTTTAAAGCAGGTACAAGGCTATGGGGACAAGGAGCTCCAGGCTCCTGGGTGCCCAGACTGTGCTCTAGGAAGGGGAGCATTGGGCTGCAGGTAGCCATGTACCCTGGGTCTCAGAGGCTCCTTGCTCTATGAAGCAGGGCCTAGCCGGAGGACAGAGCCAGCCCGCTTCGCTGGAACTGAGGGCAGTACAGGTGAGAGGCCCTGACTCAGCAGACGGGATCTCCTGGTAGGCACATAGCTTTGAGACTGTAGGCTGAACCTGTGTCACGTAGATTCTGTGGGCAAGGTTTGGCAGGTGACCTGACCCCACTGAGCTTTAAGTGGCTGGAACAACCTCTTAGGAACAGGGAAACTAAGAGACCTTTGCAAACTTGATGACACACTATATATAAAATAGATAACTAATAAAGACCTACTGTATAATACAGGGAACTCTACTCAATACTATGTAATGACTTATATGGGAAAAGAATCTAAAAAAGAGTGGATATATGTATATGTATAACTGATTCACCATGCTGTACAGCAGAAAGTAACACAACATTGTAAATCAAATATTCTCTATTAAAAAAAAGAACTTGATGACAACCACAGTTTTTCGAGACACCCACAAGGGATGACATTTATCCACTTTTATCCAACTCTAGCTTTAGGTTGGGCTGTCTGAGGAAATATGTTATAGAAAACTTATGTTAATGAAAATCTTTTCAAAGTTTTAATACTTCTTTTGATTCTGAATGGTCACAAATGGCTTTTCTATAAGTATCAGGCTTTTCTAAAAGTATCACTTTTTCTGTTAAGTATCAGTTTTCTCATTCTTAGTAATGACAACTTATTTACAAATTAGCAAGTTTAAAATATTCAATTCTCAATAAATATTTATTAACTACTATGTATGGGATGGGGATATAGCAGTGAACTAGATGGAAAAAAATGGCCTTTCTGGAGCTTAGATTATAGTGGCAGACAGAAAATAAAAATGTAAAATGTGAGTATATAAGATAATTTAAAAAATGATAAATGCTATGTGAAAAAACCGGTAATGTGCTAGAGAGTAACAGCAGAGTGGGGAGAAGACTTTTCTAAGGACTGAATTTTCAGCATGTCTCACTTAGGTTTAAATTCTACTGAGATCCTGAAAATGTTTCCTTTAACCATAAAGACCATTTTCTCTCCAAAGCCATCTCTTTGTTAAATACTTCTTTTGCTCTAAAAGCTCCATGCACTGTTCGTTACAGCAGTGATTATGTTTGCATTTCACATTTATTTGGGTGATCATTTGATTGATGCTCTCCCCCAGAGACTGTGTTCTATGAGAACAAAGATGAGGTCAGTCTTCATTCTCCACTCCATCCAGCACTAGCAATGAGCTTGCTTGTTGTAGGAGTGAACGAACGACTAGCAGTTTTAAAATGCTTAACAAATCTAGAACTGTGCATATTTTTCTGAACTGTCTCAAGGTCAGAGCGCACTTGACAAAGAGGGCACATGATAAATGTCTCATTGAATAGAAATAAAATTTTCCAGATCTTAATATGTTGATCTGGGTGAATAATACGTGGCCCTGTTCGATTTTGAAAATTGGATCATTCCTACTGAGGAACAATGGTGGAAATACAGGTAAGAGTGGAAAAGAGGAGAGAAGCCCTTTTTTTTTTTTTTTTTTTTTTTAAACATCTTTATTGGAGCATAATTGCTTTACAATGGTATGTTAGTTTCAGCTTCACAACAAAATGAATCAGTTTTATATATATACATATGTTCCCATATCTCTTCCCGCTTGCGTCACCCTCCCTCCCACCCTCCCTATCCCACCCCTCCAGGCGGTCACACAGCATAATATTTTTAATTGGGACACATAATATTTTTAATTGGGACTCAGGAGGAAACTATTTTAGAACAAGCAGTATGAAAGAGTGTAAATTTACAACTTACCTTTGCCAAATTACTGAGTATTGTTAGGATTCAAAGACTTTGAGTCTTTTCCTTTTAGGGGCTACTAAAACTAGAAGGAAAAGAGAAATATGGGATCACTGGGCTTGAACCAAAAAAAAAAAAAAGGATGAAACAAAAGGGAAGGAGCAAGTGGGGAGGCTGACTGCTTAGGAGAAAGATCAGCCCTGGCCAGATCCTCCTTCTACAACCCAAACAAGCCCAAGTCTCCAGTGGATATTTGCTAACTTTTCTGATCAACTCCGATCCATTTGAGCTTTGCAACGTAGGAAGATGGGATCACCTGTGGCTTCTTCCTTCTAGGCCTAGAAGATTCTCAGTGATGAGGAATCCACTGCCTTCCAAGCAGCTCATGTTACCTCTAGACACTATTGTTAGAAAATACTTATTCATGTGGAGCCTGTGTCTGTCTTCTTACAGCTTTTGTTTATTGTTCTTAGTTCTAACTAAGTTCTTGGTGCCTTCAAAACCAATCTAATTCATGTTCTACATAAGAGTCCCCAAACATTTGTAGCCATGTCCCTGCTCCTCTTGTCCCTATTTCTTCCTCTGTAGGGTACCTTCTTTTCTCCCCTCTGCAAATGCATGGTCTTATCTGTGTCCTTCTTTATCTGTGATACCACTGATTTCAGTATGGAGTTGGGGTGACTACTTCTTTCATGCTAAATATGATTTTGCCATTAATGGAAAACAATATTCTTGGTAGCCACACCATACTGTACATACATATTGAGTTCAATGCCAGATAAAACTGTTAAGGCTTGTGTAAAGTATGCTGTTGCTGAGTCATGTCACCCCATTCTGCCTTTATGTAGTCACTTGTTTAGAACAGTTGTTTTCCTATGACTCTAGCCTGTTGAATGTTTTAGATTCTAATTCTGTCATCCAAACTCTTTACTATTCTTCACAGTTTTATGCAATAGAAAAAAACTGTTAAGCATGCCTCCATCCAAGTCACTGGTAAATTTTGATCATGAAAGGACCATGCTCAAAGCCTGTAATTACCATTAAAAGGAACTTCCTCACAGGTTGGCATCAATCTGTTAATTGGTATCTTCTTTGGCATGGTTATCAAATCTATTACAGATCTGTCTTATGATGCTGTCATCGTGCCTTAGTGGTTTTCAACTTTTGCAGGGCATTCGAGTCAACGGAAGAACTTTCAGAAATCCAAATGTCCAGTCCCCATCCCCGACCAATTAAGTCAGAATCTCTAGGATGGGACTGAGGTATTAGTATTTTTAAAAGCTTTCCATGTGATTTTAATATGCAGCCAAGGTTGGGAACACCCAGCCTAACCCAATATTCCCCAAACTTCTCTGATGACAAGCATTATCTGGGAGTACATCTTATAAGTACAAACCCCTGGTCCCATCCCCTACCCACTGGGTCAGAATCTCCTGGAAAGCTTCAGAAACTCGGGAACACTGATAGCTCATACTTAAGTCTTTCTTCCTCCAAAAGGGTGTGACCAGAGAAGTAGTCAAATCCCTGCTGAAATCAGATTTACTATTTCACCACAATTTTCTGTAAAGGAAGGAGATGGGTCAGTATGACTTACACACACGTAATCAAATGTACTTTTTGTGGTAAAATATCATCTAAATAACGTCAGTGGTCCACGTGAGGAGTGCTTGTCTCGTAACCCTGGAACTCCTACCTGTTCCCTCTTTGCCGCAGAAGCAGTAGCAGTCTTTGAATATGATATGGGAGATGGAGGTTTGGACTCCTCATTTTGCCGCTTTCTAGTTCTGAGACCTTGGGCAGACTCTGGACTGCTCAGCACCTTATTTCTATGATCTTTTAAGTGAGACCAATAATACCTTCCTTGTGGGGTCTTTGTGAAGGTGAAGTGTGGGAATTTAAGCCTTATAAACGCTCAAGTTTGCCCCTGTACGTGTTGCGTGCGTGCATATGTGTATGTATGGAGGAGACGGCCGCGATGGGGATGCTCAAACGGAAGAAATTGCTGGAGGATTAGAGGCAAGATAGGGGCACACTCTGGCTCGTCAGAAGTCAACAGAGTTGTTTGAGGCTCTCTTTCAGCAATTGTTCTTCCGTTTTATTGAGCCTTACAGGCTTACAATACAAACTTGATTAGCAAGGACGGTTTACTGCAAAGCTTTAAAGCAGTGCTCATCAATTGATGGTCATGGTGGGGGAATAGAAACAAATGCTGAAGGGACGAGCAACCTAAGATTTTGATATATCAATATTCCATAGGTCTGCATCCTCCTACTTCCCCAGCAGGAAAACCGTTGGTGAAATGGTTCCATTCTTTCAGTTGGAGCCTTGCATTGCTTTGGTGGGCTGGGGAAGCAGGAAAGTTGAAAGCCACTGTTGTGGAGAATAAATAGCGGCGTCCTGTAAATTTAACCAGCAAGATTCATAAGGTAACCTAAGACCCATGGCTTCATGGTGGTTTTCTACTATTTCGGAAAGAGTGAGCTCATGGCTAAGAGTCACTGTAGATTAAGAAATGCTCAGATGGCCAAGGTTACGACTACCAAAAGTCAAATAGGTGGTTTCAGTTGAGGGATTGGGACAGGTCTTGGCCCCTTTCTTTGAATTCTTCCATCTACTGTTTCATTCTAACTCTTTGAGCTATTGCACTCAAGCCTTAGCCTCTGGTCTTTCATCATGACTTTGGTCAGATACAGTGACAGTCTGTAGTGATTACAGATTTAGTTTAAAAGACAACCTACTGACCTTTTTATGAATAGCAGCTTTAAACAGAAGATGAGAAAACGTCTCTAAGTCAAGCATATATGCTTAGTATTAGGTTTAAATTTAGAAGTGATGCAGTGAGTAAGGCTAACCCCATTCTCCATGTGTTTTTAGTTATTATATTGTTTAGTATAGTGCAATTAATATAAACTTAATCAAATCTATTATCTTTGACAAAAAGGCAAATGCTTGGAATATTAAGGTTTTTTTTGAGATGAAGAACATAATTTTTCCAAACTTGTCTAAAAATGCTTAGTGGTCAGTTTTGCCATTTAGATTTATTTAAACACATGTGAATTTGGCATTTTGAGCAGCAATTAATAAAGTTGCTGTAATTTTAATCTTGGATTTTCTCTTCCTCTCTGGCTTTTTGAAAATGTACTAGGCTAAGCAATTTAAATTACTGTTCCAGAGATATGGGGATATATGTATCTGTATAGCTAATTCACTTTGTTATAAAGCAGAAACTAACACCCCATTGTAAAGCAATTATACTGCAATAAAGATGTTAAAATAAATAAATAAATAAATAAATTACTGTTTCAATTTTCAAAGATTTTGGCTAGTACTTTCTGGGATAGTAAAATAAATAGTATGAAAGCAGTTTAATCATGGATTTTTTTAAAGGTACATGGTTTTATTAAAAATAGCATTTGCTTGTCCTTATTTTAAAGTGTAAATGTGTTAGTCAATTACGACAATTAATAATCTTTAAATTATAAATGAAATTATGATATTATTTAGTTGATTCACAAATATTCCTTATCTTAGTTAGTACTTAAACTTCTCAATGCATTCTTTTTTTGCATTTGTTTTCCATGTAGTATTCATTTATAGCAATTTAGTTTTACCTTTTGAGCAACTACCTAACTGTGAGTGATTTTGGACAGGTCATTTTGAACCTTTTTGGGCCTCATTTTCTTCATCTGTAAAATATCTAAGGCCCTTTCCAGCTTTAAAATTGTTACTCAGAGATCTCTCACCTTTGAACACATGTGTTGACAATTTTCTTGACCCTTTTGGGAGCATTTATTTATTAAGCATCTTGTTTGATTTCTTTATGTAGGCATCTTACCTGACCTATTTTCTAAGCTCTGTGGAGGTGTAGATGCCTCATTTCTTAATTCGTTTTGAATTGCTCTTAGCATTTAGAAGAAAATCCCACACAAACAGAAATTCAGTAAACATTTGTGAAATGAATAAGTAAAATTTCTCCCCAAAGCTATTCATTTCCATATAGAAGATTATAAAATTACTAAGCTCTTGCTTTTTTTTGTTGTTTGTACAGTAAGTTTTAAAAACAGAAATATCTGAATTTAAGTTTTCTTAGACCCATAACTTAATGTAATATAGTATATACTTAAAAACGTTTGATGAAAATAAAAATGTCTAGAAAGTGTCACTTGTGCTCACCAAGATGCTAGTTCTCCTCCCCTTCAGGCAGATACTACACTGAAGTTGGGCACAGCCTTGAGACTTGTTTTGATAATGAAGAGCCACTCCTCAGTAGATGTATTAAAGAGCTGATGTGTGATTCCTTTTGCTCTCTTCCCCAGCTCAGGGAAGCTGGAACCTCAGCTGAGAGGCAGTCATAAATGATGGAATTCTCGGATGACAAAAATGAAGAGTCCCCCCCTTCCTCCCACTTGACAGGTTCTGAGGTAGATATATAGTTAGACAGGTAGCATAAGGCAGAAATAAGACTTTATTTTTTTAAGTCACTGATATTTTTTTGTTACCACAGCATAACATTAGCCTATTCTATATCAAGTTGTAAATTGAATGAAAATAATTTTAAACTTCATTAAAGTTGTAAGAAAAATGCTTCGTAAATTGAAATGTTTCATATTTAATTATGAGCCTCCAATATGTTTTGTGAAAAGCTTAATCCAAACACTTGAGTAAAATTTAGCTCAACGTTCACATACTTTCACAGAGTGAAAATACTGCTTTTGATACAGCTGCAAAGTAAATTATTAAAGAAATATTTTTAGAATTGTGTTACAATAGAGATAATGGAAAATCTCTGGTGGTGTGAATGCTTGTTGGATATGTTTTCATTCAAACTCACTTTTCCCAGGTAAGAACCAGACTCAACTGCTTCCTAAATTCATTATCCTATTTATTTACCACCAGTGATTTCCAAGTCAGTTATTAATTTCATTACAGAAAATAGGTTTTTAGCATGTATAAACAGACTGCATTTGAATCTTCTCTAGTTTTAGTTTCAGATCTTTCAGTGGTCGTTTCTCCCAGAGGAAAATATAGAGGCTAAAAAATTTAAGAAAACTGTCTAAAAGTTTACTGTTTTGTGTAGCAACACCTCAAGACACAGTAGTTACTAGCACAGAACCTAGGGCTGGATGTGTGGGTTTAAATTCCAGCTTGACTAGTAATGAACCTTATGATCTTGAGTAAGTTACTTCCTCTCTTTGTGCTTCAGTTTTCTCGCCTGATAAATGGGGATAGTAATCCTAAATCATAGCGCGTAGTGAACATTACCTTATATAAAACACGTAAAACGGTATCTGCCATATAGTGAGTGCTCAGTAATTGTTGCTCACTCTATTAAGAGGACCCTTCTATTATTGGAGAAGTCTGTTGACAAATTTTCACTTATTTTACTGTATGCTCTTTGGCTTTTTTTTAGTTTAGAGTTTGTTCTTCCACCACTTTTTTCTCTGTCACGTTTTGTTATCATGCTGGTACTTAATCATGCATGCATATTGTAAATTATACTTTCAATTTATTTTTGTTGATATCCAGTGGCCTTTGAAGTTAGTTACCTCTAAATGATTATTACTATGACTAATTCCAATAATAGTTTTAGAAATCTATAATACTAAAACATGTTTCTAGAATCATAAAATTTATTTCTCATCCAAAGTTTATAATATAGATGAAACATTAGTCAAGATAAAAAGCTAAGCCAACATACATCTGTTAATGTATTTCGCTCTGGGTGGGTGTGTGGGAAATAAAATAGTTAAAAGGACAGGGCTCCTGCCCACCAGGAATTTGTAATATAGTTGAAGAATTATGAATAATAAACATGAAGCAGAGACTCATACAAGATAGGTTAGAAACAAATCATCGTTCTTAAATAAGTGATATAGAAAGTTTGAGGAGGGAAACATCACTTGAGGCTGAAGAATTCACAGAGGCTTCAAGAAGGAGCTATTATGTACATGTTCCAAATGACATATTTAAATTCAGCTTAACTCATATACCCTGTTTCTATAGCATGGGAAAGCAATGCAGCTTAAGGTACAGCTGCATGGCAATGCATAGATTAATACATCTTTAAGAGTCTTCTGTGTTGGTATAACATAGAGCTGCTAGGAATCGATGGAGCAAAATGGGGACAGTGTTTGGGAGTGGAAATATCCCAGAAGAATGGATTGCATGAGAGAGGAGGTGGTGGAGTCAGGTCTGGTAGAGCGGGGGAGCTCACGATAGGGAGCCTGCTGGGGGGCTGGATAGTCACTACACGGCTGGAACGGGAGAGACTGAAGCTCTTAGACAAGGCATATTGTGGGGTGGCTGGTCTTTAGTCTTAGGACTCAGTGCAACTTTTCAGAATATCCTCTGTGGCTCCTGGATTATAAAGGGAGAAGATTGCATTATGGACCACACTGATAATGTGATTTGGAGTATAGTGATTGTGACTTAAAGGCCTAAAATGACATTATAATGTAGAAATATGGGGTCTTTTATACATGTTTTAAAATATATTAATATTTAAGAAATAAATTACAGTAGCTTTCTATTAGTAGCTGGTGAATTCTGGCTACTCTGGGCCACAGTGAGGCATAAAGATTTGTATTCTGGAAACAGTAATCCAACAACATTTTCAAAAAGGATTATAAGGGAGAGAGAACGTCAAGAAGAGGCATCCAGGCAGGTGGTGATGAAGGGGTAGAGCAGGGGGCCGGATGAATGCATGGAGAGGGTGTGGGAAATCAGACACCTGAAATGGTGAATCAGCTATTTTGTCAAACATCTCTATTCCCTGGCTTACTTTAATGAGAAAAACTATTTTTCTGAAAATAAGATTTGAAAAGGTATGTAAGAGGCTTAACTAGGGAAGGGGGGGGGGAGGGACAGAAAGCAAAGAGAGAATTAAGGAAAGTAAAAGAAAAGGAACCTAACCTTCCCTGTTCGTTGGGTGGGAGCTCTCCCAGAGGATGTCAGCCTGAGCTGCTTGAGAGCCAGCCCTGGGATGTCTCACACCACCGCCTCTGCCTCTCCCCCGCATCCTGACCGTGCAAAACTCATTGGACTTTTAAAAAGAGAATCCCAATAGAGTCATCTGCAACAAATTGTGGGAGCAGATGTGAAATTTCTTCTTTGTCTGGCACTGGGGAAGGATCAACATAGAAAAGCATTTTGCAAGTATTTCCCAATCAATAATGCTTGAACAAAAATAAAAATGACTTCACAGATTAGGAGGACATTTATGAGACAGCCTCTTTTTAAACTTCTTACCATATAAAAGGAGTAACTCATATGTAATTAAATGGTCAGGATGATAGACATACACATATTATCTGTTCAAATATATCAGAGGAAATGATCCCTGATAGTTTTTCTCGATCTTTATTTCCCACAAACCTCACAGTAGTTGTAGATGTAATAAGTAAGGAAAAGCTGCTTTCTTTCCTAGTTGGCTGTATGTCTTTGTTCTTGGCATGTAGGCAAATGGCAAATTTGAAGACTAAATCACCCCATCAGCATGGGTTCTGATTTTTGCCACATTCTACAGGAGAAAGCGCTAAGTGGAGGTTGATGGCAAGTTGAGTGATTTGTTACCTTTTAAATAAGCTCATTAAGCCTAACATCCACACAAGTCTGCACACTTCGTTCCTGTGTGCCATGGTTGCTAATTATTCCCTGCTGACTGAATTAGTTATGAGAGAGCAATACAGAAGGACAAAAGTTGAGAAGTTCCTAGGAAAAGTTGTTGATGAATATTGATTCATACCTGTCGGAGGTATAGCTCAGGGCTAGAGCATTTGACTGCATACCTGTTTACAGTTCCCAGTTCAGTTGCTTGGTAGCCAGTCCAAAGCTTGCAACATTACATCCCCGATCAAAAGAGGTGCCAGTGGACAAGTGTCCTCAGCTGACAGGACGTTGCACTCCAGTGAATGAGAGCAAAGCTACCGAACCAGTCAGGTACAGTTTGTTTAGAATAAAGGTGGATCCCAAGATAACTAATCCTACCACCTGGCCCATCCAGCCTAGCTCACTTTCACTTTCAGCCACTGTAGAGTCAAGAACTACTCCACTTTCTTTTCTAGGTCAGATCCCTCTCTGGCCATTTCTTTAGGGTCATCATGACTTGAGCCTGAGCTACAAAAATACTACCTTCTCTGCAGAAGGAGGGGAGATCTTTATGGTGAAGATATTCATCCTGTACCCACTTCCCTGATCAGGTGCTCTGAATCAGTGAATGAGAAAACTCCCATTTGAGTTGGTTGACTTAGTGCCAACAATGATAAGGCTGCCATTTATTGATCCTTTACCCTATACCAGGCCCTGTGGTAGAATTTACCACAAATTCTCTGTTAATCTCCACAAGAACCCTTTGCAATAGATATTATTATTAGACTCAATTTGCAGATGAAGGGACTGAAGATTATAGAAGACATAGGTATTAATAGGTGGTTAGTGGAATTAGAATCCTTGCCCCTCTGAAGCTAAGCCTATGCTCTTTATGTAGAATGGTGTTAGTCTAAAACAAGATTTTTTTCAATAAGTAGCTTGTTGGAGGAGGGGTGTCTGTCTTTTTCAATCATCTCTAGCCCAGCCTCTGAAAAGTTAAGAATTTAGACATAGCAGGAGAAAATGATTGAGAAATAAGCTGGCTCGTATGTTTACCCCAGGGGGTGGGAGGTATCTGTACTCCTTCAGAGGGCAGCCAAGTATGACCTGGGTTTGCCTTGCATCAGGGGATTAAATTAAAAGGCTTTTATTTTTTAAAGTCTAGGCTCAGTGAAGGAGGAGCTGGGTTAATAGAGAGTGACACTGAGGGAGGAGAAAAGTAGCCCAACCCTGTAGTAGAAAGAGTTGGAGTGTGAGTGCTGTGTGTATGCATGTTTGGCAAGTAGGGGGACTGGGGAGGAGGAGAGGGAGAAACCTCTGCTCTGGTTTCCTGAAGTCCCTGGAGGGGGCAGAGCTGAGAGCATCCCAGTGGCAACCATGATAGACTGAAACCTGGGGTCCCTTTGCAGTTTTCCAGCATCATACCAGCCTTAATGTGGGTAAACCCCCAAATCACTAAGGCTGGATTTTCTGCCTAATGTTTTCAATTTGATTGGTAGTCTAGATTTAATTTGATTTAGAAAAATAATCGGAACCTCTCCTACATCTAGTATATCAGAACAAAATTTTACTTAAAACCCTAAAAGGTGTGTTCTCAATAAGGGTGATGTCATCCGCAAGGGGAATCCGATTAGTTCTTGGGGAGGGTTGAAAAAAGGCTTACTCCCCCCTTTTATGTGCAAGCCACAGATATACATATAGTCCATAAACAGCTACAAAGTCTATCTGTGGTATATCATGGGGTGATTAGGAAAAAATGTTTAAAAATGCCTCTTTAACAAGAGGTGTAAAAATGAAAATCAGTTGAGAAATGCTGCTTTAAAGTGTCAGATTCTCAGAGAAATATTCAAAGTTACAAGGGTTGGAGAGGGAGATATGAAGTGCCATTTAGGAGGGAAGATGAATGTGCAATACTTGCAGGAACAGAAGGAAGTGAGGAGAAGGACAGGTATATAGCATCGTAAAAAAGAACTTTTGTTTTGTTGTTTAGATGGACACTCACATACATAAAACAATAAATTAGTTAAGTTCATTTCTTTAACCTAGGAGATATTGTTATAAGCTCTTTGAAGTGTCTCTGCAAATGTCAGGAAACAGAAAGTTCCCCTTATGCGTGTTCAACACATTCTCTCTCTCAAGCAGGATCTGCCTATTGTTGGGCATGAAATCTGTACATCTCTTGCAGTTTGGCTTTAGGTGTCCTCCTTCCCAGAGTCCCGTTAATACAATCCTACACTCTGCTCCCTCCATAAACACTTGCTGTCAGAATCCCTAGAACGTTTAACTGCTTTTAAGTTTCCTCCAAATTGTAAAAGGACCACATAAGGGTGAGATGCTTTGGTTCTTTTTGGCTGAGGCTTAATTTATTGCTATTATTTTTATTTTAATTTTGGGGTTTTTTTTGAGGTATAGTTGATGTACAATGTTATATAAATTTCAGGTATATAACATAATGATTCACAACTTTTAAAGGTTATACTCCATTTATATTTATTATAAAATATTGACTAAAGTCCCTGTGTGGTACTATATTTCCTTGTAGCTTATTTGTTTTATACATAGTTGTTTGTACATCTTAATCCCCTATCTTGCCCCTTCCCTCTTCCTCACTGGTAACCACTAGTTTGTTCTGTATATCTGCGAGTCTGTTTCTTTTTAAAAAAAATATTAATTCATTTGTTTCGTTTTATAGAATACACATATAAGTGATAATATAAAGTATTTGACTTTCTCTGTCTGACTTATTTCACTTAGCATAATACCGTCCAGGTCATCCATGTTGTTGCAAATGACAAAATTTCATTCATTTTTTATGGCTGAGTAATACTCCGTCACATATATATGCCACATCTTTTTAATCCATTCATCTGTTGATAGATACTTAGATTGCTTCCAAGTCTTGGCTATTGGAAATAATGCTGCTGTGAACACTGGGGTGCATGTATGTTTTCAAATTAATGTTTTCATTTTTTTTTTTCAGCTATATACCCAGGAGGGGAGTTGCTAGGTCATATGGTAGTTCTATTTTTAGTTTTTTAGGAATGTCCATACTGCTGCACCAATTTACATTCCCGCCAACAGTGCACAAGTGTTCCCTTTTCTCCACATCCACTGAGGCTTAATTTAAATTCCCTAGATCAATGGTTTTCAAACTTTAGCTGCATCTGAACCACTTGGAGGTCTTGCTAAAGCTCAGGTGGCTTGCTGACCCTTATCCCTGGACTCTTTGATTCAGGAGGCCTGGCGGGGGGGCAATAATTGACGTTTCAAATGCTCGTGCTGCTGGTTGGGGACTACACTTTGAGAACCACTGCCCTTGATCAATGACTTCCCTAACTGGGTGGGTCATCAGAATCATTGAGCAGCTATCCTGGGCTCACCTCTTGAGAATCTGGGTCAGTGAGTCTAGAGAGGCACTCAGATTTTATACATTTTTATAGCCTCCCAGACAGTTCTGATAAGCATTTGGGTGTGGGAATTCCTCTTCTACGTGGCTCTGATCAGAATTATCCTCTGGCACTGAGGACTGACTGCCCTTTTGTTCTTCTTTTGTGAGATATCTTTGCTGGGCAATGTATTGCTCCCAGTGGGTGATGTAACTTTGTATATTCATTTATTAATATACTCATTCTTATAAAATGAATGTTGATTACATTCTCAATATTTCATGGAAAAGAGCAGAGCTCTCTCTTTGGAGGTTGGTTTATGAAACCATGCTGCCCAGAGACAGAATATTAGTTAGACCATTTATGAGGAAATATATAAAAAGAAAGACCCTGGATTCTGTGTTCAACTGAACTGTTCAAATAAATCAAACAATGGGCCCCCGATAAATGTATAATATTTTACTTATCATTTTGGACTTTTCATGAAAACCTTGTCTTTGAGTTGGGGCAGGAGAATCTAAAGCACTGGCAAAATTCTACTAATATTTGGGAAATCAGTTGGGGATGCTTGGGATGGCAATACTGATACCTGGGCTTGAAGAAAATATCATTTTTTGAACCTAATGTGATTTTCTTGAACTTATTTTGCAAGTGATTTCCAAGACTGGGTTATATGATTAAAGCTGAGATCTCTTTACCCGGGAGAAGGGGCAAGAACCACATCAGTCAATCGATTAATCAATCAATTGATCTGTCTCTGTCTATTTAATTTTCCACTGAAAATTTGTAGTAGTCCCCAGATAGACCTTAGAAAAAATCTTTCTGGGGATTTTTCTGAATTCAGGATGTTTAGCAAACCCAATCTAGGGAGAAACACAATGATTTATGCTATGAATGAACAAGGGAATTCTGAGAGATCATGTTAGGCTACGATGGTGATACTGAGTCAGCTAAGCCTTTCTTCCTGGAGACTTGAGTACTAGAGAGGACTTATGACTCAGGGATCACAAATTATTGGTTCTGGAATTAGTTACAGATCCTCAAGGTACTAGCCCAGCATCTGGAAAGGATATTTATCAGAGAATCATGGATATACAATCACTTAATTATTACCTTTCTGGGTATTTGGAATATATGCTATCAATTACCCATCAGGTTTCATTGCTAGGGTCAAAGACTTCAGCAGCTCCTTTTCACCTCAGTGAATAATTCCACAGCGAAGTTTAGGCATGGGAGGCCCTGTGATGGATCTTTGGCATCCTAACAAGTTGTTTTTTTTAATTGTTTTGTAGACTACTGTCCATGCTAATTTTACTATAATATTATTATTTTACTATAATATTATTTTTCTACATTGCCTTTTTCATTCACTCTCCCCAATAATTGAGAAGTAGAAATGCCTGCTCATAAATATCTGTTGACTCAACCTAGCCACTAACGTTTAACCCCTATAACCTTCCCCAACATGACACCTTGGAAGCAATGATACATGAAATTTTACTCACGTGTATACAGATATCCACTTCTGTCATGTCACTGAAAGATATTTATTTCATGATCAAAAGCAGTGACTCATAAGAGTCTAACCATATTTCCATTCATTCCTTATATTCCAGGGTGCCTGATGGTCCACTGCTGAGTTGTGACAGCTCTATTAGTCTCTCACTTTAGGGTTCTGAGTGGGAGTGTGGTCTTTGTCACTTTAAACCCTGTAGGAGAAGGGGGTCAAAGGGCGTGGAGGTAGAGGATAAGGGGGAGTAAACGGACGTGCACTGACTGTGAAGAGAGGTGACTTGCAGGAGGGTTAGTGGGGACAGATGAGATTGGGAGAGGAACAGGTATCAAGCAAAGATTGTTTCCCCCAAAGAATAATGGTAAAAACTTTTCTCTCTGCTTCAGAATGGGTGCAACCCTTGAAGAATTGGGGGAGATTCTGATCTTCTGAGCTTCCGTGGTGAAACATCAACACTGAAAAATTGTCAGTCAGATTGCATCCAAAGTCATCATGCTAAATGAATGCATTTTATTTTTAGGGTATGAAAACCAGATAATCATTGTTCAGGAGTGTGGGGCTTGGAGTGGAAATTAACACAAGCTTAGCCATATCTTTTCATGTCTGTTGGTGTTAATGCTGTCCCTCTTAAAGCAGAGAATGTCAGAGACCCAGACAAGTATCATTTGATTACACACGTGTCCTGGTGCTTTGTCACCAGTGAGTGTTCTGTAAATGCTCCTGAGTGGTGTTTTCACCACAAATGCTTGTTTCAAAGAGATATGTGTTAGAAATGGTCATTGGTTTCAAGCAGGGAAACATTTGCAGTAAATATGTCTTATTAAATATGTGATAGGCATCAGAGACACAAATTTCCTGTGCTTAATAACTACAAAGGATCTTTGATAGTAAGCCCCAGCCCTCACTTTCAAAAGTTTCTATTTTAGTGGGAAAGAGGGAACACAGGCAAATCACTATCCTGAGAGACTTAAAAAATGGCTGAGTTGACTCATTGTTTAAATGGGACAGGATCTTAGATCTCTTATCTTTTGATGGCATACAGAGATGGAGGATTGGAGAAACGCAAGGAAAATGAACCTTTCATTTACTTGATGAGGTTATACCAATAACAACAGCAGACTCTATAATGAAAGTCAGAAATGTTAACCCAAGTGGACATAAGGAAGGCTGGTGTTTTTTTTTCATAAGTTCCCTTGGGTTCCACAGTGTTATTTCTTCCACACTATTGCATATCTTTCCTGTACAAATAATTCCCTTTGGAGTTAATGAAACACTCATTTAACTGTACCATAAGTCATATATGTTTCCCAAACATGAGAAGCCATGACTGAACTCATATTTAGCTAGCTAAGCAGAGTAAGAAGATATCTTGGAATTGAATTGCAATTGTAAATATTGTTTGGTGTGATCAAAACTCCCATAAAACAGCAATTAATTTTAGATAATTACTGCTTGGAAACTACATAATTGCATGTTTCCCTCTGGAGTCACCTTGCCTTTGTGCAGAGTATTTAATCGGTTATGCAGTTAACCTGAAAGGGAAGGGCATTTATAGTAGAATTAAGCACTGCAGCCATATGACATTCTAAATTGCAATATGGGAGGCCACTGAGATTTGTAATCACGTTAGTTATTATATCTTTGGAATTAAATCTGGTAAGACAAATAAGTTTTAGTCCTGGGTTAGTTACATATGGGCCTTCCTTCTCAGAATATAAAAGAGCTGTGTATGTGGAAATCAGAGGACCATTCTTGGAGGTGAAATAGTTTTTCATCCACCTTGTGCTTGTGGCAAGACTAAACTTGGGAGATTTACACATGCATCTTGCCCAGCAGGAATGCTTCATGTTCTCAACAGCATGGTGCTCAAAACACAGGCTACAGAGTCACATCCTTTGGCTTGGAAGCTTTGTTCTGCCACTTCTGTGCTGAACAAGTTATATCATTTTTGAACTTTAGTTTCATCATCTATAAAATGGAAATAATAAAGTACCTGCTTGGGAAGATTGTAGGGACTTTTACAAACTAATATATGTAAAACGCTTAGTATGGTGCCTAAATTTGGTAAATGTTTATTTTTATTATGTTTAGTTTTGTAGTGGCAATTTCTTCCCTAAGACAAGTAGTATAAAATATAAACAGACTCCCAAATTTTGCTTCAGTTGTGCTGTCTCAGTCTCTTTTCAAAGACATTTAGTTTGAATTAGCCAGATACGCATTATGATCCTTAAATAAGATGATACATGTTGTATTTTTTTGTTTCTTTGTTTTTTAACATCTTTATTGGAGCATAATTGCTTTACAATGGTGTGTTAGTTTCTGCTGTATAACAAAGTGAATCAGCTATACATATACATATATCCCCATATCTCCTCCCTCTTGCAATTCCTTCCCACCCTCCCTATCCCACCCCTCCAGGTAGTCACAAAGCACCGAGCTGATCTCCCTGTGCTATGCAGCTGCTTGCCACTAGCTATCGGTTTTACATTTGGTAGTGTATATATGTACATGCCACTCTCTCACTTTGTCGCAGCTTACCCTTCCTCCTCCCCGTGTCCTCAAGTCCATTCTCTATGTCTGCATCTTTATTCCTGTCCTGCCCCTAGGTTCATCAGAAACATTTTTTTTTTTAGAGTCCATATATATGTGCTAGCATATGGTATTTGTTTTTCTCTTTCTGACTTACTTCACTCTGTATGACAGACTCTAGGTCCATCCACCTCACTACAAATAACTCAATTTCGTTTCTTTTTATGGCTGAATAATATTCCATTATATATATGTGCCACATATTCTTTATCCATTCATCTGTCGATGGACGCTTAGGTTGCTTCCATGTCCTGGCTATTGTAAATAGAGCTGCAATGAACAGTGTGGTTCATGCCTCTTTTTTTTTTTTTTTTTTTTTGCGGTACCCGGGCCTCTCACTGTTGTAGCCTCTCCCGTTGCGAAGCACAGGCTCCGGACGCGCAGGCTCAGTGGCCATGGCTCACGGGCCCAGCCGCTCCGCGGCCTGTGGGATCTTCCCGGACCGGGGCACGAACCCGTGTCCCCTGCATCGGCAGGTGGACTCTCAACCACTGCGCCACCAGGGAAGCCCCATGCCTCTTTTTGAATTATGGTTTTCTCAGAGTATATGCCTAGTGGTGGTATTGCTGGGTCGTATGGTAGTGCTGTTTTTACTTTTTTGAAGAATCTCCATGCTGTTCTCCATAGTGGCTGTATCAATTTACATTCCCAACCAGCAGTGCAAGAGTGTTCCCTTTTCTCCACAACCTCTCCAGCATTTATTGTTTCTAGAGTTTTGATGATGGTCATTCTGACTGGTATGAGGTGATACCTCATTGTAGTTTTGATTTGCATTTCTCTAATGATTAGTGATGATGAGTATCCTTTCATGTGTTTGTTGGCAATCTGTATATCTTCTTTGGAGAAATGTCTATTTAGGTCTTCTGCCCATTTTTGGATTTGGTTGTTTGTTTTTTTGATATGAGCTGCAGGAGTGGCTTGTATATTTTGGAGATTAATTCTTTGTCAGTTGCTTCGTTGCAAATATTTTCTTGTTTTCTGAGGGTTGTCTTTTTGTCTTGTTTATGGTTTCCTTTGCTGTGCAAAAGCTTTTAAGTTTCACTAGGTCCCATTAGTTTATTTTTGTTTTTATTTCCATTTCTCTAGGAGGTGGGTCAAAAAGGACTTTGCTGTGATGTATGTCATAGAGTGTTCTGCCTATGTTTTCCTCTAAGGGTTTGATAGTGTCTCGTCTTACATTTAGGTCTTTAATCCATTTTGAGTTTATTTTTGTGTATGGTGTTAGGGAGTGTTCTAATTTCATTCTTTTACATGTAGCTGTCCAGTTTTTCCAGCACCACTTATTGAAGAGGCTCTCTTTTCTCCATTGTATATTCTTGCCTCCTTTATCAAAGATAAGGTGACCATATGTGCCTGGGTTTATCTTTGGGCTTTCTATCCTGTTCCATTGATGTATATTTCTGTTTTTGTGCCAGTACCATGCTGTCTTGAATACTGTAGCTTTGTAGTGTAGTCTGAAGTCAGGGAGCCTGATTCCTCCAGCTCCATTTTTCTTTCTCAAGGTTACTTTGCCTATTTGGGGCCTTTTGTGTTTCCATACAAATTGTGAACTTTTTTGTTCTAGTTCTGTGAAAAATGCCATTGGTAGTTTGATAGGGATTGCATGGAATCTGTAGATTGCCTTGGGTAGTATAGTCATTTTCACGATATGGATTCTTCCAATCCAAGAACATGGTATATGTCTCCATCTGTTTGTATCATCTTTAATTTCTTTCATCAGTGTCTTACAGCTTTCTGCATATAGGTCTTTTCTCTCCTTAGGTAGGTTTATTCCTAGGTATTTTATTCTTTTTGTTGCAGTGGTAAATGGGAGTGTTTCCTTAATTTCTCTTTCAGATTTTTCATCATTAGTATATAGGAATGCAAGAGATTTCTGTGCATTAATTTTGTATCCTGCTACTTTACCAAATTCATTGATTAGCTCTGGTAGTTTTCTGGTAGCATCTTTAGGATTCTCTGTGTAACTATCCTGTCATCTGCAAACAGTGACAGTTTTACTTCTTCTTTTCTGATTTGAATTCCTTTTATTTCTTTTTCTTCTCTGATTGCTGTGGCTAAAACTATGTTGAATGATAGTGGTGGGAGTGGGCATCCTTGTCTTCTTACTGATTTTAGAGGAAATGGTTTCAGTTTTTCACCATTGAGAATGATGTTGGCTGTGGGTTTGTCATATATGGCCTTTATTATATTGAGGTAAGTTCCCTCTATGCCTACTTTCTGGAGGGGTTTTATCATAAATGGGTATTGAATTTTGTCGAAAGCTTTTTGCATCTATTGAGATGATCATATGGTTTTTCTTCAATTTTTTAAAATGGTATATCACGTTTATTGATTTGCATATATTGAAGAATCCTTGCATTCCTGGGATAAACCCCACTTGATCATGGTGTTGGAGCCTTTTAATGTGCTGTTAGATTCTGTTTGCTAGTATTTTGTTGAGGATTTTTGCATCTATTTTCATCAGTGATATTGGCCTGTAGTTTTCTTTCTTTGTAACATCTTTGTTTAGTTTTGGTATCAGGGTGATGGTGGCCTTGTAGGATGAGTTTGGGAGTGTTCCTCCCTCTGCTATATTTTGGAAGAGTTTGAGCAGGATAGGTGTTATCTCTTCTCTAAATGTTTGATAGAATTCCCCTGTGAAGCCATCTGGTCCAGAGCTTCTGTTTGTTGGAAGATTTTTAATCACAGTCTCAATTTCAGTGCTTGTGATTGGTCTGTTTATATTTTCTATTTCTTCTTGGTTCAGTCTCGGAAGGTTATGCTTTTCTAAGAATTTGTCCATTTCTTCCAGGTTGTCCATTTTGTTGGTATGTAGTTGCTTGTAGTAATCGCTCATGATCCTTTGTACCTCTGCAGTGTCAGTTGTTACTTCTCCTTTTTCATTTCTAATTCTGAGGATTTGTGTCTTCTCCCTTTTTTTCTTGATGAGTCTGGCTAATGGTTTATCAATTTTGTTTATCTTCTCAAAGAACCAGGTTTTAGTTTTATTGATCTTTGCTATCATTTCCTTCATTTCTTTTTCATTTCTTTGTGATCTGATCTTTATGATTTCTTTCTTCTGCTAACTTTTGGGTTTTGTTGTTCTTCTTTCTCTAATTGCTTTAGGTGTAAGGTTGGATTGTTTATTTGTTTCTTGTTTCTTCAGGTAGGATTGTATTGCTATAAACTTCCCTCTTAGAACTGCTTTTGCTGCATCCCATAGGTTTTGGGTCATCCTGTTTTCATTGTCATTTGTTGCTAGGTATCTTTTGATTTCCTCTTTGATTTCTTCAGTGTTCTCTTGGTTATTTATTAGCATATTGTTTAGCCTCCATGTGTTTGTATTTTTTACAGATTTTTTCCTGTAATTAATATCTACTCTCATAGCGTTGTGGTTGGAAAAGATACTTGATACGAATTCAAATTTCTTAAATTTACCAAGGCTTGATTTGTGACCCAGGATATGATCTGTCCTGGCGAATGTTCCATGAGCACTTGAGAAGAAAGTGTAATCTGCTTTTTTTGGATGGAATGTCCTATTAATATCAATTAAATCTATCTGGTCTATTGTGTCATTTAATGCTTGTGTTTCCTCATTTATTTTCATTTTGGATGATTTGTCCATTGGTGAAAGTGGGCTGTTAAAGTTCCCTAGTATGATTGTGTTACTGTCGATTTCCCCTTTTATGGCTGTTAGCTTTTGCCTTATGTATTGAGGTGCTCCTATGTTGGGTGCATAAATATTTAAAATTGTTATACCTTCTTCTTGGATTGATCCCTTGATCATTATGTAGTGTCCTTCTTTGTCTCTTATAATAGTCTTTATTTTAAAGTCTATTTTGTCTTATATGCGAATTGCTACTCCAGCTTTCTTTTGATTTCCTTTTGCATGTTATAACTTTTTGCATCCCCTCACTTTCAGTCTGTATGTGTCTCTAGGTCTGAAGTGGGTCTCTTGTAGACAGCATATATACAGCTCTTGTTTTTGTATCCATTCAGCCAACCTATGTCTTTTTGTTGGAGCATTTAATCCATTTACATTTAAGGTAGTTATTGATATGTATGTTCCTATTACCATTTTCTTAATTGCTTTTGGTTTGTTATTGTAAGTCTTTTCCTCCTCTTGTGTTTCCTGCTTAGAGAAGTTCCTTTAGCATTTGTTGTAGAGCTGGTTTGGTGGTGCTGAATTCTCTTTGCTTTTGTGTAAAGGTTTTAATTTCTCCATTGAATCTGAATGAGATCCTTGCTGGGTAGAGTAATCTTTTTTTTTTTTTTTTTTTTTTTTTTGCGGTACACGGTCCTCTCACTGTTGTGGCCTCTCCCATTGCAGAGCACAGGCTCTGGCCGCACCCTAGGGAACACCAGTATTTAAGAAACAAGCAGAAGGCAGGAAATAAATAGAGTCTTTGAAGAAAATATCAAAAAACAGAGGTGAATTTTATCATTGAAAATTCCCAAGGGGTGCTGAACAGGATCTCTAGGTGTAATGTCTTCTATCTCTAGGAGTGTACTCTTCTATCTCTAGCTGTATAGTGTTCTATCTCTAGAAGTATAATCTTCTATCTCTAGGTGTAAAGTCTTCTATCTCAGCGGCCATGGCTCATGGGCCTAGCCACTCCGTGGCATGTGGGATCTTCTTGGACCAGGGCATGAACCCGTGTCCCCTGCATCGCCAGGCGGACTCTCAACCACTGCGCCACCAGGGAAGCCCTAGGTAGGGTAATCTTGGTTGTAAGTTTTACCCTTTCATCACTTTAAATATGTCCTGCCACTCCCTTCTGGCTTGCAGAGGTTCTGCTGAAAGATTAGTTGTTAACCTTATGGGGATTCCCTTGTATGGTAATTGTTGCTCTTCCCTTGCTGCTTTTAATACTTTTTCTTTGTAATTAAATTTTGATAGTTTGATTAATATGTGTCTTCACGTGTTTCTCCTTGGATTTATTCTGTATGGGACTCTGTGCTTCCTGGACTTGATTGACTATTTCCTTACCCATATTAGGGAAGTTTTCAACTATAATCTATTCAAATATTTTCTCAGTCTCTTCTTTTTTCTTTTCTTCTTCTGGGACCCCTATAGTTCGAATGTTGGTGCATTTACTGTTGTCCCAGATGTCTCTGAGACTGTCCTCAATTCTTTTCATTCTTTTTTCTTTATTCTGCTTTGCAGTAGTTATTTCCACTATTTTTGCTTAACATCTTTATTGGAGTATAATTGCTTTACAATGGTGTGTTAGTTTCTGCTTTATAACAAAGTGAATCAGCTATATGTATACATATAACCCCATATCTCCTCCCTCTTGTGTTTCCTTCCCAACCTCCCTATCCCACCCCTCTAGGTGGTCACAAAAGCCCGAGCCGATCTCCCTTTGCTATGCAGCTGTTTCCCACTAGCTATCTATTTTTCATTTTGTAGTATTTATAAGTCCATATATTTCTACTATTTTATCTTACAGGTCACTTATCTGTTCTTTGTCCTCAGTTATTGTTCTATTGATTCCTTGTAGAGAATTTTTAATTTCATTTATTGTATTGTTCATCATTGTTTGTTTGCTCTTTAATTCTTTTAGGTCCTTGTTAAACATTTTTGTATTTTCTCCATTCTATTTCCAAGATTTTGGAACATGTTTACTATCGTTACTCTGAATTCCTTTTTAGTTAGACTGCCTATTTCCTCTTCATTTGTTTGGTCTGCTGGGTTTTTATTTTGCCCCTTCATCTGCTGTGTATTTCTCTGTCTTCTCATTTTGCTTAACTTACTATGTTTGGGGTCTCCTTTTCACAGGCTGCAGGTTCATAGTTCCTGTTGTTTTTGGTGTCTGCCCCCAGTGGGTAAGGTTGGTTCAGTGAGTTGGGTAGGCTTCCTGGTAGAGGGGACTGGTGATTGTGTTCTGGTGGATGAGGCTGGGTCTTGTCTTTCTGGTGAGCAGGACCACGGCCAATGGTGTGATTTTGGGGTGTCTGTGAACTTATTATGATCTTAGGCGGCCTCTCTGCTGATGGGTGGGGTTGTGTTCCTGTTTTGCTTGTTGTTTGGCATAGGGTGTCCAGCACTGGAGCTTGCTGGTCATTGAGTGGAACTGGGTCTTAGTGTTGAGTTGGAGATCGCTGGGAGAGCTTTCGTCGTTTGATATTCTGTGGGGCTGGGAGGTCTCTGGTGGACCAATGCCCTGTACTTGGCTCTCCCATGTCAGAGGCTCAGGCCTGACGCCTGGCCAGAGCAGCAAGACCCTCTTGGGAAGTCTGAGGTCTTCTGCCAGCATTCAGTAGGTGTTCTGTAGTAGTTGTTCCACATGTAGATGTAGTTTTGATGTATTTGTGGGGAGGAAGGTGATCTCCACGTCTTACTCCTCTGCCATCTTGAAGGCACCCTTCTGATACATGTTTTAAAAGCATTTCTATGTTTGCACTTTTGGATAATTTAAAAATATAACCGGTGCACCTATTTATTATGTCCACCATAAAAATATGCATTGGAAGGCTGCATTTTAAAAGCACAAGGAGAATTTTTTTTTCAGTCATCAAAATTGTTCAAAGTCTTTTCAAGGACTCCTTCTTTGTTAAACTCTACGTGCAAGATTCCTTTTGAGTGGTTCAGATTTAAATTTCTCTCATCTTTAAAAGGCAATATTCTACATCCCTTAAAGGACATACTTTATTGTACATTTCCATCCAAATTTAATGACAATTTCTCCTTTAAATAATTTTTGGGTTTCTCAAGTCTGTATTTTATTTGTGGAACATACAGTTTGTGCGATAATCTCCTGACTGTTCACTAGTATATTCTTTATTGCTTTATGGGAAAGTTCTCAGTAATCATAGGGCTGTGAGAAGGTCCTTGACTCTCTAGTCTGGACAAAGTTAAATGTCATGAACTATATATGCATCTGCAGTTACTGATGCCTGCACAACCCCTGTCTCTTACTATTATATGGAGAATCTAGGCAGGTATGAATGGTCTTCTGCAAAGTAGAGATCAATTCACAAGGGTATAAAGCAAGGCTGTATTCTGCCCCCCCTCCCGTTTTTATTATATTTTTAAAGTTACTTATAAATTTCGATGGTAATGAGGCATGGCCTCCCATCATAAAGAAGTTTTTTTTATGCAGACAGTATGGTTTAACTGTCATGCACCAGGAAAGGCTTTTGTTCAGGTCTGGTCCTATTAACTCACTGTGTCTAAAGGAATGACATAAGTTCCCCTATCGTATTTTTTGGAATCTAAGATGCCATTAATTGTAAATTTCACCAAAGATTTAATAACGTGTTTTAAAAATATTGTATTTGATGTTTTCAGTAAACAAAAGAGCTTCTCATTTCAGAGATGTCAACATGTGAGAAACCATGCATGTGTATTTTATAACTGGGCAATAAGCTAATGGGGCATGAGGAGTTCTTAAAGGACTCTGGAAATGCTGCTTGGTGGGCTCATGCCAAGGCTCCATCTCTGCTCTAGCAAGTACCTACATGGATAATTCTCTGCTGAAATGAACACCAGTGATGAAATCTCTTGAAGGGGTGGTCTGGATACAACATTGTATTAAATGTTGAAGTTCTTTATAGGGTTGAGAACATTCCATGTCTCCCAGGGAACCTGATAGGAGGCATACCAATGCTATAAATCAATTCAAATGATAAAAATCTTGCATTCAAGTTTGGATAAGAATCATATTGACAATTGCAAACAGTGGACTAAATTAGAGTGAAATTTGGAAGAATATATTTACTTTTTATGAGTCTCAAGTGGGGAATATCAGTAGAGAAGAATTTGGTGGAAATACATAAGTGGGAAATAAAATATATAGAAAAATGTGTAAAAGGTTGGAAAATGTTGAGTAGGAGTTGTAAGAAAAAAATCTACTTTACTGGAGGAGATATATATATAAGATTTAGTACATAAAAATAAAATGTATAAGATATAAATATAAAATACATAAGCACAAACTATTCAGTAAGACAAGGTTCCAAACAGAAGTGTTCTTATTCTGGAGATCATAAGAATAAGAAAAATTGAAGTTGACCAAATAACTCAAAAGCTGCCTGATGCTGTTTTGTACAGCTGTGAAGACCCCCCGTTCCTGTTAGTGAGATTATAATAAAAGAAATGACATGGAAATGAAATAAACATTTTTTAGGGGCGAAATTACATACAGCCAAGTTAGCTCTATCTTCGGGGAAGGTTTGATAATTGACCTGGGACAGAGGGTGAGATCCCCAGGTCACCACATTGTGGAGAGCATTAGGACTTATGCTCCCAGAGGCTTCAGTGCATTCCTTAGGTTATAAGGATTTGTGTCAGGTGGCTGCCTCAGTGGATTTTCTCACCATGAGTAGCCATTAAGTCTTGCTGCATCCATTCAAAAAGATTAGTGCAGGCATAAGAGAGAGTTGCCAGACCTGCTTCAATTCCAATCCACTGCTCCCTTCCCCACCCTCATACTCTGCAAAATTACTTTCACTAATTTATGGTTTGACGTTCTGTCCTTGGTTTATACTAAGGGATATTATACAAAAGAAAAAAAATTCTTATAAAAGCCCATTAATGCATATATGGTGTTTCATATACTGAAAATGTTGTTTTTTATAACCCTTAAAACAGTCCTGTTTTAAAGCCTGTGAAAAATTCTTCTTTGAATTCTTCTTTTTACATGACTAAAAAAAAAGCCATTTATTTGATTTTTAAAATCCATTTCTTAGAAGATATCCAGACACTTGGAAATAAAATTTTAGCTCAATTTTAATAGCAGCGTAGAACATGTTTGCAAGTCTAACTTTCCTTTGGGTCTTGCTATTCTATCTCAATTTACATTTTCCCAGGCCCTAATTTTTCATTTACAGTTGACGCCTGGACAGTGAAGCCCCTCTCTCCCCATCCTTGAAGTCAAAAATCTGTGTATAACTTTACAGCAGGCCCTCTGTGTCTGTGGATTCAACCAACCTCGGATCTTGTAGTACTGTAGAACATATTCATTGTAAAAAAATCCGAGCATAAGTGGACCCCACAGTTGAAAACTGTGTTAAGGATCAACTGTATTTATATTTTAGTGTAAGTAATCTTGTGAGCTGTTTCAAATAATCTGTGTAACAAAGCTTGTTATAAATAAACATGCACAATATAACACTTGTAAGAAATTAAATATATTTTGCTCTTGCCTTTTAATCTCATTTTTGTTTGGTTTAGTGTGGTTTGATGAGGTGAACAGTCAGCGTGTTATAAAAAACGTGCATCGAAGAAGTCGGAAGTCGGATTTGTTAGAAAGGCAGAAAGACTGGTGAGAAATAATGTCTGGTTCATGGGCTGACTAAAATTTTGGTAATGTAGGGCAATTTCAAAGTTATTTATGGGATTATGTAGTCAATTCCTTTTGTATCTTGTTCCTCTTGGTCTCTAAAATTGTTTTTGCTGGCTATGCAGTGTGTTATTCCTTGTTCATATAATTACCTCTGTGAGTTAATCTCTCTCTTATGGGAAACAAAACTTCTAGCTAAGATCTCCAGGGAAAACCTTGATGGATCATGAGAGAAGGATGAGTCATGAGGAAGGGGACCTACATTTTTCTTACCAGCTTAGAGGAAGGTTATTACAATAATTATGAAGGTTCTGTGTAGGAAAAACAAAAGCCATAAATACATATTATATGAACAATTCTTAGTTAAATATATTATGGGATTAAATAGACCTTTTGAAGCCATGTACTGTTGTTTAAAGAGCAGCTAAGTGGCTTACCCATTGTCTCATGGTGCTCTGGTGGCAGCGTTGAGACTGCGTTCAGCTCTCTGGAGGCACAGCCCATGTTCCTGCCCTACCAACCCTAAACCAAATACGGAAGAGACTGTACTTCTAACTTTGGGAGTGACCGTCATTCTGTTTATGTGGCATTGTGCAAATGTTCTTAGGGATTTGGAAAGTAAGATTGAATTTTAATTTTGTGTGTATTTGGATAATTTTATCTGACTCATCCCTATGATACACTTTTTAGAAGAATGTATATTCTATATAGAACTCTGACTGGTGAAATAATCAGTTGTTTTAAATCAGTAAATATCACTCTTAGTCATTAGCATAGAGTTAAGACTATATAGGCTTTGGAACCTGGCAGCCTAAATTTGAATCCTGATTCTTCCACATAGTAGCTGAGTGACCTTGGTCAAGTTCCTTAACCCTTCTGTACATCAGTTTCCTCATCTGTATAATGGAGATCAGATTAGGAACTACCTCATTTTTGTGAGAGTTAAATGAATGAATGCATAAGTATTTCTAATAGTGCCTGGTACAATAAGAAATCAATAAATGTTAACTTTTATCTCTCTATTTCTCTATTTTTGATGTTTAGATTACTATATGCACAGATTTCCCATGGTTTGCTATACTTGAATAGCAAGACAGGGTATAGAAGTGAATATGAGTGAGCTAAAAACCATGCAAGGAAATACAAAGTCATCTAATTTGAAAAACTATTCAATTCATAAAGGTTTATTGTAACATTCCACCAAGTGGTTGTTTCAACTGTGCTTAAATTTTAAAGGATGAGGAATTCACCTTTTCTTGAGACAGTCTATTCCATTTGGACAGTTTTATATTAAAATGTTATCTACGTATTGAGCTGAAATCTATCTTTCTGTTTTTGTTTTTTTTGGCCGCACCGGCATGCCATGCAGGATCTTAGTTCCCCCACCAGGGATGGAACCCATGCCTCCCTGCAGTGGAAGCTCAGAGTCCTAACCACTGGACCACCAGGGAAGTCCCTATCTTTCTCTTGCTTCCATTGCTTCTAGTCCTTTCTTTTGGAATGGCACAGGGCAAATTTTACTGTCCTTTCAAGTAACAGTCTCTAAATATTTGAAGAGAGCTTTCACATGGTATCAACTCCTTCCATTTTCTCCTTTAAAGAGAAATGAATAGTTGAGACACACTATTCAACTGTTTCCCTCTGTGTCTCTGTCTCTCTCTGCCTCTCTGTCTCTCTCTGTCTCTCTGTCTGTCTCTCACACACACACACATACACACACACCCACGCACCCTCTGCTTTTTCACCCAAGTTATCTCATCTGTAATAATCTTAATCAACAATTGATATGTATAATTTTTGCCATGATTCTATGCCAGAATCTAAAGTCCCTTGCATATTTTCTAGATGGTGATTGATGGACAGATAAATTAATCCTGCAGGAACTTTTTGCAGAAACCCTCATCAGGCTGCATAGCCGCTTTTGAAAATGGTGACGTGTAATCTAAAATATCTGATGCTTCTAAGACATTAGAACATAGGGTCAACTTTTAGCCTCAATGATAAAGAAACCATAATCTTAATATACAACTCTTCTATTCCTTTGGTTATGAATTTGAAAACTGCATTCCTCTTGAAGTTCTTTAAAATCTGAAGTTTTGCTAATTTGATTTTTCTTACCATTGTTAGATACAGATCAAAAAAGGTTTCAGTTGTCTAAATATGTGCCTCCCCTCCAGCCTGCAGTCAATGGATCACAGTATCAGAGGTTTGGGTCATACTTTCATTGTAAGGATGGATGTTAATACTTAACTCACATGTGTTTTAATGTATAGGTTATCTTAAATAACATGCGTGCAGTTCTTAGTGTCATGCCTGACACAAAGTAGTTGCTTAGTAAATAAAAAGTAATGGGACTGATGCATTTCTGGTTCAAAAGGAAACCCCATTGTATACCACTTTCTCTAATGTTCCGGACATAACAAAATAGTCCAGACCTGTTCTTGAGTATGGCATATTGTTCAAGAAGCCAGAAATAGAAAAGTGCCCTGTTATTCCCCATTTTTCGTTCTATGGAATTCCACTTTCCAGAAATAACCATTGTTAACAGCTTGGTTTGTATTGTGTCCTTCAAGACATTTTGTTTTCATAAACATATGTAGGTATATGTATAATCTGTACAATATGAATATTTATGCAAGTAAGTGTCCACATATATGAGTGTTGTTCTTTTTTACAAGTGGGATCATATTACATACTATACTGCAGTTCACTTTATTCACTTAAAACACTATGGACATATTTCCACAGACTAAAAATGGACACACCTCATCTTTTTAATAGCTAGACAGCGCTCCACTATATGGATGTACTGTGCTTTAGTTAATAATCCCTTAATGACAGATATTTAGAATGTATCCATGTACTTGCAAATGTAAGCAATGCAACAATAAACGTCCTTGGACAGATATTTTTGAACACTTAAGTAAGCCTTGAGGACATATTCTTAAAAGTGAAATAGCTGGGTCAAAGGACAAAAGTATTCAAATCGAAATAGTTCTTGCCAAATGGACCTTCGAAAATCTGTACCAAAGTGCACTTCCACACACAGTGCATTCATTTATTCTTTCGCTCAGTAGCAGAGTTTCCTTTATCCCCACACTCTTACCAGTACTGTGCATTATCCATTTTTTTCTTAATTTTTGCTAAGTTGGTTAGTGAAAAATGATAGCCTACTGATGGTTTAATTTGCATTCTAAAACCATGAGTCAAATTGAGCATCTTAAAATGTGTTTATTGGCTATCTGTATTTCTTCTGTGAACCTGCCAGATGAATTCATTGTCCATTGTTCTATTGGATTGGCAGTCTTTTTCTTATTGATTTAAAAAATCAATATATTTGTATTTAGGTCTCTACTGCAAAATTTGTTTCCTAGTTTGTTGTTTAGAGAGAGGCCAGCCATTTAATGATTATATGATTATTTGAAGCAGCGTGCTACTGTGGAAAGATGCTAGTGTCTAGGGTGAGAACGCACAAGTTCTAGCTCTTGTTCTGTCTCTCGCGTGCTCCATGATTTTGGTTTTCTCATCTGAAAAATGTGGAAACTAACACCTAACTGTGAGAGTGCTTCAAAGACTTAGTGAGATAATGTACATGAAAGCATTTAATGGACTCTAAAATGCTTTGCAGATGTAATGGGTTGTTATTTTTATGATATCCATGGAATGGCTCATCTGAGAAAAGGAAAGTTTTTTGCCTTCTCCTTAAACTCTGGTTTCTTGCTTTGTAGGTCCAAAGCCAACCTCTTTACACGTGGCAGATTTATAAGTATTGACTTCAGGGTAAGGACAGGTTATGCTAAGTCTTTTCTATCCTGCACTGGTCAGGTGTCATCAGGAGAAACTGAGCTCATTTCTGGGGACTGTGCTTTCATGAGAGAATTGATGTTCTGGAAAGTACTGGGTGAGAAGGTGCCAGGGAGGAAAGGGCCAGGAAATCGTGTTATAAAGACTAGAAAAGCTCATCTTAGAAAAAAGGAAGAGTCACAAGGAGTTACTATTTTACTTTAATATTTGAAAGGCTGTTTCCTTGAGCAGGTAATAGACTTGTTTTTCATTGTCCTACAGAGAAGATCTAGTACTTACAGGCATCAATTTGCTATGTCTATAAGGAACACCTTTCTGGCAATTCCACCTGTTTGACAATGAAACAAACTGTGTCAAAACAGTGATCTTCTCGTTACTGGATGTATATAAGCAGAAGTAGAATGCCAGGAATGTTTTAGAAGGGATTTCTGAGTTGGAAGACAGTGATTTCTGAGGCATCTGCATTGCTTGGCCATGCAGTTGTATTCATTCTTATAATTGTTGAGGCTATACCATTTGCCTAGTTCTGAGTTGGGTGTTGTGAACAATACAAAAAAATGTAAGATGTGATCAAGAAGTTATTCTCCGATAGGAAACCACTTGTGGAAGAGTAGAGAGAGGACTGAATCAGGGGTCAGAAGATTCCAGAAGCTAGAGAGATTCTTCCGTTACATCCATTTCCACAGTCACTGTTATCTGGGAGCCTTCTTTGCTGATTTTCTTCTCTCATACTCTCCTTTTACTTTTCCTTCTTATCTGGATTACTCTGAAAGTTTTTTATTTTTTTACATATTTATGTATTAATAGTATAACAAACACTCATGCAACCACCACTTAACTCAAGGAATAGACCATTGAAAGTAACCTGCCTGTACACAATGTGTTCTCTTATCCCAAGTCCCTGTCTCCTCATCAGATATTATTGAGCTGAACTTCACATTTATCTTTCCCTTAATATTTTTTATCGAAATACAGTTGACTTACAACATTATATTAGTTTCAGGTATACAACATAGTGATTCAATATATTTATAGATTATACTCCATTTAAAGTTATTATAAAATAATGGCCATATTCCCTGTGCTGTACAATATATCCTTGTAGCTCATTTATTTTATATGTAGTAGTCTGTACCTCTTACTCCCCTGCCTTATCTTCCATTTCCCCCTTCCCTTTACCTACTGGTAACCACTAGTTTGTTCTCTGTATCTGTGAGTCTGCTTCTGTTTTGTTATATTCATTCGTTTCATTTTTTAGACTACATACAGTATTTGTCTTTCACTGTCTGACTTATTTCACTAAACATAATACCCCCCAGGCCATCCATGTTTTTGCAAATGGCAAAATTTAGCTGAGTAATATTACATTGTGTATATATATATGTGTGTGTGTGTGTGTGTGTGTATATATATATATATATATACACACACACACACACACACACATATATATATACCACTTCTTCTTTATCCATTCATGTGTTGATGGACACTTAGGTTGCTTCCATGTCTTGCCTATTGTAAATAATGCTGTGATGAACATTGGGGTGCATGTATCTTTTCTAGTTAGTGTTTTTTTTTTCTTTGAATATGTAGCCAGGAGTGGAATTGCTGGATCACATGGTAGTTCTATTCTTAATTTTTTTGAGGAACCTCCATACTGTTCTCCATAGTGGCTGTACCAATTTACATTCCCACCAACAGTGAACGAGGGTTCCCTTTTCTCCACATCCTCGCCAACCTTGTTATTTGTGGTCTTTTCGATGATAGCCTTTCACAAGTGTGGGGTGATATCTCACTGCGGTTTTGATTTGCATGTCTCTGATGATTAACGACGTTAAGTATCTTTTCATGTGCCTGTTGGCCATCTGTATGTCTTCCTTGGAAAAAATGTCTATTCAGGTCTTCTACCCATTTTTAAATCAGATTGTTTTATTGATATTGAGTTGTATGAGCTGTTTATATATTTTTGGATATTAACCCCTTATCAGTCATGCCATTTGCAAATATTTTCTCTCATTCAATAGGTTGTTTCTACGTTTTGTCAATGGTTTCCTTTGCTGTGCAAAAGCTTTCAAGTTTAGTTAGGTCCCATTTATTTATTTTTGCTTTTGTTTCCTTTGCCCTAGGAGACATATCCGTAAAAGTATTGCTATGATTTATGTCAAAGAGGGTTCTGCCAATGTTTTATTTTAGGAGTTTTATGGTTTCCAGTCTTACATTTAGGTTTTTAATCTATTTTGAGTTTATTTTGTATATGGTGTGAGAAAATGTTCTAATTTCATTCTTTTACATGTAGCTGTCCAGTTTTCCCAGCACAATTTATTGAAGAGACATCTTTTCCCCATTGTATATTCTTGTCTCCTTTGTCCTAGACTACTTGACCATAACTGTGTGGGTTTATTTCTGGGCTCTCTATTCAGTTCCATTGATCTATGTGTCTGTTTTTGTGCCAGTACCATGGCTCTTTGATTACTGCGGGTTTGTAGTATAGTCTGAAGTCGAGTGTGATACCTTCAGCTTTGTTCCTTTTTCTCAGGCTTGCTTTGGCTCTTTGGGGACTTATGTGGTTCCATATAAATTTTAGGATTATTTGTTCTAGTTCTGTGAAAAATGTCATGGGTGTTTTGATAATGCTTGCATTAAATCTTTTGCCATTTAAAACCACTGTTTCCTTATTGTTTGTCTGTCTGGATGATCTGTTCATTGAGGTAAGTGGGGTATTAAAGTCCCCTACTATTATTGTCAGTTTCTCCCTTTATGTCTTTAATATTTGCTTTGCATATTTAGGTATCCTATATTAGGTGCATATATGTTAAAGAACATTACATCCTCTTCTTGTTTTGATCCCTTTATCATTATATAATGCCCTTCTTTGTCTTTTGCTATAGACTTTGTTTTAACATTTACCTTGATATGAATATTGCTACCCCAGCTTTCTTTTCATTTACACTTGCATGAAATATATTTTTTCACCCCCTCGCTTTCGGTCTTTGTGTGTCTTTAGCTCTGAACTGAGTCTCTTGTAAGCAGCATATAGATGGGTCTTGTTTTTTTACCCAGTCACCCTAGGTCTTTTGATTGGAGCATTTAGTCCATTGACATTTAAAGTGATTATTGATAGGTATGTATTTATTGCCATTTTGCTACTTGTTTTTCTGGTTGTTTTTGTAGTTCTTCTCTGTTATTTTCTTCTTCTTTTAGTTTATTCCCCTTGTTGTTTGATGATTTTCTTTTGTGGTACATTTGTGTTCCTTTTTCTCTAGGTTTTTTTTGTATCTATGGTAGGTTTTTGATTTGTGGTTACCATGGGGTTCATATATATTGACCTATATCTACTTATTTTAAACTGACAGTGTTTTAAATTGAAACACATTCTAAAAGATGTATATTTTTTACTCCCCTCTTTCATGTTTTGTGTTTTTGATGTCATATTTTACATCTTCACATCTATCCCTTAACTTTTTACTAAGTTACAGTTGAATTTACAAATTTTGTATTTTAATCTTCATACTAGCTTATTTAAGAGGTGGATCCACTGTCTTTACTATATATTTGCCTTTAGTAGTAGGATATTTTTTTTCCTATAAATTCTTCTCATTGTAGCCTTTTCATTTCCACTTAGAGAAGACCCTTTAACATCTCTTAGGGTTGGTTTAATATTGATGAGCTCTTTTAGTCTTTGCTTGTTGAAAAGTTCTTTATCTCTCCTTCAATTCTGAATGATAACCTTGCTCAGTAAAGCATCCCAGGTTGTAGATTTTTCCCCTTCAGCACTCTAAATATATCATGCTACTCCCATCTGGCTTGCAAAGTTTCTGTAGAAAAATCAGTTGATAGTCTCGAAGGGGTTCCCTTGTATGTGACTCATTGTTTTTCTCTTGCTGCTTTTAGAATTCTCCCTTTATCTTTAACTTTTGCCATTTAAATTATGATATGTCTTTGTGTGGGTCTTTTTGGGTTCATCTTGTTGGGGACTCTGTGCTTTCTGTACGTTCATATCTGTTTCCTTCTTCAGGTTCAGGAAGTTTTCAGCCATAATTTCAACAAACACATTTTCTACCCCTTTCTCTCTTTCTTCTCCTTCTGGGATCCCTATAATGTGAATGTTAATATGCTTGATATGGTCCCAAAGGTCCCTTAAACTGTCCTCATTTTTTTTTAACATCTTCATTGGAGTATAATTGCTTTACAACGTTATGTTAGTTTCTGCTTTATAACAAAGTGAATCAGCTATACATATACATATATCCCCATATCTCCTTCTTCTGCGTCTCCCTCCCATCCTCCCTATCCCACTCCTCTAGGTGGTCACAAAGCACCGAGCTGATCTCCCTGTGCTATGTGGCTGCTTCCCACTAGCTATCTATTTTACATTTGGTAGTGTATATATGTACATGCCACTCTCTCACTTCGTCCCAGCTTACCCTTCCCCCCTCCGTGTGTCCTCAAGTCCATTCTCTACGTCTGCATCTTTATTCCTGTCCTGCCCCTAGGTTCTTCAGAACGATTTTTTTTTTTTATAGATTCCATATATATGTGTTAGCATATGGTATTTGTTTTTCTCTTTCTGACTTACTTCACTCTGTATGACAGGCTCTAGGTCCATCCACCTCACTACAAATAACTCAATTTCGTTTCTTTTTATGGCTGAGTAATATTCCATTGTATATATGTGCCACATCTTCTTTATCCATTCATCTGTTGATGGACACTTAGGTTGCTTCCATGTTCTGGCTATTGTAAATAGAGCTGCAATGAACAGTGTGGTTTGTGCCTCTTTTTGAATTATGGTTTTCTCAGGGTATATGCCCAGTAGTGGTATTGCTGGGTCATTTGGTAGTTCTATTTTTACTTTTTTGAAGAACCTCCATGCTGTTCCCCATAGTGGCTGTTATCAGTTTACATTCCCAACCAGCAGTGCAAGAGTGTTCCCTTTTCTCCACACCCTCTCCAGCATTTATTGTTTGTAGATTTTTTGATGATGGTCATTCTGACTGGTGTGAGGTGATACCTTATTTTAGTTTTCATTTGCATTTCTCTAATGATTAGTGATGATGAGTATCCTTTCATGTGTTTGTTGGCAATCTGTATATGTTCTTTAGAGAAATGTCTATTTAGGTCTTCTGCCCATTTTTGGATTGAGTTGTTTGTTTTTTTGATATTGAGCTGCATGAGCTGCTTGTAAATTTTAGAGATTAATCTTTTGTCAGTTGCTTCATTTGCAAATATTTTCTCATTTTCTGAGGGTTGTCTTTTCATCTTGTTTATGGTTTCCTTTGCTGTGCAAAAGATTTTAAGTTTCATTAGATCCCATTAGTTTATTTTTGTTTTTATTTCCATTTCTCTAGGAGGTGGGTCAAAAAGGATTTTGCTGTGATGTATGTTATAGAGTGTTCTGCCTATGTTTTCCTCTAAGAGTTTTATAGTGTCTGGTCTTACACTTAAGTCTTTAATCCATTTTGAGTTTATTTTTGTGTATGGTGTTAGGGAGTGTTAGGGAGTATTTCATTCTTTTACTTGTAGCTGTCTAGTTTTTCCAGCACCACTTATTGAAGAGGCTCTCTTTTCTCCATTGTATATTCTTGCCTGCTTTATCAAAAGTAAGGTGACTATAGTTGCATGGGTTTATCTCTGGGCTTTCTATTCTGTTCCATTGATCTATATTTCTGTTTTTGTGCCAGTACCATACTGTCTTGATTACTGTAGCTTTGTGGTATAGTCTGAAGTCAGGGAGCCTGATTCCTCCAGCTCCATTTTTCTTTCTCGGAGTGTTTTGTGTTTCCATACAAATTGTGAACTTTTTTGTTCTAGTTCTGTGAAAAATGCCATTGGTAGTTTGTTAGGGATTGCATTGAATCTGTAGATTGCTTTGGGTAGTATAGTCATTTTCACAATGTGGATTCTTCCAATCCAAGAACATGGTACATCTCTCCATCTGTTTGTATCATCTTTAATTTCTTTCATCAGTGTCTTATAGTTTTCTGCATACAGTTCTTTTGTCTCCTTAGGTAGGTTTATTCCTAGGTATAACTGTCCTCATTTTTAAAATTATGTTTTTCTTTTTGCTGTTCTGATTGGGTGATTTTCATTATTCTATCTTCCAGATCAGTTGCATTCTTTTGTATCACCTAGTCTGCTGTTAAATCTGTCTAGTGTATTTTTTGTTTCTGTTATTGTATTCTTCAGCTCTGTGTGCTTCTTTTTATATTTTCTAGTTTCTTATTAAAATTGTCACTGTGTTCACCGAGTCTTTTCACAAGTTCAGTTAGCATTCTTATTACTAATGCTTTGAACTTTTTATCTGGTAAATTATTTATCTATTTCATTAGTTTAGTTTTGTTTTCTTGTCCTTTTATTTGAAAGAAATTTCTCCATCTTCTTGTTTTCTGTAACTTTGTATGAAATTATGTGAAACATTTACCTATTCCAGTCTTGATGGGGTGTCCTTGTCTGTGAATGTCCCTACCTGGTCTCTGTGTGCCCAGTGACTTTGGTGGGAGAGCTGTATCTGAAGTGAGCATAAATCACATCTTCCTCTGGTGTGTGCTGGCAGCTATCACTTGCTGGGAGTTGGGCTGGAGACGGAGGGGCTTGAGCCAGAGCCAGGTGTGAGCCAGGGCTTCTCCTATGCTCAGTGGCCATCATTGCCCTGTTGTGGGTAGGATTGGGTCCTGGGGTGCTGGAGCAGAAGTCTTGAGGGTCAGGTCCAAGCTGTTCCCATCCCTTCTAAGTGTGTGCTCTCCCCACTCTCAGTAATGGCACCTTTGCCCCAGAGGGCAGCAGCACTGAAGTAAGAGGGTTTGAAGCAGGTGCCCAGTCAGTTCAGGGCATGTGCTAGGGCTGTCCCTGCATGTCAGTCAGAATTCCAGATCACTCTCAATTTGCTGCCTCCTGTGGCACCAGTAATGGCTGCCCTTGCCCTGTTGTGATGCAGTGCCAGGTCCTAGCTAGCCCCATCTCCTGCAGCTGCACACTCTCCTCTGCAATGGCAGCCTTCACCCTATTATGGACCTGTGCCGGAGCATGTGGGGCCAGGGCCGGTGCTTGGTGATGGCCAGGGTGCGCACGCGGACAGGACAGTTGATCTGGGAGACCAGCCAGAGCCCCAGGCAGTTTCAGTCTGCTGCTCCTCCTCCTTGCTCCCCGGAGTAATCAAGTGTGTGTGCACTCTCCATAGATAGTCTTAGTTTCTTTTCATCCACCTGTAAGTCCTACTGGTTTTCAAACCAGTTAAGGAGACTTGTCTTCCCAGTGTCGGATCCTATGGCTGGGGTGCCCAAGGTATTGTTTGAACCCATGGCTCCCCAGGGAGGATCTCCAAGCCTGTGATATCCCCCTCCTTTTTTGTGTCCCCTCCTACGGTCACGGGTCCTAATGTGATCACTTCTCCTCTTCTCCTGCTTAACACTGTGTGGATCTTTCTTTACAGGCTTGTTGTAGAAGAATCTTCCCGCCAGTCTCCAGTTTGTTTTCAGCGAGAATTGCTCCACACGTAGATGTATTTTTGATGTGTTCATGGGGGGAAAGTGAACTTACTGTCCTCCTACTCTGCCATATTGACCTCCTCCCATCTATTCCTTATATTTAAAAATAGTTTTTCATATATATTATATATATTTGGGGATTTTACAATATGCTGTTGTTATATGAGGACTTCTGGTTTTCCTTGAACTCTGTGTTACTAAGCTTCATCTATGTTGTTGAGTATAGCTATAGTCTATTTCATTTTGTGAGTAAACTACACATTATTTATTCTCCTGTTGAATTCTATTAGCAGTTTGTTATTGTTAACGAATATTGTTTTTACACACTCACTCATGTGTAAGGTTTTCTTTAGGATTCATATAATACCATAAGTGTAAATGCTGAGTCAAAGGAAATACATATGTTTACCTTTACTGAGTGTTTGTATATTCAGTTATATTCAAAGTAGTCTCCCTTATAATAGTTTACTTTGCAAAATATATTTTCTTAAGTTATATTATCCATATGCCCAAGAACCCATAATGGTTTTCTGATCAAATGACTCTCCATAGTGTATTCAAAATTCTCCAGTGACTGGCAATCCTATGTCCATTGAAAGTCATCTCTCACTGTTTCCCTTAAGGTTCACTTCACTCCAGGCCTGTGACCTCATTGTCTCACCTGACTTTCCCTGCTTTTCTTGTCTCATCTTACCTTCTGTCTCCTCCTTATCAATCTCAGTCTTAGAGGTTTGAGAACACAGACTCTGGAGCTTGAATCTCTGCTTTATCACCATAAGCTGGGAGACCTTATTCTTCTCTGTGTCTCAATTTACCCATCTGTGAAATGGGGATAATAACAGAACTTACCCAGAGGGTTATTGTAAGGATTCAATGAATTAATATCCACAAAATTCTTAGAACAGTAAACACTACATAGAAGTTTGATTTTTTTAAATTACTTCAGAACAGGCTCTTATATTGTTCTAGAAGTATTTTATGACTAAAATAATTTTACATAGTGTTGAATTTCATTAAAAATGCATCATAGGGCTTCCCTGGTGGCGCAGTGGTTGAGAGTCCGCCTGCTGATGCAGGGGACACGGGTTCGTGCCCTCGTCCGGGAAGATCCCACATGCTGTGGAGCGTCTAGGCCCGTGAGCCATGGCTACTGAGCCTGCGTGTCCGGAGCCTGTGCTCCGCAAAGGGAGAGGCCACAACAGTGAGAGGCCCGCATACAGCAAAAAAAAAAGAAAAGAAAAAGCATCATAAGTACCTTGCCTGAGAGCAGAAACCATTTTGGTACAACTTTCTTTCCAAGTATTTAGTTCAAGTTGGGTTTGTTGAAGAATAAAATGCAATAAAAATTCTTTGGGAATCAGATTCCCAAGTGTTCATAGTCTTTGTACTGGCTACAGAAAAGCAGCTATCTCATGCATAAAATGCCATTTGGCTACTAATTTCATTGCCATGACACTAACTTATGATCCAGACCTTAGCACTAAGCCTAAATAATTCACCTTAGAACCTAAATCCTAAAGAAATAACTTGGGACATAGGATAGAAAGCGTCTCCAAAATAAAGAAGACTGGGATGTGCCCATTTTTCTAACCCTGAACAGGGTTCTGTCTTCTGAAGACTGGATTGAATTGCAGGAAGCTGTGTTTTCCTAGAGAATTACTCTAGTGAAAAGGTGAAATAACACAGGGTCCCGGAGCGGACCTGAACAAGGCACCTTGGTGTACTCCCAAAGGCTTACACTGCACCATGGTGTCCACTCTCCAGCATCATGCTCCAGCTAGGTGCCATGTTCACTTGAAGGGGTGAGCTCCCATGGCATTGCCATTTCTGAGCTTATTGATCAACATTAGCTGTCATGACTACAGGTTGCTGGACAACCCAGTTAATCTTTAAAGATAAGTCTTCTTTGATTGCACACTATAACATTATTCTTGCAAGGGCCATTTTCTGAAGGACTTCTGGAGCAACAGAAAAAGCCATAAATTGCTTTCTACTGCTGGGAAAAATCATGTGTCTGTTTAAGTATACAAGCATCTTCAGCCGGCTTTTGTGATTGCAGCATTTTTAGACTCAATAGAGCCACATATTAAAGCAAACTCTCTCTAAGAATTTGAGTATCCTCTCTCTGTAGTTTGAAGCACACAGATGAAGATAAAGATACATTGGAGAGGAAAACTTGTTTCTCCCAGAGAGGCAGAACAGCGATTGTGAAGTGTTAAAGGACCCAGAAAAGGGATAATGATGAGAATTGCAGGTATTCTTGAGCTATTGGATCAATTCAAAATGCATGAGTTTTTCAATTTTCAGAGAATACTATAAATGAAAAAAGTTGTCATGCCAGTTGACATTTAAATATTGCTGACTTGTAGTTTTAACAAAGTAACTCATATTGCCATGAGTTGGAGGTAGCAAAGACCTGCATAATCACTGAATCTGTCCATCTGTTTGAGTTCTTAAATTCAGTTTTTCTTGAGTCTTTGATCTTAAAGTATTAACAAAATTCTTATATTTTTATTGGATAGGCACGTAGTGTAAGAAAAGAAAAGAACTGTGTTTTTATGTTTTAAAAAGTTAAGGGGAAAGAGAAAAGACTTTGAAAATATAGCTAATACTTATAAGTACGTATTTTAAAAGTGTGACTAACCTACTTCTCTGTAATTAGATAGTGAGCTGGGATGTTACAAAGCTGGGAAAGGAAGAAGAAAATTTTTTTTTTCCATAGAAGTGGTAGTTGGAATTTTTTCTGTATTAGAAAGAAAGAAGTCTTAAACTTAAGAAATGTGATGTCATCCTTCATCTTTTTAAACTAACCTTTGGCCCATTTAAGAATTAAAATAATGTATAGCCTTCTAAAATTGTAAGAGGATTCTCCAATAACATGCTTGGAATGAAGAGATCAGGATGACTATTCTTTAATCCGAACAAGTTATTTATAAGATTATGAAAAATCCAGGTTCTTGCCTATCCTCCCTTCAGAGCAAGACATTATTAAATTATGAGACAGAAAAAAGAACCATGAATCTGTTACATCCAGTAATCACTCAAAAAGTTTCAGTGATTATTGAAAGCAGGTTAATGCAAAACTCAGCTATTTGTCTTTGATATACATGAGAATTCTTCGGACATTTCATCTAAATCATTTTGAAGCACCCAGGAGCTTAGTACTATAATGCAAACAGACCCATTTTTATAAATTAGGTAGTGGTACACATTCATTAAAAGGTACACCGTATTACTATAGGCCAAAGGCTCCTTCATTTCATTATATAACAATGACAGCAACTCAATTTAAGTGTATAATGACCCAAGCCATCCATAGCAGCAAAAATTTAATAGCAGCCTTATCTGGAATGCTGAGGAGGAGCACTTCCCAAGAAATCATTACAGACTCTTCAGTTTCCAAAACAATTGTCTTTAATACTGTAAGCAGTAGGGAGAAGATAGGCACATTAGCACAGCTTTACTTTTTATAAATAGCATTTAATACACCATATTCAGATGCTGTTGGGCTAAGCATCTTATGTCAAATACTTTTAGAGTTGATAGTACCAGGATACTAAAGAAATAGTACTAGGATTTCTTTTTTTTTTGAAAGACCAGACACAATGCTGGCATTCTCACAATGGGACTTAGGAGGGTTTGTATGTTAATGAAGTTTGAAAGCAAAAACCTTAACCATGTGTCCTTAGAGAAATGTAAGACTTCTTGACATAAATTTCAGTTACAATAAGAAGAAAACCATTAAGAAGAAATTTTGTCAGTTCAATGTAGAAACATTAGCATCATTAAGTTCACATGTTCTGCTTGGAGCATGAAGTCACAGAATAGCCTCACCATATGATACCTCTTCATCTGCCCTATAGTTTCTCACATTAAAAGTTTTTCTTTTATTATTGCATGAGAAGGACTCACGTGTGAATTTCCCTTTCTCAGGGAAGCAAATATATTTTTAATTGTTGTAGTATGTTATTAGATTAACATGGAAGAGAAGCCTTAATGAGATTGCTGAAATTAAAGGCTGGGTTCACATCCTCACTGGGATGCTTCTACTCAGTACATGCCGGCCTGAATTGCAAGGCATGCCATTCACACCTGGCATACCCTCCTGGGGCATTAGGGTTCCTTGATGATAGGAAATATAATTGTTAACTTTATATTACACAGACACAAGTGGATTATGAATATACTGAACAATTTTCCTGCATTTTAATATGAATAAAATAAGGCTGTAAAGAAATTTCATATTTGTGCTGTACTGCTCCAGAGGTAGGGTCCCAGGTTTCCAGGAATAAGCACACTTGCCTTTCAGTTAAGGGCATTTTGGAAGGAAGGTCTGAGGAGGACCAGCTTAAACAATAGGGAGCGTGACCCACTGTCTGTAGAAAGCATGTGTTAGATTATAACTTAAGCCAAAGAAATTCAAATATAGTTTTGTCTCAAGATACATTCCAATGGGACTTTTTCTCTAACTGCAAAAAGAACTGGGAGAAACACTGGTTTTGAATTCTCGACCTTATGCTTAAAATGTAATCAAGTTATTTTGGAATTAATTTAGGCATTATTTATTTGGAGAGAGTAGATTTATCAACTTGCTTCATACTTTCTACTTCTTACCTCTTTTGATTTGCCCCTTGGGTTTGGGGGAGGGGGTTGGTAGTTCTTTTTGATAATCATTGTTATCAGCTATCTCAGTTATAAAGGCCTCCTTCAATGTTAGATGGTTTGACCAATTTGAATTGCTGTTTAAATACATTATGTACATAAACATCATCCTAACAGAAACAGTTTGCAGATATTAGTCTTTTGTCTTCTGACTCTGAATATGTACATCTGCATGAAGGAGTATACTTTCTATGGAAGAACTTCAACTATGATGATTTTCTCCATCTTAATGTAATACCACCCAACAACCTCTTAGTCAAGGGAAATATCAGACCCCTGCCCTGCCTTCAAGGAGTTTCTAGTCTGTTATGGGAGATGAGATTAAGACATAGAAAACAATTTTAGAAAAAAACTGCCCCGTAAGCTGTTAACTTAATTAAACAAGGAGGCCATCAGACTAAGGTGGCTCTCATGCCAAGGAGGCCGACAGAAGCAAACCAAAAGCTGAGCCAGTAAATGCCTCTAGGTCACGAAATTAAAACACTAAGGACAATTAATCACAAACAGCTAACTAGGCTTTAAGTTCTAGCCAATCAAGTAATTTCTTTTCTTTGCTTCTGCACCTTCTCTGTATAAGTCCTTTCCCTGGTTCCTGTCCTCAGGGAGCTCCTAACCACTTCCCATTTGGCACACTCCAATTCAAATCCATTTTGGCTCAAGTAAACTCTTAACATTTTTAATATGCCTCTGTTTATCTTTTAATGAAGGTATAGAAATATACATTCAGAAAGGAATTTGCTGTACAAGACACAGAGCCTTTCTTCATAGTTTACTTGCCAACATCTAGCAAAGAACATGTATTTTAGTGTTGAAGCAGGCACTAGTCATGATTACACTTCCCCACATTTTTTTAATGCAGTCTCTGTATTCTGAAGAGCTTTCAGTTGATCCTCACAACAATTCTGTGAGATAGGCAAGGCTTTTCTTCCATTTCACAGAGGAAGAAACTAAGATTCACAAAGGCTAAATAACGTGTCCAGGGTCATAGACCTAAAAAGTGGTATCACAGTACTTGACCCTACTCCAGTGATTTCAAGTTCAGGTATATTTTCTCAAATACTATGCTGCAAGATTTCATGCCATTTAAAGTCCTTTACAGTTATGACTTTGTATTTATAAGTATGACCTTTATAGTCACATTGAAAGGAATCAGCTCTGGAACTCAGACCTACTATATCTGGGTGCTCAGAAACATACAAAATAACTTTCTCAAAATGAGGTCTGTGGAGCTCAGAGATGAGGAAAAATAGAAATAGAAATTTGGAATACTGTATACTACAGGCCTCTCTGGGAGACTCATAGTGTACATGGAATAGAAAAGACCTTGAGAAATACTACAAAGAATAAGCTTGCTTACTGGTTTCCCAAACTAATCTGGACCTGGGTCATCCTTTTTATCCCACTTATTAACAGTTTCCACATTAATTTTGAATTAGAGCTTATTTATATAATTTATATAATACAATTATTTATATAAATCTCTTAGTTAAGAGTGGGATTAAAAAATTAAGCCTAGTTTGAAATTCGCAATACCAAATTGGGTAGTAAATGCCTGGAATATGAATCTTATTCTCCTTTACCTTTGAAGGTCCCTGTAAAGAAAGGAGAGGATCTTTTGGCTTCTTTTTTCCTCCTGCTTCCATCCTTTGGCTGTTCCAGAGCTGTTAACCACCATGCTGTGATGGTTTGAAATAAGCCAGCCTCACTATGAAAAACTTTGATAGTTTCAACATCTCTTTATTTTCCTCCCTGTAGTGATCACTGTGGCACAAAATGATTTTTGAGGTTACGGGATAAGAAAAAAAGTGCTATGAAAGCAGGTCTTATTGATCCTTTTGTAGGAGGTCTTATCATCCAGGACGGAAGATGCTGTTACTGAACTGCTTTTTACCAGCCTATGGAAGAGTCGATGCATTAAGTTGAAAAGAATGGGCTTAGATCATAAATCTGTTCTTTGGGGAAACTACAGATTCAAGCTCTTTGAAGATATTTATTCTTTCAAAGTTCTTAATTTATGTTTATTCATTTCCCCTAGTTGATTTCAGGCACAAAGATAAGAAGGAAAACTTAATTCTTTACTGTGGCCATGCCTGGTCAGTGATTAGTATGAAAATGCTTTCTAAGTTTTCCAAAATTGCTTTTAAAATAGCCATATTTTGCTACCTTTATTGGAATGCTTCTGTGTTTGATACTAGTTTAAATCTTGCTATTTTGTGAATATTATAAAGTAAAACCCCAAAGAAAAAAGGCTGAGAGGAAATTCACCAAAATATTAACAACGATGGTTTTCTTAGGAAAGTGGAATTTCTAATATCTTACATATTTTTCACATTTTATGCAGTACTGTTATACTATTACATAATATTACAATGAAAATCAGGAAAAAAAGTACTAAAATTATGTAAAATTGAAAATTAGTGTCCTGTTTCTCCCTAAACTACAGGCATGATTTAAAACTTTGTTTTTCCCTTAATCACCACCTTAAAAAAAGGGGAGGGGGGCCGAGTAAATATATATTTCCAATAGTAATGCTTTGCTAAAAGTAAATGATCACATGATGATGATTAAACATCTAGATCTGCCTCCAATAAAGAAATGAGGAACAGCCTAATTACTGTAGTTTGCCAGTAAAAACCTATTCATTTATCATTTCACTGAACATTACCACCAGAGTTTTACAAAAATAGCCTTTTTCAATCAATGACTTCCTTCTCTCATAAACTGGGGTTTCTGTTGAGCAGACGGGAGGAATTTAGCTGACACTCGCTGAGCAGAGCCCTCCAGCCTTCACCATGAGTGCCTGGGGAGACTAAGACTGATTTACATGCATCAGGTCTTAGGAGCTATTGCTCTAAATAATCGGAAACTGCAAATCGGAAACCAGGCATCTATCAGTTCTCCTCCCTTCATGTTTCTTATGTAGATTTATTTCTCATATAAATTCACTTTCCTGTTGGTTTTGATACAGGTAAGACCAGAAAGACTTTACTGAAAAGATTTGGGTAGTCAGTTGAGATTGTTTTTTCTGTCCTGAGAGAAACTAGAAATAAGTTTAGAAGTAAGATTTTTCTTTGAAGATACAGGAGGAAATATTGTATGTATTTAATATATCCCTAGGATCATTCCCTAAACTCCATACTCAGGTGCTAAATTTAGCCAGTCTAGTTTGACATGTTTTAGTGATGTTTCCTTAACTTCTCTGTGTGTGACTACTCTTAAGGTGAATAAATCTTGATGACAAAAGCTTCCCAATAAAGTTGATAATGAGCTATCCTGAAATTAATCATATGGTTTATGGACTCTCTAGACCCCTAGTTTCTCTTCTGTCCCTTTTTTTTTTTTTAAGCTGTCTGTTGCCTTTAATTAACATCTAAATAGATACCATATTCTTCTATAATTACAATATGGAAATGTCTGTGAACAAAATAGATAATTTTTGTCATATGCCTAGGAAAGAATGGTGACAATAAGATTCATCCAAGCTTTTAGCAGCAACATCTAGTCAGCCAGGGCGTGCGTGGTCAGTGTTTGGGGACAGAGCTAAATATCCACAACTCGTGCATACCTTTGACGACTTCTTTTAGTGCCTGATTTACCATCTGGTGCTGCTGGACCGTTCTCTTCTCCTTAAATTCTTCCGATTCGATTTGAATTTCGTACAGTGCCCCACAGCCTCCTGAAATGTCAGTGACTTTGATAGCTGTAGCTCGAGGAAACTTTTCTTTGAGAATTTGGGTCACTTTGAGCTCCCCCTCAGTCTGCGAGGCAAACATGCGCTGGGCACAGTGGCGAAGAAGCCGGCGGTTCCGCGGAGCAGAGGCGCTGCCGCCGAGGGTCTCCACACCACCGGGCCCGGCCGACACGGCCCGCCGTCTCTGTTCCTTTTTTTACCACTTTAATGGATGCTATTTCACGAACTGCTGTAAGAAATTGCGACGGTTGTGAGGTCCGTATCACTTATCATACCAACCTAAAGGGTAAGATATTTTTGTGGATAGGTATAAGTTAGCAGAAAACAAGAGAAAACACAAGGAAGAAAGCATATTACTAGGACTTGAGAGTGATTAAATCTTTGGATTATCTAGTTGTCACATTTAAATCTACTTTTCCAGCATTTCTCTGCAACTTATCTCTCATGAGTCCCTCACCTGCATCCTGGACTCCAGCCGTGTGCATTTTGATGGGTCATGTAGTTTGATATAGGAGAGTTTGATACCACCTTCTCCTCCTATACCCTATCCTGGCTGAAAACCATCGCTCCAGCCATGCCACATTTTTCGGATACTCTGAGCATTGGCCTCCTTATGAATCTGGGTCTGACCCTGCGGTTTCCTCATTTATAATGGTCTTCCCACACTTCTCTGCTCTACCTCCTCCTAGATGCCTCTCATATATCAAGAATTAGCTCAAGCACTGTCACCTTTTGAGATTTCACCGCCTTCCTCAGTACTACCACCGTACCTTGAAATGTATTCCTTTCAGCACATGGGATATGTTGTGTTAGGATTATTTATTTCCATGCCTGTCTCTCCCTTCAGGATATGAGTACCTCAGTATCAGACAGTGGCTTATTCATCTTTGTATCCCAACACCTAGCAAAGCCTGGGAAAACCTAGGTTCACAATGAATGTTGGCTGAATGATTCGTTGCTGAATGAATTGTGAATCTGAAGACTGTAGATGAAGATTCTGGCAGGTGTGGTTGGAGAGAAAAGAATTTTGAAAAGATTATGGACATGGGCTGTATGCTGTCAAAGGAGAGCTTGTCCATATGGAGCATCTTGGGCAGCAGGCTTGTTGGGTAGAAGTGGAGAACAGTGAGAGAAGGAGTAGGTTTTCAATAACAAATATCAATTATTTTGAATTTTTTCTTGGGGTCGTCCTGAACATGTGTTCTTATTCCTTTCTTATGCATTCATCTACTATATGGGTGAATTAATATAAAGCGAAGTCACTGCTTCTAGCCATCAGGTTTTATGTTTGCTTAGTGCTGTCTCACATAGAATGATGAAATTCCAAGAAATTCGGTATTTTCCTAATCCTTTGCAATCTGTAGTTCTACAGAAAGCTTCTATAAGCGATCCAAATGATCTGGTGGAAGGCTCTTCTTGCTGGTCTCTATGTAGCTTGAATGCTTAAGGATCCTATGGTGAGAAAAATGACTTTGGCAGCTACTGGGTTAGAACCATACATCGTTCATTCAATGGGACAAAACACTGCCTAAGTCAGGGGAATAATATGCATTTTAGTATATCAGTGGGGAAATACTAAATATCAGTGGGGAAATACTCCTGCAGAGGGCAGGAGGTGGGGTGGGATATGATTCTAGTTACCTACATACTGGTTGCATCTCAGATATTTTGGATTTAAACTCTCCAAAGACCTGAGTCACCATACCAAGTTTCTTTAAACTTTTTTTTTCCCTTTGCAGAATTGAGTGCTCTGCTGGGTGCTGCACTCTTAATCCTGATTTCCTTCCTAATTGCACAAGTGGTTGAGCTCTTACAACGCCATATATCTGTTCATTTGCATTTACACAATATACTTCACTGTGTGCTTCAAGTGCACCATTTGAATGTCGAGTCCTGTCTCCATCTTTAGGTTCTTGTAATGGCTGGGCCCACGAGTAGGGCAAGTCTAAGGAGAGCTGCTATAGTCTCAATATGAGACTGTCTTCTTACAATTGGCCAATATTCAGCTGACTTCTTAGGTGATGCTGAGTAGTAATTCAGATGGAAGAACACAGCAATAAGTAGAGGGAAAGAACACCCAAGGTGATCATTTAGAAATCTTTTTCAGGTCAGAATAAAAAAACGTGGGATTTGTTCTATTTTATTCCAAACACCATGTAATCAAGAGGGTCTCAGGCTCCCAGGGAATTCAATACGTGGGGTTGCTTTATAAAACTGTTGAACAAAACCTGAAAGAATTCTTGCCTTGCGTTTCCTTCCTAATCCACATACTTGTTTTCATACTTGGTCTCTCCGGTCAAATCATATAATTTCACCAAATGCTATAACTTCAGTTTCTGAAGAAGGCCTGTTGATCAAATCTAGAGCACATTTGAGGCGGCAAAGCATATCCATAATGTGATCTACCATATTCACTACATTATAAATTTTCAACATGTTCTCCTCTTAGATTAACTAAATAAGAAAAAAGCGTCTTAGTTATTCTGAATGGCAGAATCACTGGAACCAGAGGTGGAAGGGTCCTGATGCGGTCATTCTGTACTGGCTTGTGCTAAAGATTCCTCTGTGGCAGGTTTTCTCAAAGTCCATACTACTGACGTTTGGCCAGCATTTCTTTGTTGTGGTGGCTACTCATTGCATTGTAGGATGTTTAACAGCATCCCTGACCTCTACCCATTAGATGTCAGTAGCACTCCCCCGGTTATGACAACCAAGAATGTCTCCATATATTACCAAATATTACTGGGGAGTTGGGGGCAGGGGGAACAAAATTGCCCCAGTTGAGGATCATTGCTCTGTAATAACAATCTCGGCAGCTGTGATCAGCCTACTTGGGCCATATTTTTATTCAGGAAGTATAACATCTAATGAGATCTAAGAGATAAAATGTGGAGGTTTGGCTTGTATTGTGGAGAGTGAACATTTGTTAAATATCTCCAGTTCACAGCCAAAGTGACCTGGGATTTCAGAGTTGATGTAATGATTTTCTTCTCACCAGCCTATGCCCAGTCTGTAGTCTCAGACTTCCTCAGCTCTTTCAAAGCAAGGCAGAGAGAAGCACAGACCACCTTTCCCATAGATTTTCCAGCAACGACCTATTGGTTCTATATATCAAATCCTTCTAATCTTAATCGATTATTACCGTTACTTTGAAATGTTTAGCTTATCAGTAGGATATCAACAGTGATGTTGCTCTGTAATATTTCAAATTGGAATCAAAATCTTGTACTTTTTTGGGGATGATTCACAAGTTGGATTTATTAATCTGTACTCACCTGAAGTTATAATCTTAATCGATTATTACCGATTCTAATCTTAATCGATTATTACCGTTACTTTGAAATGTTTAGCTTATCAGTAGGATATCAACAGTGATGTTGCTCTGTAATATTTCAAATTGGAATCAAAATCTTGTACTTTTTTGGGGATGATTCACAAGTTGGATTTATTAATCTGTACTCACCTGAAGTTATAAACCCAGGATTTAATTTATGGAAACTGCCAGCAAATCTTAGCAGCCTGCTTTTGATTTATGAGTCTCTCTTCTTCCTAATGGTAGTTGTAGCCAAACTGTTTTTAGTGTAAGTCCAAAAAGTAATTTCCATATCCTTAAATGGGTTTACAAATCCTAACACAGGTTTACAAGTCCTGAAACAGGTTTTCAAATCGTGCCAGTGAATCCTAAATAAAAATACTTGATTTATAAACCTGGGTTTTGCACCTGGTTTTCCAGGAAGGTATTATAAATCAGGAATTGAGAGCACCCCTGGCAGAGTGAGCCCGGGCTCTCTTTGGGAAGTCCGGCTCTCCGCATCAAATTGAACAGGCCTGGTTTACAGCAGCAGCCCGAGCTGGCCACGGCTCCTCTGGTTCTGACATGCCAGTGCCTGTGAGGAAAAAGGGCCACGTCCCACAGGCTGGCTAAAACAGCCACTAATCAGACTGAAGACAGCAAACCATTCTTCTTTTTGTCAGAAATGGGAAGTGGCATCCAAATAGTCGAAACTCCCAGTTCTAGCTGAGTAATACAGCAGAAATACATGCAGGCATTTGGCAAGATGCTAGTCAACGTTAGCACTGACATTATGCTTCAGAGCCCAGGGCCAAGGTCAGGGTCAAGAGTGTGTGTCCTTCCTCAGATGGGGCTGAGGATGGGCATCTGGGCTTTGTCCCTGTGCCGTCTTCATCATGGTGCTGAAGATGTCTGGCCTACGTGAGGGTATACACCAAACTGGGGGCAGTGGTTATTCCGGGGAATGGGATGAGGGTGGGTGGGAGATGGGCAAATTGCATTTCTACTTTATTCACTTCTGGGCTATTTGAATGTCTTTCACAGTGAGCATATATTGATTTCGTAGTAGAAAAAAAATCACAAAGAGATTTTATCAAGAATACAAAGGGAACAAGGGGTTTTGTTTTTACTTGCTCTTTAGTAAGTGCCTAAAGTAGATCGTCACGCAGAGCCCCTTCATTAGCCAGAATTCCACTCCACTCCGCATAGGTGCCCCTTCACATTTACATAGCAGGTTAAAGTCCTTCCATAGAACGCTGCTTATTTACTCCTTCAGTTTCCTGTGAACCAGGCAAGGCAGCAGTCATGTTCCAGGTGTGGGAAATGAAGCTCTCAGAGGATAAAAAGCTTGCTTTCCCCAAAAGAATATTTAAGTGGCAGAGACAATATTTGGACCAGCTTTGGACTTCCAGTTCCCAGACTGGTGTTCTTTCCATGACACAGCACTAGGCATCATGGCACACATAGGCCTTCCCACAGTAGAGGCTGGAGGTGCAGCCTGTCTGCTCTGGTCTGGTGATCCTTGCTGCAGTTTACCCCTGTGTTAGCCACCATCTGTGACCCCAGTGAAGCTTTGTCCATAATGGTCTTCTTTGAAAAACTATGAGTTATTAAATTTTCTTCCTCTCTCTCTCTCTTTTTCTCTCTCACATACCATTCCACTGAGCCAAGTTGTGCCCTTCAACAATTCTGCCCAATTCCCTCAAAAGTCGGCTCAAGCACCAGGTTGTTTTTTTTCCTCTTTTTGGTTTGTTTTTTGTAAAGCTTTCCTGACCACTCTACCTCATAGTGCTCCCTCGGATGGTCCTAACAGTGATGGTTTGTTCATCTGACAGATAATTACATTCCTCCTCACCTGATTCCTTTCATTTTTGGTGAGAAAGGTCTCTGGATTTAAAATCGGGAATTCTAGATTTGTGTTCTGGCTCCATTACTAGCTGGAAATGAAGCCCATGAGCATCAGTTTGTTCAAATGAGAATATATTTCAACCTACTTACCTACTGAACACAGTGGTTATAATGCCTAAATGAGAGAAGATGGGAGAAAATATTTTGCAAACCTTAGATGCTGTGCCAGTCAAGTAAACTATGGAAGCTACTAACATACTCCCACAGTTGGGGATCTGAAAAGTTTAAAAGTGCACAGGGCCAATGATATTTCAAAGTAACTTCAATGGTGATTTGGACACAATAAATGCAACACAGTTACATAGCATACAAATTTGCATTAAGTAAAATTATTAAAATATTAATAGTTTATTTTGTATGCAAAATTTGAGATAAAGGGAGTCCTCCAACTTTAAAGATAGTTGCCAAAATTACAAAATTTCAAAGCTGTTGGGCTGAGTAAATGATAAACTATGTATATGATATTGTTACTTGGCAGTGCCTCTTTAGTTGTTAAAGAGAAATAGCACCACTCTTTGCCAGAATAATGAACCATGCCTTTGTTCCATATGTTGAAATGTGTTGGTTTAATTTCACTTTACTATAATGAATCAATATAAAGAGCCAATGGCAAGGTTATTCAAGCTTTCATTAAACAGTAGTGTTAGTGTTAGGGCTCTGAATCTCCCTCCTCCCTTTTTACCTTCCAAAGTAATAACCTTGTAACATAAGTTAGGTGGGAGAAAATACCATTTTACTGTGTTATCATTTAGTAGAACTAACTCTGGGAAATATTAGAGATAATCCTGAGTAAACGAAGAAGGAATAGCAAAGCAGGCTTTCTTTCAAATTCTTTAAAGTTTTCAAATAGCCAGTCAGGGATAATGGTAAAAAAATTGCTAAGATTGTGGGGACATGGCTGTATGATAAACATCACTGTAAGGTACCCCTAGACTACATGGGTATGATGGAATTCACTCTGAGAAGGAAAACCTCTATTTATAGGACTTCGATTGATAGGAAACCTCTATTGATAGGACTAATTTTCCTATCAGGAAATTAGTCTTGAATTTTGCAAGGTTTGAAATATCTCTTTAGGAAAACCTCTCTTGCATAACACCTGACTTTCCTGCAATCAATGTGGTGAAGATATGGCCCCTAAAGATTGACAACTAGGTACTGGAATACAGTACAGATGAGACTGTAACCTTTAAAATGTTGTCTCTCACTTCCAAGATCTTTCCCTTTCTACATCTAGATCATCAACTTCTTGAAAGCAGGAAGTAGTCTATTTCATATTCTTTGGTCTTCCTCAGTATCTAGTAAAAAAACCCATACGGAATAGATATTTTGGAATAATTGATTGAAAATATGCATCTTGGCTGTGCACAGACTCTATTTTAGAGTCTAATAAGAATTTCACCCCATGGATGACTTTAATAGATTATTTCAGTAAATGGGGTGCTTTGTTCACAGTAAGTCCACTGGTTTGTACCTGGGCTTAGAGCTAGGATGTGATTTGAGGAGGCCTGCTGATTACTAAATGATTGTTTAAATCTTTGCTTGTTGTCAGAAGCCCTTTACTGAACACCACAGCATGCTAAAGAGATGCTCTCCAGTCTAAACAAATAAATCAGATAATCTAACATAATATAGAATCTATGCACTTAATGAAAACCTTAACAGGGAAGATGTGCAATAAAAAATATTTATGTGCATCACTTAATCTAATGAAAGGAAAGAAGAGCTACAGATCTGCAGTCTGCACATAGACACAACACCTTCTACCCTCACCTCCCTTCATCATCTCTGCATTAGGACCACTGAATTGACAAACACATACCAGTATTAGTTCAAGGTAGATGTAAAGTTTCTAGCAATATTGGGGATTTAGAAGAGCCAACAGAACTAATTAAGTGGAAATGCATCTTTTCTTTATGAAAATAAAGTCCAAAGAGTTGTGAACTTGGCTGAAAAAAACTTACATTTGGAACTTCACTAACCTTTAACTAAAATTTCACATTTCCATCTGTTATGAATGTAGACGACAAACCACTATAGTAATAAGTAGTGTTTATGACCTCAGTGCAAAATGTCTGCATATATTACTGTTGACGCAGATGTCTTGAAATAGCATGCATGCTTGCTCATCTCTGCTTTGAAATTGTGGCAGTTATTAGACAAATCCACTGGATCTTGTTATTAAATGCATTAATAAAGAAGCACATAAATCACTAGATTGCAAATTAAAAATGATAGCTTTATGATATATTTGTTTTCCTTTGTAATCCCATTTATTTTATGTTATGCACTGAAGAATATTTCTGGGAAGAAATGCAGAAGATTCACAAGACTTTCCAAGGGACTAAGGCCCAGGAAAGGTTAAGAAACCCTGGTTTGGGCTTCCCTGGTGGCGCAGTGGTTAGGAGTCCGCCTGCCAATGCAGGGGACACGGGTTCGAGCCCTGGTCCGGGAGGATCCCACATGCCGCGGAGCAAATACGCCCGTGTGCCACAACTACTGAACCTGTGCTCTAGGGCCTGTGTGCCACAACTACGGAGCCCACGTGCCACAGCTACTGAAGCCCGTGTGCCTAGAGCACGTGCTCTGCAACAAGAGAAGCCAGTGCAATGAGAAGCCCGTGCACCGCGACGAAGAGTAGCCCTGCTCGCCGCAACTAGAGGAAGCCCGTGCGCAGCAATGAAGACCCAACACAGCCAAAATAAATAAAATTTTTTTAAAAATTAAAAAAAAAAAGGAAACCCTGGTTTAATGGCAGTCAAAACCACAATTGGATTGTCTTTATTTGGGAATTAACTGGTCATAAACTTTGAAGTCCAGGAGCCTACCTCAAAGTTGACAAAGAAAAAGTCCCTTTTACTGACCAGGTCTATTATGATTATAAGATGGAGACTGGAGAGGCAACATTTGTTGCTACTGTGTGTCAGAAATGTCTGCACAAACAGAGAAAAGAGAAAGAGGTCATAACCATTTGCTCTTTGTTTTTTCCCCCATACATTGGTTAAAAAGTACTTTTAACTACATCTCTTTAGACCTTCTCAGCAATAGGTAAATGATCTTTTAAAAAGCCACATAAAATAGAGCCATGCCCTTAATTCTTTGTGTCTTATGTACAGCATGAGATTTGCCATGTAGCATTATTATATACAGCGATTATGCTCTACAAAAGAGTAATGGCAGTGAAAATAATCCCCAGCGCTGCTTTTGTTCATTGAAATGAGTGATATCTGTTGCTTTAAAAAGTCTTTCCTGATTATAAATGGCTATTTCCTTGCCAAGTGCTGACCAGACCTGGCCTTCCTTTTCCAAGCTGGCAGAAGGTTTCAGGTTGAAAGGGATTTGGACTTGAAACTGAATTTCTAATCTGACCAGCTCCCCAAATGGGGCTCCTGTTCTTGGCAAAAATGCTCTCTGCCCACTTCCAGAAAGTCATCAATTATTCAGAGGGACTTTTCAAATGCCAACAGCTTAAATAAGAAAATGTACCATGACAGAAAGAAGCAAGAATGGAGAGTCTCAGGCTGAGTCTATCCTGCTAAAAGGAAACCTCCTGGACCAGGGCTTTAGTGCCAAGAAGGCTTTTGATCCAGTGACTCTCTAGACCAGCTGGGTCAAGCGGGAGCGGACCTGAGCACCGTGGAGGTTTTAACCCATTTGCCCTGAGGTGGGTGATCTGCGATACTGATTCTTCTTGTGTCTCATACTCTGTTCCCTGAGAAGCACTACTGAACATCACCTGATGCTTTATGGAGATTGCATTCATTCAATTGCATACTTCATCCTTTGATGTGGATACAATTCTTTTAAATTCAAAATTTTAGGAAAAAGCTGGACATAAAAAGTTGGCTCTCCTCCCCCCATTTCATTTCAATAGGCATTGAATATCTGCTATGTGCTTGGCATTATGATAGCTCTTATAACAGATACAGTGTTTGCTCTAAGAAAATTCAGTCTAGAATAATGGATTGGGCAAGGACACAATAATTATAGGTGTTTGAGTTAAGGGGTTCATGCCTTCAGGGAATTAGATTTGGTCCCTCATTGTGTAGAAAGCTTGGTGAGTCCCTAGATTCCCAAATATTACTATACTCAAAAATCTCTTTGGTTTCTTCATTTGTAAAATGAGAGATATAATATCTACCCACAGTACATTGTTATTATACGTGACTTAAATAAGATTATGTACCAAAAAGGGACAATAGCTTTTAGATATGTCAAGGCTGGGCTGATTCTCTAATTGAATAACTCACCTCCTTGTTGCATATACAACTCAAATGACAAATCACACCAAATCAGAGACCTTTGGGTCACTCCTGGACAAGGCTTGTATTAAACTGATGGCATAATTAAGCTATTACGGGAATTAGGGAAAAATTAACACAGGATGTTTCCAAGGAGGAAGTGGAATTTGCCCTGAATCTTGAAGAGTCTGTAAGCTTCTAAAGGGCAGGGAGGGGAGACATGGTTAGGAATGGCTTCTGGCGGAGGGAACAGTACAAGGAAAAACCTGTACAAAAAACAGTGAGTCGACTAGTTTGCATGGAACATGATGTTTGCATTCATTACAGAGTAGTGAGGAGATGGATATTGGAGGGTAGCCTGGGTCATACTGTGTAAGTTCTTCATTTAGGTGGCAGTCAGGGGAAAAAATGGAATGTGTTTTAACTGGATCAGAGCTTTGCTTTGGAAAATTAGTTTGGTAGCAGCATGTAGAATGAATTGGAGGGTGCAAGTAACATTCAAGGAAAGAGATAGACTGCGACAGTCCAGCTGGAAAATAGCACAGGAGTTTGATAGCTATTTCAGGGCTTGGTTTTGTAGCACCCATGAAGTTATGATGATGTAAACTTGGACTGTGGCAGTGGAAGGGGGAGGCATTCAAGAGTCTTTGTAGGAACAAACCTGACACAACTTAGGTTTATAGAAAGCAGGGGAGACAATGACAAGATGATTTGGAGGTGTGAGGGCTGGGTGAGAGGAAGAGAGAAATAGTAGAAATAAAGAATTTGGGAGAAGCTGACCTGTGCGGTAAGAAAGATGGAAATAAGTCATCTGGGGTATGCTGAATTTAAGTTGTAAGTGAGTGAATTTAAGTTCTGAGTGGAGGTGACCAGCAGGCTGTTAGCAATTTGGCTATGGAGCTAGAAGAGAGATAAAGATTCAAGTATACTGTACACTTAGGCATCATTTCAAAGGAGGTAATTTTGAGACTATGGAAAGGAATAAGATTCCTGAAAAATAAAGAGAAAAAGAAAGCTAAAGTTAGAACATTAGCAAATATCTACTGTTGGTGTAGGGGTGTTGGGTGAAGGCACCGTGGGAGTAGGTGTGGGAAAAGCCTTCAAGGGCCCGGCAGGTAACTTAATGAGGAGGGGATCCTGGGATTAGTGCATACTCACCCACTGAGTATGAGGTAGGTATTCTGGGGCACCAAGGAGGTGAGCCTGCTGCATGGGGACCATTGGGACTCAGTTTTAATGAGTGGGCCCAGTGTCACCAGATCTTCTGAGTTTTCAAGAGAAATCATGAATCTAGATTATAGTGGGAATCATGGTATTATAAAACAATAAGTCAGATTTTTAAAAACACTGTGCAGAACAAAGAGAACATACCTGTTGTCCTGGCCTAGACTAAGGGCCGTGGAGCTCTCCTTCTTAAGTAGGTAGAGATAGAACAGTTAGAGAAGTAGGGGTAGAGCCAAGTTCCCATGGTTCGTAGGGATTCATCAATCCCTATGATGCAACAGGAAGTGAGAATTTCAAGTTGACTGGGTTCCATCGCTCTGGGAAGTTATGGAGGGCAAGAAGTGAGAATGGCGCAAAGTCTGATGGGTGGGAGGCAGTTGGTGACTTCCTAGAGAGCAGTTTCAGCAGCAAGGTCAAGTTAGAGGTCAAATGGAAAGAAAGACATGTCCACGGAGGGGAAAATTCTGAGATGTTCTATGGGGTTGATAATCTTATGTTGCTATTGCTGGGATGGCAGATGGGAAGTCCTTAGTAGCTGGACCACTGATTAAGAGCCTTTCATGAGTAAAAAAAGACTTTCCAAATTACTGCATTATTATGAGTGAATGAGGAGAGCAATTTGATCACTTGGAAAGTGCTCCTCTTTCAATAAATGTAAAATATGGATTCTTGCTGAGATTTCTGAGCTGCTTCTTCTAAATTATATGGTAAAGTAGAGAAACAGATGTTAAATATGATTAAAACCAATTACAAGTTCCACAGTACAATGCTGTGTTTTACTTACATTAGTCTCCCTGCTAGCTTAGATGCTATCCATTTTGCCTGTATTACCTGTTCATAGCTCCAGGGTAAGCAACATGGGGGATTTAAGCAGTTCAGACTAGAGCCTGACAGGGATGTACGGACACAAATAGAATTGCCTCAGCGGATCCAAATATCTAACATAAGGCTGGTTGGAGAGGGAGGCGGGGGTGGGGTGTCCTGAATTTGCATATAAAGCAGATTATCAACTTGCTGGCCTGACCTATCAGTGCATGTATCAAAACTGAATTTTGACTCAATACTGGGGTAAAATTTTCTGGATTTGTAAAAATTTGTTTGTTTTTAATTTTCAATGGTTAAGTGCTATCTTGAGCACATGCCAGGCTGAAGCCTACGTTTTGTTATTCAGGGACTGGGAACAGACAGTCACTCAGATACCTCAAGGAAGAGGGGGTTCATTATGAAAGTTTTGGTGGCCTGGGATGAGAAGCCATCACGAATGAGGCAGCTCCGTGGACTTCCCACTCTTGTCGCCACCTGGTCTGGTTCATGTGCCTCGGCTGGGTCAGTGCGCATGCCCTCTTTTCTCCAACTCCAGGTGGATCCCTCTGTGGACTCACAGAACAGCCTTCTCAGAGGGGAGGACCTCGAGAAATATCTGTTGAATAAATGACTGACAGAATGAATGGGGTAGATTTGTCTTATGATTAGTAGTGTGGGTGTTTGTATGTGTGAGAAAAATATTCTCACGTTTGAGACTAAAGCAAGTCCACTTATATATTTTTTAATTATTGCAGTTGGAAAACTAAATGAGGAAAAGCTCTTGTGTTGAAGCAGCATCTGATTAACAAATAGCTATATCTCTTTTTAGGGCTTTAATGGTAAAGCATATTCTAAATTCTTAATCTCCAATCAGTCAGGGGTTGTATGCTCAATAGCCCACTCCCTCGTTCTTTCTTCCCTTTGTATAAAATAGGGCCAGTAGAGAAATCCACGTTGATTTAAATATGTATCTTTCTTACCAAATGAGTCAATTAGTAGTTTAAAACTCTTGATTTCTTGGGGCTCAAGTCTCATAAGAAGCTGATTACCATAACTCATTTTCAGAGTCAATTCTCTCAGTTCTAATTAGAATTAGAAATTTCTGAGGAATCCTGAGTGCTTGTATTTCCTATGTATCATGAGCTATGCTTGAGTTATTCATTGGCTTGTCCTTGGGCATTAAAAAAAAAAAAATGACCTCTCTTTAGTTTCTGAGTGGATGGAGACCTCGGCCTCCTATTTTCTTACCTTCCTCCAACTTCTTTCCATTATACATTATCATCCATTCCAAAGTGATTGATGTGGTCACAGTGACAGTGTCTTTGTTTCTTTTATTTTTCTAAAGTCTCAGTTACATTAGTTAAAGTATTACACTGTAGAGTGTCACTGTTGTGCACATTTATTTGGAATGGAATGCATTCTGGAGTAATCCAAAAATATGGTCATCATTTTCCTTGATGCCATTGGCTCTTCTTCTCTTCACGGTAGTTTATGAATGTTGAGAACCTACGATGCAAAAAGGAAATGCTGTTCTATATCTTGAAGCTACACTTAGTGGGATCCAATGATTCCTATTTCATAGAAATAGGCTCCAGTGGTGAGGCAGGTACTGCAAATTGCATGCTGACCCTTTAATGTCAAAGCAGAGGCTAATATTCAGGATAAGAACACAGGTAGACAGAGAAGCCACAGGAAGCCAGGATAGAGTGACAGAACTGGGAGAGTGGCAGGCCTTGCGTCAGGCTAATATTGATTCTGGAGCTTGAGTTTTGAATGGGGTGTTTAGTAAATTAATGACAAATTGATGAATGATTAAGAGAATCAAAATGAGTGGTTGTAAGACGGCATTGGACAAACCAGCCAGCCAGCAGAGATCATGTTCACTCCCACAGCGTCACCAAGCTGGAGATGTGGCAGAGTCAGGTGGTGATGAGCACTGAAGAGTAGGGGCTAAAACCAAGAATAAGGCTGACCATTTAAGAGTGAGGGTATACTGAACAAGTCAGTTGAATGTCTTATGGCAAATGTCTTCATAACAGTCACTCCATCCGCTTTAGAAGCTGGGACCCCGTTCTTCCTCAGTGGGTGCTAAGAGGCTCCTACATTTCAGATTAGCTAATCTCAGTTGGGAGTGATATTGCTTTCCAGGGGACATTTGGCAATGTTTGAGGACGTATTTACTTGTCACAGCTGGTGGGTGTTACTGGCATTTAGTGGGGAGAGACCAGGGATGCTGCTTAACATTGTCTAATAATAGGCTAGCCCCCATAACAAAGAATTATCTGATCCAACAGGTCAACTGGCTCAAGTTTGAGGAAGTCAATGGAAGAAGTCTTTTTTTTTTTTTTTTTACATCTTTATTGGAGTATAATTGCTTTACGATGGTGTGTTAGTTTCTGCTTTATAACAAAGTGAATCAGCTATACATATACATATGTTCCCATATCTCTTCCCTCTTGCGTCTCCCTCCCTCCCACCTCCCTATCCCACCTCTCTAGGTGGTCACAAACCACCTAGCTGATATCCCTGTGCTATGTGGCTACTTCCAACGAGCTATCTACCTTACGTTTGGTAGGGTATATATGTCCATGCCTCTCTCTCGCTTTGTCACAGCTTACCCTTCCCCCTCCCCATATCCTCAAGTCCATTCTCTAGTAGGTCTGTGTCTTTATTCCCGTCTTACCCCTAGGTTCTTCATGACATTTTTTTCCCCTTAGATTCCATATATATGTGTTAGCATACGGTATTTGTCTTTCTCCTTCTGACTTACTTCACTCTGTATGACAGACTCTAGGTCTATCCACCTCATTACAAATAGCTCAATTTCATTTCTTTTTATGGCTGAGTAATATTCCATTGTATATATGTGCCACATCTTCTTTATCCATTCATCCGATGATGGACACTTAGGTTGTTTCCATCTCCGGGCTATTGTAAATAGAGCTGCAGTGAACATTTTGGTACATGAGTCTTTTTGAATTATGGTTTTCTCTGGGTATATGCCCAGTAGTGGGATTGCTGGGTCATATGGTAGTTCTATTTGTAGTTTTTTAAGGAACCTCCATACTGTTCTCCATAGTGGCTGTACCAATTCACATTGCCACCAGCAGTGCAAGAGTGTTTCCTTTTCTTCACACCCTCTCCAGCATTTATTGTTTCTACATTTTTTGATGATGGCCATTCTGACCGGTGTGAGATGATATCTCATTGTAGTTTTGATTTGCATTTCTCTCATGATTAATGATGTGGAGCATTCTTTCATGTGTTTGTTGGCAGTCTGTATATCTTCTTTGGAGAAATGTCTATTTAGGTCTTCTGCCCACTTTTGGATTGGGTTGTTTGTTTTTTTGTTATTGAGCTGCATGAGCTGCTTATAAATTTTGGAGATGAATCCTTTGTCAGTTGCTTCATTTGCAAATATTTTCTCCCATTCTGCGGGTTGTCTTTTGGTCTTGTTTATGGTTTCCTTTGCTGTGCAAAAGCTTTGAAGTTTCATTAGGTCCCATTTGTTTATTTTTATTTCCATTTATCTAGGAGGTGGGTCAAAAAGGATCTTGCTGTGACTTATGTCATAGAGTGTTCTGCCTATGTTTTCCTTAAGAGTTTGATAGTTTCTGGCCTTACATTTATGTCTTAAAGAAGTCATTTTTAAAGGATGTGTCTCCTGCATATTGGCCTCATATTACATGTTGACCCTGCTGATTGCCACCTCTTCCCAGGCTTCTCCACTCCTACACTCACATTATCTGCTTCCTTTTCTTCCCAAGGCCCCATTCATACTTTGGTTGACCTTTGAAAACTGCACCTGAAATGAATTATTCTGGAGTTTCTGAATGTTTTGAAAGTGTTCTTATCAATAATTCAATTCAATTCAGTTCAACAAACATTTGTTGAGTTTTGCTTATAAGTATTTTGCTGTATTTCCTGTATAAGGGGATTCAGAGGTAAATAAGCCTGGGCCCCTGTCCTACAAAAGATCATAGTTTAGTGTGGGAGCCAGACATATACACAGTTATTTATAATAAAGACGGACTAGAGAAGAGCCCATGATTGAAGAGTAACTTAGAGTTCAGGTTGGGTCTTCTTGGCTCTAGTATATAGGTAGCATTCCCTTATCTCTCCAATTCTATTGCTTGAGTTTATATGAACCTTCTAAAAGTTTTGCAGTTTTACAGAGCTTACACTATTATGGTCTGGCTCCTGTGTCAATGTCCACTTTCTTCACCCATCTCCTCTAGGACACAAGGATTTGGTCCTATATGGGTTTCCAAGTATAAATCCGCTCAGTTCAAGATTTCTTTGTATCTTTTCAGAATGTACCAATAATTTCAGGTTATTCCTGGAGGGATCTCATTAAGTATTATTTCATCTGCTCTTTCAGAGTTGCCAGCTCTCCATCGTTTCTCTCTGACTCCCGCCTTCCGACCCTTGTGCAGAATAACACATTCCTTCCATTGTCCCAACCTTAGCAGTTCTTCCCTCACCCAGACCATTTGCCATCTCACCTTTTACCCTCGTCATTTTCAGAATATATTTTTTTCCAAAGAAATACAATTCCCTTTCTAAGAGAATTTCTGGTGCCAGAAATAACATTTTCTCCACATCTTTACAAAAACATAACCACATTACTTAAATAGAAGAAATAAACTGGGAGATGGGGTCAGGAAAGGCTGTTGAGGGGATGTGAACGTAGAGATGTCAGCCGGAGTTAACGGACAGAAGAAAAGAGCGTGTAAATATCCCAGGCAAAGCAGACAGTACCAGCAAGGCACAGAGGCTAGAAGTGCTCTGTGTTTGGGAAGCCAGTATGGCAAAGGTGCAAGGAGTATTCACGCTGAAGAATTTAGGCTTTGATGTGTATTCAGTGAGAAATTGTTAAAGCATGTTGTGTGTGTGTGTGTGTGTGTGTGTGTGTGTGTTTTGGAGAGAACGGGGATGCCATGACCAGATCTATATTTTAGAAAGATCACTCTGGGTACAGCGTGGCAGATGGATCAGAGCAAAGCAAAAATTGGTGGATAGGTGACCCATCAGGGGACAATCACAGTTGTTCAAACAAGAAGTGACATGGTGCCGTACACTAAATGTTTGTGTCCCTTCCAGATTCATACGTTATGATAGCCCAAGCAGACTGAAACCCATGGGAATGGGAAAGGGGAACGGAGAATGTTTCATTTAATTTTTTCTCTGTAATATTTTATAATTTCATGTGCATGCCTTTTCTCTTCTATGATACAGAGTGGAAGAGAATATAATTTAGTGTCATAAGATCTAAATTTCAGTCCCAGATTTGTGACTTTTTCAGTCACTATGCCCATAGAGTTTCTGTTTTGAGGTGTGTCAAGTGGCTGTTTGGGCTGAGCATGCTATCATTAACGGGGGAGAGGCCTCCTCTTCGTAGGTCAGGCAAACACTGTGGAGGTCTTCTGAAATAGTTCCCTTGAGTGGATTTCCTCCTCTTCCTCCTCTTTCCTTCTGTTTTGTAAGGTTATCTTTGCTTTCTTGAAGTATCTGCAGTTTTTGGGAAACTTGGGCTTCGCTTGCGGAATCCAAGTTTCGATAAGCCAAAAACCCTGGGTGTTGCAGCCTCAATTACCTCCTGCAAATTTCCCCTTGAAAAGTTGCCGCATGGCATTAACATTTGGAAACCTGAATATGAAATACTTACTGCTTGACCATGGAAAGGAGCTTTTGTGTAGGTCTTTGGAATATTCTTCTTGAAGATTTTCCTGGTAGTTTCAACCTGACAATATCTGTACCTTTTCCTCCCTCTTCTGCATGGGAATGTACAAACTTAATTCCTGCATACTTGTCCTTTAATATTCCTCCAGCAGTTGTGATTCCAGGCTCCTGGTGAATTTGTGTTCCTGTAGCTTCTCTGAGGAACTTCTAGAGCATTTCCTAGAAGGATCCAGATGCTCCCACTTCTCCCAGGAGCATTATCTGTGTAACTCTGAGTTGGAGTAAATCTTATTCCCCAGGAAGAGAACATTCAGTGGATACACAGTGTTCATTAGTTCAAATCTTGATTGAATCAACATCCTTAAAGAAACAAACATGTAGGAAATAAAACATGGCTTGGAATCAAGAATCATTGGCTGCCTGATAGCTGTGCAAACTTGGGAAAGTTACAGTGCATTTCTAAACATTAAAATCCTTGTCTTTTAAGCTAATATAACTCATTGCAGGATTATTGGGAGAGTTAAATGAGATTATGGATGTGAAAGGACTTTCTGAACTTTGTAACAGTGTATAAATATTGATGTCATAATTATTCTACATTACTTTTTGCATGTTGCATTAGCAGTGGACAGACAAAAAGGCCAAATAAATGATATAATTGTAAATAACAATCTAATAGCTTTTGGTATGAGGTGAATGGGAGTAAGAAAGGAGGACGCAAGAAAGGAGGAAACACCAGCTTGCTGGAGATGTAATTATTTTGTCCTTAAACAATAGGTAAAAATGGTCTCCTTGACATTTTGGTCATGAAACAAAAACTTAAATTTATGCCACTAATCTGAGCCAGTATTTCAGTCCAGTATGTTAACAAAAACATTGTAATGACACAAGTAAGGCCACCTCTTGTAGAATTTTTGGCTTAAAAGTGTTGAATACTGACCAAACATTGCAAGAAACTACTACTTAGAGATCTTAATTATAAGAACTCAAGAGATAAGTGTCTCAACTTTTAGAAGATTAAGTATATCCTAAATTTCATTCACTTCAATTAAACCTGCCTCTCCAGTCCTTCATTTGGGACAGTTAACCCAGAGACAATGATGCCTCATCTGCAATGATTTCCCCTATAATTATAACTAGGGAAGAGCAAACATTAGCATTTGGAAACAAAGAAACTATTCTGTGTATTTTGAATGATACATAATCATTTGGACAAGTAACTTCCTCTACTGTCCAAAGCTTTCTCCAAAAATGCTTCAGTGGTTGTTGAGGTATCTCATGCTATTTAAGTTGATTTCATTTTTCCCCTGGCAGTTTTCACCTTTGTTTTAGCTACTTCTAGATTATATACTTGGAAATCAGGCTTTAAGGTAACTCTATCTTAGAGTAATTACCAGAACCCCAAACTGAAGTCCCTGATCTGACTGGCATCATGTTATTTTGTTTTTTGATTTTTTTGTAAATGGGGAGGTTTGCTGAAATCAGGTGGGCAAATAATCAGAAGGAAAGGTGAGAGTAAAGCCCCAGGAAAGCATATTTGAAATGGGAATGTGTGGGTACAGATTTGGGTATTTGCCATCTATTCAACTGGATTTATAATTTGGGAGGAGTCAGGGAAGAGATGAATAGAAAGAAAGAATTATTAGTTGCCATGAGAGAATTTAAAAAGCTTTAAAAAAACTTTGGTAGGCAAAGATTAAACTAACCGAGTCAGTGAACTTTGATTGAAATTTTCTGTCAGTGGATGATTTCTCCAAATGTTTGGAGGCTTTCTTGTTCAAAGGCTTAGGGATAGCACTTTCTCAGCTGTTTTATTCATGGTGAAGAACTCACTTCTACCAAGGTGACTTATAAAAGCATCCTAATGCCTTTAGCTTCCAATCCCTCCCCCTGAGAAACTATTCTAATTTTGCCAAATGAGTTGGGAAGGTGGGTCTGTATGAAACTTATTCCAGGTTTGCCTTACTGCAAATTATGTTCCTTTTTGTTATGAATGTCTGAAGATAAAAATACTATCCCATTGCCATCAGTTAAGTGTATTCCATACATTTCTAGGATATATTAGAACAATACCTGGTGTATTGAATTTATCTTCCAGAGATGGGATGGTCTCATCAGTCTCCGGTGTCATGGCACAGCCAGGACGCCCGTGAATAATGAAGCCACCCTTATCGTGTGCAGAGGAATTCAATTTCCTCTCTATTGTAAGGCCATATTTGATTCACTTACTTCTTATTTTTATTTTTAAAGGTTGCCTACTGCTCCAAGGCTCTTTCTTTGTCACCACTAATATGAAACATTCCTCAGAATTATCCAGTTCTGGGTCTATTATCCTTACCAAGCTTGGTGAATACCTCAAAACGCTTAATCAGAGTACACGGTACATAGACATATTTTCAGTCTATGAATGTCAGGCAACTATAGGATGACATTTTAAGTTCGACTGGTAAATTCATCATTACAGAAATTGTCTATTTGATTTGATTTTTGTTTTTGTCTGTCTTACATATTCTAAAGCAGCACACATGATCCTGTAGCATGTGAGCGGTATCATATACACTGAACCTTAACAAGGGAATTTGAACCCAATTAGAACCCAATTAGAGTAGCACAAGATTCTGCGAGAATAAATCTCCTGTCTTCGCTGGTTTCTGCTTTAGAGAAACAAGACAGTGTTTCCACATTACATTTACCTAATGGATGAGACTTAGTCTATTAGAGGATATATAAAATAAATTAAGTTCTGTGGCAGGTGGACGCCCTGAGGGCCCTGCGTTTTTTAACACGGCGTTGGTATTCTCCAAGACCACTGCATGCGCTTAGCAGAGCTATCTTCAAAATTCGCTTTACAGGCCACCTGCAGACTTCTCTTTTGCTTTCCTAATCAAAACTGCAATCCTAGGTAATTTAGTAAAATATTAAGTAAATAATTGCTTCAGAATATTTTAGGTTTAGGGACATAAATCTTATTCTTTTTACATGCCTACTGATGCTAAGAAGCAGGGAGGTTCCAACCTTGCAATTTCAGTTTCTGGTGAGCTCTATTACTTTCCATTCTGAAAAATTAAATTCCTTCTGCAGACGGATGTAACAGAATCCTCAGCTAAATTATAGTGGGAAGAGGATCTGACTTCAGGGGTCTATACAGTACATACTCAGGATCAAGATAAAGAAGCGTGTAACGAGCTCTAGGGTTTTGGAATGTATCCGTGTGGACTTACGAATGCGAGGTCTTTTTGGCAGATGGTTTTTGTTATGCTCTTCCAAACCGATGCTAAACTGAGCACCAACTGGGATAATAAGGACGTGTGGTGGGTGAACCTCATAACTGCAGTTGTGGATGGAGGGGGCTTCCTAATTAGACCCTGGCAGCTTAAATCTGGCAGCCTCTGTAACAGAAAGTGGTTGTGATAATAATGACAGCAACAGGGTGTGTCGAGTGTGAACAGAGAACCATTTGCATCTTGAAAGAAGCAATCTGCTTTGGGATGTAGCTCTTCCAAAATGTCCAGGTTTGGTTTAGATTCTGCTTTGGTTCTGTTGGTGGTTTCCTTTATCCTTCTCTTATCTCCTTCTCTAGCTTCTATGTGATGATGGGGTTTTTTTTGTTTTTTGTTTTTCTTTTAATTATTCCCTCCCACCTGCACCAACTGCCCCTTCCTAGTTGGAAGGCTGTATATTACCTTTTTAGTTCCTTAATGGTTACACTTGTTATTAACACATGCTTCTGACTTAGTAATACCAAATATTAGTCAAAGTTCTGCCCTCCTCCCAAATGATATAAAAACCTTAGAACTCAACAGCTCTCATCACCTCTGTAATAGCTTGCAGGTTGTTGTTGTCCCATATCTTAGTTTCATATAATTTTTAAAAACTCAAAATTAGTTTTTAGTGTTACCTTATAAAGCCAATGCTTAGATTTACCCCACGCTTCTAAGTCTTTGCTCATCAATCCTCCTTGCATATCCCTCATTCCTTTTCATTCCCTCTTCCATTCTAAGTTGATTTCACTCTCCTGAAGTAAATCTTTTTTTTAAAAAATGTTTTAGTGAATAATCTTTTTTTAAAAAATTATTTATTTATTTATTTATGGCTGTGTTCGGTCTTCGTTGCTGTGCACAGGCTTTCTCTAGTTGTGGTGAGCGGGGACTACTCTTCGTTGCAGTGCACGGGCTTCTCATTGCAGTGGCCTCTCTTGTTGCAAAGCATGGGCTCTAGGCATGCGGGCTTCAGTAGTTGTGGCGAGCGGGCTCAGTAGTTGTGGCTCGTGGGCTCTAGAGTGCAGGCTCAGTAGTTGTGGCGCATGGGCTTAGTTGCTCCGTGGCATGTGGGATCTTCCCGGACCAGGGCTCGAACCCGTGTCCCCTGCATTGGCGGGTGGATTCTTAGCCACTGTGCCACCAGGGAAGCCCTCCTGAAGTACATCTTTAAAAGGACCTTTTTTGTGGGGATCTGTTAATGGTAATTATGCTCAGTTTTGTAGTCTGAAAATGTTACTCTAAATAATGTCTAATTTATCTAAGAACTAGTTTAGCTGGGCATGTAACAGTAAGTGGACAGTTATTTTCTTTTTCAGGACTTTGTATTATCTTTTTTTCTGGCTTCCAGTATTATTATTAGGATGTCCTCTATGGACTGCCTTTGCTTTCTAGATGATTTATTGTAAAAACACTATTTTTGTCTTCACTGTACTCCAGTTGCACCACTCTGTGCTTGGATAGAGTCATTTTTGTTTATCCTGTTCAGTACCAGGAGAAAGAATTGTCTGAGGCCTTAGAAAGGAATTCTTGTACTGCCTCTCCTAAATTTCCATCATTTATCAATTGCCTTCCCAATGTTTGCTTTGTCTGCTTACCACTTGTACCGTAATTTACTTAATATCTTTCTTTAAATTGACTTTAAAAACTCTTAGTTATAGTATAAATAAACATTAAAAGTCTGTGAAATCATGGGTTTAATATGCCAGTTATAATCTTTCTAATGAGACTATAACTATTTTATTTAAATAATTAGATGTACATCACAATAGAAAAGTTCACCTGTGTTCCTCCTAAAATACCCTGTACATCAGCAATGCATACAGCCTATGGAATGAGAAATGCTACTTTAGTGTGCCATTGTTTGAGATCCTCCTCAGACTTACGGAGGGTTTTTTTCTTGATTGGCTGAAATGATTTCTGGAAGATTCTGCATTTGGTTAGGGGATTATCTGATTCTGGTCACATCATCCATTATGAAAGGAAAGGAAATTTCTATGCTCCTCGCCGTGCTGGCCAATGGAAGTGACTAGAAGTGGTGAAATCAGAGGTTGAGAACTTGGGGAATCCTCTAGAATCAAGCTACTTGATTCTCAGTCTCTGCTTCACAAGATGGACGTATAAATTTGCACTTCAACAATATGTTGGGTTAGTCTCTTCCACCAAGGGAACTGATGAGTAAAGCAAAACTTTTCCGAAGTTTGCACTTCTTAGGAGATTAACAAAAGCAACAAAACATGATACTAACTTACCGCTGTTACAGTGAGCCAAGGGTGAAAGAAATTTATGGGCAGATTTAAAATGCTTTGCTTGATCAGAATATTCACACAAGGATGCTAATTGAGGAAGAGATAATTCCTCAGTCAAATTCGCACTCCAACTGGGATATTATCACTGTTTGAAACACTGAAGAGCCTATGATATGCTAATAGCTTTAAATTGGTTCGCATTCAAATTTCTAGGTGTTTGGGGAAACTAAACATGCTTTACAGTAATTGGCCTCTTCTGTAAATGTGGCCTTAGGTACCACTTCTTGTGTTGAACAGCCACTTCTACGTCCAGGAGTGATGGGTTCCAGGCCTAGTTATCTCAGTCTTCCTTAAGCAGACATGGCTCCATGCCATCTCACTGGGAGGCCTTCCCTAGTGTGGTACCTAGCTGTTTAGCTGGTTTTAATTTGGTCTTTTGTGGAAAGTTTTATTTAAAGACAATTATAAAAAGGACCACTAATGCCCAAGAAAGTGAAATTTGAGCCAGGATGGAAAGGATGCAAAGATGCCAGTAAACCATGAATACTTTAAAGAGAAACTCCAGAGAAAGAATGAAATCAAACAAGTCTGACTCCACCACAACAAGCTGTGCTTAGTTTTATATAAATATTCACTTGTGTGTCTCGTGTAGGGGATAAAAGAATGGCAAACTGGTTCACAATAGTTTCTACCCTACTTATTGGAAAATGCATGAGCTCAGTGGTGATTCAAGAGGATACAAATTAATACAAAGAAAAAGTCTTTGCGAAACAACAGTCCGTGTTCCCAAAAAAGGAAAATAGGAAAGAAATAAAAGTAAATTTTAAAATAAGAAAGAAAAACAAATCCCCCGAAGCTATAACTTTGATGTTTTAGGTTAAGAAAGAGAGAAAGGCAGTTAAGAATCCATTGCTTTCCACCTATTTGGTGGCTTCTCCACTACCTGGGAATACGGAGATGAAGGACAATAAGCTGCCGCCTTTTGAGAGGATAACGTGGCTATGGGGGCTTGCCTTTGGAGATGGTGTTAAGTGACGACGGGGCAGACGTGGATGGAATAGACAGGCCGCAAAGTTCCTGATGGGCCAGTGTCAGCAGGCAGACCCCAGATTGTCTGTTTCTGGTCTAGTGACCATAACTATGCACAGCCTTGGACTAGTAAGTAGACTTTGCTTAGGGCACCAAACCAACCCTCTGTTGAAAAGTTGGATAAGTTTTCAAGCTCATTGAGGAGGGGTGTGTATTAATTTTCTAGAACTGCCATAACAAAGTACTATAGATAGGGTGGCTTAAACAACAGAAATTTATTTCCTCACAATTCTAGAGGCTAGGAGTCCAAGATCAAGATGTTTACAGGGTTGGATTTATTCTGAGGCCTCTCTCCTTGGCTTGTGGATGGCTGTCTTCTCCCTTTGTCTTTGCATGGTCTCCCCTTTCTGCCTGTCTGTGTCCTAATCTCTTCTTATAAGGCCACTAGTCATATTGGATTAGGACCCACCCCAATGACCCTGTTTTACCTTAATTACCTCTTTAAAGGCCCTATCTCCAAATACAGTTACATTCTGTAATACTAGGGGTTAGGATGTCAACATATGAATTTGGAGGGTGGGGACAATTCAGCCCTCAAAATAGAATTCAGGAACCCTGATTAAACATCAGATGCTATGAGTATTTAATAATTATGGTATTTGTTAATAATAGTAAAACAATTCTGAACAGAAATAAAAAGCCTCCAATAATGTGAGATTCTTTGTGACCTAAAAGAAAGCACATCATTTTTCTTTATCTACAAGAATGAAAAATTGTGTTGAAATGGTATAAGCCAGTTTTGAGGAACTTGAGTATTTCTTGATGTGCAACTACAATGGCCTCAAGAAATATCTCCCCACAATTCCCTCCAGCCCCAAACAATTTATCTAATGCTTTGGGAAAGGGTTCTGTTTATACTTGGTCGATTATGGATAATAAATAAATGATAAATAGAGTCATAGACTGAAGTTCAAAAATTTGAGAAGCTTTGAAAGATAAACTTTAAATGAGATTGATAATGACATTTATACCTGTATTTTTTTTAAAAACATGTTATCTTTTTTTGGCTTCTTTGAGGGTAAAATTTGTGTCCAAACCTCATGGTAGGGTTGGACATGGTTGCCTCTGACATGATTAGTTGGGCTCTTCAATCTACATCTAGGTACTTTTAGGTTTCTTTATGCACTGTGCCCTGTAGAGGCATGTTTGAGACCTAGAGATTCAAACAGAAGCTAAAGGGGAAAATATGTATTGTTAATTAGACTATACATCTGCAGACTCCAAGAGTGAGAAGTAAACTGTTTCCTAAAGGCCAATGTTTGCATTCTCTCTGGGCTTCTGAGGACCAGGAAAAGTTTGAGTTAGCAGAAAATGAGGTTCACCGGTGATGAGCTATTCTCATTTTATCTTTGTAAGAAGATGGACAGTAAAAACAAAACAAAATGCATAGTTAGTATTGGAGGCATGATTTTAACATTTTCAAGGAAATGCTATATTCTAGACCAAGTTTTATCTCCATAAAAACTGCTGACATAAAAAACCATAAAAGTAAGATATTCATTGGAACCCTTTGAATACAGATATGTAATTCTTTTTTTTTTTTTTTTTTTTGCGGTACGCGGGCCTCTCACTGTTGTGGCCTCTCCTGTTGCGGAGCACAGGCTCCGGACATGCAGGCTCAGCGTCCATGGCTCACGGGCCCAGCCGCTCTGTGGCACGTGGGATCTTCCTGGACCAGGGCATGAACCCGTGTCCCCTGCATCGGCAGGCAGACTCTCAACCACTGCGCCACCAGGGAAGTCCACAGATATTTAATTCTTAATTTCATAGTAAAGCATCGGGACTCTCTCTCCCTCCAATGACACACTGACTTTATTTTGTTTGTCTCTTAAACTGATTTAACCACTAGATACACTTAAAAATATCTCCCAAGTACTAGTAATTATAATTTGGTAGAGCTACTCATGACAAGGCTTGACATCAAATAAAAATTTGCCTATAAAATGATATGCATATATCTCCCAAATACCTCATTGCTTGTTTTTATGAGTGTTATGGAGTAATACATCTGTGGTGAAGGTGTTCACAAATCTAATAGCAATGTTATTATTTCTGACTTTTATATAGAGTTTTTCAGTTAGTCATCACAACGTACATAACAAATGTAGCTTCATCTGTTTGCCCAGTACTAGGTACTTTCAACTTCCTTGCTTACAAGTGGAGAAAGGGAACCAAGGAGGTGAGGCATGATTTTCTACAAAGGTCCTTGAGATTTGGTGGAAAGACTGTCAAGGAGAGAGGCTTCTTTTCTGACCCCTGCGTTGCTAGTCTAGCCCTCTTATCAGGCTTTTTTTTTCCCCCGTGGGAGAAAATGAACTCTCTCACACATGTTTACAGTACAATATGTAAGGCAAAATGGCAAAGCACAGTTATGTCAATACCATTTTTGAAGGACAAATTAAAAAAAGATCTCTTTCATAAAATCAATAGCGAGGGAGAGAAAATCAAGATGAATGGGCAAGGGATAGAAGGTAACCAGGATAACAAATGGGGAGAATCTTCTTACTCCTCTGCCTGAGTGAGCAGAGGTAAACAATTATTCGCTGAATGTGTGTTTTCACTGAGTAAGTTGGGTCAACACAGTGTGATAAGAGGAAGAGAGGATAAATTGTTGAGGCATAAAATATAAATGTTTATCTGAGTATTTATCACCCCTTGATCTAGTGTGGAATTTATAGATGGAGCGCAGCGCTCAGCAGGCTCCGCGCTTGGTTTATAGGAAGCCTCAGAATCGTTCAGCAAACCATGAAACGTGCTTTCTCCTCTGGGGACCAATTTCTCTAATGGCGCGATCTAATTCAATTGTGTGCTTACTCGGTTCAGAGCGAAGGCCACAGAAGGATCAGTGCCACAGACATTCTGTTTGGGGTCTGGAGGGATGGTGATTCTGCTCTGGGGAGCCTGGAAAGCATGGATATTGCTTCTTACTCAAAATGTTGGTTGGTCGTACGTCCCTCCCAATCTTTCTTGCTCACTTAATCCAGGCAAGAACCCAGGCAAGGATCGCATACATCTCGCCTGATTTTGAAATGATAGTAACAGCTTCTCTTTTTCCTGAATTCTGCTTTTAATCCCTGTTTATTTAGCACTTTGGGGGAATGGTCTATGTCAGTTCACTAACTTTTTTCAACTTGCTATAGCCAGTCACCATACAATTGATTGGATAGCTTATAGCCGTTCTGAATTTGTCAGTAAGACCCCCAAATACCACATTAATCTCATGTTGTAATTTAGAAAGTCCTACACTGTAAACTCTCATAGGCCAAGGTTAATCTAATGCTGCTCATTTTATATTGTTCATGTTTAGTACTGTGTTCATGGTGTTTTGACAAGTTATAAATACTTTCTGGTGTTAATGAATTTATAGGAAGAGCCACATTTGCCTACAAGGAGCTGATTCCAAGTAGGGTTTGTGCTTTGAGTTATTTGTATGTGATGATAGATGTGAGTCTCATTCAAATATCCTCTTCTAGTTGTTTCACCAGGAAATGATAATTTCATTTGTACTGGACAAAAGGGAAAGGTGAACAGACTATCTTGTGCATTAGGCCTTATTCATCAGCTAAGCCTTCCAACTCTTATACTTACAATTAGTAGGCTTAGATTGAAAAGACCAGTGCCCCAGGGAGTTTTAATTTTCTCCTAGGTATCTGATTTCCAATGCAAACAATAGAATTACAGAATTTTGGAAACTAAAGGGAGCTTAGAGACTCTTTAACTCCCTGACTTTACAGATGGTGAAATTGAGGCTTAGAGAAGTGAAGTTACAAGATTAGTTAAGATTAGGAAAAGTCAGGACTTGGACTTGACTCTGTCTGTCCATTTGATTTTTTTATAATAGGAACCTCCTCCATGGCAGGCACTGTGCTAGTTACTGTGGATGCAGAAGTAGATGAGACAGATCCAGACCCTGAGGACTGAAAACTTGCTGGGTCCGTCTCCTTCTAGTGGACCTACTGGCTGGATCATCTGGATGTTGATTTCCTGGTGAAGCACATTCATGATTTAAAGTAATGTTTACAAAATATAAATTCCCAGATAACTGTTTTTAATCCTAGTCTCTTCTTCCAGTTTTAACATTATGGTTTTCCAGGAATATTATCTTAAACTAGCTTCACCAAGGTATCTCTCTTCCCATCCTTCTAGTCTGTTTGAATTTCTGTGACATTGGAAATTACTGCTCCAATAACTCCTTTGTGCTGGTGATTTCTCCTCTTTCCACTGTTCTCTAGTGCTGGTAGTCCAAAAAGAAACACCAAGAAGGAAACTACCAAAGATCCTGAAAGAGAAGGCTGACCCTCTTGCAGCACTTCACAGACTGCTGCGCATCTTAAGAGTCATTCCCATGAGGCTTTCTCCCATAGCCAGTTTCTCAAGAGGTTTCTCTGAAATAATTTATTCTCTCCTCTCTCTGTTTTCTTTTTCTATCTTGGCAGATGCTAGAACAAAGACCTAGGTCCTGTGTCTCTCAGCATGAAGCCTTGTCATTGGCTTTTTTCTTATTAGCAAGAGATACTTTTTCATTTTTTAGTCTTTTCATTTTGTCTTTGATGAGAATTTGTGTTTGTTTACATGAAGCTTTATCATTTACATAGTGTTTTCATATACGTTGCCTTAGTAAGCCTCAAAGCAAAAATACCAGGTAGGCAGAGTTTTCCTTACATCTCCATTTTGCAGTGTGGAACAGAGGCTCAAAGCATGTAGTGACTGATTAAGAAGATCACATCATTGGTGCCTGCTAGAAGAAGGGGCAGCTCACTGAGAAGGCATTTTGACTCATTCCATTAAGCCACACTACCACCACGCTGACCTTTCAGATCATTTCTCTTAAATAATGTATGAAGATAAAAGATATTGAAGTACGCTTGAACAACAGCATTTTTTCAGAGCATGGAATAGGCTTTTAAAATATTTGCATAGAAGGTAGAAAAATTTTTTTTATTGAAGTATAGTTGTTTTACAGTGATTCAGGTATACAGCAAAGTGATTTAGTTATACATATATATCTATATATCTATTCTTTTTCAGATTCTTTTCAGAAGATAGAAAAATTTTAAATAGAATATTGAGATGTGTCTCAACAATATATGAGTTTATGTAGAATTTGTTAAATAATTTGTCTAGTAATGGCATTTGATCTTCTGCAAGTAATGTTCCGTTGGGAAGGCAGTTTGGGTCCCAGCATAGAGGTTAAGAGTGTAGACTCTGGAACCAGAACGTCTGGTTTCAAGTGCTGGCTCTGCCACTCCAAGATGGGTAACCTTAGGCACGTCATGTAACTTCTATGTCTCAGTTTCTTAATCTATAAAATGGGCATAAAAATAGGCCCTGGATTATAGGCTTGTTGTGAAGATTGAAAAGCCTGTATGTGCATGTGCCCATGCACACACATACTGTAGGAGAGTGCCAGGCACATAGTAGGCCCAATTGAAGTGCTAGCCATCTCTCCTAAGAGTATGTGTCAGGAAAACAACCTGGACTTGGAGTTCTGGGAGAGTAACTTCAAGGCTCAGGAGAGCACAGTGCAGCAGAAAGGCGGGGGTACATATGAAGGAGGTGGTTGGCAGGCACAGTGGGACTGGCGAGAGCTTGGAAGCCCCAACAGAGTCAGGATGCCCTTGTCCAGGTGGCACACTGCTTTCCCTCTGAGCTTGGTTCAGGGGTGCGGCTTTAGCCCCAAGGGTAGAGGCTTGGAGTGAGCCCCCTCCATAACTGAGCCTTTATTACCAGGCAAATGATGAGAATAAGGGCTTCGGAAAAAGTCTACATGAAAGCTTCTGATTATGGGAACCGGGCTACACAGTGGCCAACTCGGTCTCCAAGACTCTGGAAGGCGAGTTCCTAGGTAAGAATGAAGCCACACAGAGAGGACCAGTGCTCTCCCATCAGCAGTTGTCGATGGGGGCCATGTGGTTCTGGCTGCTGGAGGAGGAGCCTGGGGAATCACTTTGCTCTGCTTTCTGTGTCTGATCTCCAGGGACTGGGACCTGCTCCCACATGGCCTGGAGTGAGGCTGCTAGTGGGCATGGCGGGTAAGGCTACGGCTGTCTAAGAACTTGCTCCTTCAAGTCAGGGTTACTCTGTGAACCAGGTTCAGGCTGGGGCTGTCACCGGTGGGAAGTTTCTTCCCCTTCAATGCAAAATCTTTGAGGGCAAGGACTGAGCATGTGCACTGTTGCTCCCTCACACCTATCCCACATCTGTCAGAATTACAGGTGATCGATGAATAATTGGTGAATGAATTGGAAAAATTAGAGAGAAGAGGGGGAGGTGAGGTAAGAGCTGCCTGAGCCAGAGGAGGAAAAGAAATTAGGCCTCAGGCCTGATGACTGGTCAACTGATGTGCCCGCCAGATCAGCACTTTTCAAATTACAGGAAGGTATATAGACTTCTGGTGATGCAACGGAGCAGAAAGAAATGAAAATTGATCCCAATTTCTGTGGGAGAAACTCAAAAAGAGACATTTCAGAAACAGAGAGCCAACAGATAGAGTTTTAAAAATGCACACCAGCGTCCTTTATAAACTGACATGAATAGGCACTATGGTCATTTGCTAGAAAGGGAAATTGAGACCAAAAAAACACAAATGGCTCAAGCCCCTACAGTAGTGGAAGGCAAGAGGAGAGGGCAGGAAGCAATCTGTCTTATGTGTACTGTTCTGTCTTCCTGTTTAAAAATTATAAAATCCAAACAGCAAATGAAGCTGCATTTAATTCTAGGGAAGAGACTTAAAGTTATTTAGTACATGACAGGTGCAATCTCCTTAGGGTGAGGAGGGAGATCTAGGGCTTCATGTGGAGCAGGGAAGCAGAACAGATGTGAGAAGCCATCTTCAAAATAACTGTGGATTTCAAAATCAGTCTAGGAAGCTTCAGGCTGTGGCCTAATCCTTCCAGAAAGATAGTCGTTCTGGTCTCACTTTGAGCTGAATCCTCAAGCAGGTAGCCGGAGGTAGAAGGGATTTGAAACAAGGCATGGCTTTAATTCAAGCAGAGTCGGTCTGTGGCTGTGAAAAGCCAGCCCCCAAGTTGTCCTCCCAGGGTAATTATCTTTCCTGCCCCTAGTTCAGGCCATTTTGGTTTCTCTCCGGCTGCAGCCTGCAAATGGTTTCTAAAGAGCCTGGAGAGCCGCACAATCTCGTTTTGCAAAGAACTGCTTTACTGCAAGGCTAGGGGGTTGGCACACGAATGGTAAGGATTTCACTCATGTTGGGTAAGGCCTGTAGAGTGGTTAGACTCCTGTGCTGGGTTTCAAGCACCTGCATTATCTGAAGCTGCTAGCATAACAGACCTTTGCTAGCAATGGATAATTTTTAAAGTCAACTTTCACACTGGTTTTAGAATATCAAAGGAAATATGAAAACTATAAGGGTAATATTGGAATTCTAACTCAATGCTAAGAAAAACGTTTTTAGTAAGGCTGCCGTCAACCTCAGGCTCTTGGAGGTGGTAGCAGTGGGGGGATGGGACATAGGAAGGCTGTATTTCGATTTTTAGAAAAGATCAGTGAAGAGAAATTTTTTTCTTTTCTTTCTTTCTTTTTTTTTTTTTTAAGGTTAGGATATATTTTGACAATTTAGTTCTAGCACTGGACATGTGTTGTAAGTGTTTTATTTCATGGCACCCTGGATTTCCCTCTCCCTTTTATCACTTTTGTCTCTTTCCAGGTAGTCTCTGAGCATCTTAAAAGTACTCTTTTTTTTTCTCTCTGTCCCCATTTCTTAGAATAGTGCCTGGCACAAAGTAGATCCTCAATAAATATGTGTTGAGTGAACAAATGAGTTCACAGGTTGTGGAATGACCAAAAAATAATCAAAAGATTGTTAAATTCATGCTTTTGTTTTTGGTTAAAAGTTTTGGGTTGTATTTTGATCAATACCTAGTTCTGTACCACAGCAGGTCAGAGTGAAATTTACAGACTCTGGAGCCAGATTTTCTGAGTTTGACTCTCAACTCTACTACTTACTGTCTGTGTAACCTTGGAGAAATTACCTAACCTCTCTGTGCCTCAGTTTTCTCATATGTAAAATGAGGATATTAGTGGAATATACCTCATAGAGTTGTTATTAGAACCAAGTGATTTAATACATGTAAAGCACTTAGAACAATTCCTGGTACGTAGTAAGTGCTGTGTCAGTCGTTATTTCATTAGTCATGCCCTGGAGTGATTCTCAGAAAGCAAGCCTACAAAAAGGGTTCTATCTTATTACCAAGAACTCAGATGAGTTTTCCAGTCTCTTTATATTGTTTTAATAATTATTCAAAGTGACATGTGGTTTCCTCTCCATCCTTTTCTGGGACTTATTTTTAGTAGTTGGGGAAGCTGATCTCACAGCTCCTGATGCTCGTTGCCTTGGCCAAGACGGGCTTTCTAAATAAATGCAATATGAGGATCCTTTGGTCAGGGATGAGCTATAAACCACTCTTCCAAGAATAGAGTCTGATGTGGAGTGAGGGGATCACACTCTCATTATAAATCTACAATACAAAAATTATACATTCCCTCAAATCGTCTTAGTCTTCAAAGTTTGATTCTTGGTAGGGAAAGCTTCAGATGTATAGGACCTGAGTAAGGCCAATGGAAAACCTGATGAATTGAATGGTAACTACCGGAACCGGTTGAAAAACCATGCGGCTCTCTGGATTTCTGCCGTTCTTAGATATGTGAAGTTATGTAAAAGCGTTGCTTTGGCCCACTGCAGGATGCTTGATGCAGTTTCATGGCATGTTTAAATCTCTGCAATCTAAGACGACACACTACTCTGTTTTACCCCCAGATTGGTTCTTAGTTACATTACCGTTTTGATTCTTTCCTTTCCTGTTTGATTTACTTTTTTTGTGTGTGTGACTCTTCTCAAAGGCTTAACCATGTGGGATTATATTAAGTGGCACTAGTAACCAAGTTGAATACCAATAAACCTGGAATGGCTCATTATAGGGCAGAAATAAAGACATGGAAAGTGCTAGTAGTTAAATAGGAATTTATGTATCTATTAAAAACGGTTCTGTTTTTCAAGCTGCCTTTTGTGGCATATTAGATATGCTTTCTTGTGTTGAAAATCTTGGCAACTCTTTCACATTAAATATTTCAAGATCATTTAGTTATTTATCCTTCAAATACAATGAGCAGGGCTATCCCACAAGGAGGAAAATGGAAAATTGCTGAAATTACAACTGTTTTTACTTTTCCCTAATGGAAATAGCCTTAAAATCCATGGGGGGAAAATCCAATTTGAAGGAAAGCAGTATTAGAAAGCATACAATTATGTATAGTGAATATTTCTTCAATGATGGAAAAATTCAAAATACATGGAGAGGAGCCTCCGTGACCATTTTCTCAATAAGGTGAGCTGATATTGTACACTGCTACTGGGGACTCCTGTGGCCAAGGAGACAGAGTAGAAGTGGATTTATTTTTGTATTCTGGACTGGGGTAAGGGCACAATATCATTGATGGAGGTGAGACCATGTGCCAGAAACCACACATGCAATTTGATTTTCCATTTGGATTCTGCTCCTAAGAATAATTAAGGGATGATAATAACAACTATTAATAAAGTTTAATTTAATAATATAACTGTTGCACAAACTAAGTGAGATACTTTTCTTACGTTATCAAGTTATCAAGTTCTGACATGTGATGTGAGTCAAGCCATTTAACCAAATTTTCCTCCTGTGGTAAAACAGGGAATACACTTGACTCTTTTGCCCCCTTGAAGATGGAGGCCCTTAAAGTTTTTATATTAAGTATAGGATATATTTACGTTAATATAAATGTTTGTGTAACTAATTTTGTGAGTTCTTGATGGGTACCCATATTGTGTCCTTTCCCACTTCCCGTATGTTGGTGTGACTTTTCACATAACCGTTGCATTCAGGCAGGTGTAAAACTATTGAACAAGGAGAGTAAGAAAATGACTCCTGGTTCTTTATTTAACACATGGAAAAATGGACAGAGTATTGCGAAGCATACTTAAATCCACCCAGGATGAGATTGTCAAACTCTGGAAATACGACAGAGTTCCTATAGCCTTGTATATGGGCACCCAAGGGTGAAGCATTCATTTGGTCATATCTAGGCCCTACCTCTCTAAACATAAATTTTATCTGGCTTATGAGAATGAGGCACTTAAAGGCATTAGATGAGGAAAAATAAATCCGGCCCCAATCCTCAAAACATTAGAAAGGAAATTGAGGTGTAATGAAATATGTTTTTTTCTCTCCATTTCTTGTGTCTACTGTTAAGGTTTTATGGGATTATTTTCCCAGGACTTGGCTATAGGGTTTACGAGCAACCCTTCTCAGTCCTTATACTACACAGCCTGATATTCGTGAGCTTTGGATATTATGCATTTTTGCACATGTTTTACCCACAACTGGATCGTGTGCGGCCATAGCTCAGGATCCATAATGGCAGGCACTGTGTGTTTTGCAAAATACACTCAAAAAAGGTACATGATTCTTTTAATATTCCTTTTTAGAAGTTACAGTGAAATGTTAAAACAGAGATAAAGCTGTAAATTATAATAAAATAAATAACAACAAAAAGCTCTAAATAATAATATAGTGAGTAACTGTGTACCCACCACTCAGTTTAAGAAATAAATATTACCCATAAGTTGAAACTCCCTGTATCCTTCCTTATCTTATCACCTCCCCACCCCCACCAGAAGTACCCTTATCTTGAATTTGGTAATTATTATTCCCATTTACATCTTATTCTTTTACTAAAGACAGTACAGTAATATATAGAATACAGTGGTAAATATGTATAAGGAAAATGGTGTACAGCTTTTCATATTTTAATATTCTATGTTAATCGAATAAACTGTTTTCCTGAAACTTGCCAGTTTTTTGCTCAGCATTGTTTGTGAAATTCATCCATGTGGATACATGTGACTCTATTCATTTTCATGGCTATGTTGTCTTCCATTACATGAATATACTACAAACAATTTAATCATTGTTCTCTTGATGGTCATTTAGGTTGTTTCTAGTTTTTGACTTTGCAAATATAGTTGTTATAAGCACCGCTGTACATGCTTTTTTGCATACATGTGCGAGAATTTCTCTAGGTTACATGCCTAGGAGAGGAATTGCTTGGTCTTAGAATACGTGCTTCGATTTTGCTAGATGACAACAGAATTACTCTTAAGAGCATCTCTTAATGTCACCAGAAGTTCCTCACAGGGAGCCCTTTACCTCCAGCTCCTGCTTCTTGTCTGGTCCTTTCAGGTTGTCCTACTGACTTTCCTTACTGACTTCTGCTTTTTCCAGAAGGAAGGCCATGAATTGGTCTTCTATGCTTTCTCCAATCCAGGCCTGTTAGCATCTGGCAGCATTGGTTTAAACCTTCTGACTTGTCCCCACTATGAATATAGACTTGTCCACATTTTGTTTTCTATATAATTTCGTTAGGAATCTAGAAGGTGGAAAAGAGGCATCTGTATTGGTGCCATCCCAAAGGCGCCCTAGAGCCTATACATTTGCCTAGTGCAATTGTACTGTTGCCTGGGAGACCAGGTACCACTCTGGTCCTTTTTGACCTTGACGTTTTCGATGTAGAATAGCCCTTGTTGGAAGCAACCTAAGTGTCCATCGACAGATGAATGGATAAAGAAGAGGTACCATGACATACACAACTTGTTTTATAAGATGAACATTTCTTTTTTTCTTCTGTTCTAGTCAGAAGTCAGCTGGAATCTTAAATTTTCATAAATTACACATTTATTTGGGAACGGCTAATCAGTATTATTCCAGGGTCCTAATATCTATCTGCACCTGTATCTTGTGTTGAGACATGAAAATAACTGAAAGCTCTGAATCTTTTTAAGCGATGAGACAAACGATCGCTGCTCATCTTCCCTGTGTCTGGCAGGGAATGATGTGAACAGAGGAATAGGATAGGTAAGAACATTGATTTTGGAGTTTGAAATATCTAACTTTTGAAAATAGTGTAAGAAAACTTATCAGTTGCAAGGGTTATCGCTGAAAGAAGCATGACTGCCTGTCATTTTCTTAATAACTTTAAAACACCTATGATTGAATAGTCACGGGAAAAGTCAAAGGAATCATCTGGGACTTTGGCGATCTGGGTTTTCATCACGGCTCTTCTTACCAAATGAGTGTGTTATCTGTGTATTATCTCTGGGTCATTCCCTCCACTGGGGCTAGTGATGCCTGCATTGCTGTGATGCCAGGACATTTGAGAGGATCCCATAAGGCAAGGCACGAGAACGCAGCTCATGAGAGCCATGAGCATAGGCTACCAGTTAAGTATCATCATCCAGCTGGTGAGATGGGAGCAACTGGTTCTAGCTGAGTTAGAAGGCACCCGAAAGCCACAACCAGCAAGTGTTATTTTTAAATGCTCAAATTTTCCTTATATGCATATATTTTTAGAACTTTGCATATCCAGCCATGGCAAAAACACATAGCTGACATTTTAGATGAAAGGTAAAATGGACAGTCTGCTCTATGGATACATGGGGGAGAAAGTGGGGTGTGTGGACCCTGAAGCAATTCCAGGAGTGAGGAAGAAGATCTTTCCTGGGCTGAACATCATGCCCCTGTGTTCCCCAGCTTTTCTGGGTTCCTTCCCATCTTTCAGGGGAGTTCCTAGCTAGTATAACTTGCTGTGGATTTGGGATTACAAAAATATGATCACTCTTGGCAAAAAGTTCCAGATGCTGGGAGAGCTACTACAGAATAAGCCTGCTTTGCAGAATGATTTGATTCAAAATGTGTCCAATTTCTAGTCAGCAGAAGGCTCCTGAAATGTTTGTAGCATCTGCGGGCTCCGAGTTACTCCCATCCAGGGTTCCAGATGCTGGCAGGCATTTCCCTCTATTAAATCAGTCTTAAAGGATTGCCGTATGCACTTCAATCAAACCTTTCCCACACACGCGTTTCCATAAAATTGCTGCTCTACAGCAAATCTTTTCAACCACACTCATGTAAATGTGGCTTTTTCTGTGAATAGAATAGAAAGAGTACATATAAAATCTGGTTCAACAATAGTACCTTTATATACCACACTGAGCTTTATGCGGTGTGATGGGACACTGCTGCTTGATTCTTGGGAGGTCAGGGGATGTCTGGTCAGGCTTTTCTTGATAGTGAGTTCCCATTATGCCATAGGGCTGGGGCTCAAGTATCAAACTTGTTTTATGGATTTCCTATCCTAAGTTTTATTCCTCCGAACTTTATAGCTTTCAAAGTATTTTCCTTATACCCAGGTGAGGTAGGCAGAGCAGGTGTAATTATCCACATTTTATAAAGAAACCAAAGCTTAGCTATGACTTGTAGATGTTAAATATAGTTCACTGTACTACATTTAATAAGATTTTTTCCTATGTTATTTTATGTTACTTATTTATATTGTAGCTTAATTTTTGAACAATGTCTGACCAAGATCATAGGAGTCAGGCCTGTATCCTTTTGAACTCTCTGAGATTATAGTGAAATGGACACAGAGTTTTGGAAATATAAGCCACTGTATTTTTCATTCCTCTTCAATCATTATGTACTGCAAATGCATAATATCTCCTTAGAGCAAATACATCCATAAGATAGAGAAAAGGGATTTAACCTTCAGGATGTCTTCACCAAATAGGAAGCAGAAGGGAACCCCTATGATGCTGAGAGGGGGAAGCTGTGTCCTACTTCCTCAGGAGTAGCCTGGGGAGGCAGCCAACCTGTCTGAGTAGCAATACATTGAACTCGACGCTGATGGGGGCAGGATGTGATTTAGCCATGGGTTAGGGATACATCTTGCACTTTTCAATCCCCAAAGCCAGTGGATGGGTTGCAGAGGATCTCAAAGTTCCCATGGTCCCCATTGGGGAGCACAGAGATGTAGAATGGGCCATCAGGAATCAGGGGCCCTTCTCAACCAGAGATGGGTCACCTTGATCATGGATTCCAACTGCTGCTCCAGTGCAGTGCTGCCCCAGAAGTCACCTCACGGTGACTGCCCTAGTGACAGGACCCGAAGGACCCTCTGCTGATCAAGCCCCACCCCCACCCCATCACACTGAGGACTCGTAAGCTACTCTTTATACCCATGTGACACCTTCTCTTAAAAGATGGGGGGGATGTCATAAAGAAAACCTGAGAGGTTGAGTATTTTTCCAAATGAGACCTTAAGAAATTCTTCTAAATTGCATAGACAGAGAAATCTTTATTAGTTTAAAATTCCTCCTTTTTGTCTCTCCCTTTCTACCTTCCCCCATTCTCCCAATTCCCAGTTAAAGGGAGGTGCTCGTGAGAGGTTTAGTTAACTTATAAGGATAAAAAGGATGTGTTGCATTTTTTTTTTGTAGTATAGGTTGTCCCCAACTTCCAATAGTTTTTGACTTTACCATGGTGTGAAAGCAGTATGCATTCAGTGGAAACCATGCTTTGAATTTTGATCCTTTCCCGGGCTAATGAGATGGGGTATGATCCTCTCTGGTGATGCTGGGCTGTAGCAGTGAGCTACAGCTCCCAGTCAGCTACACGGTCACAATCACGAGGGTAAACAATTTGTACTCTTTTTTTTTTTTGCGGTACGCGGACCTCTAACTGTTGTGGCCTCTCCCGTTGCGGAGCACAGGCTCCGGACGCGCAGGCTCAGCGGCCATGGCTCACGGGCCCAGCCGCTCCGCGGCATGTGGGATCCTCCCGGACCAGGGCACGGAACCCACGTCCCCTGCATTGGCAGGCTGACTCTCAACCATTGCGCCACCAGGGAAGCCCAACTTGTACTCTTATAACCATTTTGTACCCACACAGCAATTCTGTTTTTCACTTTCAGTACAGTATTCAATTAGGCGAGATATTCAACACTTTATTATGAAACAGGCTTTGTGTTAGATGGTTTTGCCCAACTGTAGCCTAATATAAGTGTTCTGAGCACATTTAAGGTAGGCGAGGCTAAGCTATGATGTTAAGTGGGTTAGGTGTATTAAATGCATTTTTGTCTTAACGATATTTTCAACTTACAATGGGTTTATTGGGACATAACCCCATTGTGAGTTGAGGAAGATCTGTATATCCGAGTTTTAGGGTGTGAATTGTCCACCTTGCTATAATAGGACAGGGAAATATTCAATCAAGCTGAAGGCTACGTTAGAGGTCGGTGTACATTAGAACTTTGGAAGCAACAGGAAACCACAGGCATTTTTCTTTTCTTGTATTTGCTTTCATTCTTGCTTGCCTAAGGATCTTTTATATAATGGACATCAGCGAAAGTGCCTTCCTCCAAGAGGGCCGTCCTCCTGCCTACCTTGTGGGCCTCCAGGGGTCCCCAGGCTTATCGATTTTATTACCGTAAGACCTTTAGCAGTTGCCCCATGGTGCTTCTAGGATTTCCCAGAAGCTGTGCTGTAAATCTTCCACCCACTGAAACCTTTTGTATATCCCTCAGCCAGAATAATTGGGAAGAAAATTATGTTCATGTTATTTCAGTTGGAGAAAGTGCTCATAATTCAGGGATCTGTGCAGTGGGACATAGAAATCCATTACTTTTAGGGTTAGTTCCATATTTCATTGACCTTGGGCAACTCTCTGGGCCACTGTGAAATGGATTGGGCTATGTGATTTTAAATGTCAGCATCTGTTATTTGCTTGATTTGCCTATTCATTTAACACATATTTATTAAGCGCCTACTATGTGCTATCCTAGGTGCTATGATGTGATAATGAACTAGACAGGCATGGCCTGTGTCTTCATGGTGCTTTTATATGGATAGAAAAATTGAGAAACTCTATAATAAATTATAAGGTGACTTACACCATAAAACCATGATACAAAGCCTTTGTAATCTAACTTTTCACAGCCATACTTTTGTTCCAGATCTTCCTGGGTATCCGTGACTGGTTCTCTTAACAAGTCTGGTTCAGGTGGGTGTGGGAAAATGGCAGTGGAGAGAGCACTGAGGTCTCAGCACAGATATTGCTGGCAAAATGGCCCTTTTATGATTAGGGCAAAATAATGGAAGTGACTGACACTTAGAGCACCCATTGAATGTGAAGTGCAGCACTACAGGCTTAACATTTGTTACTACATCTGAGGGAAATCATCTCAGTTACTCTTGGCTTTGAATTCCCAGGTAAACTGTAGATACCTTTCCACCAGTTTTCTGTCTTCTTTACCATGACCTCCTCTTCTCCTTTAGTAAAATACAGCACAAGAGGCCACCAAAGGGACTACATTAAAGAGAAGGGGTAACAGGTCAGGGAACTTCTCGATGAAGAAAAGGTGTGTATGGGGGAGAAACAGAAGAGGAAGAGTAGTACCAGTGAGTTCACCTCTAAATTTCATAAGAAAAGGGCATTTTATAGCCGTCTATCCTAGTTAGAAGTAATGAAACATTTTCCTAAATGGGAAATCATGTCATCTGTCATGCTTGAGTAGGCTTAATCTAAAGAGAAAGAAAGTATTTCATATGTTTTTATGAGGAAATTTGAAAAAAAAAACAATGACTAACCATCTGGTACATTTTAAAAATCTGCTCCGAAATGTATATTTTACATATTTTCTGGATTGCCTTATTTTACTGCCAAGCATCCCTGCAGAGATCCCTGTTTCAGAGGTCTGCGTCCACATGTCCAGATGATTGCTAAAAGAGGACAAAAGAGTCTCCCCCCGCACCCCTGCAACTGGTATTCTGACCACACTTTTTCCAGAATGCTTAACAAAAGAGAGTCTCAAACTAGGACTTATACATCTAAACTATTCATGGATAACTCATGTGTGGGAAGGCAAGCCCTTGAATCTGAAACAGTTCATTTTCTGAGTGTACTGCTTTCCTTCTACAGAGGGGTCAAAATTTACATAATGATGATGTAGATGGGGGAAAAATATAAGAAAAATTTTATTTTGTATAAGTGATGTTCCTTTGATTTTGATCTTTATACCTGAAAATGGTGGAAAAAACTTCAATTTCTAAAGTAAAGCTATCTCAGTTTTATGTTTTGGTGATTTAAAGTTCAAACTCTTCATTATTGTTATTTCTCCTCTCTCAAAGGTCCATCCTCCTTTCCAAAGTGGGCTCCAGGTGTAAGGGAAGGTGTGGGTGGCCTCAGGGCCACAGGGAGGAGCCTGTGTCTTTTGGGGCTTTCCTGGAAATTTCCCTTGATCTGACTAGTGAGCCACTGATATCTGTTGAGTGTGGCTTGTCCTGTCCAGCTGTTTGTGTGTTGTGTGCTAACTATTGCTGCTGCTCCTGGATTTTTCCACCCTATGGATTCAGGACCAGCTACATAATTTGTGAAGCCCCATGCAAAATAAAAGTATGGGGTTCCTTGTTCAAAAATTGTTCCGTGTTCAGAAATTATGCAAAATTTCCCGAAGGCTACAACAGAGCATTAAACCAAGAAAGGGACCCTTCTGAGCACAAGGTTCTTTTAAAATTCTCTATTGTACCTACTCTCCAGAGAAACTCCAGAGCAACTGGTCTGGCAAAGAGACGCTGTTAAGTCCTTCGGAGATCAGAGAGGAAGAAAAGCTGAATGGTAGAAGACGGATTCTTATTTTTAATGGGGAAGATGAAAACATGGATGCACGTTAATGAGTCTCGTCCTTGACACATGCTTTGTTGCTGAATTCTTACTTGTTAAGCTTGTCAATGGTTGCTGCATCTCTGAGTCTCTAAACCAAGATCCCTATAATTTGCTTTATCTTTTTGCAGAGGTTAGCATCCTCTTATTGAGATGGCTGACTTTCTCCATGTTGTCTTAACAAAAGCCTTTATAGAAAGTGTTTTTGTCCTTTTGCATTCCAGTTGGACATGGATTTTCCATTTTTTGAGTGTCCTGGCACATATCTACATATCTAGATACATATCTATCTATCTATCTATCTATCTTGATAGATATATATATGACTTTAATATTGACACAATCAAAATCCCTCTCTCTGCAGCCACCCCTACATGCTCTCAACTTACAACAGTGCCTTAAAACATTAAGCTTTTTTTTCCCAGCAAAGGAAACCATAAACAAGACCAAAAGACAGCCCTCAGAATGGGAGAAAATATTTGCAAATGAAGCAACTGACAAAGGATTAATCTCCAAAATTTACAAGCAGCTCATGCAGCTCAATAACAAAAAAACAAACAACCCAATCCAAAAATGGGCAGAAGACCTAAATAGACATTTCTCCAAAGAAGATATACAGACTGCCAACAAACACATGAAAGAATGCTTAACATCATTAATCATTAGAGAAATGCAAATCAAAACTACAATGAGATATCATCTCACACTGGTCAGAATGGCCATCATCAAAAAATCTGGAAACAATAAATGCTGGAGAGGGTGTGGAGAAAAGGGAACCCTCTTGCACTGTTGGTGGGAATGTAAATTGATACAGCCACTATGGAGAACAGTATGGAGGTTCCTTAAAAAACTAAAAATAGAACTACCATACGACCCAGCAATCCCACTACTGGACATATACCCTGAGAAAACCATAATTCAAAGAGTCATGTACCACAATGTTCATTGCAGCTCTATTTACAATAGCCAGGACATGGAAGCAACCTAAGTGTCCATCGACAGATGGATGGATAAAGAAGATGTGGCACATATATACAATGGAATATTACTCAGCCATAAAAAGAAACGAAATTGAGTTATTTGCAGTGAGGTGGATGGACCTAGAGTCTGTCATACAGAGTGAAGTAAGTCAGAAAGAGAAAAACAAATACCGTATGCTAACACGTATATATGGAATGTAAGAAAAAAAAAAAAAGGTCATGGAGAACCTAGGGGTAAGACGGGAATAAAGACACAGACCTACTAGAGCATGGACTTGAGGATATGGGGAGGGGGACGGGTAAGCTGTGACAAAGTGAGAGAGTGGTATGGATATATATACACTACCAAATGTAAAATAGATAGCTAGTGGGAAGGAGCCGCATAGCACAGGGAGATCAGCTAGGTGGTTTGTGACCACCTAGAGGGGTGGGATAGGGAGGATGGTAGGGAGGGAGACGCAAGAGGGAAGAGATATGGGAACATATGTATATGTATAACTGATTCACTTTGTTATAAAGTAGAAACTAACACGCCATCGTAAAGCAATTATACTCCAATAAAGATGTTAAAAACAAACAAACAAACAATGACTCACATAGGAAAAGTGAACACCAAATCCCAGGATATGAGCACCCCTTTAAAGTTCGAAATAGGTAGTTTAGAGCAAATTAAAGGAATTCTTCAGCCAACAATGAAAAGCAAATTTATCCACCTCAAGTTACCCCACAAGAAGTAATACAGGCAGAAAATGTAAATATATTTTAAAAATAAATGAATGCTGGAGTTCACTTTTTTAAAAAAAAACAAAACAACAAAAAAAAACATTAAGCTTTAATATTTACATTCTTTTAGCACTATATCTTCAGTGTGGAGTGGAAAGCATTTCCTTGGGGCAGAAATAATATTTTGTTTGTATGAGGGCTAGTGCATTAAAGCTAATTCATTAAGTATTCAAAATCCAAGTGAATGCTAATGGATTAGCAATATGAATGCCCCATATTGCTTTTTTAAGAAAAGAAATATATTTATGCTTTAAATCCATTAGAACATAATAAAATCAGATTAGAAATTAGAACATTATTAAATTTAATTCTAGTGTATTGTATAGTATATTCTATATTGTGTAGACATATACTTAAGGAGTTGAAATAAGAGTTCAAATATTTCAATTGAAAATTAGGTGGAAATTTAGCATAACATTGGCTGACACTTTAAAAAAAATTAGATGACTAATCAGTCCCAAATCGTATCTTATGCTAATAGTATCTTATCCAGTGTATAAAAATCAGGTCAAGGTCTCACTACTAAGGGACAATGGTTCTGTGTTAAATTAAGAAAATATCTTTATTTTGCAGTTCACTAGTTACCTGCAACAGAGAGAAAAATAAGGTGGCCATCTACCCTGTTTGATTTGTCAGCAGCTAACAGCAGCTTCTTAATACTATAATTTGCATTCCATGCAGAGGCTGCTGATTGTGGTATTTCTGGGGGAAGGGCAAAAGTCTTCTATTGAACAGACGCATTTGAAAAGATGTGCTCATGTATAGTTGAAAGAAGATTATCGCCAGAGGTTGGGCTTGTAGATTTTAAAAAGTCAGTCATCATCAATATTGTTACAATTAGAAATATGATTGAAAATTTCCAGATTTTCCCTTTACTCACCCTTCATACGCTTTTATTTTGTCTACATCTTAGTGGAATAGGAGCACATTCCAATTTTATAATCTATTCCTGTGATTCCTTTGTAATGTTTCTTAAATCTGAGCCTTTCTCTCTCTCTCCCCACCATCCATGTTTAGGTTCCTGTTGCTTCAGTCCTCCATAATTAAAAACCTCTTTATTTGTCTTCTTGTCTTTACTCTTAGGCTTATCTAATTTATCTCATACACGGCTGCCATATTAATTTCTGAAAATGACACTGGAGTACACTATTCTTACACTCAAAGACCTTAAAGAAGTCCCAGAGCCTAGAGAATAAAGCCCAACTTTCTCATTCTGGCATTTAGTCCCTGCACAATTGGGTTCCAACCTCCTCTTCAACCTGTCCTCGCACTGGTCCTTCCAAGGAATCTGTCTTTTTCATTTCACATAGGCCAGTGGACAGCGACCCAAGTATGCTTCTATCCTCACGTGTGTATGTGCTCACTGTATTTTCATCACCTAAAACGCTGTCCCACCATCTCACCACTTACCCAAGTTATTGCCAGTCTTCAGAGTCATGACGGCATACGTTTAAAAAACCAACATACCTGTTATCTCATGTAGTTGAAAAAAAGATTGACAGAGCAGAGAGAACTTAGGCTGACTGTGAAGACTGGCATTAGCAGTTGGACAGGGAGACAACTCCTCTAGGTTGTCGCAAAGCACTGAGCTGATCTCCCTGTGCTATGCTGCTGCTTCCCACTAGCTATCTATTTTACATTTGCTAGTATATGTATGTTGATGCTACTCTCACTTTGCTCCACCTTCCCCTTCTGGCCCGTGTCCTCAAGTCCATTCTCATTGTCTATGTCTTTATTCCTGCCCTGCCACTAGTTTCATCAGTACCATTTTTTTTTAATTCCATATATATGCATTAGCATACGGTATTTGTTTTTCTCTTTCTGACTTACTTCACACTGTACGACACACTCTAGGTCCATCCACCTCACTACAAATAACTCAGTTACTTTTGTTTTATTCCCTATTCCCACTGCTTTGGAAGTTATATACACTGTAGCTCTTTGAGTGATCGCTCAAAAACTTTTAATATGCCTACTTAAGTTACTAAAGTTTAAATTTAATATCCCTACTCTCTTCATGAACAACGAAGTAATTTCAGAATTCTTTAAACATGATTATATCCTTTCCATGTTCTATACTATTATTATCCAGTATTTTAGTTGTCACCTATTTTTATATCACCCAAATCTATTGTCTTTTTTCTTCAAATCTATTGTTTTACATAATCTATAAAATCTCTATAGTTTTGCCTTGTTATTGATTTTAATTTAGTTGCACTGTGGCCAGGGAACATGGACTTTATTATAATGATTCTTTGATATTTAATAAGATTTGCTTTTGGCCCATTATGTGGCTAATTTTCATAAAGTATCTCTATGTCTAAACTGCTATATGCAGAGTTCTATATATGTCAGTCAAATCAAACTTGTTTATAGTTTTCTTCCAATCTTCTATTGTCTTACTCATTTTCTGTCTGCTTTATCTATCAATTTCTGAGAGAGGTATATTAAAATTGCTTACTACTGCGGTGGATTTGTCAATTTCTCCTTGCCGGTTTGTCAGATGTTTGCCTCATGCTTGTTGAGATTAGGTACTTACAAGTTTAAAATTGATAAATCTTCCTCATGAATCAAAACTTTTATTATTATATATTAACTTTTCTTTATTCCTAAATTTTTTTTAAATTATTTTTTTCTGGTATTAATCTAGCTTTCTTCTGTCTAATATTTGAGTGATATATTCTTTTTCTAGCCTTTTATTTTAAGTATTTCTGAGTCCTTATGTATTATGTGATTTTTTGTATATAGCCTAAAGGTGAATTTATTTTTAACCCAATTTTACAATTTCTGCTTATTAACTGAATAGTTTAGACCATTTACACTTATTATTACTTATACTTTTAATACGTCTCATCTTACTTTTTTGCTTCATATTTTATTATTTCTTTTCTGCCACTATTGAATCCTTAGAGTTTTTGTTTGTTTTATTCCCTATTCCCACTGCTTTGGAAGTTATATACACTGTAGCTCTTTGAGTGATCGCTCAAAAACTTTTAATATGCCTACTTAAGTTACTAAAGTTTAAATTTAATATCCCTACTCTCTTCATGAACAATGAAGTAAATTCAGAATTCTGAAAACATGATTATATCCTTCCCATGTTCTATATTATTGTTATCCAGTATTTTAATTGTCACTTATTTTTATATCACCCAAATCTATTGGTTTTTTTCCTTCAAATCTATTGTTTTACATAATCTGTTGAGATCTAGCCACATATTTGCCAGATTCTTTATTCACTACTCCTAGCATCTCAGATTTTCCTCCTGAGATCATGTTTCTTCCTTCTGAAGTATATCTTTTATTTTATACAACTTTATTGAAGTATAATTGCTTCACAATGCTGTGTTAGTTTCTCTTGTACAGCAAAGTGAATCAGCCATATGCATACATGTATCCTCATATACCCTCCTTCTTGAACCTCCCTCCCACCCTCCCTATCCCACCCCTCTAGGTTGTCACAAAGCACCGAGCTGATCTTCCTGTGCTATGCTGCTGCTTCCCACTAGCTATCTATTTTACATTTGCTAGTGTATGTATGTCGATGCTACTCTCACTTCGCTCCACCTTCCACTCTGGCCCGTGTCCTCAAGTACATTCTCAGTGTCTACGTCTTTATTCCTGCCCTGCCACTAGTTTCATCAGTACCATTTTTTTTTTTAAATTCCATATATATGCATTAGCATACAGTATTTGTTTTTCTCTTTCTGACTTACTTCACACTGTACGACACACTCTAGGTCCATCCACCTCATTACAAATAACTCAGTTTCGTTTCCTTTTATGGCTGAGTAATATTCCATTTTATATATGTGCCACATCTTCTTTATCCATCCATCTGTCAATGGACACTTAGGTTGCTTCCATATCCTGGTTGTTGTAAATAGAGCTGCAATGATCATTGTGGTACATGACTATTTTTAAATTTTGGTTTTCTCAGGGTATATGCCCAGTAGTGGGATTGCTGGGTATGGTAGTTCTATTTTTAGTTTTTTAAGGAACCTCCATACTGTTCTCCATAGTGGCTGTATCAATTTACATTCCCACCAACAGTGCAAGAGGGTTCCCTTTTTTCCACACCCTCTCCAGCATTTATTCTTTGTAGATTTTTGGTGATGGCCATTCTGACTGGTATGAGGTGATACCTCATTGTAGTTTTGATTTGCATTTCTCTAATGATTAATGACGTTGAGCATCCTTTCATGTGTTTGTTGGCAATCTGTATATCTTCTTTGGAGAAATGTCTATTTAGGTCTTCTGCCCATTTTTGGATTGGGTTGTTTGTTTTTTTGATATTGAGCTGCATGAGCTGCTTGTAAATTTTGGAGATGAATCCGTTGTCACTTGCTTCATTTGCAAATGTTTTCTCCCATTCTGAGGGTTGTCTTTTCGTCTTGTTTACGTTTTCTTTTGCTGTGCAAAAGCTTTTAAGTTTCATTAGGTCCCAGTTGTTTATTTTTGTTTTTATTTCCATTTCTCTAGGAGGTGGGTCAAAAAGGATCTTGCAGTGATTTATGTCATAGAATGTTCTGCCTGTATTTTTCTCTAAGAGTTTTATAGTGTCTGGCATTACATTTAGGTCTTTAATCCATTTTGAGTTTACTTTTGTGTATGGTGTTAGGGAGTGTTCTAGTTTCATTCTTTTACATGTAGCTGTCCAGTTTGCCCAGCACCACTTTTTGAAGAGGCTGTCTTTTCTCGATTGTATATTCTTGCCTCCTTTATCAAAAATAAGGTGATCATGTGTGCGTGGGTTTATCTCTGGGCTTTCTATCCTATTCTATTGATCTGTATTTCTGTTTTCATACAAGTACCATACTGTCTTGATTACTCTAGCTTTGTAGTATAGTCTGAAGTGTGGGAGCCTGATTCCTCCAGCTCCGTTTTTCTTTCTCAAGATTGCTTTGGCTATTCGGGACCTTTTGTGTTTCCATACAAATTGTGAAATTTTTTGTTCTAGTTCTGTGAAAAATGCCATTGGTAGTTTGATAGGGATTGCATTGAATCTGTAGATTGCTTTTCATAGTATAGTCATTTTCACACTGTTGATTCGTCCAATCCAAGAACATGGTATATCTCTCCATCTGTTTTTAGCATTGTTAATTTCTTTCATCAGTGTCTTATACTTTTCTGCATACAGGTCTTTTATCTCCTTAGGTAGGTTTATTCCTAGGTATTTTACTTATTTTGTTGCAATGGTAAATAGGAGTGTTTCCTTCTTTCTTTTTCAGATTTTTCATCCTTAGTGTATAGGAATGCCAGAGATTTCTCTGCATTCATTTTGTTTCCAGCCACTTTAAAAACTCAGTGGTTAGATCTAGTAGTTTTCGGATAGAATCTTTGGATTCTCTATGTATAGTATCATGTCATGTGCAAACAGTGACAGTTTACTTCTTCTTTTCCGATATGGATTTATTGCTTTTTCTTCTCTGATTGCTGTGGCTAAAACTTCCAAAACTATGTTGAATAAGAGTGGTGAGAGTGGACAACCTTGTCTTGTTCCTGATCTTAGAGGAAATGGTTTCAGTTTTTCACCATTGAGAATGATGTTGGCTGTGGGTTTGTCATATATGGCCTTTATTATGTTGAGGTAAGTTCCCTCTATGCCTACTTCTGGAGGGTTTTTATCATAAATGGGTGTTGAATTTTGTTGATAGCTTTCTCTGCATCTATTGAGATGATCATATGGTTTTTCTCCTTCAGTTTTTTAATATGGTTTATCACGTTGATTGATTTGCGTATATTGAAGAATCCTTGCATTCCTGGAATAAACCCCACTTGATCATGGTGTATGATCCTTTTAATGTGCTGTTGGATTCTGTTTGCTAGTATTTTGTTGAGGAGTTTTGCATCTATGTTCATCAGTGATATTGGCCTGTAGTTTTCTTTCTTTGTGACATCCTTGTCTGGTTTTGTTATCAAGGTGATGGTGGCCTCGTAGAATGAGTTTGAGAGTGTTCCTCCCTCTGCTATATTTTGGAAGGGTTTGAGAGGGATAGGTGTTAGCTCTTCTCCAAATGTTTGAAAGAATTTGCCTGTGAAGCCATCTGGTCCTGGGCTTTTGTTTGTTGGAAAATTTTTAATCACAGTCTCAATTTCAGTGCTGTGATTGGTCTGTTTATATTTTCTATTTCTTCCTGGTTCAGTCTTGGAAGGTTGTGCTTTTCTGAGAATTTGTCCATTTCTTCCAGGTTGTCCATTTTATTGGCATATAGTTGCTTGTAGTAATCTCTCATGATCCTTTGCATTTATGCAGTGTCAGCTGTTACTTCTCGTTTTTCATTTTAATTCTATTGATTTGAGTCTTCTCCCTTTTTTTCTTGATGAGTCTGGCTAATGTTTTTTCAATTTTGTTTATTTTCTCAAAGAATCAGCTTTTAGTTTTGTTGGTCTTTGCTTTTGTTTCCTTCATTTCTTTTTCATTTATTTCTGATCTGATCTTTATGATTTCTTTCCTTCTGCTAACTTTGGGGGGTTTTTGTTCTTCTTTCTCTAATTGCTTTAGGTGTAATGTTAGGTTGTTTATTTGAGATGTTTCTTGTTTCTTCAGGTAGGATTGTATTGCTATAAACTTCCCTCTTAGAACTACTTTTGCTGCATCCCATAGGTTTTGCCTTGTCATGTTTTCATTGTCATTTGTTTCTAGGTATTTTTTTACTTCCTGTTTGATTTCTTCAGTGATCTCTTGGTTATTTAGTATTGTATTGTTTAGCCTCCATGTTTTTTAAATTTTTTACATATTTTTTCCTGTAATTGATATCTAGTCTCATATTGTTGTGGTTGGAAAAGATACTTGACACAGTTTCCATTTTCTTAAATTTACCATGGCTTGATTTGTTACCCAGATATGATCTATCCCGGAGAATGTTCCATGAGCACTTGAGAAGAAAGTGTATTCTGTTGTTTTTGGATGGAATGTCCTATAAATATCAGTTAAGTCCATCTTGTTTAATGTATCATTTAAAGCTTCTGTTTCCTTATTTATTTTCATTTTAGATGATCTGTCTTTTTGTGAAAGTGGGGTGTTAAAGTCCCCTACTATGATTTTGTTACTGTCAGTATCTCCTTTTATGGCTGTTAGCATTTGCCTTATGTATTGAGGTGCTCCTATGTTAGGTGCATAAATATTTACAATTGTTATATCTTCTTCTTGGATTGACCCCTTGATCATTATGCAGTGTCCTTCTTTGTCTTGTATAATAGTCTTTGCTTTAAAGTCTATCTCATCTGATATGAGAATTGCAACTCCAGCTTTCTTTTGATTTCCATTAGCATGTTATAACTTTTTGCATCCCCTCACTTTCAGTCTGTATGTGTCTCTAGGTCTGAAGTGGGTCTCTTGTAGACAGCATATATATGGGTCTTGTTTTTGTATCCATTCAGCGAGTCTATGTGTTTTCGTTGGAGAATTTACTCCATTTACATTTTAGGTAGTTATCGATATGTATGTTCCTATTACCCTTTTTTAATTGTTTTGGGTTTGTTATTGTAGGTCTTTTCCTCTCTTGTCTTTCCTGCCTAGAGAAGTTCTTTTAGCATTTGTTGTAAAGCTGGCTTGGTGTTGCTGAATTCTCTTAGCTTTTGCTTGTTTGTAAAGGTTTTAATTTCTCCGTCAAATCTGAATGAGATCCTTGCTGGGTAGAGTAATCTTGGTTGTAGTTTTTTCCCTTTCATCACTTTAAATATGTCCTGCCACTCCCTTCTGGCTTGCAGAGTTTCTGCTGAAAGGTCAGTTTTTAACCTTATGGGGATTCTCTTGTTTGTTATTTGTTGTTTTTCCCTTGCTGCTTTTAATATTTTTTCTTTGTAATTAAATTTTGAAAGTTTGATTAATATGTGTCTTGGCGTGTTTCTCCTTGGATTTATCCTGTATGGGACTCTCTGTGCTTCCTGGACTTTATTGACTCTTTTCTTTCCTATATTAGGAAAGTTTTCAACTATGATCTCTTCAAATATTTTCTCACTCCCTATCTTTTTCTCTTCTTCTTCTGGGACCCCTATAATTCGAATGTTGGTGCGTTTAATGTTGTCCCAGCGGTCTCTGAGATTGTCCTCAATTCTTTTTTCTTTATTCTACTCAGCAGTAATTTCCGCTATTTTATCTTCCAGGTCACTTATCCATTCTTCTGCCTCAGTTATTCTGCTATTGATTTTTTCTAGAGAATTTTTAATTTCACTTATTGTGTTGTTCATCATTGTTTGCTCTTTAATTCTTCTAGGTCCTTGTTAAACATTTCTTATACTTTCTCCATTCTGTCCAAGATTTTGGATCATCTTTACTATCATTACTCTGAATTCTTTTTCAGGTAGACTGCCTATTTCCTCTTCATTTGTTTGGTCTGGTGGGTTTTTACCTTGCTCCTTCCTCTGCTGCATATTTTTCTGTCTTCCCTTTTGGCTTAACTTACTGTGTTTGGGGTCTCCTTTTTGCAGGCTGCATGTTCGTAGTTCCCGTTGTTTTTGGTGTCTGCTCCCAGTGCGTACGTTGGTTCAGTGGCTTGTGTAGGCTTCCTGGTGGAGGGGACTGATGCCTGTGTTCTGGTGGGTGGTGCTGGATCTTGTGTTTCTGGTGGGCAGGGCTGCGTCTGCTGGTGTGTTTTGGAGTGTCTGTGAGCTTAGTACGATTTTAGCCAGCCTGTTTGCTAATGCGTGGGGCTGTGTTCCTCTCTGGCTAGTTGTTTGGCATGGGGCGTCCAGCACTGGAGCTTGCAGGCCATTGGATGGATCTGGGTCTTAGCATTGAGATGGAGATCTCTGGAAGAGCTCTTGCTGATTGATATTATGTGGGGCCAGGAGGTCCCTGGTGGTCCAATGTCCTGAACTCGGCTCTCCCGCCTCAGAGGCTCTGGCCTGACACCAGGCCAGAGCACCAAGACCCTGTCAGCCACAGGGCTCAGAAGAAAAGGGAGAAAAAGAGAAAGAATAAATAAATAAATAAATAATTAAAATAATTAAAATAACAAAAATAAAAAGTAATAAAAAAAAGAAAAGAGGAAACAAACCAATAAACAAATCCACCAATGATAACAAGTGCTAAAAACTATACTAAGATAAACATAAAAATCAGAAACAAGTCAGTCGCAGACAGCACACCCCAAGTCTACAGTTGCTCCCAAAGTCCACCGCCTCAATTTTGGGTTGATTCTTTGTCTATTCAGGTATTCCACAGATGCAGCATACCTCAAGTTGATGGGGGGATTTAATCCACTGCTCCTGTGGCAGCACAGAGAAATTTCCCTCTCTCTTCTTTGTTCGCATAGCTCCTGGGGTTCAGCTTTGGTTTTGGCTTCACCTCTGTGTGTAGGTTGCCCTCAGGCTTCTGTTCCCATCCAGACAGGACAGCATTAAAGCAGCAGCTAATTAGGGGGCTCTGGTTCACTCAGGCCAGGGGGGTGGGAGGGGTATGGTTGTTATAATTGGAATGTGGGTGAGCCTGCGGTGGCAGAAGACATAACGTTGTAACAGACAATAAAAAAAAGTTTTTTAAATATAATCTATTTAGATAACACTTAAACTAGATTATAAGCTCTTTAAGGACAATCTTCTTTTCTTGTACATTTCATAAACTGTATCACATTGATATGGCAGGTACCCAATACATACTTTTTGGGGAAATGAATGAACACATACTTTCTCAGTACATCCTGAGCGATGTATCATAGAAATTCATATCTAGAGACTATTTTGAAAGTGAGTTTTAAATCCATAAATGAAACTGACTTAGCCTTAATGGCCTATCATTTCAAAGAGTTTTAGTACTTAGTGACCATTTAATGTATGGATTATTGACCTGTTCATTCATATTGCAGATGCTTTGAGCTGTCCAAGTCTGCCAACAGAAATCTGTTTTACAGACTTCAAGATAAATGACTTAGTAGTCTTTAATGATTGCTGTTATGGATGGCTGTGCCCTTAATTGATAGTTTAGCAGATTAACAGCTCGCTGGATGGATTATTTCACACTTCTGTGCATTTTATGGAATGAATGTATCTCTAATGGTTCAAGTCAAATCAAACAAACATTTGCTGAACTTCCACTAGGGCAAAACACTTTGTCTAATACCTAGACAATGGGGGTAGCGTGGAGGTGGGAATTAACTTTAAAAACACACATCAACAGCAACAAAATGTATGCAAAAGAAAGGTCAAAATAACATGGTAGGCATCTATAATGGATGCTTTCCATGAAGATTGGCCAGTTTATATCAATGCAGTACTAATAAGAAATGATATCAAAATTATTATTCTAAGAATTTCTAAAACATATTCAGAGTGTTTGTGTAGGCACATTTGATTGTGCTAAGAGTTTCTTAGTGAATATTATTGTTTATAAAACATGAAATTAAGAGACACATTAACAGCATTTGAGTAATTAAGAGATGTGTTAGCAGCAGCAACAGTGGCAGTGGTAATCATGGCCATGGTTAAAACAAAAACAAAAACAAAATACTTGTTAGATATCATCCTGGGTATTCTTTCTTCTTGGCTAGTAATGTCAAGTCAAAGTAAGGATTTGTTGATAATAGGAAGAGGTGGACTCCTGTCTATTCATGAGATAGTGTGTAATGTTTAAGAGTATGGGTATTTTTACCAAACAGACCTCATTTTGAATCTCTAATTTTTTGGTTAGGCAGAATATAAAGCTATATAAGTAATTGAACCTCTCTGCAGTTTGGTCATTTATGAAATTGGTGTAATAATTACTTTGCCATGTAGTTACTTCAGCATGTAGTTATAAGTGCCTGGCATATACTTTGAGTAGCTTTGCATACTCAAAGTGTTCAATAAATAGTAATAATTATTATTCTAGTTATTTTATTAGTTGCAAATTTATGTGTCTGCCATGACTGTAAAAATCTAGCAATGCCATTTACCGTTAGGGAAAAAGTGTTGGAAAAGTCAATGTGAACTTTGATGACAAAGTGGACTTAGGGTGCAGCTAGGAAATTAGACTGGGGAAAGACAGGCTGTCTGTATGACAAGTTGGTGAAAACAAGAGATAGAAAACTGTGGTTGTAGAAATTCCATGTTGGTAATTGTGGAAAGAAAGGGAGGCTTATCACTGTGGTGTTCTCCATTGAGCTCATGAAGACTGCTTGTTAAATCTAATTTAAAAGAGAGAAATATTACCAGAAAGCACACTGGAATTTGCTCTTTTCAGCTTGACATTTCCGATAGAAATAATTACAACTGCATTTTTTTTTTTTTTTTTTTAATTTTTATTGGAGTATAGTTGATTTACAATGCTGTGTTAGTTTCTGCTGTACAGCAAAGTGAATCAGTTATACAGAAACATATATCCACTCTTTTTTAGATTTTTTTTCCCATGTAGGTCATCACAGAATATTGAGTAGAGTTCCCTGTGCTATACAGTAAGTCCTTATTAGTTATCTATTTTATGTATAGTAGTGTATATATGTCAATCCCAATCTTCCAATTTATCCCCCCTGCACCTTTTCCCCCAGTAACCATAAGTTTGTTTCCTACACCTCTGACTCTATTTCTGTTTTGTAAATAAGTTCATTTGTACCTTATTTTTAGATTCCACGTAGAACTATATATGATCTTTGTCTGACTTACTTCACTTAGTATGATCATCTCTAGGTCCATCCTTGTTGCTGCAAATGGCATTATTTCATTCTTTTTTACAGCACAACTGCATTTTAATATCTGAAAAATATTTCAGGTAAGAAAGGGTGATCTTGCACTGAGGAGGATAATAGATGTGAAGTTTCTCTGGAAAAATTAAGAAACACTATGCAAGCATATGATATGATTATTGTCCTTCCTAGCACCTGTGCGTACATGTATATGTGTGTATATGTGTGTGTGTGTGTGTGTATATATATACACACACATATACACACATATACATACATATATATGTGTGTGTGTGTATATATATATATGTGTATATATATATGTATGGCTTCCCAATCAAGACTTAGTTTTCTTGACTCTTTGGCCTTCCTGAATGTTATGGCAATTTACTGGAAGTTCAGAGGTCAGAGAAATTCATCTGGTGCAGAAAGCAAAATGAAGAAAGACTTTATTCCCTTATTAATGCATTTGCTTACATAAAATGGAAATGCTTGATAAATACAAATAAATCTTGGAGGGAGAGTTAGCAGAGTGACAAAAACAAGTTTTCCTCATGTTTGTTAAAGGTGCATTTTGGGTGCAGCAGAGGAGCCCATTTACAGGCTCTGGGCTTCACTGCCTCTCACCCAAAGCGGGAGCTATGAGTCCAGGTTGGCTCTAACATTTCAACTCCAGTGTCAGCTTACATTTCCCATTAGACAGGGTAGCCTGTGATTCAATGCCAGTAGCCTGCCCCTGGAGGCATGGTTAATGAGGTTTGAAGTTTCATTTAAATTTTCTTTTCAAAATCCTTTTCTTTCCATGAGGATGGAAGTTAAGAGTTTCCAGATAGGCTTAGCCGGAGTGCATTCCACTTCTCTGAGAAGTTTAAGAGTGGTGAAGGAAATGTGGGTAGGAAGGTAGGAGCCATGTCTGACTTAACTGCCCCATTGCTACCTGCTGAGATGTTTCTTGGGCAGGTACCAATTTGCCTTAGGCATTTAGAGGGCTTATTTCTTCAGGTGGGCTGGTCCATTATCTCCTCAGGCACAAGCCTACTTTCCATTAGTGCTGATGTGAAGGTGTGCTCTCTGAAACCTGCTTTTTGATCCTTCCTCCCCTTGTCCTCCTTTCCCCTCTAGATGGCTCCAGGAATTTATATCAACTTTGTGGTGACCACCTTTCTGATCCATGATTTCCGATTTAAGCCACCGGCAGTGTACTCATCCTATTTAAAACATTGGAGATGGACTTCCCTGGTGGCGCAGTGGTTGAGAGTCCGCCTGCCGATGCAGGGGACACGGGTTCGTGGCCCGGTCCGGGAAGATCCCACATGCCGCGGAGCGGCTGGGCCCGTGCTCCATGGCCGCTGAGCCTGTGCGTCTGGAGCCTCTACTACGCACCGGGAGAAGCCACAACAGTGAGAGGCCCGCGTACCGCAGAAAACATTGGAGATAATTAAAGGTACCATTTGGTTCTTAATTAAAAGCATCCTCTTTGCCTGACCTAGCCCTTCACGTAAACTTGGAGATATATGCTTCCTACTGTGTCCCTGCTCTCAACATGGCCAGTTGGGAAAGAGAAGATAAATGTGGGAAATCCCTTTTCAGAAAGTATATGGACTCCATTTCCTTTTTGTCCCAAATGGGAAAAAGGTAATATCCATGTTTCCCTTTTGAGAAAATGAATGAAGCTATATCCTCTCATCAGTGTAATTGCAGAGTTTTGAGCAAAGATTTTAACTAGACTTAAGGACACCTTTGCTTATCTCTTGTGCTGACATTGTTGCTACCCCAGGTTAAATATCTCTGCCCTTGCATTAATTACCCAGAATCTTCTAATTGAACAGCTCAGATTACAAGGGTTTCGAGAGAGAGCGTTATATATCACCCTTTACCTTCATGTATATAATCATATGTAATCACAAAAGAGCCCCCAAGAGGCATAGAGAGGCCATGCTTCTTTTCTGGTACAATCCTTGCTTAGTGTACCAAAGATTTCACTCTCTTCACTGTTACACAAATATTTGTGAAAGTTACCATTTATTTTTAGGAGTCATTTTGAAGTGTTCCTGAGTTACAATTTTAAATCCAGAGTATAGGTCACTGGCAGAATGCTATTTATATAGCTATAGCTATATCTATATTATAAATAATTTTAGCCCCATTTCTGGTGCTCCTTTAAAATCTCTTAATTTTGTAGACCAGAGCTGCCCAGATCACAGATCTTGAAGCACATCCATCTCTTTCACAGGCAGCCTTTGCTCTTCAAGATCTCTAATTTATGTATTGGAAAAATCCTATTAAACCAGCCTTGACAGGGCAAACAATAGTAATTTGCTTTTTCTGTTGATTGCAAATGTGGCTTCTGGGTTACCTGAGTACTAATAGTTTCTTTTCTTCAGTTTGAGGTGCACTGGGATTTTAAATTTAAAAAGACAATTTAATTTACAGTGCCATTTGTTTTGAAAAGAAAAAATATAATAATCCAGGGAAGCTGGGGATCTCTGAGGTCTTTACACTTGATCTGAATGTGAAGTTACAGTTTGTGGCCAGTATGACTTTTAAAATTAATTTAGAAACAAAGTTAACAACAATGAAGAAACGAAAGAAACACAGTGGAAGGGACCCAGAACAGAAGAAGGATTCTGATTTTGATGTCGGTTTTGTACTGAGCTAATCTTGGGGTTCCAAATTTTTACCAGAAGTCAACTGAGGTGCAAAATCACTCATAAAGCTCACGATTTGGGTGTGGGCTAGTAGAAATTGATGCTCAGAGTATATGGTTAAATGACAATGATTCCCTGAATTTCATATGCTTTGGGATGGTTACTTTTAAAGACTACTGCCCCTGAGGTCAATAATGAGCTCAATAATTTGGTGGAAATTTGGGGTATCAACAGCTTCTGGGTGGTGCAAGTCTGTCTGCCACAACTTAAGCTTGGTGCACTGCTTAAATCAGATCAACACTTGAGTGATGTCAGCCTCAGGGAATGGGAGTCTTGGTCTAGGGGTAGAGGGAGTGAGTTGAGGGAAAGACATATTACCCAGAAGAGGAAGGAAGGAGAGGAAGGAGGAGGATGCAAACACTACTGATATTTGAATAGAAAAATTTAAAGTAGTGATTGTCTACCTAAGAGTAACTTGAGTAAATATTAATAAGTACAGAAGTCTGTAATAGGTACTTTACACTAATAAATGTGATTTTTTTTTTTTTAAAGAAGATGTTGGGGGTAGAAGTTTATTAATTATTTATTTTGGCTGTGTTGGGTCTTCGTTTCTGTGCGAGGGCTTTCTCTAGTGTGGCAAGCAGGGGCCACTCTTCATCACGGTGCGCGGGCCTCTCACTATCGCGGCCTCTCTTGTTGCAGAGCACAGGCTCCAGACGTGCAGGCTCAGTAGTTGTGGCTCGTGGGCCTAGTTGCTCCGCGGCATGTGGGATCCTCCCAGACCAGGGCTCGAACCCATGTCCCCTGCATTAGCAGGCAGATTCTCAACCACTGCGCCACCAGGGAAGCCCAAATTTGATTATTTATTAGTCCTTTTGTCACAATACTTCTGTTGACAATCATAGGAGAATTTCCTCACAGTAATCCTGAATCTTCAAAAATTATATTCAAAGTCATCTTGGCTTAGAAATCCATTGTTTCTATTTGTTTCTCCCTTGATTCTTGGTCTAACCTCCACTTCATGTTTTTGCTAACCAAATTCTGAAAACCATAAAGTGACTCCATCATTTAAGCTCATTATTATTTCCCCACTGCCTGGTCTAGTATCAGGCATATAGTTGGTTGTTGAAATTATTGAATCATTTTGTTTTCAAAGATAAAATAAAAAAGCTCTTGGAGGGCTTCCCTGGTGGCGCAGTGGTTGAGAGTCCGCCTGCCGATGCAGGGGACACGGGTTCGTGCCCCGGTCCGGGAAGATCCCACATGCCGCGGAGTGGCTGGGCCTGTGAGCCATGGCCGCTGAGCCTGCGCGTCCGGAGCCTGTGCTCTGCAACAGGAGAGGCCAGGGCAGTGAGAGGCCCGCGTACCGCAAAAAAAAAAAAAAAAAAAGCTCTTGGAGTACTACCCATCTTTCCATACACAGATGGAATGTCTTGACCTCTTTTTCAATGAGGACTCAGGTTGTTACTCTGTATATATGGCACTGTGTGCATACCTCTTGCTCTTTGATGAGAGACTATCCCCCCCCGCATTACTCTATACCTCTTTAATCTTAGCCTGGTCAGTGCTACTCCATGAGTGATAATGTGTGAAAGATTAAATAGAGTGGAGGAAACAAAGGGAGCTCATGGGCCATTTCATTTGGTGCTTCCCAGTGCCCTCCCTTTACTATGGGTACCAGGGGATGCTTTTACTCAAGGGGACTGCTAACAACTGCCTGGGGCTCAAGTGTTTCTCTGAATTTTATGTAGGTTTAATGCAGATGTTAAGACTGTTCTCTAGAATCTAACAGTGCTGGTCTTACTGCATCTAACCCTAGGAGGAGTGTTCGCATGGTAATAAATAACTTTGCTAGAGAAGAGAGCTGGGAGTTGAGTCCAGAGCATGCTGTTTCCATTCCAGGTCAAATTGTTTTCCTAAAGTAGGGGAAATGTTGTACTGGGAATAAAGTGTCCTCTTAAGTGTTCTCGCCTCTGACAGGAAAAATTCAATTTCCCTGAAAGATATGTCACCTCTTTTCCCTTCCTGAGACTTTAATCTCTGTATCGCAGTGGAAAAAGTGCTGAGGATCAAAGATGCAATACAAATGACTGGGTTACGTTTTGAACCCTACTTGTGTGGTCATCAGAATGTCTGAGACCGCAGGTGGCTGGTGGCAGATGGAGAGCTGTGGGAGTGTTGGAGGAACAGCAGGGAAGCCTGGTGAAATTATCTGAACACAGAATGATGATTCTGATACTGTGTTCTGCCACCAAGCACAGGTTATTAGCTGTAAAAAAAAATCAACTTTCTTTGATAGCGTCTCTATGTCCCTTACCTCTTCTATGAAATTTAGGTGATGGCCAAAGTAACTTCAGACAGTATACTGTGTGGCACATTATGTGTTTGTGGCATTTAGTTGCTCTGGGCATTATAAAATCAATATATTATGATGCTGAAGCCAAATTTCAAACTAGATACTGTATTTTTCCTATCTCCTTTGTAATTTCAATCAGATAAGGTTTTTCGTTTCTTGTCCAACACTGTTTGGTGAGCATTCAGTTTCTTGCAGAAAGCTAAATGTAATATGTGGATATGCTTCAATCTAATCACAACATATTTATTTAGTTCATAATATGTGCCCAGTACCTACAAAGTGTTGTGAAAGGAGCAAACTTTGTTTTAGACACAGTGCTTTTCCTCTCTTACGGAGTTTACTCCTGTATGTTATAATGTTTTTACTCCTTTTTCAATATACGAGCTTATCTTTTTAATGATAAAATTAATATGACTACCTTACCAACAAATCGGAAACAAGAGAAAAAAATATTGTCCACAAAGTTATCACCCTAACAAAAAAACTGCTAGCATTTTGGTGTTTTCTTCCAGCCTTTTTTTCTGGGCATCTGGGTTTTCCCTATAGTTGTTACAGTGTATATATATGTTTATAGCTTCTTTACATTTTACAATATTATGAACATTGTCCAAAATCTTCGCATCTTATTTGTGAAGGGTCTTAATACTCTGAAGAACACATGAGAGATATTCGTTTTAAATAGCCCGTGGTTTTCATAGTTTTAGTGGCAGTGTGAGATGTGAAGAGAACATGGGCTTGCCCAGAAATTGGGCTTGAATGCAAGCTCAAATATTTTTCTCTGTGATCAGAGACAAGCAATTTCTCCTCTCTGAGCCTCAGTTTTCATGTCTATAAATTCTGCCACGTATTTAGTGAATATGTGATCTGTAAATGGTAGCTATTACCATTTAGGCTGTCTCCAATTTTTGTCATTATAAATAATGAAATATGGAGCATCTTTACATATACAGTATAACACTTCCATATTTTGTATTATTTTCTTTGGCTGTAACTCCAAAACAGAATTTCTGGGTTGATCCATTTAACGATTCTTGACTTGCTTTATCACGCTGCTTTCCAAAAGAATTTACTAATTAAAATCACAGTGTCAAGGTATGAGAAAACCTGGTCTCACTTTCTATTTTTCAGATGGACTTTAAAGTCATCTTTTTAAGTCCCTGAAAATCCAATTGAGAGTTTGATTGTAATATTCAGCCTTCCATTTAGGAATGCCATATGCCTGATCATTTATTAAAATATCTTCTATTTTCATAAATGTTTGTATTTTTTCATATAGCCCACTTTTCTCATCCAGAACATGCATTTATGTATCTTATTGCTACTGAGAATATACAAGTATTGTAATAATTATAGATTAAATAATTGTAGATCATTATATTGATATGATTATATCATATGATCTATATTTTCACATTCCTTTAATAGTCATAACCCTATTTTGTTCTGCTTATATATCGTTCTTTTTTTTACATTGAATTATAGTTGATTTACAATACTGTGTTAGTTTCAGGTGTACAGCAAAGCGATTCAGTTTTTTGCAGATTATACTCCATTATAGATTATCACAAGATAATGGCTAGAATTCCCTGTAGTATACAATATATTCTTTTTTTTTTTTTGCGGTACGCGGGCCTCTCACTGTTGTGGCCTCTCCCGTTGTGGAGCACAGGCTCCAGACGCGCAGGCTCAGCAGCCATGGCTCACAGGCCCAGCCGCTCCGCGGCATGTGGGATCTTCCCGGACTGGGGCATGAACCCGTGTCCCCTGGATCGGCAGGCGGACTCTCAACCACTGCGCCACCAGGGAAGCCCTACAATATATTCCTGTTGTTTATCTATTTTTATACATAGTACAGTAGTTTGTATCTGTTAATCCAATACACTTAATCTGTCCCTCCCCATCCCCTTTGGTAGTCATGAGTTTGTTTTTTATGTCTGTGAGTCTGTTTCTGTTCTGTATATACATTCATTTGTATTATTTTTTAGATTCCACATGTAAGTGATATCATACAGTATTTGTCTTTCTCTAACTCTTCATCATTCATCATTCTTCTTTTACCAGTCAGAGTTTCTAAATCAATATAAGTGTGATAGAGATAATCCTACTTATTTAGTTTGAATATGAAAGGAAACACTCTAGGACAACATTTCCCAAACTGGGTTCTGAGGGGACTAGTGCTTTGAACAAAAGAAGGTTGCAATCCATTGAGATCTGTAATTCACACTACCATACTAATGTTTCCAAGACATCCTGTAGTTAGAAATATGTTTAAATTTTGTTCAATTCAGCATTTCCTACACCTATTTGGACAATGAATCCTTATACCTACCCCATCCCGTCCCCATTTTTTTAGAACTGCACATTAACATTTTAGACTTCTGAGGGACTTCCATTTGGGAAGAGATACTATAAAATATATACATGAAATATAATGTTGGGATTAATTTGGAAAAGATTTTGTTAATAATGTTATAGAAGTAACCATTTAGTCCTTTTTAAAAATATCATTAACAGAAATGAATATTAAGTGTCTTTTAAGTATCTATTGAACAATTTAGTTTTTGTTATTTAGCCTACTAATATGATATGATATAATAAAAAGTTCCTCGATATTGAAACTTCTTTAAAATCCTAGGATAATAACTACTTGGAATTGGTGGATTTTTTTTTTAATATACCTTGGATTCTCTTTGCTAATATTTTATAGTATTTAGGATTTTTACTTCTATATTCATAAGTGAAATTGGTCTGTGATTTTAATTTTCGTGTTAACTTCAGGGATATATATTCACTCCATTGAATAATGTGAGTACTTTTCTTTTTCTCAATACAGTAACTGTTTATGTTCAACGTGGGAGTTCTTTGCACCTTGAATGTTTGAAATAATTCCCTGGTTAATGGGCTGAAGCCTTTTATGGGGGTTGTTCTTTAATAACTCTATCAATAATTTCACCAGCATTGCTCTTGTCAGGTTCTCTTTTTGTTGTTAAGTCAGTTTTGGTAATTTATATTTTTCTTCCAGAAAATTGTCTATTTTGCTGAGATTGCCTAATTTATTTCCTTATCATTATCCATAGTGTACTTTATAATTTTCAAGTATTTTCTGTAACTGTTTTTTTTTACCTGTTTTTCTCTTTACTTGTGCTGTTTCTGCCTTTCTTCTTTAAGAGCTATGCTTGACTTTATTAATTAACTCTACTATGTTTCTTTTTTTTTAATTTCTGATTTTATGAGGATTATGTCTTTCTGTTTTCTGAAGCTCCTTGTATTTTTTTCCTAAATTGTTAATTTGATTATTTTTCCCTTTCCCTTTTAAATAATAAGAACCCTTGGCTATAAATTTGCCTATGAGAAGACCTATGAATTCCATAAAGTTTAATGTGTTTTATTACCATTTTGTTGTATCTGAATACGCTCTAATTGTACTACTAGCTGGCCTATTGAGGATCTCAGGAAAAATGCCCTAAATGCGCCTGCTCTGTCATGCGTTACGTTTTCTTTCTCATTTTAACTGCTAGGTCTCATAGGCTTAGATGACTGCTCAGAAGCAAGGTCTACTAAAGTCACTGTCCCTCACATACAAGTTTGACCTCTTATCTGCTCAGAGATGGAAGTGTTACAGCCTTCAAAGTGTCTGTTTAAAGCCACTTTAAATTTATTTAACAAATATTAATAAGAAAATTATTATGTACCAAGCATCATTTTAAGCATTTTGTGAATATTAATTTAATTGATCTCATAACAACCTTGTGCGACAGATATTATTCACCCCTTCAGAGATGGGGAAACTAAGGCACAGAGGCTAGTGAGAGCCAGGACTTGAACCCAGTAGATCTAGCTCCAGAGGCTGCAGTCTGAACCATCAGGTTAAACTGCTCTTCTCTTTTGAAATTCTGCCTGCTTATTCCTACCATACAAATATCTCCATAACTAAGAGAAAAATGTCTCCCTCCATACCTGGTTTAAGATTTTTTAAAAGGTTATAACTGCATGTCACTATAGATTTCAATACCTGTCCCAGGAAAGTAATGAAAAGTGTGAAGAAAATCAGGATGTGCCACCCCAAAATGTGACATCTTGGCATATTGGATATTTTAAGCTAAAGGAATTTGAAAAGGGCAGAAGCAAGGTCTCTCTGACCTTCCACTTCTGCCCCGAAGCAGATCACAAGATCCTCACGTGAGAGGTCCTTCACTATGCCCGGAGGAAAGGAGCATCTTTACCTCAGAGGACAGAGAGACCCTGAGAGGAAGCGCAACAAACAGACCTTGCTGATTCCCCCCACTTAGCTACCCGTAACTCATACCCTTTGTCCTTCCTTGCATGTTCTCCCACGACTTTCCACTCTTCATCAAACCTAGCACAAAACAGCTCAGGCTTAATCATTTTTTCGGAGCTTCCTTAGGATGGCCCCTGTGTCACCTAAAATTTATATTGAATAAATTTGTATGCTTTTCTCCCATTAATCTGTTTATCAGTTAGTTTTTAGGTACAGTCAGGGATCCTAAGAGGTCTGAAGGAAGAGTTTGCCTGTCCTCAAAGGACTCAAAACACACCCCTCTACTCCTCACTGGAATCTCCTTCCCATCATTTCCCTCCGAGCCTTAGCTGCAGTCTACAGGCAAAACCTCTCTGTGTCCATGCCCACGGCCAAGCCAGTCTGAACAGCTGCAGAGCCTAGAATGTTCAGATCATCAAAGTACCCCACCGCTGACAGAGGGTTGAAAGCATGATAGATAATACTGAGAAAGTCCTTGGCGTTACAGCCGGGAGGAATAAAAGATGAGGAAAGATGGACTGGTCTGTATTCTTGGTATTCTGTAGTTTCCATCTCAAACCTATCAAAAAAATCAAAGCAAACTGTGGTCCAGGAGAACAAGTGGTCCCAAGTTTGGAGTGTGAGACTAGGCACCGCTTAAGCGGCTTAGAACAAACACTGGAAACACCGCTGCTGGTCTTGGATCACTCCGCACAGAGGGCCACTGTAAGCAGTTACGCCTGGCAGATCAGCTCCTGTGATTCAGAGAGTCGTCCGTAGGTATTGTTTTTGAGGTTTATGTTTACAAGCTGTTTTCTCTGACCAAGACATCAAAGTACACAAAAAACAGCTCTCTCTTCTGCCTTTTCATTTTTCTTCTGTTTCAGTGGCTCTGAAGGAAATAGTTTATTTCAAAAAGGTAATTCCTAACATCCCTGCCCCCCCAAGTAAATTTTATATACACCTTACAATGTATATTTTATTTCAGAGCATGCCAATATAGCCTTTTAATTCTATAATAAACATACAGAAAATTACCTTTATTTATACAGATTGATTTCCTCCTTGACTCAGTTGTTTTCCAGAAGATAGTTCTATTTTTTTCCCCAGTGAATGAAATTTTCATTTAAGCATATCATTAGTTTTAGTGTGTTGTGGTCAGAGATCATGTTCTATTTTCCCCTGTGTGTTTCCATACACATATCTTTTGTTTTTAGTGCAAGTATTTGATTTAGCAAACACAGACAGCTTTTTTATGAATGGGGCAGTGATCAGAACATCACCCAGATTCAATGGCAGTATATGACATGACATATGTTCACTGTTTCCTATTCAGCTAGTGAAGTTCTGCATCCATTGTGGAGCTGCTATGAGCACACAGATCAGATTTAGACCATAGCGTCTTATCTGTTCCCCAAACAGTTTCATTTTCAGCAGGTCATTTGTTTAATCTGAGGATTTACCTAGTAACAGTATCACCTAGTTACATATCAGCTGTAACATATGGAAACTCATATTTCATAAGGAAAGCATCATATATTAATTGTAAATCATGTCACAATTCTTCGTGTCTTTTTTGTATCTTCATAATAAAGTCACAGAGAAACATTCATCCATTTCAATCAATCAGCCATTTCAATTGCCTCCTTTGGTTCCTCAGGACACCTAATTTCTGAACCAGAGTATTCTATTATAATGGACTAGAATGAGTAAATTTTCCTCCTACGATTCTTCTGGCTCAGGATGAGGACCGACATGATTCCAAAAACGCTTCAGTGCCATTACCCTAGATTAGAGGGTCTCAAACTTTAGCAGGCATTAGAATCACCTAGAAGGCTTGTTAAAACAGTGATTGTTCCATTCCGTTCCCAGAGTTTCTGGTCCGACAGATCAGGGTGTGGCCCAAGAATTCGTATTTCTAACAAATTCCCAAGCGATTTTGAAACTGTTGGTCCCAGTCTACGCTTTGAAAGTCTTAATCTGGGGGGTTATCATTCTCAGACTTGGAAGCACGATTATGTATAGCCAATGCTTTGGCATGCTTTATTCCTGTGGCAGGCGTCATTTGAAATACACGACTCTTGTTCTCTCGAGCACCTGAAAAGAACTTTTCTATACTTAAATCTGTTTTCCTGCTTACAAGAGTGAGATGGACAAAAGGAATGCAGAAATGGCACAGCAAAGACCGGTGCTCCAGAGAAGCCAAACAGAACAAGTAAGAGCATTTAGGGCTGTCCAGGCTTTTGCAGAATTCCTTTGAATCTCTATTGCCTCTGGGTGTGAAACGTTTTTGATGCTCAGATTATATGATTTTTTTTCTATTCTCGACAAGAGAGAAGAATTAAGATTCTTTTGGGAGTCTTCTTGCTTCATTACATGCCAATCATATTTCTTGAACTTCATGGAGAATTAGGAAGGGTTCTCCGTAGTAATCAATTCTGTGTTATCGAGGAGAGACTTTCAGTTTATATGATTAAGACCCTCATTAAACATGTTTAGAAACAGATCTTCCAATCATCCTACGTAGACTGTTTTAGTGTTTATTTATCTTTATATTGATGATGTTCTTTTCCTTATTTTGTACAAAGCCTTAAAATTTAAGCCTATTTTTTTTTCTGATTCCACTTTTCCATAGAGATGGAGATCGGGTTAGTTGTATCCTTGTGGTAATAGAAGCAACAATTAAATTACACTTTTTAAGGCAAAACAAATTAAGATTCTTCAATTTTTTTAGTGAGTCCAGCTCTTAATCCCGTGAATTTTTTTCTTTTTAGTCTTCATCATCTCCTTAAATATTTGTAAGTTGAAAACAACTTTTTAAAATAATAACATGTTCTCTTACTTGCTATGTGTCAGGCACTGTGCTAAGCACTTTACATGTACATAATGATATGTACATCATTACGTGCTTTACCAAATTAATAGATGTGCATTATTGAAACTTCATGGGTTTCTAAAAATTTATTTTGCCTAAAGATTCAGACATTTCTCTGAAGCAAATGGAAATAGTTTTTCCTGGTCATTACTTATTGTTTTCCTATCTTGTAAGGGTTCTCTGGAAATTTATTTTGTTTGCACATTTGTTTTAATATTCTAGTGTTTTCCAATTCTGTCAGCGTTAGTAGCTTCAATGAATCCTGCAATTTACTCTTACATTCAGGGAAGCTCAATGTGCTAATTAAAAGATGCTGATCAGGAGATGTTAAATTTTTTTTAGGATCTCAGTTAAATATAATAACACAAAGATTTCTGACAGAAAAGAACTGGATGATAACAAATATAGAAGCAGGTGGCAGAAATTGTTTAAAAAGATCGCTAGATGTCATTCTAGAAGATTAAGCAAAATAATACTCTCTTGGGCTTCCCTGGTGGCACAGTGGTTGAGAGTCCACCTGCCGATGCAGGGGACACAGGTTCCTGTCCCGGTCCGGGAAGCGGCTGGGCCCGTGAGCCATGACCGCCGAGCCTGCGCGTCCGGAGCCTGTGCTCCGCAACGGGAGAGGCCACAACTGTGAGAGGCCCGCGTACTGCAAAAGAAATAATAATAATAATAATAATAATACTCTCTTGAACAGAAAAGTTTAACCCTTGATAATGATTGGAACTTTTTGTGCCTAACATAGGAGTTTGTTTGTTCATTTGTTCATTCAAGCAATAAACATGAGTAGTCTTTTATTGTTGCAGGTGGTTCTGTGTTGAGGTTGGGGTATAGAGACCCAGTCCTGGTTCTTGTCCTTGAGGGAGAAGGTCCCAAAGGGCAGAGGGAACAGGCAACTCTCACCTCACCCCTGCGCCTCCTGTTCTGAGAAGAATGGCAAGACTTGTGGACTCTTAAAACCCGGAGAAGGGTATTTTTACTCAGGGGTTGTAACTGAGGACAAAAGGGAAATGTCCTCAGGGCAAGATGCTTTTTCCCTAGGGGGCTCACGAGAGGACAGAGTGTGAGGAATCTTGGGAGTTGTGGAGACGAGTGACCGCTGTGTGACTCAGGACCCTTCAGAAGTTCTGTCAGTGCCTTCGGAGGCTCAGAAGGGACCCCTCCCCCAAGCTGGAGCAGGTCCAGGTTTGAGAGCTTAAGAGGCTGACCCAGTCCTAAGTGTGGAGGCAGAATGTGGTCCTGCGCAAACAAGGCTGCGGGCTCGTTGTTGCTTTCTCTTAACAAAACCTCTTTCTACAACCTTTTCCTACTGTGTTTGTTGGGATTACTCTGAAGGATAGAATTTATCAGGTTGGGCAACAGCCTCATCCTCTCGCAAATAAAGCAACTCAAGGTCTTCTGCTACAGACGACTTTGGCAATAGGATCATGTAAATATCCAGTAAATTACCATAGTGTTTTCAGTGATGATACTGTTAAATTTTGAGTAGGAATTCCATTAATTGAACTTCATTGCACTATATAACACAACATAATAAACACAGGATAACATATCATCCCTGTTAAATCCTTGTCAATAAATAAGATTAGAAGAAAAAAACCCTTTATTTTCTCAGTAATATCAAAGTATAAGATTTAACCATATCCGCATCATTAAGGCTCAGTCATAATACATTTCAGGTCTCCCTCTCTCTTTCTGCAATTCTCTTTTGACCACGTTTGACTGAATGCTATTTATAATATTAGGAGTAGACACCTGCTATGTGCCTCTTACATGTGCTCTTATGTATATTACTGCTGAAATTCAAAGAAACTTTGCCAACGTAGATATTATTATCTCTTTTTTACACTGAAATCATAGACATTTGTCGGAGGGGCAGAGGTGGGATTCAAACCCAGGCCCGACAGGTGCCAGAGCTGGGCTCTCCCAGGTGCACAGCCCCTCTGGGGAAGTGCTTTCTGCGGATGTTCACGACACATCTAATTAGGGTCATTGTAAACCATCTTTGACAACTGATGAGATTTCGGATATGGTTGTAGGAATCAAAGGAGTCATTTTATCAGAAAATAAAGCACTTAGAAGGGAGAACAATATATTAAAAGGGGCAATATTTTCCAGGTATTGAGATTTAAATAACCGTTACTCCTCTGTGGCTGTATTTGAGATAGAGTTAGCAGGAATTCAGTAGTGCCAGGAATCAAATTTGACATTTACTTCGGAACCAAAGTATATATGATTCAGTTCCCTTGCCCAAACAGATCAGAATGACAAGTTTTCATGTCCAGCCTAAAGATCGTTTGCCTGCTATCAGCAAAGATTTGTCCAGAATGAGTAGTCTGGGAGATCTAACCTTGCCCCTGCTCGGCAGGCTCCACAGCTCATTGTGTCTCTAAATTCCAAATGCGGCTCAGTTTTTGGCTTTTAGATCCCCCTATGTTGAGTCAGAGGGGTCAGGGAAGTCATTTGGAATGTTTTGTTCCAAATCCCTGCTGCTGTTACTAAGAATAGATGCAAACACAGTGAAGCCGCCGTGCGGGAGCTGGCCTCGATGCTTGCACGGTGGTGGATGGGGCAGGTAGGATAATGCCAAGGATGGTTACCTACCCATGACTTTCCTGGAGACCTGGAATCAGAGTCATGGTCCCCCATCCTCCATCTTATTGCCACCTGGGAGTGCTCTGGACCAAGTGTCATCTGAGCCCAGAGAGAGCATGCCCACATCTTTGTAAGCCTACCCTTTCTTTGTGTTTTTATGTGGGCCAGCCCTTGCATTAACGAGCTAATACTCCTGAGGTAAGGACATCTCGGGAGTCAAGTCACTCCTCTTCAGGTGCACGGATGACTTGGTGGAGGTAATCCTTGAAATAGGACCATTAATATTTTCTTTTTTCAAGGAAGAAAAACAGCATGATAAGGGCTAATAGAACAAGTATCTGAAGATGTTTTGTCTTGTAATATGTGTGCATCACACAAGGTGGCAGAACAAGCATATGGCGATCCTCCAGCTGGAGGTGGGAAGCTGCATTGTCTGCAAGGCAGGATCCGGTCACCAGCCCCTACCTTTGCAGGCTAAGCTGCAGCTGCTGCTTCTCTCTGTGTGTGCTCACACGTTTGTGTTTGAGTAGAGTATGGCACATAGTTTAATAACTTGCCGGCACTCAAATCCTTAGCTTTCTGTGAGAAACTCTGTTAAATGATTAGACCTCATTGGTTTCTTGAAAATAGGCACCGACTCCTGGCTCCGATTTCTATGCCTCCTTTTTGATTGAAAACACAAGCTTACTCTCCATTAGCGTTCTAGTTTAGCTCAAGGGCATCGTAAAAGCTAAGCCATAAGACAGTTTTATAACCTATGATATCAAATTTTAACTTTTTTCTTCTCCATATAGGATGTGAGTATGACGTTAAATATTTATTAAATATTTGTCAAGCTTATTAACTCTGTTTGTTTTTCTCCATAAGGAGAATTAAAAATCCCTGGATTTATTTTTAAATTTAATTGAATGGTTAATACTTAATTTTAATCATTATTAATTCAATTTTTTATGTAGTCATTTTTATGGCTGAATAAAATATTTTACCCGACTCAGGCTTGTGAACAAGGCCATTAGCAATAGACTACCTAGGACTGTCACACCATGCATCAGAAATACTAGAGAACAAATTTATTTGTACTCTTGACCTATTCAGTACAAAGAAATGGGACATCTCTCAAAGTCATGGGGAGAACATTTGATCTCTAGAATAAAAAACAAAAGCTATGCATACGCCTCATTTCTCACATAAAATTTACATCTTAGCCTCAGAAGTTTTAACGGATACAATTTATTTTCCCCAGTTCTTTAGACTATATTAGGATGGACTTTGGGAGGGTAAAATGCTCATTCTCAATAAAGTGGTCAGGTAATTTAGGAAGCTATACCACCAGGGAGACAGGTGACCATGGCTGGTCATCTTTGGTCACTTCTTTCTTCTTCTCTTCCGCTCTGATTACCTTTCCAAGGGCTTTCAGTACTTCCGGGAAGTGCTGTTGGTTCTTGCATCTGTGTCTCTCCTTTCCCTTAGCCTAAATCATCATCCTTATCTCTGGGCCTTTGTACTTAACTGCATCTCATCACTTCCTCCTCCACCTACCAGCTCTGTGCTGGAGCTAGCTCACACTGGCTTGTGAGAGTCGATTTTGCATGTTTTCCCCCCAATTTCAAGTTGATAGTTTGGGATTGGCCATGATATAAATATATGCACACCACAGAAATCAGTGAACACTACAAAAAAGTCAAAGCTTTCCCCTTCTCCCCCTGAGCTAGTTTACCTGCACATTACAGTGTAAGACCATGGATTCAAAGGAATAACTCCAAATTGATTCTGCCAGCCCACCCCCCAACCCCCGAGAATTTGTTGTCAAAGACACATTGTATGAATGTGGTAACTTCCATTAAGAGGGAAATAAATATATTTATTTACAGAACTGATGGCATTCTTGTCCATGTTCAGGAATGCCAGATGTTATGCAGCTGGTGTGTCACTGAAACCATTGTGCATGCAGCAGCTGGGCAGAGATTTGAATGGAAAGTGTCTCCACCTTTAGACCGTGCCAAAAATGACCTCCAAATTATCTAAACACCACACTGAGTTTAGTGAAATGCCCAGCGCTTCTCCAATCTGCTGGCCACTCCCAGGGAGCTCGGCACTATAGAGCAGTACAGAGAATTACAAAGTCACAAATTTGACTTTTGAGGGACCTTACAATCTAGTTTATCGTGAGGGCTCTTGTCACCCTGGAAAAGAGATGCCCCAACTTCCTGCACTAAATTTGAATATTGTCACTCGGGTTTCAAACAATCTGGCAGAGTCTAGTGTTCAAGTGTTTAAAAACCCGTAAAAATTTAGAACATTCTTTAGTCTGTGATTCAAAGCTCTTTATAGTATTTCCCCAGCCTACTTCTCAGTCTGTTGGTCTCTGTGGTTTCCTGCCACCCTGTATCTTCTGCCTGAAATTTCCTTTATCTTCTCTCGATTTACTCGAACTTTATCGTGTTTCAAGACTGATGTGAGATTCCATTCCCTCCTTAAAGCTTTTTCTGGTCTCCCCGCTTGGAAATAAGTATGTTCTCCCTAGAACACCTACATCATTTTTTATACAACTGTTAGGTTACTTATTAATTTTAACTTTACATTTGCCCACGTGCTTCATCTTCCCTATTAGATTTGGTAGCAGAAGCCACATGTGCCAGTTTTTAAGCTGTGGACACACTCAGCTCCAAATTCACCCGCCTCACTCTGCTTAAACCACAGGTCTGCTACCAGTCAGGTTCTGCCATTGGGGCACCGGGAGGAGAGATGGGAAGGTGGTGGAAGGAGAAGGGACTTGCTCCCCCCTGTTTTCTTGATGTTCCTGAAAGCAACATCCCAGGGATGCCATATCACCTTGTCAGCAGCAGTTGGTTCCAGTCTCCGGACCCCACCTCCTGGTGGCCCTCAGCAACTGTGCCTGCCTTTTTCTCAAGCATCCCAACCCCACGTCCTTGAGTCTCAGATATCCAAGCCCAGCTCCGAGGGGTGCCTCCTCCAGCTTCTAAGTTCTTCCCTGTATTTCCCCAGCCTGAGGTGCATATTACTTCCTCTGATTAATAAGTCTGTGTTACCTCATTCTTCCCTCTAAAGGGCCTTTTCAGTCCTCCAACACCTGTGTCACGAATTCCCTATGATAAATACCCTGTTGAAATAGCCAGTGTGGTTTCTGTGCTCCTGGCTGGACCCTGGCACATTGACAGATCTGTCACTTTCCTCCTAGGCCCAGTTACCCAATGCAGTGCCTAAGAGTACGGTTTGCATAGAATAATTGCTTAAGAAATATTTGTTGAATGGTGAATGAAAATTTATTAAGACAAAAGATCCTGCTACATTTCATTATTCTGTCTTTTCGCCTCCATTTTCATGACTACTATGTTCAAATAGGAGCTTCAGTTAACATTCATGGGCAATTTGGGTGGGTCAGGAAGCATTTCCTTGGGGTTTAAAGGATGGCTTAAAAACACATGACTTGTCACTGTACTTTACAAGCAGCAGAAAACAATGTCTGCCTTGTGCAGTGCCCCTTTGTGTTGGCTGCTCTTCTACTACAGACTCTGGGGAAATTGTCCATACTGAGAAAGACACAACTTCTTCATGGGTACTGCTAACTAAAACAGACAGAATTTATAATATGCATGTCAAGAAGGGGAATCCACTAGCCACTCTTTTCTCCTCCTGAAACTTGGGAAGGATGTTTTTGATTGAAGGCCAGGTTGTAGAGAAAAATAGCTGCTCAACAAGCATGTGAATAATTATTACTTTAACCAAAGTAAACCTTGCAGAAGCCTGAGGCATTATCCATTACAGTAGAAGACGAAAAGAGTGCTGGGGGTAATGTAGATTCTGACCAACTGGGTAATCACCAAGGATGTGATTTCTTGAGTATGCGAAATGCTCAAGTCTGGCATGTGGTGCACGTCTAGGAATCTATTAAAGTACGTACTCACCTAGATCCCTCTCTCCCCACTTCTTAGTGCTTACATCAACTTAAACAACCGCCTTTGAGACAACTCCTTGAAATCAGGTGCGGAATTGGTAGTTATTGTAATGGTATTAGTGTGACTGTTTTCACTGAGTCTTTTACTGATTTTGATCATTATTAGCATACGAACAAAGCCAATACTCCCGTGAACAAATGAAGTGTCACTAAACAAGTCAAGGGAGATAAGATATACCCTATGCCCCTTGTTCTCACCTAGGCTAAGTCATTTGGGAATCATCTGAAAATAATTCCTCACCAAAACTATAAGCCATTTGCAAAAGATGCTTTGCTAAATATAACTAACTTAGAGGTGAGTAAGTTGCAGTTCAGCAGTGTTGAGAAACTTTTCTTAAATCTCTATGATCTAATCTTGAGCACCTGTATTACAGATTTTAGATTTGGATCATTTTTATATCCAAGAAACAGAATACCAAGAAACTTTAGAAAATATAAGTTTTGGCTCTCTAAAAAGGATAAAGAAAATGTATTTAGAATTGGAACAATCAAGTGATTTGGGGTATGGATAAGAGATAGATTATGGTTGTCTGTACATCAGGGTAGATGATACAGTGTTAACAGCCACAGGCTTTGAGTCAGCAGAACTGAATTCAGTCTGACCTCTCCTGCTAGTGAACCCCAGTTCCTTCTATGAAATGGGGATGACAATATCTCCCCCATAGGTTACAGTGAGGATCAGATGCTATTACCTTCATGAAAGCTCCTAGGACAGTGCCTGGCTTGTAGTAGATTCTCACCAAAGCTGGCTGGGCTGGAAGGGACGGGTGTAGAGTCTGGGTAGGACATCATAGTGGGTTATGTGGTGGTGCCTAGGTCCCTGGCTGGCCTTAAGGGGCGAGTGACACACTGTTCCCACCACGAGGGGAGGCCATTTTAATACTTTCTTTCTTATCTCTGGAGCCCGTGGTTTGGTATGAAAATCAGTGGGCCCAGAATGGGGAGCAGGGACGGTGGATTTGGGGGCGTGGGCTCAGAGCAAATGAAACATGGCGAGCTTGTGAGTCACCGAATCATTTCCCACCCATTAAAGCCCCTCATGTAAAATCTCAGACTCGCTGCTGTTGTCCCACTACCTCAGCATCCCCGTACCTCTCTTCTCTTTCCCTTAGGTCATTGTTGCCAAAATGCCACACCTCATATCTGAGCATGCTTTGCTGTGACAGAGCTGTTTGAACCTGTGAACTCCACACTTCCATGCAGTTCGAGAGCTAACCTTTATAGCAGTTTTTTCCTTCCAGACTGTGTACTATTTCTTCTCCAGGCTGTAAATTTTCTTGCCTAAGGTAGTCTATCTCCCTCTTTCAAATTTACTACTTCTAATTAACTATGAGTTTAGACATCTGATCCCCACCCTTGAGAATTACACAGAAAATAAGCATAAATGGGTGCTGATGAAATCCCAGGTGACTTTACCATGAGGCACGTGCCTCAGCTTTAGTGCCTAGAGTTTGTGCTATATTTTGGCTGGTGAGAGACCTCTCCCTAGTTCATAGATGTTTTCTGGAAAGATGACATTGCTTATTGTAGAGTTCTAGATGAAATATTATGGTATTGTCCTTAATCCTCTTCTGAGAATACAGGGACAAAAATTCTATTTGTGGGGCACCCGCCTTTAAGTGGAAAGAGGTGTCATTCTGTGCTGCCTCATTTTTCAGGGCTCCCAGGTTTGTTAAGAGACATTCAGAAGAACTCAGTGCAGACACTAACGTATCTAGCCTCCTTGGCAATGGCTTGTGGATGCATAGGCAAGTCAAGTCCTTGCAAAGAAAGGTGAGGAGGGAGGTGAACAAATATGTTTTTGAGGTTGGAGACATGAATAACCAGAAACTGTCAGAGGTTGGAAGGGAAAAGAAAGGGGAAAAAGGGAATTCAGGACAATTTTCACACAAGAGAGGAGAAAGAAAGCAGACAAAGGAACATATGGGGGAGGAAGCAGAGAAAGAATGAATGAATGCTGGCATGCTGACCCTCTGCTTCCACGGAAGGAGCAGGTGTAGGGAGGCGTCCCCTGACTAAGACTGATCGCCGAACAGGGACACAGCGTAAAAGGTCCAGCTCCAGGAACATCTGTGGAGAGAAGCACAGTGTGGTTAAGATGAAGTTCCTGCTAAACCCAGACCTGCGAAAGTGAAGAGAAAGCAAAAGGTGAGTTAACAGGAAACTGTGAGCAATGCTCTGGTGAGAGAAGAAAGTTAGGGAGTCAGAAGGTGGAAGAGTCGTTTCAAATCAGTGGTGCAGCTTAGCAGGCTGGGCAGGTAAGAGCGATGGAGAATGAGGACCCCTGGTGTCCTCTGGTGAGTCCAGAAAGCCAGGCACTTGGGGGCTGGGGATGAAGGACTCCAAACATTTAGATGACCCTGAAAGAGGCACAAAAGAGCACTGCGTTTGGGGCTGGAAGAGTCTTCAGTGGAAGAATGCTGGAAATGCATGTGGTAAACCTTACACGCTAATCTTCCCCAGTGGCAGTGCACACTGATTTTGCCCCTTTGCCAAGTAGCACCCCGGACACCTGGGACCACCACCAATTCTGGTCTGAGCTACCATCATCCCCTGGTTGGATTACTTAACAGCTTCTTTAAAAAAAAAAAAATTATTGACGTATAGTTGCTTTACAATACTGTGTTAGTTTCTACTGTACAGCAAAGTGAATTAGCAATACATATACATATTTCCCCTCTATTTTGGATTTCCTTCCCATTTAGGTCACCACAGAGCACTGAGTAGAGTTCCCTGTGCTATACAGTAGGTTCTCATTAGTCATCTATTTTATATATAGCATCAATAGTATATATATGTCAATCCCAATTTCCCAATTCATCCCACTCCCTACTTCCCTCCCTTGGTATCCATATGTTTATTCTCTACATCTGTGTCTCTATTTCTGCATTGTAAGTAAGATTGTCTATATTACTCATCCATAAAAAGGAATGAAATAGGGTCATTTGTAGAGATGTGGATGGACCTAGAGACTGTCATACAGAGTGAAGTAAGTCAGAAAGAGAAAAACAAATATTATATTAACTCATATATGTGGAATCTGAAAAAATTGGTACTTAACAACTTCTTAATTGGTCTTTCAGCTTCCATCCTTATCCTCTAAAATCTGTTTTCAATAGAGCAAACCAGATTGATCTGCTTGAAACTGTAAATCAGATCTTAGTTCTCTTTTGCATAAAACCCTGTGACGCCTTCCCATATCACCCAGAGTAAAAGCCAAAGTTCCTACAAGGATTTACAAGGCCTTGTATGATCTGCCCCCTCCCCAGCCCTAGTCCTACCATGACTCCACTTCCTATGACTCGTCCTCTTATTCACTCTGCTCTGGTTCACTGTCCCCCTTGCTATTCCTCAAATAGGCCAGATGTGCTACCTTCTCAGGGTCTTTGCTCTGGCTGCTTTCTCTGCCTGCAATGTTCTTCCCCCCAGATACCTACACAGATAACTCTGTCACTTCCCTGGAATACTTGCTCAAATGTCCTCTTCTCAGGAAGACCTATATTGACAACCTTATTTAAAATTATAACCTACATACTCTCTCTTCTGCATCCTCCCCACCTTTCATTCCTACCGTTCTCTACCTTTCCCTATTTCCATAGCCCTTATCATTCTCTAATATACTATTTAATCTAATTATTAGGTGTGTACTGTTTGCAGTCCCCCCACTGGACTGTGAACTCCACAAGGGCAGGGATTAATGGGTTGTTCACAAATGTACCCTGAGTGACTAGACCAGCACCTTGTCACACAGTAAATGCTCAATTATTTTGACTGACTGACTGACTGAATGAATGAAAAATAAGAATGAACTAAATAAGGGTAGTGGAGAAAGGCCACAGAAGGAGAGAGTATTCAGAGGAACATGTGCATGTGTGTGGAGAAGGAAGCTTGGCATACTCAAGCATGGAAAACTTAAGTTAGGTACTGGAAATAGCAAGTGATATGGAAGGGGTAAGACTGGAAAGGTAGGTGAAGGCCCTGACCATGTGGATCTCGTAGGTTGTGTTAAGAATTTTGGTTCAGGGACAATGAGAAGCCACCTAATTATTTTAAGTGGTGGTGATGGTGACACAATTAGACTCGTATTTTTCAAAAAAAAAAAAAATCAATAGGTGAAGGGGGAAAACCAATCAAATTGCTGTTGCAGAAGACCAAGCAAGAGATGGTGGCAGCTTGGACTAGGAAGATGTTGATATAGAAGAAAGCAGTGGATGGATTCTAGAAATATTCAGACATGCCAGGATATAACACTGAACAAAGTTTGCAGGGGATAATGGAACAAAGCAGGAGATGGCCAGCTTGGCTCACAGCTAGCTGGCTGGATAGTAGAGTGTCATTCATTGTGATGAGGAACACTGGGAAGTGATCAGGTTTGGGAGGAGAGGTCCTGAGATCAACTGCAGACAGGGTAAATGTGAGATCTTTTTGTGAGTTGAACTGCATTTCCTCAAATTTATATGTTGAAGTCCTAACCCTCAGGGACCTCATTTGGAAATAGGGTTTTTGCAAGCATAATTAGTTAAGATGAGGTCCTACTGGAGTAGGGTGGGTCTCCAATCCAATATGACTAATGTCTTTATAAAAAGGGGAAATTTGGGGACAGAGAAAGACATACACAGAAGGAAGATGATGTGAAAAGATGCAGGGAAAAGACCACTATCCATAAGCCAAGAAGAGAGGCCTGGGAGCCTCTCTCACAGCCCTTGGGAGGAACCAATCCTTCCACCACCTTGATCTTGGACTTCTAGTCTCCAGAATTGCGAGACAACCATTTTTTGTTGTTCTGCCACCCAGTTTGTGGCACTTTGTTACAGCACCTCTAGCAAACTAATACAGATCCCTTTTGGCCATTTGAGTAGAGAGATTGAATAAGTAAATAGACATACATATCTGCAGCTCAGAGGAGAGGTCAGGCCTGGAGGTACACCTTTGAAGTCATCTGTAGAGATAGTAATTGAACTAGCCTGCTATCCTGGGGGTGAATGGCAGGACTACTAAGACCTTCTGCAATGTCCACACCACCGTACCCATGGAAACTCACTTTTCCTTGCCATCTAAAATGATGAGCATATAGTCCACCCAATCCCCTCATCCTGCCTACCACTTCCTCTCTCAGCTCTGCCATTTCTATTTTGCTCCTGTCTCCAAACTCCAGCCAGAGTTCTGCATCATCAAACCTTCCTGTTTGGATTTTAGAGGACATATGTAGGGAGTAGATAATCATCAGTCCCTGGCTTAGTGGATGTGAAACCAGATTAAGATTCCCTGATCTTGAAGGAGGAAGAGCACATTTGGAACACTCTCCTACTGCTTGATACAGGGAGGATGACAAGAGGATTGTTCCTCCTCAACTCTACTCCTCCCTGTGCCCCACAAAAGACCTTGTGTACCCCTTTTAGCCCTCCTTTATATCAATACTGGCAGCTGTTGTTGCAGTGCCAGATCTGATGTCATGAGGCTCCTGTCTACTAGCCTTGAGGAAGATGAGGGGAGAGGGGCTATTCTGAACTCTGAATGTGGGAAGAGGTGAAGTGAAGGAGGGAAGAAGCTCCCAGGTTGTTTTGTGCTTTTTGTTTTCAGCAGTAGGCTCTACTTTTCAATTCTGGGAAAAAAGGAAAGATCCCACTTGGTACCTCACTCTTGGCAAAATTGACCTGACAGAGAGGGACAGGGTGATATAGCCAAATGGACCTAAGTCATAGAGGGTTGAGGCAGGATGGTCAGAGTGGCCATGGGAGGAGGGGAGGAAACCCTGATTTGGGGGTAGGTAGAGTATGAGATTATAAACACTGACTGTTCTGGAGATATAAGGAAGTCCATTCTACTTTCCTCCTGGGCACACAGGTAGATGACATTTCCGAGCTTTTCCTGGAATTAGATGTGGCCATGAAATGGAGTTCTGTTCAACAGACTGTGGGCAGAAGTGATATATGCCTCTTCCAAGTCTGGTCACCCAAACCTCCCATCTAACCCTCTACCCTATATCTTTCCCCAGCTGGCCAAGCCACAAGAAGGAAGGAACTGAAGTTCTTAAATGTCTACATGGAAGGTTCTCTACTAACTATGAATATATATATTGGAAATATTTCATGAGAAACAAGCTTCTATTAGCTAAAGCCCTGAGATTTGGAGTAGCTAGCCTTATTCTAATGAGTATACCTTGTTTGTGGTTTCTTCTTCTTCTTCCTGCCCCATACTTTTGGTGTTCCCGAAGTTTCTAACTCCAACCGTGTTTTCACTCTATGTACTCCTGCTGGGTGATCCCATTCATTCTCCCACCTTTATGCCGATGAGCCCTAAGTCTACTTCTCTCCACTAGACAACTCCTCTGAGTTCCAGAGCCTGTATCCAGTAGCCTAACAGACAACTTTACCTGCTCATTGATTCCTCAGGCTCAAAGTTTCCAAAATTGACCACAGTATCTTTCCCCAAACTGATTTCCCTTCTTTAATCTTAGTCTCTGTAATAGTACCGCCATCCAAACAATTTCCCAGCCAGAAATCTAGAAGTCACCCTAGATTCCAGGCTTCTCCTCCACCTCCTGCAACCAATTAGTCCAAAAGTCATATTAAATCAAATTCCTGGATATCTTGCATCTACCTCCTTCGATCCAGTATCGCTGTTCCAAGGCAATGATAATGAGGATGAATAAAAGGAAAGATTCAGGATGAGATATTTTTTCTTTCTAAAAAATTATGTGTTATGTTTTGTAGCAGAAGAAGGGGTTGGGCTCTGTGCACATCACTAGAAGAGAAAAATAAAGAAATTGGAAATCTCTGTCCTTTCACTTCTAGGTTAGTACTTAACTAGACTCTGTCCTCCCTACCCCCTTCACCCTACACACACTGTCATTCTACCTCAACCCTGAGGAGGAAGTAATCAGATTGGTGAATATCTAGGTGTAGACCTCAGTTGCAGGGAAAGTCAAAGGTAACCTAAGAGAAGGATCATGTAATGAATAGAATATTCTTGGGGTTTTTGTTTGTTTGTTTTTGTTTTGGATTAACCTATGGCTATCTGAAGACATAAAGACCTTATGGAGCCTTGGATTAATCCAGAAGATCTGGGTTCACTCCATATGGATATGAAAAGATCTTGCAGAGATGTGGGTTTAATGTGATGTCTTGGCCCCTGAAGTCCAAGCAGAGCTAGTGGGGTGGGATCACTGACTGGCGGGATGTCCCTCCGGGAGTCCGTGGTGAGTTGAAGCATACTGGCAGCTGCTGATAACCAGATCCCAGAGTAGAAGTCTAGTTCTCTGGTCTCTTTCTCATAATCTATAGTTCCTGAAAGAAAGAAATAGGAGAAAGTATTTGTTGAACTCCTTGAAAGCAGCTCTATTTGCAAACTAAAGAAGGCTGCCAGAGTCATGCTTTGTTTGACGTCCCAGCCACACTTCAAGCTGGTGAGACTGTCGCTCTCTCCAGGCAGTGAAGGAGCAGTTTTCTCCTGGGCACGATCAGTGTGTGAAGGATATTTCTCTGGGGGAGTTGAAATCTCTCTTTTTTCACTTACTTTCTCTTTGTGAGCACCCCCCTGGGATTATAATTATTCAGCGAGGTGGTCAGAGGACTCTGTCGCTGGGCAATGTCTGCAGGGCCAGATTGCAGCATCAGCCCTATTTGAGATTTGCCACATGACAATGAGGGGTGGCCTGTCTGCAGAAATAGTGAGGTTTGCTTCAGAGCCTTTTCTAGAATTTTCAGGGGCTATTTGACCTACTTTGTACCGACTGTCTATGGCTTTCTGGTCTGAGGAGCAATTCTATTCCATTTTAGCATTCTAAATCCCAAATAAAATCCAAGAAGTGCAGTTGTGCAGAGACAAAACTGTTTCAGCTATAGGAGGGGAATAAATATAAGTTTTCGCTCCTCCAAGTGGAGTCTCGATTAACATCTCCTTTAATTATGGTTTACAACACGCTAGACTTTCTATTCCTTGTCTTAGACTTTCCTTTGTTGCAAAAGATGAATCGCACAAGTCTTGTCTGTGTTCCTTTTAAAAACCATCTAGCCATCCCTTCCTCCCTCCAATTTCAAGTTCTTTCATGGGTAGAACTTTCAACAAGCCTGAAGGCTGACTGGAAAACTCTGCCATCTCGTTACTCTGTGCTTCAGTGGCTGATAAATTGATAGTTTCAGAGTGGATATCAAACTATCCACTCCATCAGTGTTTTTAAAAAAAGGAAAAAGATTACAGTCTGTCTAAATCAACATGACACCTCTCTGACAGGTGTGTCTTGATCGCTTCCTCCCAATGTATCCATTCCTTTTGACTCTCTCCACTTCTCAATGGTTTTCTAAGTCCAACAGGGCTTGTCATTTCATGAAAATTACTCCCCACTTTGCTTAGGTTGCTCTTAAATTTGTGTCCTTCTGTATTTACCTCAGGGCCAAGGATTCACCATGGGCTTTACTTCCAACCGACACGGGCTGGAATTTCACAAGGCAGACGGAACCTTGGTTTTTCTTCTCAGTAGAATTCTATTTGCCTCTCCGCCTCTCCTTCTCTGCTGAATTCCCAGCCACAGTTCTCAGGGAGGGCAGCGGCTGCTCTGAGCCTCTTTGGATTTTTCTTTCATACTCTCTTCACATATCGAACTCTTTCTGTCTTGAAAGGTTCTCAGTCTCCACTGGCCGGGGGAAGGTGGAACATATCAGAAGTTGGCAGAGTTGCAGTGCTCTGTGCTTTGAACTTGTAAAATTCTTTTTAAAAGTCTAAATCTTTAAAAGAAAGAAAAGAAGCTTCTGGTACATTAGACAATGCAGTAACAGGGATGACCCGAGTTTAAAGATAAGGGTTAATGCTGTGATGTCAGTTCCTGGGCATAACTTCCAGAGAACCTTTAGCTTCGTCCAAGCTCTCTGATTTTAAATGTCTTTCAAGGTAATCTTTTTGTGTCTGAAAAAATAAGAAAATACAAAGCACAGGATTTATGACTCTTCAGTAATTTATCCTAAAGCATACAAACATAATATTTCGTTGTACTCCTAGAAGCCTCTCTTCACAGATAAAATTCAGCATCATGCACTGCTACTGTTACTACCGCCCCTGCACTCTGACAACCTCATTAGAAAAAGGAAGTGCAGTGAAGATGTCCACTCTCTTCCCTCTCAATTACGCTGTTTGTTAAGATGCACAAACGGTTGGCACAGGCAGATTCCTCGTCCGGCTGTGATTGTAGGATCACCTCTTGACTGCTTGTGACTTAACTCAACAACCAGGGAATATAAATGCTGCCCTGCCAATGATTCACAGAGTGCCTGGGCAGAAACCCTCTCTTCGGCTCAATGTTATCATCTGAAAAATAAGTATACAAATAATGTCATAGGGGTTTGGGATTAACAGATACACACTACTATAAATAAAATAGACAACAAGGACCTACTATATAGCACAGGGAACTATATTCAATACCATGTAGTAACCTGTAATGGAGAAGAATCTGAAAAAGAATGTGTGTGTGTATATATATTATATATATATATATATAATATATACACACACACACACACACACACATTATATATATACATATATGTATAACTGAATATATAGCTGTATATATATACATTATATATGTATATATACACATTATGTATAAACATATATGTATAACTGAATCACTTTGCTGTACACCTGAAACATTGTAAATCAACAATACTTCAATGAAAAAAATAATGTCATAGTAATCATGACAACAGAACTTTTCTAAAAGCACATTACATATGTGACCAGTTGGTTCTTAGATATGTATGAAGTAGAGTTTCTTTTTTGCCCATCTGTCCTCCTGAAAACCTGTCCTTTGCTCCGTATATGCTCAGGGACCTCATTCCTCCATCACCACCCCCATTCCCCCCACCCGTCTTCTCTGTCAATGTGTTTATCTCAGTTACATACTGAGAGAAAAATATCTGATTACGTCAGCTGACACTGGAGTTGGGTCTCTTAACCTAGGGGGTTATGAACCCCTAAAATTACATGCAAGATTCTCTATTTGGGGATCTATGCCCCTTATTCGGTAGAAAAGAGCCGCCACTTTCATTTGATTCTCAAAATATTCTAGGATCCCTAAGTGATTGAAATCACTGAAAAAATATTTTCATTAGGAGAATTTGCTAATTTAAATTCTCACGTGTTTAATGGTGGCATTTCAGGAAGTTTAAGGAAGACGGTTTGAGGCTTGTGTGGGGGGCAGGCCTCCAGTCCCCCTAGTAGCTGTATCATAATTCTGTACATTCATAGTGCTTTAGCATCTTCAACTTGCTCCATTTTAGAGCACTTTACTTTCTGAGCGATATTGTTTGGCCCACGCCCTGTTAAATGTACATGTAGCTCTTGGGTGCCGAGTCTGTCCCTCATGGACTCAGCGGTGTGCACTGCGGGTCTGGGGACACTGCTGTTCTGCTACGAACTTCAGATTATTTAGGAAGTGGAGGCTTGGCAAGTCAATTTTTATTCCACTCCTTTGTTAATTTGGGAAAAAGGAATTTTGCCTAAATGACCCAAATGGCTAAAAAAAAAAAATCAATATTTATCCTTAGAATAAGGAAAAGAAAAACAAAAATTTGCTATGTTTACATTTTGTAGGTTTTAGAGTCAGCAAGTCAGTACAAATTACTGAGAATCAACACTCTAAAACTTAGCCCTTAGTTTGATGTAAGGAATGGGTATGAATTAAGGTCCAGAGGCTGGGGCAATTGATGCAGCTGTACCAACGTAGGCTTGGGGAGATTCTATAATGATGTGCTATTCAAACTAGCTTCTTTCATGGCAACTCCTAAGACAGAATGCTTTGCCTGAAAAACATATATTTTTAAAAAAGCATATCTTGATCCCATTTGTAGAAGAATTCTCTCTGGGATCTTCATGAAGCCCCTTGGAAGGAATCACCATTGTCTGAAGAAAAGAAAGTAGTCAGGTCTGACTTTTAATAGAGAAAGGCTGCCTGCCAATGCTCAATTCCTCTTTATCTGTCTCAAATCTGCGAGGGTAGCTGGTTGAGGAGTTTGTCCTCGGACAAATTAATCTGAAGCCAAAGAATTGGGGGAGGATTGAATTTTGAGTCAAAGATCTGAAATAGCTTTTCCTTGAGTTAACTAGAACACTTATTCTAGGAAAAGTAAACTGTATCGGGCTTCCCTGGTGGTGCAGTGGTGGAGAGTCCGCCTGCCGATGCAGGGGACACGGGTTCGTGCCCCGGTCCGGGAAGATCCCACAGGCCGCGGAGCGGCTGGGCCGTGAGCCATGGCCGCTGAGCCTGCGAGTCCGGAGCCTGTGCTTCGCAACGGGAGAGGCCACAACCGTGAGAGGCCCACGTACCGCAAAAAAAAAAAAAAAAAAAGTAAACTGTATCAAGAACGTTCCTCCTCAATCATCAAATAATGACTGCTTGTCAGAGAGACAGCTTTCCTTACCTGGCTTTTGCACAGACTCGGAGTTTAGACACAGGTCTCACAAAAGCTTTTGTTGTGTGATTTATTTAAAAGAAAGAAGAAAAAAAAACTTGTCTGTTCATAACTGACCAAGAAAAGGGAATTCAGAAGAGATGGAGAATTCTGTCATATGCTTTACAGACATTCCAGACAAGCCTGGAACAACAGCCCATTTAAATAACCAATCTATAGATCCATCAGACCGAGTGGAGACATGCCTCAGCAACCTCTCTCTGTCTCAAAACCCAGCTCTTGGGGCAAAGAAGGGTCTGCAGTCAATTCATACCTGGGAACTCATCTGAAATGAGGAGGCTGGAAAGGGAATTGAACAGAGCAGGCTGCGACAGAGTTGAATTTTATCTCTGCTGTTACACGGAAGCATATGGTTTCCGCCAACAGGAAAAATCTGCTTCTCTTCTGGCTGCCACACTAATGCATGCATGAAGGGGAGAGACTTTGCTATCAAATGCATCGCCGGAGTTCGCATCTGTGATTAAGGCTTTCTGCTTACCCCGCATCCACTCCCCCAGGAGGTTTAAGGGAACTGCCAAAACTTGTGCCTGTTTTGCTCAGATAGTGGGCAGTTGGGTGCTTGTTGTTTAACAGTTTATAACATATCTATAGGTTGGGTCAGTGTCCTAACTTCATTCATCCTTTAATTCTGCTTTTGTGCTAACAAAATAATTACAGGACAGACTTAGAACTTGGAGTTTAATAGAGAAGTCTTTTATGGTAATTACTGGTGGCAACGAATCTGGTTTTATTGACCACAGATAAGGAAATTCTTGGCTTCCTCTGTTATTTACCACGAGGTAGTGATCTTAGTGCTACGGGCTAGATGGAAATTCTGCTTTCTCCATTTTACACATGGGGAACATGGAGGCTGTGTTACGGGACATAAAATGTCTCAGTGGTTGTTGTTGAGGGTGGGTGTTAGCGTGCCCATGGAAGAAAATATGATGGAGGCTTTCAGGTAATGGAAGGAAAACTCTTTTAGTTGAACTCGGAGCAGAATTTGCTCTCTTCCTTGAAACAGCCAGAAAGGCTCATTTCAGCCGCCCTCCTAGTAGACAGGCGCAAGGGAGGGTTGGCATTTGCAGCAGGCGCATTTCATATTGAACTTTTAGGGCAAGAGTTATGTGCTCTGACTTCCTAGCATTTGCATGAATCCTTTCATTAGCATAGCACAAATAGCTAACGTTTTAGAAATGCAGTTGATTTAAACTTTTATCTCCATGTTGGATCTTGGAACAATTGTCCAGAGAGAAACAAAGAGTTTTCTGCTATCATCAGCACCAGTGCAAGGAAGAGACCTGTCACCTGGATGACATGGGATGCCTATCAGTTCTGAGGCAGTGATGCAGCATGGGACACAGAATGGACTGCAGGCAGCTCTCATTTGAGAACTGGAAGCCTGCTGGAAAGGGACGTGAACACTTCCCCTCCTATAAGTCTTTTCTTGACTAGGGAATTCACCAATGGCCCCCTGAGGAAGGCATGCAGATGGTCCCAGAATTACCTTATAGATTTGCAAGATACTTCTGTTTTTTTTTTTTAACATCTTTATGGGAGTATAATTGCTTTACAATGGTGTGTTAGTTTCTGTTTCTGCTTTTCTGGTGTGTTTTTGTACAGGTTAATTCTTTGGTAAACTCTATGGGGTTCATTTCAGAGTTTTCTCAGTTAATTTTCTTGGCTGCCTTTATAAGTTGCCAAATTAGCAACTTGGTTGTGAAGGAGAAGGGTCTGTACCAGTTGGGTCCTACACTGACATTCAAGTTAAAAATTTGTAGAGTGGGCCAGGTAAGTCGCACTCCATACGGATGGGAGGCAGAACAAAGCCTGAAATTATGATCATGTGGTGTCAAGTGAAGAACCGGCACTTACTCTGTTGCTGGAATTTTTCAGAGAGTCAAATTCTAAATACATGTTCTTTCTGCCACTGTCAGCAGCAGCCTTCTAATAGTTCTTCTGTCTCAACCTTGCCCCACTGGGACCTAAGGGATTATGCTAATTTCTTTGCATGACACGAAAGGCTCTTGGTGGTCTGGCTCCTCTCTCACTTCCAGCCACATCTCCCTCAGGTCTCTAACCATGACACTCTCTGGCCCATCAATCCTGAAGCACTTGGAGTTTTCCCAGCATGCCCTGCTGTGCCTTGTCCCTTTGCAGATGCTCTTCTCTCTGCCTGGAATCCTTTCCCCTTTCCCACTGGCCACCTGGCAGGTGCCTACTTGATCTTAAAGCGGCAGCTCAGGCATTTGTCTCTCTGTGGACCTTCTAAACACATGCGCTTGCTCAAAATATGAATGAACAAGAAAATGAGTGAATTAGTGAACAAGAGTGAATGGTTGGGCTGGCTGTTGTGCTCCTCTTTCCTAAGAAAGGTCCTGCAGAAGTCCCAAAGGCAGTGCTGCCCAGAGAAGCATTATGATACACTTGTAATTTTTGAGTCAATGCTTTAAGGGTTGGAGGAAACGTGGCACTTACTGGACCAACTTGACAAACTGCATTTCCCATTCTGCTTCAGAATGACTTTAAGATTGATTTCTTCATCCTCTCTAATATCACTATCAGCATCTGACATCTAACCTTTACAAAATCAAAAATGATGAAAACTAAATAATTCAGCATGGAGAGCTCCCCGGGAGACAAATAGACTGTGTGCAGTAGAAGTGTGGTTGTGTGGATGTCATCTCTCTCAGTTATTAAGTATTTGTGTTCCTGAATAGGCTCTAACATCTCTGAAGACCAGGCCTTCAGAGGTCAAGTCAGAGATACTTTTTTTTTATTTCCTACATGAAGAATATATCCCCTAATCATTTCTTTTTTCTTCTTTGAAAGATGCTCAGTTAGTGAAACTTTAGCCTGTTAACTGCACAGATGCATGTGTCACAGAGCAGTGAAGCACCAGATATACCGAAGAAATACGGCAGAGGGAGGGAGAGGGTGAGTCCAGCTGTGATGAGGAAAGATGTTTTAAGACCTGGGGTGTGCAGTGCACAGCTGAGGCTGCATCTTTGTCCTCTTCCTCTCATCCTTTAGTTCAGTGTGATGCCCCTAAGATAGGTTGCCACGTTTTTTTACAGGGACCTTCCATATGGTCAAATTGTGATCTCCCTTCCTCACATGGCATTTTGCACATTTGCGATTATCTGTGGAAAGTTAAGTCCTCAATCGATGTTCTTCCTTAACACAGCAGGCTCCCTGGGTGGGAGTGGGGACAAGGTGTTGTCTCTGGAATTTAGAATATTTGCTACAAATGAATTTTAACTCAGCCCAAATAAATCACATGTGAGGGGTGTGGATAACCACCGTCTCTCTTCATGGTGTCCCGGAATAGGTGCACCATCCCACCCCATTAGGCATTTGGGCTCCAAGCCCTTCTCTTAGGCTATGGGATGTTAAGAGCTGGTAGTACTTGGCTCAGAGCGAGTGAGACAGGGAATGAGCCATGTCCAGGGCACATGGAGGCATCACTCCTGTCGGGCAGTGCCACACCAGGAGCTGCTGCTCACGAGGGGCCATCCTTTGCCCCTCATGCAGGAAGGACCCTGCACAGTCACTACTCTCTGGGCCTCTGTGAAGGGTGGTGCTCCCTCCAATGAAGCGTGAGCATCTGTGGATGACTATTCTGCTCCCACTTGGCTCTTGGGCACTGGAAGCCTTTTGCTAAGATGTGGCTTGTCCTTGTCTGCATAGCTCCTGAGATCTTGCCCCTTCTCCAAGAACCCCAAACCCTTTGTTTTTTTTTTCTTTTCCTCCTGGTATCCAACCCAGTTGAAATATTCTTCTAGTTTTCGCACCTAATATAGTCTCTTAACTGGGTTTAGGCTTCTGGAAACCAAATCATATTTTTGAATGAATCATATTTGAATGAATCATATTTTGAATCATATTTGAATGAATCATATTTTGAATGTCCCCTCCCCTGAGGCAGGAGACACAGAATTAAAAAGTTGTTTTAATAGGCAAGTTGGTGGGGGAGAAAATATTTTATTACTATTTTACAATATTATCCCACCTTATAAAATCATGAATTTAATTCTGATATAAATGTACATCAGAATATGTAAGCATCTATGTATAATATCATAGAGTCCTGGTTAAATAGTTTGGGCTTAAATTTTGTTTTAGATGATTACCACCTGTGTCTTTAATTCATTGAGAGGCAGCTATGTGTCTCCTTAAACAGAAGAAAAGAATCTGATTTTTATTCTTTGTATGGTTCTCCCATGTTTCAGTTTTACTTGATGGGTAGGCAATGCAAGGGCCGAGATGTGCTCATGGTCTCCGACATACATTCTGTATGCAGAAAATTTCTCGTACAATTTCTAAGGCAATTTTAATTGGTAGACCCAAACAGACCCAGTTTTGAAGAAGCAGGGCATTTGAATCCCAGAGATTTATCTGTCTGAGAAACTCTACCATCCTTTAGTCACTGTGAAGATGTGTGTTGAGTAAGAAAGAGAGATTTTCTGTGTGATGAGATTTTCTGTGGAGTTCTGCAGAGGGAAAATATATAGTTCCTTAGAAGAGAAAAATCCATGAATACATTTAACAAATATACATTCCCCACCTGTGAAATAAATCATGTTATTTAGTAAACTACCACCAAATATGTCTCAACATGTTAAAATATGAAAACTAATGACTATTCATAAAAATTGAAAGGAAAATATTTTGAGCAAAAGATCTATAAAGAAAAGATTTCACTTAACTTTAATAAATGGGACTTGGAAGATGAGTTATGCTCATATGCACTTTCTTGCATTTATAAAATAATAGGCTTATGAATCTTCTTTTGCCTGACAGGGTCAAGCAGCACACAGATTTCCTTTCCTCTTTATTCCAACTATTTAGACACAGCCGTTGAGGTTCACTTGAAATGTCCTGGTTGCTGTGATGGAGAGTTACAGCTCATGCCTGGTGGAAACATGGAAACCGTAATACCCTTAACGACTGCATTCTAGAATTTGTCCCAAATGAGTCCTCAAGATAGTCTCCCTTAGGAGACTTAAATATACTATAGTTTTGAGGTTGTTTTTTTTTTCATGAGGCCAAACAGTTGATTTTGAACTATACCATTTACACTCTGGTTGATTTTTAAAAAGTGTTCATCTTTAGTAACATAATAAAACCCTAGCCACAAAAAATTGCTATTTAAAACAAACACATAAAAATTCCTTTGTTTTAATCTATAAATCAAAAAAGAAAAGTATTTCTCTTTAGAAAAGATTATCTTGGGAGTTATTAAAACTAGAATGATAATGTAATATGAGAATTATAATGACTCAAGGAGAGTCAGAACGTTTGCCTTTACAGCATATTGAGAAATCCAAACACATCATTAATTGCTGCATACAATTGCCAAGTAAAGAGAGGAAGATTTTTTTATTATTATTTTTGATGAAGCCCCTTTTAATGATTATTTTTGAATTTTATTTTATTTTTTTATACAGCAGGTTCTTATTAGTTATCTATTTTATACATATTAGTGTGTATATGTCAATCCCAATCTCCCAGTTCATCCCACCACCACCCTTTTAATTATTAAGATTCACTTTTTCCTAGCCATATTATCATCCCATACCCAGAAAGTAGTATAGCATCAAACTCAATTCTGCTGATCCTGCAGGGAATGTGGAATGTTGCAATACTATAGTATTGATTTTTTTTTAAGATCCCATGCATAACTGTGTAGTGTTTTTTTGGTTTTTTTTTTTTAAGATGGAAAAGATGCAAGTATTTAGTTCTCCTTCAGCATGAAAACACCCTTCCCCCTGTCCCGCAGTGGCCTTTGCTCCCTTGTTTAGCTCAAATCCATTCCTGTCACTTTGAAATATTTTGTTGAGCTCATCAGTTTATTTTCTTCTGGACTAGTTGGGAGACTACTCTGTTCCTTGCCAGCTTCAGGCCTTTCCACAGCCATATTTGTTTGCATCTCTGTGAAAAACAGGATTAGTTTTCTCAATTTTCCTGTAAAAAAGTGTCACGAATATATAACACACACACCTTGGGCTCTGCACTATATTTTATCATTCCCTGAATGCTCTCTTTGAGCCCAGCCACTTCATAGGTGTGTTCTTAGCCTCTAACTCATTGTCCCTGAATACTGCCTGAGTTCTCAGTGTGAGTCAGTTAGGGAAGCTGCGGCAGACCATACCTATCTCATGGCTCTTGCTCTGATTTAGTAAGTAAGATGCATACGGATTTCTGTGGTAGAAAGGCTCAGATCTTGAGGCGGTGTTTCTCTTCACAATGTGTTGGGGTTTTTCTGTTCCTAACAATTTTAGTAGGGGGTAGAAAAAAAAGTAAAATAACTAGGAAGTGAGAGTTATATTTTGAGCCAGTAGGGGCTTTAAAAATCAAAAAGCATCTGATGTCATTTTAAAATTGAGGAACCAAATGTACTTATATAATATAGGTCATTCAGTAAATAGGATATTCTTAGTTCTAAGCATCTTGCTATTAGTCTGATCCACAACTGTATAGAACACTAAACCTTAGACAAAATACATATTCAAATATACTGGCTCCGAGGACTATTTCTTTCCCAATCTCAGAATATTCCAAGACTGTTCTCTCTCAGAAGTTGTTGGGCCTTTTCAAGTTCTCTTTTTCTTCTTTCCAGTCCCACTTAAGTGCATAAAATCTATATAATTAATCATCCAATACCATTTCCATTACTGTAAGACGAACATGATAAATGATGATAATCGCCAATGGTTTTATAAAAATTCACGGCTTTGGGTGGATTTAGCAAGTTTGAAAATGGATCTGCCTACCCAAACTTGCTTCATCTGTTTAATTCCTTAGGAGAGAGTGACTAGGAATGGTGTTTTTTTTTTCCAGCAGGCTGATAAATCTGGGCACCTGCTTACAAGTGTCAAGTCATGGGTCCTAGGTACCAAACGATTTGTGTTAAAGTTCATTACGCTAAAAAGTTAAGAACCCGCTACAAGTAGGGATTGAATTCTTCAATTATACCTATTTAAAGTAAATTAGTTATAGAATTGTTTTAAAATAGATTATTTGTTGCCTCGGGCTTTAATTAAATGCAGTGAACAGCAGTGAAGTAAAACATGAGCAGTGTTAGGTGACCTTGTATGAAGGCAGAAATGGCCTCTATCACAGCTGGGGCCTCTGGCCGGGCAAATCACATTTCATGGTGGTCATACCGCCATAAGTGAGCAATACTCTTTAAAAAGACCCATGAATTTTAATAATACTTCTTAAGGATACTTTTAACCTAAGACGCGTCAGAACTTCCAGTCAACCGTTTAAAATGAAGTAGAAAACTAAAGATTGAAAGTTCGTGTGTGCCACAGGCTTCTCATAGTGAGGGGATACTTTTTAGTTTTATGAATTGCAAATGCAGTTGCTGCTTTCTTCCGTCTCAGTTTTCTTCCTCACTGTTCACCTTCACTGCTTTGAAGGGTTTCATGTTTTAATGCCTTGTCTGTAATTTATTATCAATTCTGGAAAGTGATCATCTGTGTGAATATTATGGGAGACTTATTCTTGGAGACACACAGAGCTTTAGGCCTGGGTTTTGAAAGATGGTGCTATTGCCTCCAGAAACTACCAACGAATCTGCCATCATGAGAATGAACTGGCCTGCATTATGAAATGAAGCTACTTGATTTTAAGCTTCTTCAGGGCGAGGATCACTTCTTGTTTGGAGGAGAAGTTCTATATTATACGTTAACCTTGTTGTGACACCATAGCGGTGGTGCAGAATGAATGAGTTAGTTCTTGCCTCCAGCATTTCTTTTTGCTGTTTTCTCTCTTAATGTGGGTCATTAATGAGCCAGTGACTGGCATTAAAGTTTTTGAAGCCCAGTATTTGACTTTTTTTCTATACTGGCTAATTAAAAGTATTTAAACATCTCTGAGAAATAGGATCCCATTGATTTAAGCTTTCCATTGTTAGAAGAGAGCCTAATTTTTATAGTGGTGTACACTTGAACCTCTAGGATAGAGAGAGAAGTGAGTGGAAACACATGCTGGGTTTGAGATGGAGTAGTCTGGTTCCTCAACATGGTCAAATATTATGGTCTGATTTCCTTAGACTTTTCAGATTAGAGACTCATGGGCTTGAAGAATTTCAAGTTACTTCCAAGGGCACCCAAATGTACCCAAGTCATCCAGTATCTTAGGGTCCAAATGTTTTACTAAATGTCCAGTTAAAATAATTGGAGTTCCTGTTCCACATACAGCGGTAGCGGGTATAACACTATTTTAAAAATCTGAGGACTTCGGGTAAGGCAGGCCAGGGAGACGGGGTGGGAAATGTCAGTTATGTTCCTGTGGTGGCCACTTTTCTTCTCATACCATGTCTCCAACCTCAAATCACGACCCATCTTCATCTTATATTTTCTGTTGCACCCAGTTCCACTTAAGGGTGATCTCAATCTTTTGTCATTCCTCAAGGCAGTATAATACAAGGCTGATGTTGAAGAGACTTTGAATGAAGGCTTGTTAAACTGAAAATACTGCTTATCTCTAATAACCAATACTACTCAATCGATTGGAAGGAAGATGCGCTCTGAAACATACACATCAGGGTGTGAATCCTGGCTCTACCTCTTCCTGGATGTGAGACCCTTCTTTCAAGTCTCAGTTTACTTTTCTCTAAAATGGTACTGCAGATATATATATATATATATAACACAACATATATTATACATGTTATATATTCATAACAACTGTAAAGTTGTTAGGTAAATCCTGTGGCATATAGGAGCCATTTGATGAATGTTTCCTGACACCTTTGCAAAGTTTAGACTTCAGACTGCTTCTTTCACCCAGGCAGACATTTTGTCTTTGTTCTTGCGGTGTGCATGCCTCTGTGTGCCCATGCTTGTGTGTTTTTTGTGTAGCTGAGGAAAGGGTGGGAGAGGGCAGAAAACAGTTGAGCTCATTTTAAAAGATGTAGTTCAAAAACTCTTGATATCCTTATTAAGTACCTGATTACATATTATGTGACTCTTCTATTTTTATGTATTAGCATGTCTTGTCCAGTGGATTCCCTGAGGGCAGCTCTGGTCAAAGTCTCCTAATGAAGCTATAGATTTTAGCATACCTTTTTCACTTGGCCGGAAGCTGCTCTTTGGGACATTGATAAACATCAAAGAATTTCACTTACCTGGGCAGGTTATGAAGCCTATTACATAGCCCTCTTCTGGGAATATCAACTCCAAAGGTTCTCTTCTGCACAGGGGCTATGGCTCAGATCTTATCGTTTTAGCAATCTCAGTCTTGCCATGCTAGTCACAGCTGATTGCACCCAAGGTCTGGGCACTGTTGAAGGCAGCCGTGTAGGAGGTGGCCATCTCAGATGCCTGCCTCTGAATGGGTTTCACGTGAACTCCCCCCTAAGAGATATTCCATTATAGGATGGTGGAAATCTATGCATTTCCAAACCTCTCTAAGCCTCAGACTCCTTGTCTCCTAAATATGCATAATATCTTTCTCAAGGCATGTTGTAAGAGTTAAGTGAATGAGTTAGTGTAGGAAAAGACCAATCGCAGTACTGGCTCATGGTATATATTTGATAATATTAAAGAGGTAGATGAAATTATTGGCCCCCAATGTCTTTACCTCTTTTTTCGTCCACACCCTGTTTTTGACCCCAACCTGGAGTAAGTGCACAGCCCACTCCTTAAATTTAGGCTTGGCCGCATGATTCAGTCTGGCCAATGGCATATGGGTGAAATTGACTATAGTAAGCTCTGACCTTTGGCATTGGAAGTTTTGTGTGTTTCTGCCTTCCCTCTTGACCACCACCGTGGAAGGAAGAGGTGCCAACTAGCCCCCTTTTCCAAGGAGGAAGAGAGGCACAAAGAGCCGAGTCGCCCAGGCCCATAATGGGAAGTGGGGCCACCTCAGACCCTGCAGCCTGAAACAGAGCCACCCAGAGAACCCAGCCCAGATCAGCCGAACTTGAGCCAACACACAGATGGATGAGTGCTAGTAAGTGATCACTGTTTAAAGGCCCTGAAGTTTTTGTGGTTTGTTATGCAGCAATAGCTAACCAGTGGAATTAGCTATTATTGTTATTATTTTTTTGGAAAACAGGAGTGCTATTAGGCGGACAAAGAGCAAACAGACTCCTTGAGCCAGGTGATGGCTGTGACTCCTGCTGTGCTTCCATCCCCAGGTCCCTTGCAGTCAGAAGCCCTGGTACCCCTAAGGCTCCTGCAGCAGACGAGACTGTTCCCCAGGCCGCCTCCCTCTTTACAGTGTTCCTGCAATCCCCTCTCATCACTGTGGCATCCTTTTCTTGTGAATCCAAGAATCTTGACTCATACACTCATGATAAACAGCAAAGGGAAGATAAAATACTTACAGGATAATTTGCATCCCCCTCTTTTTTAGTATTTGTTCTATATTACCATCCTGCTGTAGCGGATGCTTTTGTCCTATGAGTCGAAGCATTTCATTCTTGAACCTTTGCAGCACATAGTTGGGTTTCTTTGTGCTCCTGCTTCTCTAACTACAGTGGCCTAATAATACTTGCCATCACCCAACTTCCTCTCAGGGAGTGGGAGCGGATTAATGAGACAGTGTTTGCAAAGCGCTCTGAGTCTCTCAGAGGAAAAGGCACAGTAGTCATATAAATGTGGATATCTGGAGTCGGCACTCATTTGTCTCTGTGTATCTATTTCAGATAGTTTGGTATCTTTGAGGCAATAATTTGGAAGGCACAACCTCATGCCCTTCTCTTAGTAAAGGACAGTGTTTTGCTTGGAGGCGAGATATTTTTTCCACCCTTTTGGCCTTGCCAAGCTTTTTAACGATCACTTCCATGCTGCCTGTCTCTAATCTGCTGAGAGATGCTGTCGGTACAAACTGTACTGTGAGACTGTGAGAAAATTACACCACAGCCCACATGGAAGCCCTGCTTTTGGTTCCAGGATGTCTGTTGGGACTGCTGTTAAGAATATGTGTCTAGAGAAGGAGCTCATTCTAATTCTTGGTGCACAGGTGAGTTAATAAGTGTGTGCATTGAGACCAAGAGCTGATGGATCAAAGATGTGGCTCTCCATCACCTCAGGGGTGTTCTTAATAGTGGTGCCGGTTTTTTTCCCCTTTCATTTTCGTCAAAAATGTATCAAGGGCTGTCACTGCTTCTCAAAGAAAGCATTTATTAATATGTATAAGGCAAGACTGCTCCTTTCTAAGAATTAACTTTACTCACAATCATTACATCCAACTGTAATGCATATGGAGAAAAAAAGAAACACACACACACACACACACACACACACACACACGTGCACACGCACGCAAGCATGAAGCCTAAAAATAAAACAGCACCATAGCTCTGAACTTTCCCGAGGCAGAAAATGTCACATATTAATGCAAAATAAAGTGCAGTACCTTGCTTCTTATTTTCCTCTCTGAGGTTTTAGCATTTGCTAGATAATGATATATATATATTTTTATATATATAATTATATATATATTTATTTATATAAATAAATATATATATTGTTGTTGTTGTTTCTGAGTCTAAACGTGCTCTACTTTATATGATATTTTGAGTACGTATCAGTAGCTAAATAATGGTATGTGAACGTTGTTAGAGCCCCATTTCCATTTATTTTAAATGAATGACTCCTCTTTGTCTTCGACTATGACCTGTATTTTATTCGTACTTGTTTTAACAGCTGGATGGTCAGTGATTCAAAACATCAACTTTTCAGGCAGCTATGTGAACCTACTATTTTTCATGAATATTATGTTTTAGTTTCTCTTTTGTTGAAACTGTTCATCACAGGAATGTTTATTCCTTTATTTATTGGGAATTTACCAAATGTTGGTGCCTTTTGAGGAGTCACAAGAAGGTTGAAGGTCTGGTCTTCATTCTGAGTCATAATTATAGCAAACAATCCTTAAGTGCTTGCTCTGTCGGTGGTTCTTTATATTCATTATCTTGATTAATCCTCATAACAACACTTGGGGTTAAGTATTCGTTATTATTTTCCATATTTTATGGATGAAGAAATGGAGACACAGAAGGGCAAAGCCACTTGTTGAAGGGTCTCTCTTAACCTAAGGCCTGGGTTGACCATCTGCTTGGAAGGAAGGCTCAAAGTTCCTTTCCTTGGGGCTTGTATTGGTTTTTTAGGGTTGCCATAACAAAGCCACCAGAGGCCAAGTGCCTTAACAACAGAAATTTATTTTCTCACAGTTCTAGAGGCTAGAAGTCTGAGAACAAAGTGTCAGCAGGATTGGTTTCTCCTGAGGCTTCTTTCCTTGGCTTGTAGAGATGGCTGTCTTCTCCCTCTTTCTTTGCATTGTCTTTCCTCTGTGTGTGCCTGTATTTTGAATCTCCTCTTTTATAAGGACACCAGTCAGATTGGATTAGGACCCACCCCAGTGAACTCATTTGACTTTAATCACCTCTTTAAAGACCCTATCTCCAAATGCAGCCACATTCTAAAGTACTGGGGTTTAGGATTTTAACATGTGGATTTGGAGGGTGGGGCACAATTAGCCAATAATAGGACTCATCAAAGCTGAGTTTGTACAGGTTCTTCTCTGCTCTCTTCTCTTACTTCAGGGGCAAGAGACCCTGCTAGATTTAGAAGGGTAAGGAGAACTCCCCATCCTTCTGTGGAGCTCGAACTTTGAAAATTCAGCAGGCAGACAGAGACTTGGAATCTACTTGCTTTCCGCACTGACATATCCTTCCAGCAAGACCTAGTGGCATGTGTGAGGGAAAGGGTAAGGCCAGAGGACTGTATAGTGGCTGCACTCCTCTGCTGTGCAATCAGAGAGCACAGAATGGCCTTGCTCCTCAAGGGACGAAAGGGAGAAGTTGTGAATGTGATGAGACACTGAGTCATTCAGAAAAAGAACTACTAGACAAATGAATAAGCGAGATCAGTATACCAGTTAATAATCAAAAGTGCCTTACTCTGGACTAACCCTGCTCCATTTGGGCTTTATCCTGTGCCACGTCACTTCTGCCTTATGTACTGTTGCATGGTCAATTGTCACTTCCAAGTCTACCTGCAGAAAAGGCCCATCCCAAATGGCGTTTATAAGATTGACACAGAGGAGGTGGCTCTAGCCTCCAGCTTTTTTCCTTTTTTATTATTATTTTTATTTGAGGCTAAAATAACATAAAGCAAAATAATGTAAAAATTAGAGCCATAAGGAGTTGAATATTCAACTTATGCCCTTGCTTTCATTGCCCGTAGGGAATATTACATGTTGCGGATGTCTCTGATGGGTTGATAATGTACTAGCAGAGAGAGAGGCTGGGCAGAGTCATCGGTGATCTAGGTTCTGATGTCATCTCTGTCACTAGGAAGCTGGATGACCTTGGGCAACTCACGTATATGTTTTCCATGCCTCATTTTTGTAATCCATGCCACACAGGTATGAGACCTGCCTTTGAGTGTTGTGCTGGGGATTAAATGGGATAACAAATAGGAAGACGTTTCGAGACTTTGACAGAGTGCCATTCAAATGAAAGGACTCTTAGAAAACTTTGCATTAGGACCACAAAAGTTTTGTCTCTTTCCTATTCTAGCTTCACAAAAATTGTTTCCCATGACTGGGGATCACTCAGGATTAAGGTTAGAGGTAGAAGTGAAGTTAGCATACAGCCAGGTGAGTCCTTGGGATCAAGATGAAGATAAGCATCCGCTGTCAGACAGCCAGGGTTTCCAGTGGCCAGTTATCTGTGTGGCATGCAAAGAGCTTTGCTCTAGGCAATCACATCCCTCTCTGCATATCTCAGAACATTTGGCCCAGCTCCAGACTAAACATTTGAGCAATACATTTCTATCATTTCTATCTGGGCATGCAAATTGAGATCCTTTCCCCATTCCTTGGTTTTCTCTGGAGGACAAATTCACATCTTAATTTCTTTCTGTTCCTATTCAAGGCATCTGGGGCAGGGGGTAGGTTACAGGCCTTGGTCATCTTTCCAGTCTCTCTGCCTCTCCTCCTCCCTAGTTAGTGGGCAGATCTTTTTCTGCCCTTTATCCTATTTTTGTGTGTGTGTGTGTGAGCAGCCAGGGGGCCTGTTCTTCCAGAGGAGGTGAATCTAACACTGCCAATTTCATCAATTTACTCCATGGTCATTCAGAAGAAGGCTTGGCAGGCTCCTTGGCAAGGAAGCCTTCCCTGACACTGAGTGCATTTCAGAAACGAATCTCTGTTTGTTGGTGCCAAGTACCCAGCTGTTTGAGGAGACCCCTCTGTTCTCTTCCTTTCTGCCCTAACCAGGGAGCTGTTACTCTGGCCCTGGGCCTCTCCAGAGATGCAGTTCAGAGTGGAGCACACTGAGGATGCTCTTCCTTTCTGGAGAAGCCACGAGAGCCTGGGCTGCGCCCCGTGAGGATTTTGCCTTGTTGCATGAGTGCCTGGGATGCCCCGAGAGCCCCAGAACCCAGGGCAGCCTATGCTCTGCTCTAGCTCTCCCCTGGCTTTTCCAGAGCAGACACCTCACTGACCAAGGGCGGGCCAACCCCTGACCTTCCAGGAGCTCTTCTATTTGCGGCCCACACCAGGTTTTTAAAGTGTCCAAACTGAAGCCAGAACTTCGCCACTGGGTCTGGTCTCCTTTTCAGACACCTAAAGTATTTTATTCAGGATTTGTGAGGGTTAAGGGGTGATGTGACCATTGCTCTATCCTGTTGGTCAAATGTCTATTGATGTGGTGAAATGAGCAGCTCTCTAGGTAATCCAGCCAGTTCAGTGATTGGATTGCCTTCATGACCCCTGATTTCCTGTGGCTTGCCTGTGTCCCACCCCCCAAAACACTTTTCAAGGCTTGGGGTAAAACATGAGAAACACAGTCATCTAATATTTTCTCAACTTCAAAAATAGTGATGTCGAATGATTACTTGGGATAGAGTTTCTCAGTGCCTAAAGAGCCATAGATTTGTCCATTTGTGGAACTGAGGCCACCAGAGAATACGTCTGGTAGTTTGTAAATTCAACATTCCTGTGATGATCAGAAATTCATTTATGACTTCTCCCTTTGGGCACACCACCGTACAGAAACGATTACTCAACGGGAGAGATATTTAATATTCTCCACTCTCAACTGTCAATGGCATCGCATTGTCTGTGGCTTCCTGTTCCAGAACTTCTTCATTTAGTTGAAAGGGAAACCTACCCACCTACTACTGAGCACCTGGTGGGAGAGCTCCCCATGACTGGGCCCTTGTCCCCGAATCAGTTGGAGAGAAATATTTCCTCTGATGGAAAAGGCTTTGAAATCAATGGTGAAGGGACTCCGAAGAGTAAGATTTTTCTTTTCATGCTTTTTGGAAACTTTTTTTTTTTTTGGTGTTTATTTCAAAGACTTAAGTGTACTTTGGGGGGCCCCTAATCATCATAAGCCCTGGGAATTTACTTCTCTGCAGCTGCTCCCCCTCCCCAAGCAGCCCTGCATGGAGCAAAATAATTGTCTGTTTCTGCAAGCAGCCTCCTGCGCAGATGGAGCCTGATTAGCATGCGTGCTTGCAGCAGTCCACTGCTCTAACCACATTTGGAAACCCAGCCACAGAGAGAAACGTGGACTTGACACTCATTAACATTCCCTGGCTCCCTGGGAAATACACATAATAGGGTAAAATTGCCATTAAGGAGAGCAACACTTGAGGGAAATATCTGCTCAATAAAGACAGAGATTCTTCTCATCAACAGCTGAGGAAATATCCAGTTGCCATAAAGGGCAAAAGAGACAGCCTCTTAATATGAGTGGAGACGACCGGGGTTCAGCTGGTTTACAGCCCTAACGAGTCCCATTGTCCTGCAGTGGATCGCAACTGGCTTATTGGTATGCAGATGTTTCTCAGGCATATTTTGGTCTCGGCAGATCCCAGAAACAGCTTCATGATTTCTGTCTCTCCAGGGTTGTCTGTATTAATCTTAAGAAAAGGCAAACATGGAAGGAGCAATTCTAAACACTGCCATGGAGCCCTTAGGTTGAAACTTCTTTTTTTCCTCGGTTGGGGGGATGATATTCTTGAATATTCTCTTTGCTTGGAACTTGGGGTTCTTAGTAGAATACGATGAGGTAACCTGTGCCATGGATAATTCCCAAGTCAGACCCAGGTTCGCTTTTACATCCCTAGGGTGCTTTGATTTGACACTTTGGTCACCACAGCCCTTTGAATTGGAGTGATACTCTCATAACACTAGAGGATTGTGTGTTGAATGTGCTGAAACTGATAAAAGCAGTTATTAACATTTGGGAAGACTGTCCAAAGAGCAGCACTGAAGGGTGTTTAAACCTATCTAGATTCCTGGACATTTTAAAATTCCCTTTGAAGAGACTTGAAATGATATCTGAGTTAATTTCTTATTATTGACTTGGACTCAGGTGTAGGTCTCTGACACAAAACCTTAAACCCCATTTTTATTTTATCCTCGCTTGACCAATGAAATGCTCCATTTAGTAGTTCTTACAACAACTGTCCTTGACGATTGGCTGGAAGGAGCGAGGCTCCTTGCTGAGTCCATGTCTTGCATAAAGTTATTGATGTATTGAATAAGTTATCTAAAGCAGCAGGTTTCTTAATGTCTGGTTGAGCAGTTTTAAATTCCTTCCTGGGATATAACACCAATTTGTGCACATACTATTTTGATTGTTTTATCTCCAAATGGCCTTAATCTGATGTTAGGCATCTGCACTGCTTTTCAATTTCATAGGAAGCAGCACCCTGTGCTCCTTATTAATAACAACAATACCTTGTATTTGCATAGCAGGTTAGGATGTGCGGTACTTTTTCATGCATATTCTCAATTCTCACAGTGTGCCTATGTGACAGTGGGCATTGCTCTCATTTTTTAGATGAGGAAACTGAGGCTCAGGGAATACATTGCTACGTTTTTGCAGCAATTTATTTTGCAAAAACAGAATTTGGACTTGAAACTCCAAGCCCTTTGTGTAATACAGAGCTACCTCTCATTGTTGGAGAATTTCTTTTGTTATAAACATTAATTTGTTAATGCAAAATCCAAGATATTGCCTTAGATATCTGTAGCTAGATTTGGCTGCAGTTAGGTGAATTTAACACGTTTGCTGAACATGAGATTATACTGAGGTGGTAAAAAGCAGGGGTTTTCTTTGTCACAAGCAAATGATTATTAAAAAGCAGTGTTTCTTTTTTTTTTTTAGATGTTGGGGGTAGGAGTTAATTAATTTATTAATTTAATTTTGCTGTGTTGGGTCTTCATTTCTGTGCGAGGGCTTTCTCTAGTTGTGGCAAGTGGGGGCCACTCTTCATCGCGGTGCACGGGCCTCTCACTATCGCGGCCTCTCCCGTTGCGGAGCACAGGCTCCAGACGCGCAGGCTCAGTAGTTGTGGTTCACGGGCCTAGTTGCTCCGCGGCATGTGGGATCCTCCCAGACCAGGGCTTGAACCTGTGTCCCCCGTATTAGCAGGCAGATTCTCAACCAGTGGGCAACCAAGGAAGCCCCCAGTGTTTCTTTAGTGGGCTGCAGTGCTAGTACTTCTTAGACTGGAGTGGCTAGTACTCTTAAATGCTTACGCTTGCATCATTCTGCCTTTAGGTTTAGTGATGTATAGGATGTATCAATATTTCCTTCTCTTCAGGTCTAATGACACTTCTGTAGTGAAAAATAGTCATCATAATAATATTGTATCAATACATGTTGTTTTTATTGGATTTCACTTTTTAGGATTAACCTATAGACAAAATATTGAACACTAAATTATAGTTAGAGAGCAAAAGGTGACTGTTATAAACGCTGACAATGTGAAAGTAATGGTAGAGGTGGCAGAAGTCAGGAGGTAGGGATGGGTGGTGGGAAGATATGGAGGGAGGAGAGGGTTCTAATTTCTTCATCTAACAAAATGGAAGGTCAATATATATAATTTAAAGTAGATGGAACAATATATGGAGTGTTAGCTAAGTTATCTAAAGTTATAAAGTTAAGCAGTAGAAGGACTACACATAATCTAACTAATAAAACCTGATGGGAACAGAAAGAAGCGAAAGTATAATTGAGCTACTTTTCTCAGCTTTAATATTACTGAGTCAAAAGCTAATGTCTACAATTAATAAATCATGAAAGAGATGTTTAACATATTTATGACCTCCAACGACTGACTAAACTATGATTCCAAAGGGTAGTGGAACTCAGAGTGGAGCAGAAAACTTTCCCTTTTTTTTTAATATTCTATACAATTTGATTTTTAAATAATGCACAGATAACACTTTAAAATTTTTTAATCAAGGAGGACTTGCCATTGTGTTTCTGCCGTAGACTGGTTGGGGTATCTGTGTGAAAGCCATAGTGACTGTCTAAGGAGACAGATGGACAAGGCAGGTCGGACTTTGAATGGACTAATGAGTTATGGCATAGCCCTACACAGACTGTTCTGAGGTAGCAGACTCAGCAGAGCCCTGGACCGTCAGGTGCTGGCCTGAGCCTTGTGGCAGCCACAAGGTGACACAGCCACAGCCTGGACCAAGTGCCAGCAGATCACTTGTTAGTTGTGATTTTACCAATTACTGGCTCTGTTACTCGGCCAAGTTTGAGGTCTCAGTCTCCTCGTCTATAAAAAGTAGGGGTTCAACTCTAGACTCCCTACTAACTTGGACTTTCTGTTTTACTTTTATTATTTGTATAGTTCTGTTTTATTTTTATTTGCAAGATGTGCAAAGTTATAAATCTTTTGAACCTGGCATCACAACCTTAGCCAGATGATCAAAGAGGCTACTTTAGAATCACATGTTCTCTCTAGGAAAGATCCTTGTATGTTACCAAACAGTTATCAATCATACTTATGTCCTAAACAGTGTTAATCAGACTCGAAAATGTGTTAGTTTATCACCACTAGATTTCTTAATTAACTCACTGAAATGGTTCAAAAGAGTGGGTTTTGGGAATAGAATTCAAAATACATTCTCTTTCATCATTTTTTTTGGAGTTTGAGCTACTTATTACTCATTTAAGGTGTTTTTTGAATACGTTGTCAAATTGCCTTAAGGCAGGCAAGAACCTAAACATTACAGAAAGCTTGGTTTCATTGGTTGATCGTGTCTAACAAAGCAGCTTTGCTCTGTCCCATATGGGAATTGACCCAATCACATTTTTCTCAAACCATTTTACTTGTTATATTTCCACTATTTCAGTTATGAGACTTTCAGTAATAAATTTAATATGGAAGAAGATGACAAAAATGAGTTAATATTTTTTTCATGTTTTTTTCTTTGCTTCTAGGTAATTAAGTCTTAGATCAATTCTTTGAGAGTTTGAATTAAGATGAGGAAAGCAAAGCTGAATGAGAAGAATGCTATGTATATCAGACAATTTTTTTTCCCTTCAAGTTTATTGGGGACTTTTGAAGTTTCAATTCATTTGTGCCATTGTTCACTGCAGTGACTTGGGAGATATAAGCTAGCCAGAGTAGCTTTCCAAATAATAAAGGACTACGTTTCTGGTTTTCTGGCCATTACTCAGGAAGCTGAAAATCGCCCTGTTCATCACTGGGTGTCGTTGGTTCCATCCCAGCAATTCTGGTTAAATGGACATTGCTATTTATGTCATTTCATTGTTCTCTTTCTCTTGTTTTGTCTCCATTGATATTTAGCTTCCCCAGGGAACCAGATATCCATAGATCTTCAGGCTGAAATGTGAACTAAGACCTAAGTATGGGAGGCTGCGTGTATAACCCCACACCACCCGGGGTGGGGCTGAGGAAGACAGAGGTCAGGGCCGCTAGGGGCTGGCTGAGGCAGGACATTGGTTTTTGGGGGGAGCTGAGAATGCATTAGGGTGAAGGAGAGGATGGGAACTGGCTTAAATAACTGTGTGCCAAGCTTTTTACTTATGTTAGTCCTCTAAGCAACTAAGGTAGATATTAAAAGTGATAAGTCTAGGTCTGGGAAGTTAAGTAACCTGCCCAAGGTCACATAATAAGTATTGGAGCCAGTATTTGAACTAAGTTCTCTCTGAGTACAAAGCCCTTACCTAAGACTGCACTATCATCCCTCCTCCCATCAGAGAGACAGGCAGCTGGGTGTTGAGGGCCGGCAAAACGCTCCTGTGTACTGAGGTGGAGGTTGCACATATGAGCTGGTTCTTTCGAAGCCGCTAGATCTCACTCATGCTTGCTTGGCTGCTTGCACAAGCTGCAGTTGCAAGCCTCCATTTACAAGCAAGAAACACAGTCTGTGTTGAAAGGCTGGATGGGGTTGGGAAGTAGGTGGGCAAGGACGACTCCATTTCCCTCCTACCCCGTTACAAAGCTTATCTTAATAACACAAGAAATACTTGCTTCTCTGGAGCCTAAGAGAGTTAAGGAAGCTTTGTTACTTATTTTTTTTGAATGAAATTAAAATCTTCCATTAAAAGGAAAACTTTCATTTCAAACTATTGAATGCTATGCTACTTAATTCCAGCTTGTTAAATTCAGGGTCTTGAAACAAATCCCACACACAAATGTTCTTGGGGCTCATGGCATTTCCATTTGATTGTGAATTGGATTAATTTTCATTTGTCTTAAGCTCTTGCCTCTCATTCCTTTTTGTTTTTAGATACTTAAGCAAATGTTGACAGTTATGGTTGACTTAATATGCTGCCTCAGTTATGTAAATGATTTCTGTCAGTTATGTTATTGCTAGTTGAAGATAGCCTTACATTTTCTGGCATATTTTTAGGCCTTACTAGTAAAGCATTCCTGATAACTTTTAACATTTTTTTGCTTCTTCAAGCATCAAGTTGACATTTTTTCTAGCTCCCTTTAGCCCTACACTTCCGTTTTGAATCTACTGTTTGCTTGCCATGAAAAATGAACTTATACAATTATAGACGCAGTGGCCTTTTCTCGTCCTTATTCTTCTTGGCTGCTCTCTGCTACAGTTGACACGGCTGCCTCCCCCTCTTTCTGGAAATGTCCTTCTCCTTTGGTCTCCATGACACTCGATTTTCCTGGTTCTTTCTTGCCTCTCTGACTGCTCTTTCTGCTCTTCATCCCCTCCACAATCTTTACTCTAGATTGGTGCTTTCCAGTTTTTTGTTTCACTTTGTGACACTTGCAGAAGATGATAATAATGGTGCAGCTCATGGAGTTTCCAGATGAGGCTGCTGAAGTTTGAAGGTGACTAGAGAGTGGGCTGAGGACATCAATTTCTTGGTTTACTTGTAACCCAGCTGAGTACGCCAGTGTCCTTCTGCATACCAGTTGGGAGTTCTGTTACCAGTATTTGGAGAGTTGTGTTATTCACCTCCATACCGTAGGAGATAGAGGTTAATAGAATCGAGGTACAGGTAAATAGTGGGAAAACCCAGATTCTCAGTAATGAAGTACCAGAAATAGAAATGGGCAAAAAGTCCAGAAAGTTTAAGGAGGAGTCAAGGAGAGGGCATTCTACAGGTGGGAGAAACAGCAAGGATCGAACACCAGGAGTTTTAACATGGGCCCAGGAACATCTGTGGCAGCTGTCAGATATCAGGAACATAAATTAGTAACCCAAACTCTGAGTTGAGTTTGGCTGGAGTCCAGGGAGATACCAAGACACGGCTGAGCATCAGAAATCAGAGCACAGGGGACTGTTCGTTAAGAATTGGCCTCAGGTGTCTGTGAGAGCTGGTCTGAGCAGCAGAAGGGAACGGGGTGATGGACCATGGAGTTTTGAATGCAGGTAAGACTCATTCTGGGTGAAACAAACTTGGGGGCCGTGGCTGCAGCGAGGACAGGAAGCTCTTTTACTGCCACATAACCTCCTGGAGTCATCATTTACTTCCGACTCCAAAGTGATGATTTCCTGTCCTGTCTTCTTACCTAAACTCTGGTTGGATAGAAACTAAACATTTCCACCTAGAGATCTTGTCCCTTTGAGCTTGTGCTTTTCATATCTGAACACTGGCTCCACTTCCTACTTCTTGGTTTCTTCATTAATCTCTTAAGGGTACAATCTTCTCACCGCTGCCCAACCACCGTGCTGCTCAGAACAGTCTTCTCACTAGTTCATGGGTGTACTCACTCACACACTCACTCACCCACCAACCCACCAGAAAAACAGCCCCCAAAGGTTCTACATCTAATCCCCAGAACCTGTGAATATGTATGTTATATGGCAAGGGGGAACTAAGGTTGCTGATGCAACTGAAGTTGCTAATCAGCTGACCTTGAGATGGGGAAATTGTTCTGGATTATCCAGGTGGACCTAAAATAATCTCCAGGGTCCTTAAAAGTGGAAGAGTTAGGCTGAAGAGAGTCAAAGAAAGAGGTGACAGAAGCAGGGTCAGAGTGAGATGGACTTGACCTGCCGTTGCTGGCTTTGAAGGCAGAGGGAGGGGGCCACCGGCCAAGCGACACAGTGACCTCTAGAAGCTGGAAAAGGCAGGGAAACAGATCTAACTCAGAGCCTACAGGAAAAAATGCAACTCTATCAGAACCTTGATTTTAGCCTGTGTCGGACTTCTGATCTACAGAATTATGAGATAATAAATTTGTATTAAGTCACTGAGTTTACAGTAATTTGTTACAATAATAATAGGAAACCAATACACCACCCACCCCCAAAATAGTTACTGAGTTACTGAATGCTTGTTGGGAGCCAGGCACTCTGCCACCTGCTCCCCAGGAGCTCATAGTTGGAGTTCACATTGGGAGGTGAGGGGATAGAGACTCTTATTGACCTAACAGCTGTTCTATCTCATTCATCCATTCATTCATTTAACAAGTATTTAGTAAGTATCTATTATATGCCAGTCACTCTTAGGCACTGTGGGCACTCACCATTCTGGAACTTACAAGCTAGTTGAGGACACATAATAAACACAAGAAATAGAAAAATGTCAGTGAGAGATGAGTGCTTTGAGGAGAAGTAAAACAGGTTACAGGAAGTAAGATTGAAGGAAGGAGCTACTCTGGTGGTCAAGGACGGCCTCTCCAAAAAAGTGATATTGTAAAAATGCAAAAGAATAGCTCTGATCATGTTAATGTTACCATATACATTACAAATGATATTCAATATAAACTACAAATTAAATATCTGACATAAATATGTGCTTTATGAGTTTCCACTCTTTTTGAGCTTCTTCACTTTAGATGTGCTGACAATCTAGGTCTTGGGCATGTGGGGATGGGTGACCCTCGTTTTTCCTATCTCTTGCTACAACCAGAGACATTGCTGGAGTTTGGTTCAGAGTATTGTAACTTAATCATGTTTCTTCTGACCAAAAGTGTTGCTTATGTAGCTTTCTCTTCAATACATTTGGCAGTCTCTTTAGTGAGAAAACCTTCGTTTTTAACTCCATCCTTCGTGCAGTCACCAGGATAGATGGACAGCTAAGGAATTAACCTTCAGAATTTAATTCAGTTTCCTGTTTTGACCTCGTGTTGGAAGAGCTGTGAGAACACAATTTGCTGTACACAGTCATGACTAATAACAACATTAATCTACTGTAAATTCCTTAAAGTTGGTCTTTGGGACAAAACTTTTATGTTATGATGAAGTGTGTTGTATAATGGAGGATCTTGAGTACAGATACCTTTTTATTAAAATTGGTTTTTATAGTTAAAGGACCTTTTAGAGAAGGAAAAGGGTTGACTTCAAAATTATCTATGCTGTATTGACTTTATTGCACCCTGGGGTGCTCTTGAAATGCAAATGTGGGTGTTCATTAAGCAGAAATGGTTTCAAAGCTATTATGCTCTGGTATGTTAATGCAGGTAGAAATTTGAAAGCTTCCTGCCTTTATTATTTTTCCTCTTACTTTTTTTGGGGAGGGAGGTATTGGCTGGAGACTATGTATGGGTCAAGCTAAATACTAGAAAATCCCTCAAGGAAATGCATTTATATTTTAAAGTAAGGATTTGCTTTGACTCCCTGGCCATGCTAGCATAGAAGCCACACCCCACTCCTTTCCTGCTCTCCCACACACAGAAGAGCACAGACATGTATTTTCAATTGCGTCAATTTCAACGGCTGCTAAGCTACTGTACAATAGGTAAAACAACTAACCCACCACATGTATAATCCACTATCTCTTCCCAATGCACATAGCACGTATTTTACAGGACTAGAGGAATTTCAGCTCTGATTCTTCCTGATTTTCATGTTCATTCTTACTGCTTCAGTTGGTTACAAATGTTTTAACTAGACCTACCTGGCCATTGGCTTGATATTGACTTTTAACATGCTTCAGCATGCATGCAATCACACAGATATGGTCCTTGATGTTTGCTAGTTTACAACTAGAGCAATGCTGAGGTGAGTAGAAAGTATTGGGGGGTCACACATTAATGGACTGCATGTTTAGTCCTCAGATTTATACCTTAATGAAAACAAAATACTCACCCACTTGGGATGTGAATGATGAGTCATCTGGAGATGCCTAGGTCATTGACGTCCTAGGGCACATGCTTCATTACCCATCATCACTATTACTGTCAGGGTCATGTCATATTTGGACATGCCCTTTGGACTCTGACTTGGCATGTTTTGCTCTGAGATGGTGCATCACAGTGCTGTCAGAAGCATTAATGTGGGTACATGGAAGAAGCAGATCTGGCTGTTGCTTTGACACTGGGTAAAAAATGTTTTTCCCTGCCTGCTTACTTATTCCATGTTAAGAGATCTCATTTCTTCTTATTTAAAAGACATGTTACTATATAAAGTAGTGTCACTTGTACTTATAGAGCAAGGGCTGTACAAAATTACCTATGGAAAAACATTTCTAGCTGTAGAAATCATAGAACTTGTTAGTCAGTGATTGTCAGAAACTAATATGTAGAATGGTGTATTTGGAGAGCATTAGTCTTATGACTTCTGGAAAATGGATTCATTTAGAGGTACACCCTGCCCTTCTCCACTTGGTCGTTCATTTGTATCTCTATGTTGCATCTGTTTATATGATCACTGCTTTATAATAAAAACACATTAACAGCAAATATATTTTTTATGTGAGGAGCTAGGAACAAAAAGAAAAGGAGACTAAGGAAACCTAAGATGAGACCAGAAATGAGGGAGGTACACAAAATAAATGCCAGGGGTCCTCGCTCTGAGCCTTGATTTTGAACATCACAATAACCAAGGCAAAGAGAGAATGTCTTGCTAGCTATTCTTTGACTATATGAGATTTGTGAGTTCCTTTCCAGTCTTCCCCTGAGAAGCAGGTTAGGGGCCTCACAGCAGCCAACTTAAGCTTCCCGGTCTACTTTCTGATCGGCAGAGCCACTGGACAACGGGCCACACAACTAGCCCTAGTGTGATGGGCTCTCCATGATCATGCCCAGCCTTTTGGGCTTCACTCTCACATTGCTTTCAGATTCCGGTTGAATGGAATTGTTCACCTTTCCACGATTGTACTCTGTGGCTCTGCCTTTTCACACACTGTCTCTCCTATCAAGGATATTCTCTGTCTCCATCCTCCAAGGCTAAATGCCACTTCCTCCATGAAGTCTTCCAGAATCCCCACAGCCAAAATTGATTTTTTCCCAACTTCTCACACTCCTGCTTGTTTTTCTCTTAGGATATTTAGCTTATTATAGTTTCTTATTATACTTTAGTGACAAATGTACAGGTCTTATTGCCTCTGTTTGATTATAAAATACTGGTTGGGAAGTACTATTCAATATTAATATAGTCAATACTAAGACATCTAATTCAATACTTTACATATACTTGGTGCTTAATACATGCTTCTTTGAATGAATTAATGAATGAATGAACTTTAGCAGGTAAGATTTAAGATTCTTCCTAAACTGAAGTGGTTTGGCTTCTCCCCAACTTGGAGTGAGCTATTTTTTAGAGTTGTATTTGATTTTAAAAACAGAATTAGGGGACCATAAAAATAGCCTTCAATGAGTTATTTGAGCAGTCTCACTGTTTTTTAAGAGTGATAATGTTCCTTTTATGATGCTTTTCATTTACAGCATGGCCTTACAGCCAGCTCTTTTTTGAAACACAATCCCATTATTACGGCTGCCTTTAGCCTCAGACAACTTCCCACAACATTAGAGGTATAATATTGCAGGAATAGCTTCTGACAGAGAGCTTTCTGGTTTGCAGTCAGGGGGATACAGGATGTCAAATTGCTCATCATTTCTGGATCTGAGGGGAAGTACTTTGAAGATTTTATTTTACCTGTGTGTTTCTAGCCAACCATATCATGGAAAACATATTTCCCTATATAGGACAAGGAAATGGCTCAAATAATTCTCACACTTTGCTGAAATCCAAACACAAAATAGGATTGATCTTGTTTTCTTTCAATTCTTTAGATGATCCCAACAGAAAGAGTGCCTGTAAGAAGAAATAAAAGGCTCAGATTCATCTTGAAAGTTTGTTTTTGTTGAAGTTTTTAAGAGTTGTAGGTATGAGCCTTGAAGATTTCTACATCTGGATCTTTAAGCTGTGGGTGGATTTGGAAATGCTGGAAGAGCTGGAGAGAACAGTGGGCGGAAGTGGCAAGTGCAGAAAAGACTGGAGGCAAAACTTGAAAAAAGGCAAAATCTGTGTTTGGGACCCTCCTGCCTCCGGGTGCTTGGGTACCTCTGCCCTGTGGGCCCCCTTGGCACCATCCCTTCCATTTAAACTGACATTCTCCATCCAGTCACCCTGGGGTTACTCTTCTTTTGTCTGGGGGTCAGATTCCATGTCTTCCTGGACAGGACTACCTGATAAACCAAATTGGGATAATTGGATATGGTGAGAAAGTTGAAACCCAAGAACTCTTCTTTGCTTCCTGGGCAAATGCGTGTGTGTGTGCGTGTGCGTGTTTGTGATGCTGTTAAGGTAGTAACAGGATTGGATGGAAAGAAGACAGGCTTTGGATTTAGCCATCCATTAGTTTATGCTCTTATTCAGCCGTGTACCTTATGTGCAGTGCTCGGCATATTCATTATCTTCTCAAAGCATCTGTTGTCACTTGCCCCATCTGGAAGACTGGAAAGTCATTTTAAGGATTAAATGAGGAAAGAGTTGAGTACAGTACCTGCCCTACAGTAGGGCTCACTGAACACTACTTTTGATGGTTAATTTTATGTGTCAACTTGACTGGGCTAATGGATGCCCAGATATTTCTGGGTTATTTCTGGGTGAGTCTGTGAGGGTGTCTCCGGAGGAGGTTAGCATTTGAATCAGTAGACTGAATAAAGAAGATTCACCCTCCCAGTGCCAATGGGCATCATTTAATCCACTGAGGACTTGAATAGAACAGAAAGGCAGAGAAAGGGTAAATTTGCTCCCTTTGCTTGATCTGGGACACCATCTTCTGCCCTTGGACGTCAGCACTCATGGTTCTCGAGTCCTCAGACAGGGCCTGATATCATCGGCCACCCAATTCCTGGGCCTTTGGACTGGGACTGAATTACACTGTTGGCTTTCCTGGTTCTCCAGCTCACCGACAGCAGACTGTGGAGCTTTTGGCCTCTATAATCACAAGAGCCCATTCCTATATTAAATCTCCCTTTATATCTATATCCTATTTGTTCTGTTCCAGTGGAGAATGCTGATTAATATGCTGCTTGTCTCCACTTTCCTCTGCCTTTCTTTTTGTTTGCTTGTTTTTTGTGGTACGCGGGCCTCTCACTGTTGTGGCCTCTCCCGTTGTGGAGCACAGACTCCGGACGCACAGGCTCAGTGGCCATGGCTCACGAGCCCAGCCGCTCTGCGGCATGTGGGATCTTCCCGGACTGGGGCACGAACCCGCGTCCCCTCTATCGGCAGGCGGACTCTCAACCACTGCGCCACCAGGGAAGCCCCCTCTGCCTTTCTTAACAGAGGCCTGGCACATCCTGCTTACTTTTTTTCTTTCTGTGTGGTCCCATGTAGGAAATGGCATCTCCTTGCGTAGCCCATATGGCTCTTTTAACACGTGATTTCTGCATTTTAAGGTGAAAAAAAACCCAACACATTAGATAGCTAGGATTAATATTGGAAAATAATTTTTATGATACTAGAACTGTATATTTTTATATCTATTTTGTATATGCAAGAGAGAAAATTAAAAGTACAATTCTTTATAATTAGTTTTCAACTTTGTTATAGTAATATTGCATATATCCAAGATGATAACAGAGAGGTATGAAAAATGAATGAATAAATGGATGAATGAACCTTATCCCTCATTCGTGAAAGAAGACACAGCGATTCAGCAATGGGGGTGATTGCAGCAGCACTGAGATTCCGTGGTATAGTGTTTACTCAGAGATAAGTCTGGAAGTCTTACCTACTATGGATATGAAGAGGCTAAAAATGATAAACTCCAGGTTCTGGGATAGCCTTGGCCATCTCCTTGTCATATGACACGGGCAGGGCACTTCATTTCTGTAGATCTGTACTTCTTACTCCTTATCTGAATCTTTCCAGTTTCTGAGTTCATATAGTAAGAGTTTAGTTCAAATGGGAAGAGCTACCTTAATAAAATAGATATGAACTGCTGTTTAATACTCAGGTTAATTTCCCCAATTTAATAATAACCTGCTTGATACTCCCCTACGCCCTGTAACCCCTATCCATTTGGGCACCTCGAATCATCTCTGTGGCCCCTTGCCTGTACTCTTAACAGCACTGCACTCCTGTGAAGCCCACTCCTGGCCTTTCAAAGGAGTGCAAATCTAATAACTCCTCCCCCTTCAGGCCAGACCCAGGGCACGCCTGACAGCCTGATAAACTGCGGAAACGGGAAGCTGGATCTTGGAAATACCAAGGACCCTGTGTAATTTATCCCAAATTGGGGGAAATACTTTCCATGCTTTACCAGTAAGTCACCATCTCAAGGGTGATCTGAGGACTCTTGGCTCTTTCTCCTATTAATATGGCAATGAACAAAGCAGAGAAAATTCCTCAGGGATCATTCATACGGTTAAGGCTTCTTAGCTACACAAATATAAGGTATTCAATCGTACCTTAGAGCACACAATTCTAATTAGTTTTTCATCTGGTTTTTAATATTTGTGCATTTTAGAAGTTTGGGTATAAGTTTTTCTGATAGAGTGGGTGAGTAGAAGGACAAATTCTTCTGCTCATCCAACATACACATGTGCTTTTAAAGTACACTAAAATAATTTTTATTTCATAATTAATTTTGGAACATATAGTGGGGTATTCACAGATGATAGACACAGGGGGGAAATGTAAAGTGAGAAGAGTGGGCAATCGCTGAAGCTCAGTTTACACCTTATGTGATCAGACAGACATTTCTTGAGACTGTTCATTCTAGAAATAAAAAGAGTGAGACTGAACTTCGATTCCATAGAATGATGATATTCCCTAAGTTGTTTTTGTTGTTGTTGTTACAGCTTTTTCAGAGTCAGACCTGAAGAGAACCATTTTTGTTTATTGGATCCCTTTCACATACTAATACACAACTTTTATCTCTTAGTAGTATTGGTGATCTAGTAACAGGCAGTTATATTCTGGGGTATTGAAATATTGCTCTATCTTTTCCAAGAAATATACAGCTATTTTCTGATATCTGGCATTCCATCATGAGAACTTTAGTCATTTAGATTATACTTAACAGGGTTGCTTTTCCTTTTCTAAAATAACCAATGCCCTTAGGGAGGTTGGCACACTAAACCTTATCTGTCTTTTATACTTGAGGGTGAATGGTAGACCAGATCCTTCTCAAAGAGCACGTTTAATGGATGGGGGAGAGGGACATGTTTCCTGGGAGAACTAGTTAGATAAGACTGTACTAAAAAAACGAAAGTAACAAGGGTAGAATAGAGGAAAGTAAGACAAAAAAAAAAAAAGTCAGGTCACAGACGCTAATTAAGGCACCCGTCACCCCTTTCACAATGTTGCTTAAGCCTCCAAAATAAATAGAAATTTCTCTTGCTCCTATCTTCTTTTTAGAACTGGTTTCAAAATGATTCTAAGGAAAAGATTTAAGGCAGAAGTGTTTGACTTGTAGCCATCCACAAAGTGCAGAGAACCGCGTTGTAAGTTAACAGCAGACATGGCAAAAACAGTCTCTTCCAGCATTACCGTGAATAGCCATCATTGTTTGTTTCTTCTATCATAGTGTAGATATAGATTGCTGTATATAGCTTCTGGAATTCATCAAGCAACTTCAACCTCTAACAGAAACATGGGAACTAAGGTGCCAAAAGTCTACCAACATGAACAGGTTTCCGTCATCTGAAAGAATGACGCTTTACTAATGGTGCTGAAGCGTCCCTTGTTGAAAAGAGGTTCAGGAATCCAATTAAAATTTGCCTCATTTTGAAAGAATGTTGTTTGCCCTTAATGCCCATAACATGATTTATTTTAGAATTTTTTCCTTTAAACTACAGTCTCATGCCCATTTTCAGCTTTAGAGAAATGTGTTAGGCACAACCTCCCAGGAGATACTGAAAACATCTGTGATCCAAGTCTTAGTAGTTTGGGGGATTAAAGTTGTGATCAGATTTCTTGGATGATGGTTCCTTTCTGTATTCTCACAGTCTCTGTTGACTTTGGTTTTTTTGTGTAACAGGAAAATTAAACTAGGTATGGTACAAATAATAGAGATCTAGATGTCTAAACCCTGACTCACATACTTATAATTTGTATTCTTTATAAATTTTTTTTAGAAATGTAACCTCAAACATATGTCTTTATTATTAATCATTTTCTTCATTTACCGTGTAGAAGGTTGGGCTAAATGACATCCCAGGATCCTTTCAGGTCTAATATTTCTGACTTGAGTACTCTATGATCACCCAGAATTCCCTCAATTGTTAACCTGTGACTTTGTTTAAAAGTTGACAGAAAATCTGTTAAAAAATGTTTCCAATTTGAAAAGAGAAAGTTTCTGTATTTCACGGGGAAAAAAAGCATTGACTAGAAACAACCCAGACTTATTTCTGAGTTCTTGCTTTGTCTTCTTTTGCTCAGCATAACAAAGGTAGATTAAAATTAGACAGTGCCCTTCTATGAAACCATAATTCATAACAGGCTTAGAGCTTTTCAAAGATACAGTTATCTTTCCAATGTTTCTGTGTTAGATCTGATAACTGTGGTTGGTCAGATTGTAATTTACACCCCTAATATTTCTCCTGAAATTCTTGGCCATAGACATTCTTGGGGAAAGGATAATTAGAAAATAATATAGTCTTCCTATGGTTCAGTATTTTCAAATTTACTTCTTGGTTAATAAATTCCACGAGCTCCATCTTCTTTATTGAGTAAAACAATGGCAGTTGACTATAGAATTGAAATAAGGGCTAAAATAAATTTGGGGTAAATGACCTAGGAAGTATACCAGAAGCCACACTCAGTCATATACTATTCTCTAGGCAGAAACATAAAACAAGCTCAGTATATTTGTGAGTCAAAGAATAATAGAGACTTAAGATGGAGACCATGAATCATGAGAACATTGTAAAAGAAATCATAGGCATAAAAGAGAAATTATAGGAATCAGAAGGCAAAGCAACATTTTTAAATGAAAGATTCTCAGATAATACAAATAAAATCTTCCAAAAGTGGAAATCAGAATTAGTATCTGGAGTTAAGAACTACCTCAAAATGTATTTGTCCCAACTTAATCAGTGACAAAGAATTAACTCACCAATTATTTTTGTTATGAGTACATTGTACTCAAAGCAATCTTACTTTCTGGCAGTTCAGAGCAGTGGTCTCAGCTTTTCTACCGTGATTTATGATATAATAAAATGGGCAAGTTACTGGACTATTTCTTTGATGGCCATGAATTTACAAAAGATTAAATTGGGCTCTTCCCAGTTAACAAGGAAAGATAAAATGTATTTTAAAAGTTATGGTATCTTACACGTACAACTTTGAAACATGGTAACCTCTCTGTATTTATAGTTCAAAAAAAGTGGGGAAAGTGTTATTTTTCTAATCTAAGAGTTGGGAAGATGTAACCAGATGTCTCATGGAAGTTTCAAAAAATCAGAAAGTTAATTTGAGGAAGATCAATACTAAAACTCATTTATTTCCAGATTCAGGGTATGTTCTTTCTCCCATATCAAATTCTAAAAGGGAAAATAATCATCTTAGAGATTTCTTTCTTTCAGCAGAGGAAAAAAGGTTTAAGAGTAGTTGGCTAAAATCCAACTGTGTCTGCATGAAAGGAATACCAAGTAAGTAAGAAAGACTGCATATTAAAGGATAACAAAAGCATTGTAAGGAAGCACCGAAAAGAATGATTAAAATCTTAATATTAGATTGCACTGAATGTAGGGAAAAAAAGCATTAAACAACAAAAAGGGTGTTTTATATAAAGGAGTGAATCCACAATGAAGATCTATGTACCAAATAACATAGTATCAACATTAATAAAACACAAGTGACAAGAAATTCAAGGGATAATGTACAGAAACATTCACAGTAGGAGATATTAATTTTCCACTCTCATTTCATAACTAATCAAATAGACAAAAATATGGATATGGAAGACCTAAATGTAAATGGGTAGAGACATACTTTAATTATAGACTTTGTTATTCCAAATGTTACGGTAAAATATCAAGAAAAACTAGTAAAAGAATAAAAATGGTGTGTATAAATTCCAAATTAACAAAGGGGGAAATGAAATAAGAAAAATTTTTAAATCAGACAGTCCAAAAGAAGAAAGAAGCAGCAAAAAAGGCATGACAAATTTAAAAATATACGATAGTAGAAAAAATCCAAATATATAAATGTATTGGATTAAACTCACCAATCAGATAAGATTGTCAGATAGCATACAAGAAAATGAAACTATATACTGTTTATGAGAGATATTCATAAAATATAAGATTATAGAGAAGGTGAAGGTAAAAGAAGGAAACAATGTAAACCAAGCAAATATTAACCAAAAGAAAGCTGAGATATCTAAACTACCATTAGAAAAAGTAGATATAAAGACCAAAACAATATATGGGAATAAACAGGATCATCACACAATGATAAAAGATTCAATTTACCAGGGAGATGTGAGAATTTTCCCTAATGGAATTTCACCTAATGAAAGAGCCTCTAAATGCATAAAGCAAAAGCTGACAAATTCACTGTTACAGAAGGGGATTTCAAAAACATCTCTCTGGAAACAAGAGGTTAAAAAAATAGTAAAAATATAAAGTATTTGAACAACTGAATTAACAAGATGGATCTAATGAAACTGCAATTATAGTATATGTATTTTTCTCAAGCAAGCATGAAACTTTTATTTAAAAAACCATAATTAGGCAATAAGCAAATCTTAGCACATTTCAAAAACAGGTATCACATAGATTACATTCTTTGATCAAAATGCAATTAAAAATCCGTAACAAAGGGACACCCATAAACAACTCTGTACTTACAAAAACTAATAAACTGTTCTTTAAAAAAAGTTACCCAAATAAGAAATAAAATATGAAAATTAACAGTACTTTTAACTGAATGTTAATGTAAACATTTTATTTTATAATGTTGGATACATCTAAAAATGTATTTCAAGGTATATTTGTAGCTTTAAATGCTTATATTAGTTAACAAACAAAGCAGCTAGAAGTTAATGAGCTAAGTTGCCAATGTTAGAAGGTAAAAATTAATTCCAGAATAAACTTAGAGAAAGTAGAATGGGAAAAATAATAAAGTAGGTTAAAAAAAATGAAATGGAAAACAAAGGTACATTAGAGCAAAATAACAGAGTCAAAATTGGTCATTGGAAAAGACTAAGGAATAGGTACAAAAATCTTTGGCAAGACTGGTCAAGATAAAAAAAAGAGAAAGAGAAGACACATATATATGGAATAAAACAGAAAACCAGCTACAACAGAGATTAGAAGATAAAATTAGAATACAAAACACAATTTTATTATTTTCAATAAATCTGAAAACAGAGTTTATGGAAAAATTCCTGGGAAAATATAAACTGTACATTAAAAACTGACATCAGATAAAAAGTAAGCTTTAACCAGTCCCTATTATCATTGAGATTTGCATTAATATTTTAGCCATGTTCCACAAAGAAAACATTAGGTCCAGATGGTTTTATAGGTGAATTCTACAAGGGACCCCAGTAAATACTTTATGCTTTCAGTTAAGATTTCTGGAATCTATACTGTAGTATTAAGAACAAACTCACAAAGCCCGATACTCAGCCTTGAAAGATCTTATTTCCTAATTGGATCAAGGTGATCTGCCACAAGTCTAACTGCCAGCCAGCAGAAATTTGTATCTTCCCTAGAGAATGAAACATCATTCAGATTTCCTCCAATTTTGCATTACCATGTCCAACATTCAACAAAAACTGATCAGTCATGTCAGGACGTAGAATCCAGTGAATGAAAACCAAGCCAAAATACAGACAATAGGAACATACTGAGACATGGCCCAGATATCAGGGTTATCAGAAACAGAATCTGAAGTATGTTTAAAAAAGTAGATAATAAGACAATTTTATTATTTGTGATTAGTGACAGTTTTGTTTCCTCCTTTCTAATTCTTATATCTTTTATTTCTTTTTTTTAAATGGTGCTTTGCAAGTATTCACCTCCCACCCACACCCCCCCGCCAGTCTGTAAATTATATTTTCTCTCTCACGAGTATCTTCTGCAGGGCAAAAGTTCAATTTATCAATTTTTTTCTTTTATGGATCATGCTTTTGGTTTCATATGTAAGACCACTTTGCCTAGTTCCAGGTCATGCTTTTCTCTTTTTGTCTAAACATCTTATAATTTTACATTATCCATTTGGGCCTATGATACATTTGGAGTTAATTTTTGTATGAAATGTGAGGTTTAGATCAAAGTTTATTCTTCTGCTTATGAATATCCAAATTTTCCAACACTATTTGTTGAAAAGCTGACAGTACTCCATATCACATCACAATATATTTTAGTTATCTCTTTCCATGCCTGTCTTCCGATTGAACTGTGTATTCCTTCTGCATTGAGTCTGCAAGTCATCTTTGTATCTGGGAATCTTAGAACCTTGAAAAGTAGTGCTTAGTAAATATTGGTTTGACTTATAAATAATAAAACAATGAATTCAGACTTTTCGGCGCATGGTAGAAGCATTCAGAAATATGTGTAATGGAGATCTTTTTTGTTTGATTGTTTGCTTTCTTCTATCCCCTTCTTAGAGAGCATATCCAACCCATAGCCCTGATGGAGGCAACATATGTGTCCTGAGACTTTCGCCATAAATGATTGGACCAGGGGCAGAAACATAAATCAAACTGGGCCAACTAGTTTTTCCATCCCCAAAATTCAGATTGGCAAATGGATAGAACAATTCAGATTGCTCTGGGTTCTGAGTCTGCAATACTATGTAGACTCAAGGGCTGAAGTCACAATGTTGAGGTGGCAGTGATGAACTACATGGAGGTGGAGAAGAAAATGGAACAGGCACTTGAGAAGCAAAAGTGAAAACTGGAACGGAGGGTAGATGCCTGACTTTGCAGTTCTCCTCAGGCTGGGCTGAGATTTTTGAGAATCCCTTTTTTTTTTTTTTTTTTTTGCAGTACGCGGGCCTCTCACCGCTGTGGCCTCTCTCCCGTTGCGGAGCACAGGCTCCGGACGCGCAGGCTCAGCGGCCATGGCTCATGGGCCCAACTGCTCCGCGGCATGTGGGATCTTCCCGGACCGGGGCATGAACCCGTGTCCCCTGCATCGGCAGGTGGACTCTCAACCACTGCACCACCAAGGAAGCCCGAGAATCCCTATTTTTTAAGTTAACTTCTTTGGGAGTTTGTCTCATTGCAATTAAACCATCTAACCAAAGCAAGGTAGTAAGAACAATGCAACAAAGAACCCTTAATTAAAAAAATAACCTAGAGGGTGAGTAGATGCCATGAAATTTTTGTAATTCCCAAATGACTTAGTATATATAAGGTTTTATAAGGATGGTTATAACATTCTTATAGCTAATAATGCAGCCATGTATGCTTTATTTAATTAACTTCAGTGCCATTGCGAGTAAAGGAGTGGTCTTCTTTTTGAAATGGTCTCTGCTCTTCCAAAGATTCATTCATTTAGAGTCAGTCCCAAGCAATGGATGCTGGTGATAAAAACATGGATGACAGGGCTTCCCTGGTGGCGCAGTGGTTGAGAGTCCGCCTGCCGATGCAGGGGACACGGGTTCGTGCCCCGGTCTGGGAAGATCCCACATGCCGCGGAGCGGCTGGGCCCGTGAGCCATGGCCGCTGAGCCTGCGCGTCCGGAGCCTGTGCTCCGCAATGGGAGAGGCCACAACAGTGAGAGGCCCACGTACCGCAAAACAAACAAACAAACAAACAAAAACATGGATGACAGAGTCTGCCCTTCTAAGCTCAGAGACTAGCATGAGAGATGGGAATTAATAAGTAATTATAGTTAAGATTCTGACATAGTAAACCATACTAGTCAACACATAAAGCCTGGAAGTGTTATGAGTACTCATAGCATTGGAAGACCCCTGATGTTTGGTGTAGTTAAGGGAAGGCTTTGGAAGGATTTGAGATTTGAAGACTAAGGTATATGTGGGTAGAGAAGAAAATGGAGGTATGAAAAGTAGAAGAGCTTCCTTTACATGTACCAATATTGACAGAAATGTAAGTATTACTGAGCTATTTTTGAAGGGTCTGGGCACGCTTTCAAAGTTACTTACAGCTTTCCCATGCCTTTTTTGCTTGGAATGAGTAAGGGCAAGATGAGTAGAGGCGAGTAAATTTAGTCTAGAAAATGTTCTCAGAGTTGTAACTCCCAAAGCTACAACTTTTAGGAAGCATAAGAGCAAAGAAAAGATGTTATTGCCAGAGCCTGAGGAAGAAGCTGTTCATGGTGTACTGACAGTAATTTAATCAAAAAGGTTATCTTCTGGATTAGCACTCAAATTTCCTTAGTCTTGCCTGATGATCAAGGGCATTCTTTGTTAAGTCTAATGTGCTGGCCCTCAAAATTGCCTAGTGTGCAAGGAAGCTGTCAGTCATATACTTTTAAAAGTGTACAACAGAAGAGTTCTAAAGGGAAATCAAATTACAGTCCATTTGGAAATGTCACAATCAAGTTGTACCAGCAAAAATAAAGAGGTTCATTGACTATTTAAATTGGTATATAAAGAATTGCGTGTTTTTGCTGCTAATCAAAGATAAAGCTGGCCTTTGAGCTGCCTATGTGGAGCCTGAGACCACCCAGGCTTTAGCTAATGTTAGTGTTTACCTGACATGTTGCAAACAAACTGGGCAATTACAAAAGCCCAGTCTAACTAGATCCTAACAGGCAAAATGCCCTCTGATCCAAATGTTAATAGCTTTGACCTTCATTGGTTTTTAATCTCATTCTGTCTGGCACAGTAAATGAACTCTAGGTTATACGCTACAGAAGAGTCCTTTTTGTTTTTCATTCTGTTTTGTACTTTTTTTTTTTTCTGATATGCTGGGGAAAATGAAAGTCTGTCTTTTTTCAGTTGGGTATGTCACTGAGTGTATGCACAGAAAGTCAGCTGATTGACGGTGCTTCAACAAAGGCAGATTCAGTTTACAGCTGATAAGGAGCAAAGTCATCCACGCTGTGTTTACAAAGTAGGTGAGGAGAGTGAAAAATTAGTGATAAAAGAGCTAATCTTATTGTTTTGCCGGATGAGAGAATGGCACTTCTGTGCTTGCTTAAAGAGGAGCTGGCATGTTCTCCTCCTTCCCCCACTATGCTTTGGCAGCAGAACAATTTCCAGATTCCCCAAAGTGTTACAGATTATAAAGGACACAGTTGTGTTGGAAGGGTTTCCTAACATTGAGTAGGGTACAGACTGCACTGGCTGCTTATTCTATGTGCCCGTGACTCTTACTGCATAAACTTCTATTTTCTCCTTTGGTGTTTCTAAAGCAAAAGATAAATATTTGGGCTGTCAGACAAATTCATTAGTGTTTAATTTTCTAACATATTTAACTGCTTGGTTGTGCTGAAACTAAAGTTTGAAATCCCTTCACCATCCGGTGTAGGTTCTGGAAGTGGTAACCAGACCTCTTTGAGTATCAGGTCATGCAGCTGAAGGAAGGGATCAGGGAAGAAGAATGTGCCTTTGTTCTTGTTGTTCATGACTACTTAGTTGTAAGCCCCACTGAGGTGGGGAAGCAGTAGCATATAGCAGAGGTCGCCAACCTTTTTGGCACCAGGGACCGGTTTCGTGGAAGACAATTTTTCCACGGACTGGGGTGGGATCGGGGGATGGCTCAGGTGGTAACGGGAGTGATGGGGGGCGATGGGGTCGATTGGGGGCGATGGGGAGCGATGGGGGCAATGGGGGGCGATGGGGGCGATGGGGAGCGATGGGGGGCGATGGGGGCGGTGGGGGGAGATGGGGGGCGATGGGGAGCGATGGGGCGGTGGGGGGTGATGGGGAGCGGCAGATGAAGCTTTGCTTGCTTGCCCGCTGCTCACCTCCTGCTGTGCTGCCCAGTTCCTAACAGGGCATGGACTGCCTGGTGTATAGTAGCTCTAGGGGCAAACATGATTAAAAAGTTGGTGTCTCTGAATTTAAAGTGCTTCTGGTCTTAACTTCATCATCCACTCAGTTTTTATAAAGGAGAGATAGTAGATGATGTTTTGACCTGAGGCATATCCCAGGCTTTACGTACGATTCCTCACTATGCTGATTTCTGCATTTGGTGTGATCTGCAAAGACCCATAACAATGGCAGCCATGTGTCTATTCCAGATCACCTGAATCATTCACTCATTTATTCTTTCAACATGATGTTCATTCAAGCCTACCACGGGCCAGGTGCCGGTGCTCTTGAGGGGAACAAAGCACAAATCACTACCTCCAGGGGTTTCCAGTCTTGTAGGGAGGACATAGAAGCAGACAGATAATTATGCTACAATATACTAAATTTCATAATAGAGATGCTGGGAGAACATAGGAGAAGTATCCCTCCCTTGAGCAGTAGAAGAAATCCTTGAAATAGATGACAATTAATTGTATCTTGAAGAGTGTGTTGGAATGAGTTAGGAGATGACAAACAGCTCAGAATGACCAGAGCCCTGATTCTCAAGCTTTTGTACAAGTTCTGTGCCAGAGATAGATAAGGGCACAAAATAGATAATTTTCTGCATCCACTAAGAGTTTATTGTTTACTCATTTGTTCGAAATATTTTTTTGCACACCTAATCTGTGCTAGCCACTGTAACAGACACTAGGGATAGAGAAACAAGTGAGACAATCTTCAAACTCATCATGGGTTATCAATTCTGGGGAAATACATCTCAAAACAAATATGTACATATTATTGAATAGAAGTACAGATATGTGCAATCGAACATGAATATTTCACGTGAACTTTGCACTTGCAAGCGCAGCTTTTGGCAATGCCCCTAGATCCTAGAAGAGTGTGCTCATTTTATGCCAGCGTCAGGGATACTGTGTTCAAAGACTCTGAGGTAGTGCTAGTAAGGTATGCCTGAAGAATTGAGTGGGACATGGGATTGGAGAGGTAGGGAGCACTAAGCATCTATAAGTTTGCATTTTATATTGAAGGAAATGGAGTGCTTATAAAGAGGATTTGAAGTAGGAATGGCATAATCAGTTTAGGGTTTTAGAAAGATCACTCTGGTGAGAAGTACCCATAAGTACATCTGAGATCATGCTTTAAAAATATGGCCCCTAAACCCGTTTTTCATTTGCCCAGCCTATATTGAATCATTCCATGGTTTCCATCAATGTCCCAACAACCAAACCTAAGGACCTGAAATGGATAACCTGCAAACAGTGCATACACAAGAGAATTTACCTTTGTGGATTTTCTCTTAAAGATGAGGTCACAAAAACCACAAATTGAATCTGAAAGTTGGAAGCACCTTTATTCATATTTTGAATTGATTTCGCTTTTTATTTAAAGGATCTCAAGTTATTTCACATATACTAGATGGGCTGTTTTTCAGAGAGAGATTGTTTGGTTGCAGGTAGGTGACACCCGTTCAAACTAGCTCAGGCTGCGAGGGGGGGAAATATATTGATTGACTACAAGGGCAAACAAGGTAGCCAGGACTTAGGAGGCCTATAACTGGGATATGGAATGAGAACAAGTCTGAGACCAAGGGAGTTTTGTCTCTCTGTGTCTCTTTGGTACATATTGGATATTTAGCTTCATTCTTTGTTATCTCTGCGAGATGTTTTTTCTTTGCTGGTTTGATTTATTATTTTTTAATGAGCATGTGTATATAATGTCCACACCAATTTATATCCTTTCAGTCTAAGCATCACTAGACACTAGACAATATCAATTTTTCAGGAGAGAGAATTGGATCGGCCAATTTGAGTATGGTGCCCACTCCAGGTAAAAGTGGAGTGCCCACTCCACCTGTTGACTGGAAGGCAGTCCTGTAACTCACTGCCCCTTCATCAAGGCTATGGGAGCAGGCTCTAGAATCTCAGGGGGCTTAGATAAGTTCCATTAGAAGAGGAGTTGTGGCAGGGTGCAGTGCTTAGATGAAGGAACCTCTACCAACTTCCACAGTGAAAGCCTGCCAAATCCCCAATATTAATGAGTGTGTATATTTTCCATAGGAAGAAGACCACTCCTTCCTTTTTATATCTTTCCTTTCTCACCTTGATATCTTATAAAGCATAGATTCATGTATTAGTCATGATTCTTCAGGTTACAGTGCTAGAAACTGAGCTCAGATTGCTAAAAGACATTGTATTGCCTGATTCACCTGAAATGTTTAGCTAATAAATTGGTTTCACAGCTGGATTTAGCTACTCTGGTAATCTAAGCAGAAATCTGTTTCTGTCCCTCTCTAGGCTCTGCTTTTCTTGATGAAGGCTTCATTCTCAGATGGGGTCTCTACCATGTGGTGGTAAAGATGACCACTATAAGCTCTTGACTTACATTTTGCTTAAAATGTTGGTGGATGTTGAGGATATTGCTACTTCTGCTCCAAAACGATCTAGACTCCAAAATTAAAACGCAAAATTAAAGTCAGAATTGATGTTTTATTCTCATTTTCTAACTAGTAAATTGGGTTTGGGGGAAAAAAGTAATTTTTAACATGAACTTTATGCAAGTTCACTGCATCATATCTGAACATTAAAAGTAGGATAACAATGTAGAAAATATGAATATTGAGACTGAAAGCAGTAGAATGCAAGATACCATGATATCTTACAATACCTGTAAAGGTATTAGCATAATGCAGATTTGTTTATTTATGTCCACTATACACTACAGCAAAACTGTTTTTGTATTGATTTTTTTTTAAATTTACTTCTTTGATATGCCTTTTTCTAAATTCCAAAATATGAAAATACCTATCCAGCCGCTTTCAGAAGTGTTGTTTTCTAAATTGGGGGTATAGTTGCTTTACAATGTTGTGTTAGTTTCTGCTGTACAACGAAGTGAATCAGCTCTATATATACATATATCCCCACCCTCTTCGGCCTCCCTCCCATCCCCCCTCCCATCCCACCCACCTAGGTCACCACAGAGCACCGAGCTGTGCTCCCTGTGCAGGTTCCCACTAGCTATCTATTTTACACATGGTAGTGTATATATGTCAATCCCAATCTCCCAATTCATCCCACCCCCTTCCCCGCACCTGTGTCCACACCTCTGTTCTCCATGTCTGCATCTTTATTCCTGCCCTGCAAATAGGTTCATCTGTACCATTTTTCTAGATTCCACATATATGTGTTAATATACGATATTTGTTTTTCTCTTTCTGACTTAACTTCACTCTGTGTGACAGACTCTAGGTCCACCTACATCTCTACAAATGACCCAGTTTCGTTCCTTGTTATGGCTGAGTAATATTCCATTGTTTTTAAATGTAACGTTTTATATCTGCATACCTGGGCTGGGATTTATATTCTCTACCTATTGTTTAGAAAGGTTGCCTAGTATTGTGAGAACTGAATTGAAGGGTATTGGTGTTATAAGTGAGGGGAATTTAGGAGGCTAAGTTAGAATTGGCAGTTGTCTAATATAGAGGTGACAAAAGCCTGAACCAGACAATAGCTATGGAAATAGAAAAAGAGGATAGATATGAGAGACATAGACATGAAAACAAGTTTTGTCCAATGCTTTTGTTGCATATTGCTGCTTTCTACATTTTTATTGTTAGCAAAACAGTAAAACTGGGTCTAAGTGGGCTAGCTAATAATTCCATACAATTGGTTTTAGAAATTATTTGAATAAGAGAATTCATATTAGCATAATTTTTTTGAAGGAAGTAAGAGGATTGGATGCAGTGGGAGCAGGGGTGATTTATGCCTGATAGGAAGCAGGGAAGCAGAGCGCAGTTTAATAAGAGATACCCAGGGCAAATGATGCTAGGGGGATGTGAAGCAATGTGAAGCTTGGTTCTGAAAGGAAAGAGGAGACTCACTTCTGATGACAATTGACTGCTCAGGCCCTGTTGGGCTTCTCTTTCATGCTGTGGCCTTAGGAATGTGGACATTTTGTTTTCCTTTACTTTTCTAGGTTAGCAAATCATCACAGCAGCTACATGCTCGTAGGCTGGTTTTCTTTAGTACAGTCAAAACCACTTTATTACAGATGTGAGATAACCCAGGTGCAAACTACATAAGGAGTTGGTAAATACAGCATTACAAAACCTTGTCCTCTTTTACTCCGGAGACTCTTCTCGCTGATCTGTCTACGACTGTGTTTTTCTGTTCCAAACTTCTTAGTTTCTTGTTTCATTTTACTTATTCTGAAATCAGCTTACTTTTCTATTTATCTGTCTTGTTCTTCTCAGTTAACAAACTTGATTCTCTCCTAATTTAAAGATCTCAAGGTTTTGCGCCTTTTAGGAAGTAGAAGATATTTTATTTAATAATAAGTGTGTGTTGATTGAATAAGGTCATACAGCCAAGTTGTTATGGCATAGACAAGGTGCAGTATATCATCTATCACAATAGTGCATATCCACAGACTCATGATAAAGGAATAAGTGGAGAAGGATGTGCAGATGGAAATTACTAAACCTTGTGTTGCTCTAGTACTTATCCTTTTCTTTTTCCTCTTTTTTTTTTTTTTTTTTTTTTTTTAGTTTTCTTTCTCCTTGTTGTCCTAATAGAGAGAGAGAGGAAGGGATATAAAATGTTGGGAAAATTTCAGAAGTGGGAGCAGGCAAGAAAGAGAACAAGAATCTAAGCTTAAAAATTTGTCCCCTCATCATCCAGTGTTCATTTAGAAACTCTAAATTCATTTGGATTAATAAATGCCTTGTTTGGGATGCAAATAACTACTTATAGGTTAATAACATTGACCATTCATATGATCTTTGTGTTGATTACTTTAATCTTATTAACTTTTGTTAGTGGGAGAGGCATTAAGTTGGTTTGCTTTTGCCCCATAGGGCAGAACTAGAATCTATAATAGAAGGAAAGGATTGTCTAAGATGGAGAGTTGTGGGATGGTGAGTTTCCAGTTTCTTTTGTTGTCTGCTCAGGGTTGAGCAAAGAATGTGTTACAGGAAATTCAAATATTAATAAAGAAGTACGTACACTAGAGTTCATTCATTAAAAGCAAAATTAAATAGCCTAGGAAACTTATGTAAGAAGGGAATGCATCGAAAGGATCTGAGAGAGCTAGGAGTTGGCTAAGACAGTCTAATGGACCAGGTTTGGAACAGAGAAAATCCAGTTAACTCCAAAAGGTCTAGTTAGCATAACCACTTCACAATGCAGGTCATCACTTAAGTGAATAAATTCTTGATTTATTTAACTATTTATTGAGTATCTACAAGAGCTAGGAACTGGGGTACTACAGAGAATGAACAAAGACCCTGGTTTTGTGTAGCTTATATATTATGGGGGGAATAGACACTACACTAGTAAACAAATAAATATATAACACCTGGAGTAGTGATAAGAACTGAGAACAATAGTGAAACAGGGTCTGACAGGAAATATAGTAAGAGAACAGAATAATGGGGAAGGTCCTAGAGACCTGGATGGAGTGAGCCATGTGATTTCCTGGAGCAAGAGTCCAGCAGAGAGAGGGAAAACCAACTGCGAATTGTATAGAAGGAAGGAGTACGGTCAGAACTGAGTGAGTGAAGGGGAGGGAGGTGGTAGAATAATGCCAATTGCTCCTCTGTCCTTAGTCTCTCCCCTTAAGATGTAAAGTCTTTGAAGAGAGAATCATATCAACTGAACTTAAAATGTGTGCTCACTTCTTGGCTGAATAAGGAAGAGAAGAGGCTCAAGCTGGAAGGAGGACCTCCTTTCTAGAGACCCCTTCAGCATCTTGAGAGAGGAATCAGGGCAGCTGCACTCACCATCCTTCCCAAAGGAGGAGAGATAGAGTTTCCAGAGGAGAAAACGGAAGTGCAGTAAGGCAGGGGGAATCAATGGCAGGAACTGAATAACAAATTTCCCTATGGATAATTAGCTTAAGTGACCTTTAAGGTCCTCTTCAACATTAAAATCAACTGAGTGGTGGAGGTGGAAGAATGGAGGCAAAAGGGAAAGAGCTGAGGAAGAAATGAGGTGCTCTCCCGTGGCTCAGCCCCTCCCCCCCTGCTTCTCCTACCTTCTGCTCTCCATTACCACGTTAGTCGTGCCTAGGTTGGTCACAGCACACAGAGGCACACCCTGTGGAGGGACACAACAAAGGATAACTGTTATGGGAAATAAAGAAGCACTGGCAATTGGCTGTTCACAGCTGGACATCTAGGAGACCTGATAGGTTCTAGAGAAGCAGTAGCAACTCTAGGGGCCACATCTTGGAGTGGGTTTGTCCACTGCTCCCTCATTGTCAAGTCAGCTTCTCTCTGCCTCTTCTACTGAAACTGTCTGTTCCTATCCCATTCTTGACTCCTCTTATTTTGGCTCTTTGAGGACTTCTGCATGCCACCTTCTCTCCACACATCCCTTCACATCTGCTCTGCTGCACATCTCATCTCTGGGTATCTTACATTCACATTCCCAGAGAAGATCTGATAGGACTGTTTAGGTGTTACTATTTATTATAGTCTTGCTATTGGGTAAATTCCTCACTGTAAGTAATGCTACAGGCTGCTAGCCAACCCATGTACTGTGGCCTTGATTCAGATGATAACTTTGATTTAGGCATCTAGGAAGGATAATGGGTCTTAGAAACCAAGGATCTTACCTAAGAAGCCGTTTACTGATGCTTTATTCAGAAGGAGTTGATGAGTATGGTAGGTGCTCAGGGTTTCTTGAACTTTTTTTCTAGTGCAAAAAGAGTACTAATCTCAACATATAGAATGCCTGCTATGTGACAGGCACTTAAAGCACATTATTTCTGGCTCTGAGAACAACCTTATTATGTAAGTATTGTTATTTCTATGTTTTACTTCCAACATCATACAACCAGTCAATGGATAAGCTAGAATGTAAATTCAAAGCCTATATTTTCTTTGATGACATCAAAAGTTCTTTTAGTATATAGAGGTCTGAGGAAGTGAAAGGCTTTGAAAAGAAACAATGACAGCGTAGAAGGTCCATATTCTACAAAAAGGTCAAAATAATTTTTGATGAACCATAGGCTTGAAAGCATTCATTAGTCACTCAGTTAATCCATAAATGATTTTTAGTGGATACTGTATACAAAAGACTAAAGAAATAAAATGATGAGTAGGAATAAACTTACCAAATATAAATCCAAATGGTGTCATAAAAATATTAGTACTAATTGTGCTATTTTGCAATGAGAATGTCTGAATCTAACTATGAAAATCTGGCAAATGCCTTTGCAATGTGCAAGATAGAGAATGGCTTAATAATGAAGGAACAACAGCGAAAGGAATCTTATGGGGAAAGAATGTTCAAGTAAAATATTCTATGTAAATGTTAAAGTAATAAGAGAAAAGGATAACAATGTTATCTTTTTCCTGGAGCTCATGAAAAACCACTGTCCCAGAATAGTTCCTCAATGGTAACAGGATCCTACTCTGCAAAACCAAGTGAATACATGCTAAAAAATAAAGCTTTCTTTTAAAACAATACCATTTATTCGTGAAAGAATTGTCAATGAGAACAAACATTTACAATGCCAAAAATTACAGATGCTCTAGCTTTTTCTGGCTTTTCTTTTTTTTCGTTCTTTCATTTCTATTTTTTTTTTTGGTCAAAAGCAAGAAAGATGATATTAACAGGAGACAGATGGTTGTACATGAATCGTAATTAAATAGGTGTAAATTCATAGGCACCCAGTCAAATTGTACTGCTTTAGCTGATAGGTGAGACTTCACTGTGCTCTCCTTGGTCAATGGAGATAAACCAATAGAAATGGAAATGAGGAGCTGGCGCCCCCTGAATGAGTTGTGGTGTTGTAATAAGTTTTCAAAATAACTCAGTTTTTATCATTGTAAGGGCAATTACTTCACCTACATGTGGGATAAATGGCCAGTGGTGGGTATAAATTGAATCAGTCAGGAGGAGTTGCTCATAGCTCCACTGGTGTTGCAACTTTAAGTGCCTAAAAGTGCCCACCATGGCCTGCCTCACGTCTCTCGACTTTTTTCTCCACAACTGAAAGCCACATTTTCTCTTAGCCTGTGGTTGGCTGGGAGGTTATGAAATGTTTAATTTCAGATTACTTTTCTACTTTTATGTTCTTAGGCCACTTATATTGCTGCTGCCTTTACAGAAATAGACAGCACTATAAATATATATACCAGGTATCAATTAAAAAACATAATGACACATGAATCAACAATAAATTCACATCTGAAAGTCCTGGGTCTCACCTTTCCATGATGGGCTAAGGTAACATTGACTGAGAATAAAAATAATAGTCACAACTGAAAAAAATATCCCATCAGAAACAGAAGTTCTGGGAGGAGAAGGATCATAACTTGAGTGAATTTTGTATGTTTCTTTTAGCACACGCATTGAACATTAAAAATGTCTACTATTTTGCACACTGGAAGTTTTCCTTACTCTTTCTTTCTCAGGAATGCTGTCACCTACATATCTTGTAGTGGCTGCCATTCAGTTAACAAGAGGATACTGTGAACATAAGATGAAGAAGAAAGAGTGCATGAATCATAGGGAAAGTAATCCATGGCACTATGCTTTGTGCCATCTTGAGGTCATGGTAGATAAAGAAATGAAAGATCTGGCTGGTTTTGTCCAGGAAGCTGGCTAAAGATGATTGAAACGTTGATTAGCCTGAACCATGGACAGAGGGAGAGCTTTGTCTTTTTCTCCCTCTCTCCAGCTTAGGCAGAAAATACCCACTTTTGTGTTTGAAGATTATGAAGAGAATCTGGACCTGGTAATCTTTCGAATGGTGACATGAAGTTAGGATTAAGATGTTGGAGACTTCTTTTTTAAGACCTATGGGGGAGGTTCAGTGGAGGGCATATCAGAAAGGCAGCTGGTGCCTAATCGCCAAATGTTTGAGGTCTTCAGGCAATGCTTTGCTAGAGGAACTAGGATTTTGTGATTAACTTTTTAGAAGAAGTGTCAGAAATGCTTTTCAACACATAGGTTATGACATTAACTACAGCATAAAGAAACCTCATTATGTCTTCTGGGTCAAGAATTGGAGGGGCTTAGCATTCTCCAAATCCCCAGTGATGATGTGCAAGGTGGATTTCAAAATTAAGACAAATAATCTCCTAAAACATAGTGTCTCCATTCTGTTGCTTCAGAGTAAGTTCCTAGAACTGACAGTGTATGTGCTGGGGTTTTTTTGTTGTCGTTGTTTGAAACCAAATAATTAGGAGCACCAGAAAAAAGAATTCTTTTGAGAATATAATTTGCTCTTTTCTACTTTTTAATTAAGTTAATGGGGAGATAATTACAAAAACCTACTCACTTTACCTTGTCTTTCTCTCTCCTCTTATTGTTTATGCAGGTAAATTCTGAGGGCATTTTTGATAAAGACACAGAGGTGTCCCAGAAACCTTGGCCGTTCCAATCCTGTCACTGTATGTTATGAGTTTGTTAAAATAATATTTGTTAAGTAGAGCACAGCGTGCTGGATGATGAGCCATGGTACTACAGAAGGCCAATAGAGAAATTGAAATAGAGAAGTTTATTACTCATAGGTCCTGGAGGAAGTACCTGACAAACCTCAAGGGTCTGCATGGGGCGGTCAAGGCTGAGGCAGATAGAAAAGCAGGGCCTGGGGGACATGCCTTTATTAGGGTCTGTGGGTGGAGTGCTTTGGGTTTCCGGGGCTAAGGCCAGATTGATCGATTCACACCCAAAAGCACAGGGTTTCGGTAAGCTCCCGCTCTACCAAGGCCATGAGCTCTAAGGCAAAGAGATGCAGCATAATTAGCTCTTCTGATAGCCTCTTGAACAAAATGTCAGTTCAGAAACCTGAAGTGTTTGCTAATGACAAGGGCCCAACTGTCCCATAAAACTAGAAAAGTGGTGTTTGTTGTCTGATTCAAGAACTGGAAATGAAAATCTTAATGATACAGGAAATGCTCTTCAAAGGCCAAGAAGTCTTAGTACAAGATAAGAGGATCAATCAGTCTTAAATACGAGTTTACTAAGAGTAAGAGACGGGATGCTGCCAGCGTGGATATGTATTTCAAAAGGCATGAATAAAACCCAGAAATAGTGTTAATTTTACTTTGAAGTATATAATGAAACCCCTCAAGTACCCAGACTTCAACACCCCTTTCCCAAAATGACCAAAATTTCCATTTTTGAGCGTTTATCATTCCGCCTTTTTCCGTTCCCCGAGTCTTAACAGAATTTTAAAAGGAGCAGCTAATAAATGAAGTATACTTCAGTTTCATGTGATGGATTAGATCAGAAGGGAACTGATAAGATGATATTGGAAACGCAGGGGGGTCGAAAAGCTTCACAAGTGCTAAGCTGTGTGGGTTCAATTGATTCCCAGAGTGCAGGCTGCAGTCCCTGGTTAGTCCAGAAAAGGGAAGGAGAGCCCTCCCTGCTCTGTTACAACTGAGGCTCTTCTCCAGGGACTGGTTACCAGCAGGGCCAGAGGTGATGAGGGGGAGATAAAGCCAATTAAGAATTCTGACTGGGGAAGCAGGAAACAGAAGCCGCGGGGAGAAATCCAAAGGGGAAGGCGGGAAATGAGACTTTGGGTCACTGTAGGCATTCAAGGTAGAGTACAAGTATGAGTTTTAAACTCACTCTAGAGAAACTCATTTTAGCGAAACTCATTTTAGTGAAGACAGGATCAAAGGAGGACGAAGCTTAGCAGTGTGGTTTCTAAAAGCAAGGCCCAGGGGCAGAATAACCTGAGTAGAAACTTATCATTAAAACCTAGTCTGGGGCTTCCCTGGTGGCATTGTGGTTGAGAGTCCGCCTGCTGATGCAGGGGACGCGGGTTCGTGCCCCGGTCCGGAAGATCCCACATGCCGCGGAGCGGCTGGGCCCGTGAGCCATGGCCCCTGAGCCTGCGCGTCCAGAGCCTGTGCTCTGCAACGGGAGAGGCCACAACAGTGAGAGGCCCGCGTACCGCAAAAAGAAACAAAAACAAAAACAAAACCTAGTCTGGTGTTTATCATCCTTTCTGTATTCTTGGCACACTTTGGGATATTAGACATTTCCATGGTGTACTTGAAGGAATTGAAAAGCTCAAAATAAAACTAAGAAGCAATTCAGGAATAATTTCAACACTATCACGGCAACACTTTAAAGATAACAGTGCAGTGTCTATAGTAGCGTCCCAAGGATTGAGAGCTAGGAGGCAATGGTGAGGAGACAGAGAGAGGTCTGGATACTTGGCTCCATGACCTTGGGCCCATTACTTAAGGACTCAAGTGAGCAGGTTCTGCAAAATGGAGAAGAAGAAGAGTAGGACCTCCCTCATGGGGTGTTAGGAAGATTAAATAAACGACAGCGGAGAGGTCACAGCCCCTGGGGCTTATGAATGCTCATCATCATACTGTCTCCTTGCCCCTCAGCCCCTGGCATAGTCCCCTGTCCTGCTAGCATTCTCTTCTGCTCCAGAGGCCAACGTCTCATCTGGTTCAGTCAATACGAACTCTTCCTTGAGCAAAGTCCTGCTGTTTCTTACCTTACTCACAGCAAGCTGTAGTTCTGCTCTTATTAATCCACATGACCGGCTCGCCAAAATGTCCTGTCCACCAGCCATTGTAGTCGAAGTATATATACACCAGACTAGGGAAGACCAGTTTCATACACTGAACAAATTTGGGGGCATTTCTGAAAAAGGTTCTTAGCGTATTAGGGTGCCTGAACTAGCCATTCAAGACTTAACCTTGTAGGGAAAAGATAGATTTGTTTTCCTCCTAAATCAAGACTTTCCTTCTCCCCTAAATAGTGGGACAATAAATTATTTAATTGTTCTGTCCACAAGCTGAGTACTACTATGTGAAATACATAGAAAGTGTTTCACATATATCATCACATTTTTCCTTTTTTCAAAGCAGCCCTTTAAGAAAGATAATATTATTTTTAAAAATCATTTTATAGACAAGACACAAAGGCTTAGAAAGATTAAGTAACATCAAATGTAGGTCTTTATGTCTCCAAAGCTCATGCTTTAGAATTTACATTTCTAAGTTCTCTGTGATGCTGAAGCTACTGGTCCTGAGATAACAATTTGAGACATTCTGCTGTAATATCTCCTCAAACCCTAGTTGAGTCCCTCCCAAAACCACAAAAAATGCATATGCACACTCCTAAAATGAAAACATAATACTTTGAAGGGAAATTGGAAATAACTCTCTACCAGGAAAACACTGATGACCTCAGTCCTAAGTTAGACAGAGGTACAACCACCCCTGTGTTAGATGACTTCTCCATTGGCTGAAGGTATTTTGTGGTGAGCTTTGCATTTCTCACCATGCCCAAGGCACATAACTTTGGTCCTACATTGCCTAACTCTGTGATTTATTGCTGTTATTTGAAATAAAATACTTTTATGCATAGTAAAACAAAGCAAAAATGAAGGCTTGGAAACCATTGTGGTTTGTCAATGGTAACGCCATTGGTATAACATTTGCTTGTTTCTGAGGTTTTGAAAATTGCTTTAGAAAGCCTTGGGGCAGAAAGCTTCACTTAATTAAAATATTTTAGATCAAACCACAGGAACTTCAGTTCATAAAGCCTCAGGGTACAGCCAGCAATTGTAAGCAACTTAAATGGAATAGGGTGGATAAATATAATAATATAGGGTATAAAGTTTTATTATTTCTGTTTGCTGGGTTGAAATAATTAGGCAACAGAAAATCTTTGGTTAACTATTGGAATTCTGAGGGTATTCATTAATTGCTACACAGCTGGTTTAGTGTTTCCCAAAGAGTGTTCATGGAGCATTGGGATAACGCTCCCAGGTTGCTTTGCGAAGAAGGACTTCCTTTTAAAGTAACTTTAGAAAGTACTGCACCACTCTCTTAAAAGTTGACTTGCTTAGAAAAGGCTCTTAGAAGACCTGCTGTACAGCAACCTGCTTAACTTGTTTAAACCATCAGTTCCCCAAATGTTTTGTTTTTTTTGTGTGTGGTACGCGGGCCTCTCACTGCCGTGGCCTCTCCCATTGTGGAGCACAGGCTCCGGACGCGCAGGCTCAGCGGCCATGGCTCACGGGCCCAGCCGCTCCGCGGCATGTGGGATCTTCCCGGACCGGGGCACAAACCCGTGTCCCCTGCATCGGCAGGCGGACTCTCAACCACTGCGCCACCAGGGAAGCCCTCCCCAAATGTTTTGACCACAGAGCTTTCCTCCCTCTTCCTTTCTCCTAACCCCTGTCCTAATGAACACCTTTTCACAAGCTATGGAGCTAAAAAAAAATTTGAGGAAACACTGATATATATTTTAAAGACAATATTGATACGGAACCAGTTGTAGGTATATATTGCCAAGCTGGTCTCCTCCCACACTTAATTCCTACTTTTTAAATAAGTGTTGCCTATATGTCTATTCACTCTTTGCTGAAATAAAGATCTGAACGTTGTTAGATGTTCACAAGCAGAAAGATATGCTAGGGGTGTCTTCTGAGTTTATCAGTAGATTTAGTAAAACCATAGAAATTCGGCCTAACTGGAGGGAAGCTCTATCAGATTTGTGGAAAGTTTGAAAAGAAATTTGATTTCATTACCTTCAATTGATAACTTTGAAGCCTTGAGTGATGTCTAGGAAAGGTCCTTGGGGGAGTCTACTCTAATGTCTAGAGATTATTTATAATTACAGTAGCACTTGTTGATGTGTTAAAAGTATCAAATAGTCTGAAAACTACCTGCTCAATGAGTTAAATGTTTTTTCTCTTTGAAAGTATTAATAATGCTTAGCAAATTCATTTTTCCTAGGTACAGGAAAGTAATTTTCAACCACTTTTTCCCCAGCTAGAGGAAAGGTAAACTTTAACCTAACCATTTTTCTAATTATCACACATTTTGAATTAATGGGGTCCAAATTAATTAAGGTTTTATTATAGTTTCATCCTTAGGAGACAAGGTTTCATTTCCCTCTTTTGAAGTATTTTCAACCTGAATCAAAAGAAGATTAACCTCACCTCTCTCCTTGCTTGAAGCCAGTGGGTTTCAGCTTCTTTTTTCCTTCCCCAACATACCTGAGGGCTGTGAAACACTCCCTCTGTAAGGAAAAGATGAGGTGTGAGGGGGGCTATAATTAGGAAGGTCTCCCTAGGTGATTCTGATGAGCTCCCTGCCCCTTCTTAAGAATTTCTGGCTTTATGCCTTTGATTAAAACCTTGTAACCCTCAGGCAAGCATGGAAGTGGGGCAGGAGGGCAGTGGAGGCCTGACAGGACTCCAGCTAAGCTAGGGCTCTGATGGCAGGGGTTTTTGTTGTAAGTGGTCAGATAAAGCGTGGAGAATCAAAAGTATAGCAGGCGCCAGAAGCATTACCAGTGCTGTGAGCTGTCTCCACCGTTTGTACTGAATACTGGGTGTTGATAACCCAGGAGCAGCCAAAAGGAAGAATGAAGACCTTTGGTGCAAGCAGGGGCAGAGACAGTTAATCTGTTTGACGCTGGATCTATGAATGAGAAGAAAAAGAGAACCCCATCCAAGTGCTTTCCCACCTTTTCTCCAACCTAAGCCATAGTCTTCTGAAGTCACTGATAAAGAAATATGCTACAGGGCTTCCCTGGTGGCGCAGTGGTTGAGAGTCCGCCTGCTGATGCAGGGGACACGGGTTTGTGCCCCGGTCCGGGAAGATCCCACATGCCGCGGAGCGGCTGGGCCCGTGAGCCATGGCCGCTGAGCCTGCGCGTCCGGAGACTGTGCTCCGCAACGGGAGAGAGGCCACAACGGTGAGGCCCGCGTACCGCAAAAAAAAAAAGAAAGAAATATGCTACTAAATGTGGGTTCATGGATGAAATCACCATAGTCATTGCTTTGAATTCCTATGATGGTCTATATTTTGAAGGTTTAGATGAAATAGAACAGCTGGTGAAAAGAAACAAACGTTAAAAAACTTATTTTTACTTGTAAGCAAAATATTAAATGTGGGTAAGGTACCCATTTCCTTTGATATTGATGTACTGAATCTTGTAGGCTGTTAAAAAGCCCTTTTGGAAATAAGTTACCCCTACCTAATGCTTCTGTTGTTTTACTGTGTGCCAGGACGAGTTGAATGCTTATTTAATTACATCTGTATTTATTTAAGTTCCTTTTAACAGGTTGTCCACATTTGATAACATTCCATCTGTCATCTAAATATTCTAACTTGAGGGCAGATCCTGGTGATTAGAGGTGAAGACTGATACAAAAGATCCCCTCTTGTTGCTTTTTCCTCCAACACATTCCAGGATGTTGTTAAGAACATACGAATACTAAGTGACTGTTACATTCATTTGTCACTGAATTGGGTTTGGATCACTAGGGTTGGGCTGGTTGTCAAGAAATCTGTTTTCTAATAGCTCTGTGAGCGTAAGCAAAAAAAAAATCACTTAAGCTTTCAGAGTTTCATTTTCTTATCTGTTGAATAATGGTTTCTTCCAGAGGCTCATGTGTGATTTTATAGGTCAGTGACATCTGACTCAACTTTTAGGTTTTAGACACTAGATGGTGATGTTGTGTTGCATTTTAAGAGGTCTGGCCCCATCGTAGCCAAGGTCTATATTAGGTTTCTCATTTTCTAAGGTTTTAATAAATATGGCATATGACTAATGAAACCCTATCCATGAAACAAACACACTGAGCATAGAAGTAATGCAAGGAGCAAGAAGAAACCAAAAATAACCTCTGCATGGTTTTTGACAGTCTTGATTAGCTTAATCATTCTCTGGCTCCAAAGTCCCTGGCTCCTTTTCTCATCTTACTTTTGTGTTGGGCAACTTTTTGATCTACTGAAGCTTCACGAGCAGGTCTGCCTCTTGATACCCACTTCTGTTTCTCACTCATCTCTTCTGTTCAACCCCTCAGATTCCTGGAACTATACAGTACTCTCCTCAGAAATACTTGTGAGACCTTAGGCTTTCGGTCGAAAAGCCAGACATATACAAATTAACGTAGGTTTTGTTCAGAAGCAAACTCCTTAAGAATACATTTCCTTATCATAGTTCTAAAACCTGAGAACAGCTCTCTCAAAAGTTTCTTCGAGAACCCTTTCTGCTTGTTCACAAAAGCAGCTATGGGAGGAGGAGAAAGCGTTCACTAAAATGGTGGGGGCTCCCTCACTCTTCTTGAGAGTGAGTTTTTTTTTTTGAGCTCAAAACACAGAAAGAAATAACTCCTACTTGAACTCCTTTTTCCGGGGGGTCCTCCCAGGCCTTGAGTCTGCAGACTTTCTGGATGGCTCATGTTGAGCAATGGTGATCACTCAGCCCAAGCTCCTCTGCTGCAGAAGGCCAACTTGTAGATGAAAGGAGATGTCTGGTTAAACCCCTGCCACCCCCAGGCCTGGGTCTTCCCAGCACCGACTAGGCATTTTGGAGTGGAATATGTTCATTTAAAACATCTTTTCAACATAATTATATCCCACTTAAGAAAATGCACCTATATTTCTTCCCCTCTGGTGACATGAGTAATTGGAAATGGGGGGGAATCCCCTCACTAGAGATTCTGTGTGCTGTCTCAGAAAGACAGCTGTACCATACAGGGCTGGGGAAGTCAGACCACTCAGATGGGTTACTGCTGCGCTCAGGTGTGATCATCTTTTTTTTTTTTTAATTGGAGTATAATTGCTTTACAATGTTGTGTTAGTTTCTGCTGTACAACGAAGTGAATCAGCTCTATGTATACATATATCCCCTCCCTCTTGGACCTCCCTCCCATCCCCCCACCCCATCCCACCCCTCTAGGTTATCACAGAGCACTGAGCTGAGCTCCCTGTGCCTGTTCCCACTAGCTATCTATGTTACACATGGTAGTGTATATATGTCAATCCCAATCTCCCAATTCATCCCACCCTCCCCTTCCCTCTCTGTGTCCACATGTCCGTTCTCTACATCTGTATCTCTATTCCTGCCCTGAAAATAAGTTCATCTGCACTATTTTTCTAGATACCACATATATGCATTAATATATGATATTTGTTTTTCTCTTTCTGACTTACTTGACTCTGTATGACAGACTCTAGGTCCATCCACATCTCTACAAATGACCCAGTTTTGTTCCTTTCTATGGCTGAGTAATATTCCATTGTATATATAGTACCACATCTTCTTTATCCATTCGTCAATGGACATTTAGGTTGTTTCCATGACCTGGTGATTGTAAATAGTGCTGCAATGAACATTGGGGTAAATGTGTCTTTTCTTTTTTAATTTAATTTTATTTTGGAGTAGAGTTGATTAACAATGTTATGTTAGTTTCAGGTGTACAGCAAGTTGATTCAGTTATACACATACATATATCTATTCTTTTTCAAATTCTTTTCCCATTTAGGTCATTATAGAGTAGAGCAGAGTTCCCTGTTCTATTCAGTAAGTCCTTGCTGGTTGTCTGTTTTAAATACAGCAGTGTGTGCATGTCAGTCCCAAACTCCCAGTCTGTCCCTCCCCGCAACCCTTCCCCTCTGGTAACCATAAGTTCGTTCTCTAAGTCTGTGAGTCTGTTTCTATTTTATAATTAAGTTTGTTTGTATCATTTTTTTTCAAGATTCCACATATAAGCAATATCGTATGATATTTGTCTTTCTCTATCTGACTTATTTCCCGTGATCATCCTGATTTACCGAACTGGCAGTTGTCGTGGTTCTTATGACAGGTTGGGTCATCCTATTACAGGACCCAATTCTGGATCTCCACCACAGTCTGTAAACCTCTGCTGTCTTTTGGCCAGGTGACACAATAAATCGTCACTTTACTTTTTTCCACTTACCCTCCAACACATTGAAATATAATTCATTAGAGGCTTATGAAAAGAAAAATAGTTTTAAATTTGAAATGTTCCACTCCAAATAGATAAGGCTGAATGAAAATTAACTTGACTCTTATAATCCTCTAATTTAAAGCCAAGAGAAAAGAGGCCTTTTCACAGTCTAGAAACATCCACCTCATGGAGCATTTTTGTTGCTTGGTCTAAGGAACCTGAGGCAGAGACAGGCTCTCTGAGGACCTGAGACTCAGAATTTACACATTGAATTCTTACATGTTTTTCCCCCATTCATTGAGCGATAGAAGAAATACGACTAGAGAATACAAAGAAACAAAAAAACTTTGAGACAAAGGCAAAGGGAACTCGAGTTATTTTATATAGCCAGAAGAATGTACTCAGAGGGTAGTACAAAGACCACTTTTTTATGAATTAAACCTGTATTGGGGTGATAGCAAGGAGATAAATATAATGTGGAACTTGGCACAAATGAATAGAAATCCACACAGCTATTCAAACCACGTCTTTTTCAGTTTTATTGTATAGCTACAACAGAGCAGTTTAAAAGACCAGAATAAACGTGACCTAAACATTTGTCTATCTCAAATTTTACAAGTACAGTTTGAACTAAACTGTGCCAAATAAGTAAAGAAAGCCATGAAAGTAAATACATAACAGTCTAGCATTGTACCTACAATGGAATAGAGAACACTAAGCAAATAGACACTGAATTTAAATTGCATTTCAAATATTATTTAGGGAATTTTAAAAATCATTTTATTCCAGGTATGGCAGATAATGGCAAATTTAGTAGGACTTGGTAAGAGAATTTCATCAAAAGCAATAAATAGGTAGAATGAAACCTGAATATGTTCTGATTTATATAGTTCATTCAAGTTCTGGGCCATTTGTTCTGGTAAATATAGATTCCTTGATTCTAAAATTTCTATAAATGTAATTTGTTTACCCCAGAAAGGCTTTATACTAGGTTACTAACTGGAGTACCATACATCTTTTAGTCGTGTTCTTTATGTTCTGCTTTGTGTCGTCTACGTCTTCAGTACTATTGTTTTCCAAGGGGAATTTTTATCAAGAAAATGATGTAGGGGATGGAAGAACATTCTTCAATCTTACAAGAGGGGGGTTTTTGCTCTGTTTTTGTAAACCATAGAAATTGATTTTTCACAATTCTTGAGGCCCCAAGTCCGAAATTGAAGTATTGGTAGGTTTGGTTTCTTCCGAGGCCTCTCTCCTTGCCTTCCAGATGACAACTTTCTCGCTGTATCTTCACTTGGTTGTCTCTCTGTGTGTGCCCATGTCTGGTGTCTATCTGTCTGTGTCCTAACCTCCTTTTCTTATACGGACACCAGCTATGTTGGTTTAAGACCCAGCTATATGACCTCATTTTACCTTAATTACCTCTTTAAAGGCCCCGTCTCCAAATACCATCACATTCAGAGGTACTGGGTGTTAGGACTTCAGCACAGGAATTTGGAGGAGGGGGCAGCACAAGTCTGCCCCAAACACAATTCTATGTTTAACTTTTTGAGAAACTGCCAGACTGTTTTCCCAAACAGCTGTGCCACTTGGTATTCCCACCATTGATGTATGAGGGTTCCAATTTCTCCACATCCTCAACAGTACTTGTGATGTCTTTTGATTGTAACCATCCTAGTGGTGTGAGAAGTGGTGTCTCCTTGTGGTTTTGAACTGCATTTCCCTAATAAGTGATGAGGTCGAGCATCTTTCCATGTGCTGGCTTGTTGGCCATTTGCATATCTGCTTTGGAGAAATGTCTATTCCAGTCCTTTTGCTATTTTTGATTTGGGTTATTTGTCTTTTTTATTGTTGTGTCGTAAGTGTTCTATATATATTCTGCATACTAGACCTTTACGAGATATATGATTTGCTAATTGCTGTTTATCTAAGCTTGTTGGGTGAAGAAAAAAACCTTCCCCAAACAAACGTAGTATTTGATATTTATGGGTAAAATAGTCATGAGTCCCTATCTAACGCACGGACAATCATCACGGTGGGGAGAGAGATTCCCTTTACCTCACTGTGAGAAGGGAACTTTCTTTACAATGTCTGTGTGGTGGTTGAAGAGAGGGCTTTACGGGGAAGCTAGGCTCAGGTGTCATGCTGAAGTCAGTCACTCCTTCAGATATGATTCTGAGTCACTGGTTCTTAATGCTAAGGCACAACACAATGGTGAATAAATATACCACTTAGGGGAGTCAAACGTGGAACAACTGAGTACATGAAGAACGAGTGTTGTGGAGGTCTGCAGGGCTCTAAAGAAGAATACAGAGGTTAGGAGGAGGGATGGGAGACAGTTGGCTAAGTGAGCGAGGCAGGTGGCAATGACGGGTGTTCCAGCTAAGGAAACAAAGCATGTGGAGACAAAGTGAGTGGGAGAGTGGCCTGTGCTGGTGTGGGAAGCAGGACCCAGGCAAAGCTGGAACATAACAGGTTCTATTCAAAATATTCCTCTCTAGCCGAAGAATAACAGGACACCTTAGACAGAAGTGTATTTTAAACAGAGGAGCGCCATTAGCAGTTTTGCTTCTATAGTAATACTCTTATTACACCGTACTGTAGTCAGAAGTTCTGATTTTTTTCTGCTGTTTTGAAGTTTCTGGGGAAAGTCTCATTATAGCTCTTATAGAATAGCACAAATTCAAATTGGGAATTGACTTTAGTACCGAATCCAGAGAAGGCCATTAGACTTTTATATGGGGATAGAAGTTCATATTATAGTAAGTAAAATTGTAAAAAGATAGTCAATTTATAAAGAACTGCTTGTTGTAAAAACCTTTTTAAAAGCATCCTTTGTAGTGCTTTAATATTCATTCTAAAAATTTTAAATATAGTTTTGATAGGATAATAGTTTGATAGGATCAACTCTCACAATTTCCAACACTATAATTTTCTCATATGATTTGTTTAATCTTAAAAATCCAATAAGTAATTTAAAAATAGAGTTATAAAGACTCATTACGCTATATGGACCCGCTGGAAAGTCAATAAGCAATCGACTTGCTGAGCCCTCTGAGATATGATATTTTTAAATGCAGTAATATGAAGGGGAAAAATTTATTGGAAGCTAGATCAGTTTAATCCTGGTTTGTATGAATACTGTGAAGAATAGATATGCCATTATCACTGTCATCTCTTTGCTTTAGTCTCTAAGAATTCCATCTTCTCCTAGGATTATCAAAGTGAGAATAAATTTTACTAATTGATAAATATATATGTGCCTGTATATATACGTGCATATTTGTGTATGTATATACACACATATACGTATATATGTGTGTGTACACACATGATTGTGCAAGAAATGTCATATTACTCTTCTAAGAACTGAGAGAGTGTTCTCCTGAGTGCCCACCACACCCAGGTTGTGGGTAATTCAGTCCCTTCGTCACTGAGTGTCCCCTCCTGAGTAAGTTGATAAGAAAGCCCAGAATTTTATATACAGCAACAAGTTCAAGGGGAGCCCTTTAGTTTTCAGCTTACCTTGGTCAACGTGATATTCTCATGGTTCTCAAAGATGATGGTTCTGCTTGTTCCAGGCCACTCATGGTTCTGGGAATCTTTGCTGAGCCTGGAAAGCCCAACCCAGCTTCCCTTGGGTGCCGTGAAACAACTGCTCTGTGAGGTCCTGAGACCTTCCCGGGGCCCTTGGGGGAGAAGAACTCAGATTCTGCTATTTTCAGTTTCCTGCCTGATCTTGGAAGATCTCTGAGAAAGCCCTCTATGAGTTTAAGCTTTTGAAACCAAAAGCCAGGGAGTGATCAAGGGATGTTTTTCTGCTAACACACAAAGGCATTCTCTGACCACGAAAAGGAAGAATATAGTGAGAACGAAACAAAAGATTACCCTGTCATATGTGTGCTTCTTGTTTTTTTCATCTAGTCAACTAACTGGGTACTATGAGTTCATGTATGTAGCAATGGAGATGTTTGCAGTAACAATTAAAATAATAATGAAAACAAAAGCAAGAAGTCAGCATTTGCATGGTTGCTATATGCCAGGCCAATGTGAAGCTGAGAGATTTACAAGCACTAATGTCTTTTTCCTCACCCCCATGAGGTGGGCACCACGTTGTCCCCATTTTGGAGGTAAGGAGGTTGTAGCTTAGAAAGGTTACGTAACTTGCCTGGGGTCCCTCAGGTCCTAGGTGCTGGGGCTGAAATTGCTCGGCTCCGGAGCCCAGCTATTAACCCTCTGCTTAACTTTTGCTCCTTTCATAGGAATCACTCTTCATGCTTTGGGAGCTATGAGGCTTTTCACTAAGTTACACTGCCCTCTGTCAGCAACAAAGCAACAGGAAGGAAACTCGAGGAGCACGGTGGTCCTTTTCCTCACCACCAGAGTTCTTTTGGTGAGAATTTCCAGCGGATTGCACATCATGTAATGGTATGTTAGAGGCGATTAGAACCTGAAATTGAATTTAGAATAAGATAACGGATTTTAGAGACGTGATTACATTGCTGGTATTTAAACATGGACTCCAAGGTAGATGCACTTGCCAACATGAAATTACATGTATCTACGTTTGTCTTCATGTTTTTTGCCTACATGTTTTTGCTTTTTTTCCCAGTCTAGGGCAGGTTTTAGCTTTGAGCAGATTTATGTAAGACATTTAAAGTCAGGTTTAAAATGAGATGACTCAGCTGTAAATTTGTTTCCCAGACAAAAATTCTAGGTATCATTTTGCAGAAAGTTTCTCTTTAGGCTAATGAATGAAAAAATACCTATGTCAACAAAAACTCATTTATTAACTTGCTGCTTTGCCGCCTCAAATAATTTCCAAACATTTCAAATTATGCCAAATTTAATATACATATATATGAATGTATGTGTGTATATACATACATACGTATATGCACGTATATATCAATGGGTATATATGTGTGTGTTCTCCCCAGTTGAAACCTTTGACATGTTTCAATATATTCATGATACTTATTATAATGTTTCAATAATTTGTTATTTAGCAGTTATGCTTATTTGTGACCCACATTGTTTCAACTTAATGAATGTTAAGAATATTCTGATGAAGTATATTTGACACCTGAATGCGGTCTTGCGTCCTGTTATGGGAAAGGACACATACGACAGACTGGAATCAGCTTGGGATTTTGGCAGGCACTTCTTCCTGTGGGCCAGCGAAGATCCCACTACCTATTAGAAGGGGCTTTCATACCTAATTCTGGTGTGATGGAGTCATTAGGAGAACACCTAGTTTCCTCAGTTGTGTTGAGATGTGAGGCTAAAAAGAATTCCAAGCTCTGAGGATGGAGAAGATTCCAACCATTAGAAAGCAACTCCTAAACATTTTTCTACTGTAAAGTTGGCTCCTGTTGCCTTAGGTTTTTGAGGAAATTCCTTTTGCTTCATTCCACCGAGGATGCTTTAATATATGTTATTTCATACAGACCAAATCCCAGGTCTATACAGAGGCATCAGCCGCGGTTTGGGAAGCAGCTCTATGGGGACTGAGATAATAGCTCATTACCTCCAGGGAAACGTGATTGTATTAACCTCTACAGATGCATGAATGTGATCTTGCTAGTGTTGGTTAGGTCTGTGTGCTCATTCCAGGCAAGAATCCTTGCCCTTGGTCCAGTGGACCCTTTTAGTATGACATCCATGGTATCAAAAACTGGGTGATGTTCATCTCACAGAATTTTGAAAATGATCCTTTTCAATGCTATTGAATCACAGCCCTGAAATATCTTTGACATTTAAATACATTCACATTGCCCTTAAACAGAATTGGTGTTTTGATGTTTAAAGTATTTTTGCTGCCTCTGATAACATTTTTCACAAGCCTTCTCAGCAGAAAGTCCATCCAGTTTGGCTATCCACAGGAGGAATTTGCTTGAAAATTATGTTCTCCCCTGTTTCTTTTCCTAATCATTTGTGATACAAGTCCTAACATGAAATTAAAATTCTTTTATAATTTCATTATCTAGGAAGCGATTTTGCAGCCTGTTGAGGATCCAATGTTGAAGTACAGCACAGTGTACAAAATAATTCTTGTTTTAATACATCGCTATGGCTCTCACAGGAACCTCTGCTCAGCTCAGTTTATCATTAACCTCTATGTTACTCAGGTTTCCAAGTCTTTAATTCAAAATGAAAATTAAACAATATTCATTTTGCCAGGGCAGTTCGTAGAGAAATTGGTTTTAAAAACCCTATATTTTTCAATTAGAAAGGCTCTCACTGTAACCATGTCTAGTTTTCCTAATTGTTTAGAACCCAAACACTAGAAGCCAGAAAACCTTCAGAGAATGGACTCAGAGCCCCCCAGGCCCCCGTTGCAATACACACCATTACTCTTGATGGGCACTAGTTAAAACCTTATGAAACCACTGAGCATGTCGCAGGAAACCAAAATCAAACAAATATCTACCCCCAGTGAGTTTTTCAGGAGATCTAAAAAGCATTTTTAGCTTGTATATAAATTTAAAAGTGAGTATTTTTAACTAGGAGCAATTACGGTATTATGGCTTATTTAGGTTAGGCCATTTTCATATTCAATTATCATAAAGCCGTGTGGCTTGTTGGAAAGGCATAAGCTTTGCAGCTTCAAAAAAGGTGGACTGAATTCAGTTCTGTGCCTTAATGGAACCAGCTGGTTTAGCCACTCGAAACCTCAGTTTACTCATTTGTAAATGGGAAATAACCATACTACTTCCTAGCGTTGTTATGAGTATGAGATGAAACATAAATGAAAGGACCTAGGATACAACTTGGCATAGAGTAGTCTCCTATTAAATTTTCCTTTCTTTTCTTTTTACCTATCAATTATTTAAAAATAGAACTGGGTAGAAAAGCATAAAAGTAGAGCTTCCTGAATTTTGCTGCTGAAAGTCAGGCTCAGATTCATGGATCAGGCTTTATAAAATCTCACCAAGCCCTCAGGATTGATATTTCTATAACATTAACAAAAGAGAAAAATGAGACCTTTTTTTTTTTCTTCCTCGGGCCTATTATTTTTTGATTCTCTTTTTGTTCACTCACACTGTATTTAAGTGGAAATCACTTCAAGCCCTTGAACCACCCTCCAGAAGCTTTGCTAAATCCCACATTTTTGGTTTCACTCCAGACACAGTACTGTGTCCCCTACCTTTGAAGTCTTTGAAGTGTCCACATTGTAGGCTGAACCTGTGGTGAAGCCCAAACTGGTGGTTTCGACTGCACAAGCCCATTTAAAGCTGGGACGTGGCGGGGGGAATTGAAGCGGGATATGAGAAGGGGTGGTGTTGGCTTCCCTTTCTTGACCCCCACCTCTCTCCACTCTCAGTCTCTTCAAACACTCCTGCTATAGTCGCAGACATATCAAAGCCTGCTCTACTATGGCTGCGGTCACACTGAGGCTGGAAGTGACTGCCTTACCGAACCACAGCTGTTCACTGCCGGAGGGGAGTGAACTGAAGCGGGAAGTGCATCGTGAGGTCTTCAGTTGCAGCCGATGACCTCATGTTTCTTTACCTGGGAGAGATTTGAATCAGGGGTAAAAGATAGAGCAAAACACTTAGAATGTGGGATTTATGTTATTAATTTTTATAAAATATCATTATGATAAATTATAAATATATATGATTTATGTTTTTATAATTCTATAACATACCTATATATTTTTCAACATTATATGATATGGTTTTACGGTTTTTGAAATAAATATAAATGGTATTACACTATACAATTTTGAAAAAATGTTCAGAAGGAGTATAGTAATGAAACTGGACTGAAAAACTCCTTTGCCACTAACGAGCCATACGGCCTCAGGTGAGTCACTTCACCTTTCTATGCCTCAGTTTCCTCATCTATTAAATGGGGTTGTAATAGTATCGATCTCTCAGGCTTGTGGTGGATATTAAATATGAATGTGAAGAAAATCAGGTAATGTATGTAAGGCACTTAGAACAACACAAGGCACATTGTAAACACTGTATTTGCTCTTATTATTGTTAACAAGTTTTTGAAGTTAATATATTTTGACAGATTATTTGAAATGCCATATCATTGCTCATTTTAACTGTTGTATCATACACCATTGCCTACATATGCCATAATATATATTTATCCATTCTCCTGTTCACCAATAATACTTCTTCCAATGAGAAGTACAACCAATAAGAAAATGAACACTTTTGCACTCATTGCTTTGAGTACAATATGCAAAAACATCTCAAGATAAAGAATTCCTGGCTTATAGGGTATGAACGCCAACAGATTTACTCAATATTGCCAAATTGCTCTCCAAACAGTTGGACCAATTCATGCTCCTAATGTCAGTGTGTGAGAATTTCCATTGCTCCACACCCTTGCCAACTTTAACATCTTTACCAATCTGGTGGGTGTGAAATGGGAGTGAATGGCATCTCATTGTTTACATTTTATTACCAATTGGGCTGAGAGTCTTTTTCATGTGTTCATTGGCCGTTTTGATTCCTTTTCTGTTTCTATCCTTTGCTCATTTTTCTACTGAGTTTTTTCCCGTTATTGATTTCCTTACCTATATTTTTGGATAATAATTATCTGTTGATTATATGGGTTGCAAATATCTGTTCCAAGTCCATGACTTATTTTAACTTTGATTATGCTGTCTTTGGTGAACAAGTTTTACATTTTATAATAAATTCAGTGTATCAGTTGTTTCTTTTATGGCTTAGGCTTCTTGGCACTTTGTCTAGGAAATTCTGCCCTAAAATTACCTAAACCACGTTGGTAAAGTCAGATGTCTACATTTTCCTTGAAAATTGTCAAAGTGTTGATTTTTGTATACAGATCTTTAGTTCAGCTGGAATTTATTATTGTTTATGGTGTAAAGTGTGCTTCTATTTTTTTCCATCTAGAAAACCAATTATCTCAGCAAAATTTTTTGAGCAGGGTGTTTTATTTTTTCATAGCTGTGTAATGTCAGTTCTGTCAAATTAAAAATAGGCAATTATGCAAATTTTCTTTGTTTTATGCATCAATGTGTGTATTTTTGCATCAATACAATATTGCAAAATATCTTCAAAAAACATCTTAATATCTGTTAGAAATAGTTTTCCCACTTTGTTCTTTAAAAAATGATCTTAGCTATTCTTGCAATTTTGTACTTTCATGTGTCAGGTTCCATGAAAAATTCTGTAGGCTTATTAATTTGAATACTTTGATTGTATAGATTAATGTGGGAAGAACTGATATCTTTATTATATGATGTCTTCTAATCCATTATCAAGTGACAGTGCTTTATTTATTTAGGTCATACTTTATGTACTTCACTCATATTCTCCTGACATTTTATAATTTTTTTCCATAAAGTTCTTGAATCTCATTTCTTAGGTTTATTAGGAAGTAGCTAAAAGTTTTGATTGCTATTATAACTGGAAGGGCTTTTCTTCCACTTAAATTTTTTATGTTTGTTGATGCCGGTATATAGGAATGCTCTATTCTCTAAAAGCCTTAATAGCTTATTTGTAAGTCCTCTTGAATTTTCTGTGTAGGTAATTATGTTTTGGTCTTTCTTCGCAATCTTTAAACTTTTATTTCTTTTCCTTATCTTATTGCACTACCTAGGATACATAGCTCAGTGCTGAATAGAAACCAGAATGGAAGGCTTTCTTGTCTTTTGTCTGACCTCAGTGTTAATGTGGTCAGACTGCTGATTGCTGCAAATATTGGAATGATGCCTTTGATCAGATTAAGGAAATTTTCTTCCACTAGAATAGCACTATATTTTGCTAATAATTCTGTCTTAAATCATGAATCTTGAATTTTGCAAAGAAATTTTTGCAACTGCTGAGCTAATCATTTACTTTTCTCTAATTTAAATTGTCCATGTAGCCTATGTCACTATTAGGTTATTTTTTGTATGAATTATCTTTGCATTCTTGGGATAAGTATGGCATGGTTATGGATGCAGAAGGGGAGAAAACCATGTAAACATCTAAGAGAAGAGCATTCCAGGAAGAGGGGCCAGTGAGGGCAAAGGTCAGCAGGGTATCTGGTCTTTTTGAAAGATGACCGAGTAGCATGGTCGGATGTGGGACATCTAGGACATCTCTGGCAACAAATTATCCAGGTGTTGTGTTGGTTCCAGCCTATGGATAGTCATGCAGTTGGCTAGGCATGCTTGCACACTCGCCCGGGCCCGTCTTACTTGCGGTGAGCCCCGCAGACATTCCCCCCACTGGAACCAATGTTGTGGCTTGACCAGCCCTTGCGGTTCTTAGTTTGACTGCAGGATGTACCTCAGTAACAACCACTGGGGGACTTTGAAGAGCAAGTTATTACTCACAAATCCTGGAGGGTACACTGAATGCCCCAATTAAGCAGCAAGGTCAGGATAGAGTGAAAAGGAGGGAGCAGGACCTGGAACTGCCTGTATCAGTGTCCCAGGGTGGGGTATCTAGGAGTTCTCAGAGCTGCTCTTTATTGGTGAATTTAAAACATTAAGAGCAGAAACTAGGGAGTCAGAAGGGAGAAGCAGTGTCATTGAAGCAATCCGTTATCTGGGTTTCCCACGGCTTTCTCGAAGGGGAACTTCATGGGTGGAGGAAGCCTTGTTCCTTATCTAGTTGGTTTTCTAATAGCTGTGTCATGTAGCTGGCAGTGTGCTTATTCAAGGTGGATGTCTTTGGGATGCATGCCTTGGCAATCAAAAGCTTAAGGTCAGGCACTCGCACTTATACTGCCCCAGGCTAGGAGCTCAGTGCTTCTCAAGGCAGTGTGTTCTTTGCACACATCCCTGTATATTCCACCCTAATTCTATCCATTCAGGTCATACTTGTAATCCTCTTTCAGCTGTTTGGAGGCAGAGCTAAACTCAGTCTTCTCTCTAGTTCATAAAGACACATCTCTGTGGGCTGACCTTCTATGATAAAGTTGAATACTTCGCTTCTGGGACCTCTTGGCCAACATTCAACCCCGGTTTATATCCAGTGATGAGTGAACAGGAAGCAACACCAAGCCACACTCTAACATTGCATGGGTCTATACTGGTGGATACTATCTTTTATAAGTGATTTCAGAGAACATTAGAAGAAGATCCAAGATGTGCTAAGTTGATCCTGAATGTTGTGAGAAGCAAGAAGAGGCTACTACTCTCTTTCAAGTGAGTTGAATTAATGGAGATATTATATATTTTAAAATTTAGTTCAAGAGTGCGATATCCTGGCAGTCTAAGGACAGTAAACATACTCCTTGTATACTGAGGATCTAAGGTTGCTTTTTCAGTGCTAAAACTGGAAGGCAAAGAAATGGAAATACTGAGTGGGACACATGCAATACATTTGAAGAAAGCTTGAGGGGGGAAACACTGGAGCTCTGTCTCACCTATGTGTGAGGCCAGAGGCAGAACAATCTCTATTTGCCTTTTGGGATAGATATACCCATCCATCAGGCTGCATCTGGTGCACAGACCGAGGCCTTGACACCCACGTGCTGAAGGATTGATTGGTGTTGTTTAGGGACTCGTAAACCTCCTTCCGGGCTTCCTTTCTCTGGCTTCTTGTCCGTGCTGTACTTGGACTCACTAAAGCCTATTGGTCATGCTGGTCAGTGTTTCAGTCCTCTCCTTTGTGAAGGAGACAGTGTTATACTTCTTGTGCCTTTGAGTATCTCACAGGCTGAGACAAAGAAATCTTCTCCTTAGCAAAGAAATCTTCACACTTGTCAGCAGACGACACAATGACAAACCCGGGGGACTGTATTTTCTCTCCTTACCTTCTCTCTCTCTTCATTTTTATTTTTTGTAGAAACACATAGCTTTGTCTTGCTAGCTAGATGGCAATATTTTTCTTTTCTCTTAGGCTCTTCCTCGGAATAGGTGACTGGCTGCTTGGTTGATGATCATGATCATGTGACACCATCATTCCTCCATCACGGCTCTGTGGCCTTGGGTAGCCAGTAGCTCAGGATGTGTCTACCTTTGTCTTTTGACATCATCCTAGTTTTGCTCTGCCCTAAGACTACTAAGTATATATTTACACGGGTAGGTAAGGTAAATGATTCTTGTTTCAAAAGAGCTATTTTTCTGAGAAAGAATTTATCTTGGGATTTTTTTAAATGTTACGCTCTCCAAATGCATTTCAAATTAATTTTACTTGTGAAAATTCTATTTAGATACTCAGTTGCTGTGTATTGTATGGATTAGTACATGTGCCTATTTCAAGTTACAAGGGACACTAGACTTGAAACATGCTTGAAATGAATTATTTTGAAACTGTTCAAATTGATGTAGTATTTTAAAATGATAAGCTGTCCTGAGATGCACTGAAAATCCCTTGAAAGGTATGTGAGGAATGTGCCATTAGAGGCAGAAATGTGCCTGGTTTTAAAACAGTAACGATAGGTACCTATTTGAACTTTAACTATTCCAAGTACCTTCCTTGTAGCGTCTCTTGTGATTCTCACAACAACCCTTGGAAGTATGCACTACTTTTACCCTAGGGAGAAGCAGAAGGTGTAGTGAATAGGAGCATGTATCTTGGATCCATGAGCAAGATATTTAACCTCTCTTTGTCTCATAGTCCTTAGCTGTGAAATGGGTACTTATCTTTTATGATCACTAAATGGATCAAAATTTTAAAGCTCTTAAAACAGTTTCTGGTAAATAATAAATACACAAATGTTAGCTCTGATGATCTAATCTTACGCATAGGTTAGCATTTTTAAAGATGTATAACTGAGGTATCAAGGCCCAGGGTGATTAAATAACTTGCCTGAAGTTACACAGCAAATATCAGAGCTAGAATATAAATCGTGGAAAACTGACTGTACAACACGAGTCTTTCCACTGGTACTCATACAAGGCACCATACTGTTCCTTGTTGCAGGAGATATTTTATTGAAAGATGTCAGTTCTATAAATGGGCAGGTGGTACCACTCACTATTTTCTGAATGTACTAGAAATTGCAAAAATAAATTCTGGTTAAAATTTAAATTTAGGCAGAGTTAGCTTTAGTTGTAGGTGCCAAATAACTTCAGGTAACCTGTTTCTGGGGGTTTTTTTCTTCTTTTTTTTCTGGAGGAGAAGTCATTGCTTTGACAAGATCTGTTAAACAATGTATATGGATTTAAAGGCCCATGACAAGGACTTCAAAGACCAAATGTGTACTTGAAATCCATGTTCTCCATCAGCATTCCAAAGCCTCTGTCTTTTTTTCTTTCACAGCCTGGTTTCCCTCTTATCAATATCTTTTGCCACAAGGCTCTGTTTTTCTTTTTTTTACAGGCTCAGTATTTAATAAACTATAATATACTGCACTATACTATAATGTACTGTATGATACATACTAAGAGGAAAGCAAAGAATACTTGTTTCTGAAATTTATGGTTACAAATAGCTGAATAGTGAATATGCTAGACTACAGAATCCAGAGTTAAAATGATATTGATAGACTAAGGAAAAAAGAAATGTACCTAGGAGATAGGTATCCTAAGCCAGTTTCATGAAGTATGTTGCTGGCTTTGACATGATAGTTGTTCACACAAAATACTTCATGATTTTCATAATTACAAATTCAAACATCAACGGAGACACTCTTGCTCTAAGAATTCACACACTTTTGGACTCTACTGTAGGTCAAGGAAAGTCAGATACCAACTGTGTCCAGCCATGTTCAGTGCATCCTCGGTTTCACTTTAGAAGGGACTTTGATACACTGGGGATTTCAGGCGTTGGTAGCTAGGCGGTAATAAGAGTGGTGATTGGAGAAGCTGAAGGACGATTATTTTAGGGAAGGACAAACGTGATGTGCGCTTCTGTTGGTGCGTTTTCACAATGCCCCAGTTCACGGAATTGGAAGGAGGCCCCAGAGTAAGCAATGAACTTGTCTCCTTGCAGAGGCAGTTGGCTTTCTGCTGTGTGTGCTGTCTGTTCAGTGCAGTGGCTGTGGATCCAAAGAATCAATCAGAATCGGGAGATAAATGAAAGAACTGCTGGAGACACTTGACCTCAAACGGAGCAGGAGAAGTCTTGGAATTACCAAGAAATCTCTTTGCCGAGTCACCATTTATTTATTTAAGGATGTTCTGAACTTCTTAACACAATAATTTTAATTAATTTAATTATAAGTACTTTTTTAATATCATATCATTCTGGATGATTTTCAACTTGTCCTGTAATTGAATAAAGTGACTCAAAGATGGAGAGTCACTTTGGGAACTGCTGAGAGTATGTTTCAAGACAAGACACAATGTAGTGGAGCCAGAAGCATTTCTAGAAGCAATTCAGGGTGAATGTGTGTGTGCTTGTGCTTGTGTGTTTGTATAAGAGAGGATGGTTAATGCCGTTTTTTTAACAAATGCAAATCGATACCATCATTTTAATGGCTGCATGAATTGTCTATTATATGGATGCATTTTAATTTTTAAAAACAAATTCTAAATTGAGAAATTCAGGTTCTTCTCAACTTTTTCTTATTATAAATAATATATTTCTCCACATACCTTTGCATGCATCTTTGTCCGCACGTGCAATTAGTTTTTAGGACAGGATCGCAGACATGGAAATTCCGGGTTAATGGAATATATCATTTAAGGTGTGTTTCTGTATTACCTGCTCAACCCATATTTCTACTAGTATTCAACAAGTATATCTTTTCCCCCAGAGGATTAACAGTCGTTTAAAATGTTGCCAGTTGGATCAATGTAATGTGCTATTTCCTTAGTCTTTTAATTGTATTTCTTTGATTACTTGTGAGGATCAGCATATTTTGTTAGGTTCATTGATTATTTCTACTTGTTTTTGTGAATTACTTGTTTATCTAAAAGCATACTGTTTTTTTCGTTTAACTTAAAGAGCACCATAGCAGAAGACACTGGTGCCCCACCAGTGTACCCTTAGATTTCTCTTCCTCGTGTGTCATTTTCGTGGACACCGGCTCTGAGTATGTTTTTACCCCTGACAACCAGAGCGTGTGCGTCTTTGCAGATGGACTGTATCCAGGCTTCTGGAAGTAGCTTTGCTTGTGTGCTCGGAGGGATGGATATGTGTGAGGGGGAAGGAGATAGTGTCATTAACCTATGGCTGACTGGCCAGGGTAGGGATACAAATACTGCAGCTTCCTCAAACCCTGAGGGGGACAACTCTATAGAATGACCTGCACCGTGGTCAGAGTCCCCAGCATGAATGAGCCCAGGTTACCCTCTGCAGGTAACCTTGCCTGGCTTCCTTTCCTTCCCTATCCCTCTGCCATTTTTTCCCCCTGGGAACACTTACTAATAAATCACTTTCACATACATTTTGGTCTCAAGATATGATTCTGTAAAAAGTAATTTAAGACAAACACTTTACTTATTAAAGATATTTTCTCTCTGTGATTAGAATTAATCTTTGCCGTTTATTAATCTTGTTGTCTTTTGGGAACATTTGATCATGTAGACATTGCGGTATTGTTTTGTTATATGCAGAGGCAAATCTGATGTTTCCCCTTCATAACTCATCTTTTGCATATTTAAAAAAATCTATTTCTTAGCCCCATATTATATAAACATTCACCTTTCTTTATTTTGTTTTCCAAATAAATCCTTAGATTGACTCTGCTTGTGATTTGTTAAGGTTCTTAGATCAATGGGTTTAGAGATTTCATCAAATTCAAGGAATTTTCAGTCATTATTTCTTCAAGTATTTTTCTGCTTCCCTCTGTGACTTCAGTTTCATGCTTTAGACTGCTCGATATTTTCTCACAGGTCTCTGATGTTGTGTTCATTTTTTAAACTATTTTTTTCTTTTCATATTTTTAATGAGTTTCCATTGCTATGCTTTCAAGCGCATTGATATTTTCTACAGTATGTAATCTGCTTTTAATTATATTCAATGTGTTTTTAATGTCAGATACTGTATTTTCCATCTTTAGGAATTTTATTTGTGCCTTTTTAAACATCTTCTGTTTGTCTCCTCATCATATTCATGTTTTCCTCTGGCATCTTTAACTTTTGGAATGTGTTTATAACAGTTGTTTTGACATCTCTGTCTGCTAGTTTTGTCACCTCTGTGATTTCTGTGTCTGTTTCTACTGATTGATTATTTTTCTCATTATGGATCATATTTTATTGCATCTTTGCATGTATGGTAATATGTAAAGAGTATTACTATTCTTTGAGTGCCAGATATTGTGAATATTGATTGGATGACATCCATTGTGAATTTTACACTATTGGCTGTTAAACAGTGATGGTGTTTATTCTGCTGTGCAGATAAGTTATATGGACTCAGTAGGATCATTTTGGCTTCCTTTTAAGCTTTTACATAGCAGATCCTGAGCTGCCTGCCTTTGATCTGGTGCTAATTTAGCCCCATTGCTAAGGTAATCCTTTCTGAGCATTCCAACCACTGCCCCATGACTTATCACTCTGGTAGGTGAGAACAAAAACTATTCCTGCCTCTCTCTGTGCAAGTTCTACATATTGTTTAACAACTCTGTTCTGGTGGGTTTTCTCTTGCATGTGCCGAGCAGGGCTCAGCCAAAGACTCGGAGACACCCTGATGCAGCCCCCAGAGCCTTCTCTCTGCCCAGCTCCCTCCTCCCACCTACTTTGTCCTGCACATTCTAGCTGCTGTGGACTTTCCAAACTGTAATCTCTTCCTCCTTAATTCAATGTACAGCTGAACTTTTTAGTCTTTCTCTCTGCCCTGTGGCCTGGATGCTCTCTAGGCAGTAAGCTGGGACCATAGCAGGGCTCACCTTATTTGTTTCCCTTCCCTTGGGGATCACAGTCTTGTGCTCCCTATAGACTGCTTTGTGAAATCATTGTTTCACACATTTTGTCCTGTTTTGTAGTTATTTAATTTGGTGGGTATATGTGGTCCCTGTTACTCCATCTTTGCTGGAATCAGAAATCTTTGGTCAATGCCCCTTGGCAGCACTCGCTTCCTCAGTTCTTCATCATCATTTTGCCTGCCCAAAGGCTAGATGAAAGAAAGGTCAGTTTTTAGTGAGAGATCAGTATATGTTAATGGAAAAGGTAGGGAGAAGTGTGATGAAAAGACAGTTTTAAACAAGGGCAGGAGAGGGACTTCCTTAAGCATATTTGTTCTTAGAATGATCTCTGTGCCTCTTTACACTTCTATGTCCCATTGCTCACCAGCTGTGCTTCTTAAAGATCTCCAGGTAATAGTTATCAACCTTGTGAGAAGTAGGGACTGCCACATCCCTCCGAACTCCTTTGAGAGATATTTGAATCTCAGAAATAGCCATTTGTGCCATTCTCTCAGCATTCAGCTAACGAGAATTTTCTGTTTTACTCCAGACACTTCATTTTCTGCCTCTCTTCACAGGTAAGGGAAGTTACACATTGAAAGACTGGCTAATGATTCAGTTCCACATCACTGAACTACCTCGGAGGAGACTTAAAATGCTGCAGAATCATGATTACTTATCCAAAGAGTATATGGGTTTTTACAAATACATTTTTAGTGCCTGGATGCATCTGTTGATACAATGGTTACTTTAATCTCCTTCTCACCTCTGTAAGAAATCTACTGGCTTGTTATGTATTACACATATGGCCATCCGGAGTGGAGATTCTGAAGAATAATAGCATAGCTTTTAGGACTGACCCACCAGAGAAAAAAAAATAAGTATAAGACAGTCTTTTTCACTTAAGTTTAAAAAATGTTTTCTTGTAAATAGTTTAATAAATAATAGAAATGGAACATGCATGTTTCCATGGCCAAGGTCAAGAAATATAACACTGCCAAGACCAGAAATATCCTCTGTGCATTCCTTTATTATTAGAACCCTCTTTCCCTCCCCTAAATGTAATGAGTCTTCACTCTGAATTGTGTGATAATCACTTCTGTGTTTCTTTTTATTTTTGTCATGTATGTACTTATGCATGAAAGTAAACTGAAGTATGGATGCATGCATAAAATAAATGTAGTTTACATTTATGTATTTTTAAAACTTTATTGAATTAAATCATTGAGTCTGAGTCTTGCTGTGTCTTCCTTCTTTACTCAGTATTGTGTTTATGAGATCCATCCATGTGGTACGTAGGCAGAGTTTATTCATTTTTACTGTTTTAGAGTAGTTCCTAATATTGCATTTCAGTGTGCCATCATTATTTACCCACTCTATTGCTAGTGTATATTCAGGTATTTTCAATTTGGGGCTCCTAAGAACAATGCTACTATTAACATTTTTGTACAGGAGCCAGAGTTTCAGTTTGTGTTTCGCAGGCTACCAGTGAAGCCATGCTCCTTTTTGTACATTTATTAACCATTTGGATCTCCTTTTTAAAAAATGCCTTTTTTAGTCTTTTGCCCATTTCAAAATAGTGTGTGTGTATGTTTAAATTGTGAGTCTTCTGTTGTATGTGTTTTCTTCCTTCTCTTTGTATTACCTATTCATTCTCTTTGTGACGTCTTCTGATGAGCAGAAGTTCTAGTTTAACGTAGTAAATTTGCCAGTTTTGTCCTTTTGGGTAGTGCTTTCTGTGGCTTGCTTAGGTAATTTTTCCCTACCCTGAAGTCATGCAGATATTCTCCTCTATTATCATATAAAAGCTTAATAGTCCTTCATTTAAAGTTTAAAAGTTTAATCCCCCTGGAATTGATTTGTGTGTATGGTCTGACTTCATGGTCTTAACTTAATTTTTTCCCATATGAACATCAAATTTTTCCAGTGCCATTTGTTTAAAAGTCTGTTCTATCCACATTGTTCACCACTAATATGCCTCTTGGACTTTTTATCTTGTTTCATTTGCCTGTTTTTCTCTATTTGTACCAATGTTGCACTTTATAATGAATTTTGATATCTAATTGAATAAGTTTTTAAAGTTTGTTTTCTTATTCAGTTGTTGTCTTGGCTCTTCTTCCCCTTTTTTGGATATTAATTTTAATAATCATTTTTCCTTTTCTGCAAAAAAATTTTAAAAAGGACTGAGTTTTTAATTGGGATTACATTGACTCTAAGGATCAGTTTGGGGACAATGGTCATTTTTATAATATTGATTTTTTTCTCATCCCTAAAGATGATTTATTTTCTGAAACATTTAGGTCTTCTTTAATATCTCTCAATAAAGTTGTGTCTATTTTTTTTTCTCAGAGATTCTCCTATCTGTGTTAGATTGATTCCTAGTCACTTGATTTTTAAAAATCTAATTGTAAGTATTTAAAATTTTTATTTTATCAAATTATTTTTTCTGCCCCTATTGAGATGGTCACACTATGAGTCCCCCCCCCCCACCTTTTATCTGTTAATGTGATGATTTACTTTGATTGGTTTTCAACTGTTAAATCAAAGTTAAATTCCTTGAATAAATCTGGCTTAGTCACAATGCATTGTCTATTTTAATAGGTTGGATTTCATTTGCTACCATTGTATTTAGGAGTTTTAGGTCTATGTTCATAAGTGAGTTTGGCCTGTACATTTCTTTCTTGTATTGTCCGTGCAGATTTTGTTATGCTGGGCTCATTAAATGAGTTGGGAGACTGTTTTATCCCATGCCCCCAAGTTTCTTTCTGGATGAGTTTGGGTAGTATTGCTTTTTGAATGTGTGGTAGAAATTGCCAGAGAGGTAATCTTGGCCTGGAGTTTTCTTTGTAGAAAGATTTTTGAGTATTGATTCAATGTTTTTAATAATTATATAGCAACTGATATTTTCTATTTTTTAAGTCTATTTTGCAAAATTATTTTTTCTAAATAGTCATCCGTTTCACTTAAATTTGCAGGAAAGTGGTGTCTTCTTTTTCATTCCTAGTAATGATTATTTGTGCTTTCTTTAATGTTTTCAAAGAACCTACTTTTAGATCTTTTTTTCCTATCTATTTTATGTTTGTTTGTCTATTTTATTAATTTTTTATATTATCTTTATTCTTTATCAACTTAATTTTACTTCTCTTGGATTTCTCTTAACTCTTTATATAGATGTTTACTTCACTAATTTTGAAATTTTTTAAAACTAATAAACATGTGTAGTCAACAATTGTTCCCTAAGTACTGCTTTAACTGCATCACCACAAGTTTGATATGTAATATTAATGTGTTATCATTCAGTTTAAAATACTTCAGATTTAAAATCATAAATTCTTTCATGATTTCTTCTTTGACCTATGGAATACTTAGAAGTTTGTTTATTTCAACATATTTTCACATATATTGGTCTTTGTTTTTTATTTTAGAGTAATTCCACTTTGGTTAGAGAACATACTATGTTATTATTTCAGTCCTTTGAAAGCTGTTGAGACTTAAGATCCAGGTTATGCTAACCTTTTGTAAATGTTCCATGTGTGCTTAAAAAGGATGCGCACAATGCAGTTGTTAAGTGCAGTGTTCTAAATATACCCATTAGGTTAAGGTTTTTTTTGTATTCTACCTGTTACTGAAAGAGAAATATTAAAATCTGCCATCATGAATGTGGATTTGCCTATTTCTCTTTAAAATTCTTTCTTTTACTTTATATATTTTGATAAATATATGTTAGGTGCACACAAAGTAAAAGTTGTTACATATCTGAGTGAATAAATTCTTTTTATCCATATGAATTGGCCCTCTCTAATAAAGTCTTTTGCCTTAATGGCTATTTTTAATATTAACATAGCTATACCAGTTTTATTTTGGAATGGTGTTTATGTTCTGTAGCTTTTTCCATCTTCTTACTTTCAAGCTTCCTGGATTTTATGTCTTAGATTTGTCTACTCTAAAAAGCACGTAGTTGGACTGCAGTTTTGTTTTTTTTTTTCCCAGTCTGAAAATCATAGTCTTTTAAGTAGAGCACTTATTGTGTTTGTAATTTGTATAACAGCTTATATATAGGGGTTTAAATCCAACATTTTATTTTGTACTCTCCATTTATCATACTTGTTGAATATTTAGTTTTGTCTTCTTTCACAATTATTTTTTATGTTTCCATCTCTTCCCATAATGTTTCAGAATGTATGCACTGTTTCTCTTCTTTTAGTGAGGACTCTGGAAATTAACATATGCCTCCTTAACTTCCCGATGTCTAAATTTAATTGTAGATAAAACAAAACAACTTCAAATACTTCAATTCCATTTATATCCTCCCAACTTAAATATAATTGTTGCATATTTTAATTCTATCTCTTTTGTACATAGAGTACATTTTTTTTTTTTTTTTTTTTTTTGTGGTATGCGGGCCTCTCACTGCTATGGCCTCTCACTGCTATGGCCTCTCCCGTTGCGGAGCACAGGCTCTGGATGCACAGGCTCCGGACGCGCAGGCTCAGCGGCCATGGCTCACGGGCCCAGCCGCTCCGCGGCATGCGGGATCTTCCCGGACCGGGGCACGAACCCGCGTCCCCTTCATCGGCAGGCTGACTCTCAACAACTGCGCCACCAGGGAAGCCCTAGAGCACATTTTTTAACACTCAGTTTTTAAAGAGTTTCCTAAATATTACAACTTATTTTGCTTTTCATTCCTTCTTGTTTCTCAAAACCTACATCTGAGCTCAATTTCCTTGTACCTGAAGTACACCCATTGGAATTCCCTTTAGTTGAAATGTATTGATAGTTTGCTCTTACAGTATTTTGTTTGTTTGAAAATATTTTTAATTTGCTTTTATTCTTGAAAGATATTTTCAACTGGTATAGATTCTGGGTGGACAGAAGACTTATATCAATCCATTCTCTTATGGCTTCCATTGTTGCTACAGAACAAACCAGCAATTAAGTAATCACATATTGGAAGATGATTTTCTTCTCTGGATGCTTCTAGGCACTTCTGTTTGGCTATAGCCTTCTGGAGTTTCATTGTGATGTATATAGGCATGAGTACTATTTTTATTTATCCAATCCTGCTTGGAATTTCTTGGGCTTCTTGGGTCCATGGTGTGATCTCTTGTTAGTTTAGAATATTCGGAGTCATTATCTTTTCAAATATTGCCTCTGATATACTCTCTCCTTGCTTTCAGGGATTTCTGAGGTGGTGTGTGGGGTGGAGAAGGGAGAGGGTGCAGGGGAAAAAGCATCCTGATTGGGAGATAAGTCTCATCGTCATTATTAACTAGTAGAAAGCTAACGCAGTCAGCTTTGTGATGTGTCACATACACCACAAAAATAGTTTACATGTGTATATGAGTTATCCAGTCTGCAAAACAAATTACTCCCAAACTTAGCAATTAAAAACAAGTGAGTATTACTTCACAGTTTTTGAGGTTTAGTAGTCCAGGAGTGGCTTAGCTGGGCGGGTTTGGCTCAGGATCTCTCACAAAGTTGCAGCCAGGCTGTTAGCCAGGGCGGTAGTCATCTGAAGACTTGATCGGGGCTGAATGATCTGCTTCTAAGCTCATGCACTGGTTGCTGGCAGGACGCTTCAGTTTCTTGCTGGCTGTTGTGATATGAGATTCAGCTCATGCTCAGTCTCCTTGTCTCCTATTCAAGACTCTGCAGGCAAAAATAAGGTGCTTAAATAGTATTAGTTGCCCTGAGAATAAAGCCAAAGTTAGCACTTTACAGAAATGAACATTTATAAAACTGACAAAGGTCATTTATTTCTACCTTTGGTTTAGTTGTTATTTGGTTTTAATATTCATCTGTATTAATTTTATCCTGAATGTTCACAAGAAATGCTATGGATCAGAAACAGATTTCTTATGAATAACCTCACAGTAAATAGCCCCTCTGCTCTCAGGCCTTATCCTTGGGGCACAATGATGAAAACCAGGTCAAACGTCTTATGTGGGTATCCAGACACTCCATAGGTGAGGACTGAAGGATAGGGAGGCAGCTGTCCCCTCCCCTCCTAGAAGGATTTCCTTGGATGCATAATGGGCCTGAGCCCTACCTCCAACCTTTTGATATGCTAATAAAAATCTCTCCAGGAGCCAGATAGTCCCACAGGTCTCCAACCTAGAGATGTCTTCAAGTTCTAACCTCCCTCTTTTGACGTGCAATCCCCCTGTCATCTTCACTTGGAACCTAGATGCCTATCCTGGGATGTAACTTATTGGCTTTGGGGGAGACAAAAGAAATTTTATTATTCTTTGAATCAGATGAATTAGGTAAACATATGGCTACAGATCTAACTATTATGTATGCAAAAATGTTTCTATGAGAAGTGAGAGCAAAAATTCTCTATTTTTATAGCTTATACATTTCCGTGGCTCAAGAGGTTAGGAATTTTTACAGGAACACAGAGGAGTCCTGGGAAGTTTCATTTCCCCATAGTTGTCCTCTCCACTGCCCTGAGAAATGTCTGTGTGCCACTTTGGCCTAAAAAGTGAACTCTGCAATTTGTGTTTCCACCTTTTCTCCATGGTTCTTGGGCTTGTTCTTGGAGAGAAACTACTCCCCCCTAATAATAAAAGGCAATGAAATACTTTTCCTAGAACTCTTAAAAAGAATGAAATTCTCCTAGGCACATCAATGGAAACATCTTTTTCTTTTCTTTCTTTTGTTTTTTTTGGCCAAAATCTTTGGTTTCCTTAAAATCCAAGCTGGTCATTTTGCCCAAAGATTTCCTCCTAGAAGACCAGCTGTTAATTACCTATACTCATAGAGTGATCAAATCTCATTGTATTAGTCAACTATTGCTGAGATAATGCTACCTAACAAACAAGGTCCCAAACCTTCATGGCTTACAAGACAAGCACTTATTTTTCTTGCTCCAGATTTTGTAGAGTTTGGGTGAAATCAGCTGGGGTTGGTTTCAGACTGCAGGTTGGCTTCCAGTCAACTCCTCATAAGTACTTGTTCTGGGAAGAGTGACAACTTGTAGCCTGTACTTCTCATGGTGGATGGCAAAGAAACAAGAGGATGAACAGATAAATTATGTTCAACGCCTTACACAGAACTGGCACCTATCACTTTCTCCTACATTCCCTGGCCAAAGCAAATCATCTTCTCACAGCCAGCGTAAATGGATTGGGAAGTGCTCTCTGCCCATAGTGGAAGACAGTTCATAGACTCATGGCAAAGGGCAGGGTTGTATGAATCTTTTAAGGGAGGGAGCAAAATGTTGGGGAAAAATAATCTACTCTACTCATGTTTTGAAGTTTGGGATGGCTTAGAAGTCTTCTAAATTCAGCTCACCAATAGACATTTGAAACTGGAGTTTGTTATTTAGAAGATATGTAGCAGAAAAAATGTGGCAGAGATGATTAACCGTCCCTCAAAAATGTTTGGTCTCCCTTCCAGGGAGTTGTGTTTTTTCTGGTGCCCTACAGATGCAGATGCCCTACAGGGAATATATTTCCCACACCCTTTTGCATCCAGGTGCAGCCACGTGACTAGTTTCTGTCACTTCTATTTTGACGTGAGAACGTCTTGTCCATCTCATATCCTCCACTAGCTACAAGCAGGGAAACCCTGAGATAGATCTACAGAAGCCTTGGTTCCTCATTCACCCTGCAGAGAAAGGCTACTTGCTATCCAGACACACCCACTCCGGACCGTTAGATGAATGATGACTATGCTGAGCTCATGAAATTTTGGAATTTATTTGTTACAATAGCTTGTAACATCTTCACTATTCTAAGCATTTCAGGAAGAAAAGTGTTTAAAGTAATGTGACAGCTGTGTGAGGTAATAAGAAAAAAATACCACTTAGATTTGAAATTATAGCTTCTAATCCGGCTCTGCTGATAAGCAACTTTTTTTTAAATTCATTTATTTATTTAATTTTGGCTGCGTTGGGTCTTTGTTGCTGCACACGGGCTTTCTCTAGTTGTGGCGAGCAGGGGCTACTCTTCGTTGTGGCGTGTGGGCTTCTCATTGTGGTGGCTTCTCTTGTTGCAGAGCATGGGCTTTAGGCGTGCAGGCTTCAGTAGTTGTGGCTCGAGGGATCAGTAGTTGTGGCTCGCAGGCTCTAGAGTGCAGGCTCAGTCGTTGTGGCACACGGGCTTAGCTGCTCCACGGCATGTGGGATCTTCCTGGACCAGGGCTTGAACCTGTGTCCCCTGCATTGGCAGGTGGATTCTTAACCACTGCGCCACCAGGGAAGTCCCTGATAAGCAACTTCTTGATGCTAAGGACATTTTTTAAACCAATGGGTTTGGGGCTAGTTAATGTTTAAGGTCTCTTTCAGTTTAAAATTTTAAGATTTTGAAGGGCTTTCCATAGTCTTCAGAGAATGTGGAGCAAAAACAACATCCTCCCTTAAATGTTTTATGGAGCTCCCTGATAGACAGAAAATTGGCAAGCACTCTTCTGCAAGAGAAAGAACAAGTGAAATTTGGTTTTCATCCCTAAACAATGCCCTACAGTTATGCTGCCTCCAGCATCAGAAATGAATTAGAAATGCGGTGCAGCTACTTTAAGTGGCCTTGGGTAAGTCATTTAAACTCTTTGAGCCTAGGTTCCTATCCATAAAACAGAGATATAAGTGTGATTTTGCAGCATGATTTTATGGATTAAATGAGCTATTACACATACATTTCATGGTGCAGTGATGGGCAAATAATGAGCATGCAATAAGTACCCAATATATTATTGCAGTTATTTTTTTCTAGGTTAGGATAGAGGATCAGGCTCTCCCTGGGTATGGGCTACACATTGGACTATAGAATTGAATGATTAAATCCCAGGAAAGATTGAAGAAGTGGTCTTTGTGGAGGCCTCGATTCATGATGCTGAAACCAAATGACATAGATCTATCACTGCACATCCAGTGGGCTTGGAAATGACAGGAGAGGGTACTTGTAGGGTCAGCATCTTAATACATCAGAGAACTTTAAATGAATTTTCTGGCCTATGCTGTCCAAGCATACAAGGTGATGCTGAGAAACTGCACAGGGAGGCCATGAATTTAAGCAATCGTTAGGCACTTGTCTGCCTGGATGTGCTTTTGATTGTCACCCAAGAAAACAAGGAAGCCAATGGGACTTTACAATTAAAAACAATAATCCTGGGGTAAATATTAGAAAAAAAGATAAATATTCAGGATACTGCAGATCTACTGTTTTTAATGACAATTGGAGCCTGGCTAGCAGAAAGCAGCCCCCGCCTGCTTCTTCAGGAGAACCTCATTGTGTGACTCTGGGCCACATAGAGTGAGTTGCTTATTGAGGGCGGACGGGAGCCATGGGCCTCTTTTGCCAGGGAGGCTCTTAAACATGAGACAGACTGAGTTCTGCTTGGAGATCAATTAGGCAAAGTTAAAAATTCTCTTGAGAGAACATATGGGATCCTTGAACCATATCCAAATAGCCAAATCCTTCCCAGCATTAAGGATACTCAGTGCCATCTTTCCATCTTCTTTGTTTCAGTTTGATCTTTTCCCTCCCTAATAGTGTCAGTTGTCACCTTCGGTTCTAATTTGTGATATAATTTTGATTTGTTTTGCATGCATAAATGCTTCCCTATGTAGAATGCAAAGTCTTTGAGAGAGGGGCTCTTTCATGTAATTCTAGAGATCTTCAAATGTGACTAGCAGAGGGCTAAATATCAGGGATTCATTAGTAAAGACTAATTGAAATGAGTTTCCAACCACCTATGTAGTATGTCCTATACTGCATTTTTCATTTGGTAAAATTGGGTCATTTTTAAGCTTTTAAGGCAACATTGAAAGTCTCTTAAGGATGCAACTTCTGAATTAACATTTCTGTTTTGTCCTAACTCAGCAGTACATGATTCCCTGAATTGCCCACCATGTATAATGAGACTTTTGTGGAACTCTAGGAGTTGAGAAAAAGAAAAGTTAACTTAGCAAGTTCTTGACTCTCTGAGTCCAGCTCTGAATAATGAATACTGGAGCCACTGTTTTCCAAACTGCCAGCGATAAATGCGATAAGCATTTTCAAAAGCCTAATTTTTAAAAAAACGATGCCAGTTTAAAAGATGTAATTTGAACATAAGTCACATGTGTTAGTGACGTCTGGTAGATAACTTTTTGTATGTGAAATATTTTTGTAAAAGCAGAAGAAGATGGGAGGAAAATGAGCTTTCTGATCAGGCATGTTCAAAAGACTAATTCTACTGTCTTGGTGATTTATTTTCTCAAAAGTATGCTTTCTTTGAAACGGATACTTGTTTAGAAGGAAAAGGAAAATTCCTTCTCATAGTGTGAGAGTTCTTTGAAAACCTCTTTCCCTATAGACCCAGAATCCTTATTTCACTTCCCCCTTCAGTGCTAAATTATCTTTAACTACTATCACATTAGAAAAGTCACATTAAGAGTCACCTTGATTAAAGAGGAATGATTGGGTCAAATTTTGCCTCTAGGTTCCTGAGCATATCTTTGGGAACCGATTTGCTCCCAGATTTGTATCTTCTGTTGACTCCTTAGGTGACACAATTTCTTATGTCCGTAAATGGAGGACTGGGGGCACTTCCAACTAGTTAACCAGCCCATGGTCATTTCATTGCGTGACAGTCTTTGATCAAACAATGAGGAGAGTAATTATGATCTGCAAAGAGGACAGATAATTACTATACTGATAGTAACAAGGCATAGTCTTGTTATAGGGTAACTCGGTGCGTGGATGGAGTTCTGGGAGTGTCTTTAGGATTTGCCTCCTCAGGTTAAAATGTACCCTTGATTGGGTAACACCTATCAATCCTGTGTGTTTTTTGAGTCTGTCTGAAGGTTGAAGAAAGAGATTCTAATGGTAGATAGGAAATTGGATTCAATGTTGGAAAGAGCTATTTGAAGGGAGTGTAAGGGACACCAAGAAATGACTTGTTTAGGTGAAATAAACATGTGGATAGAGGGCTGGTTTTGTGCTTTCAAAAATCTCTAGCAATTGATCACTGCAGTAGCTGTAATTTCTTGGCTGATTACAGTCAGCAAGGTTTTTCCCAAAGGACAATAACGGTCTCAATTGAAAAGTCTACAAGCAAGTTAGTTTGGACTTTTAAACATGGCCCTTAGCTATGCAAATAATGAATTTATGTCTTGCAGAAAACAAACTGAGTGAGGCGTTGTCCTTTCTTTGGCTACTTTTCTTCCCTCTGATGCCTAATCCCAACACAAACATATAGCCTGAAGTTTGATTATTTAATTCCTTTTGCTATCCATTTTATAAAACTATAAAATTAATTTTACAGTTTCTTTCATTGGGCTTCAGTCAAGCTTGTCTTAAAGTAAGGACAGTGTTATTTAAGATTTCCTTCTGTCATGTGAGACTAATTGGTCTAATTCATTATGTAAAAAACTGTATGGGCTATGAGACAAATGAGGTAATGTATTTTGAACACTAGTGTAATTGCTAATGAGATCTAATGTGAGTAAACTGCCTGTAACTTAAGAGTTTCAACATGATGGATATGTTACACTTTACTAAGGAAGGAGCTGAAATAAGTTATAGCATCAGTTAGCAGTGCACTTACAGAGGAAAATGGAGAGTGAGGGAGAATACAATTTAAATTAAGATATTTCACTTTAAGGTTAGCTTTTTTGGTATGTGGTCTTCTTCCAACATGTTGGATTTGAATAAAATGCTAGCTGGTCACCAGCTGCTCCTTTTAATTGCCTGTGAACCAATGTAGCAGCACATTCATTTTGAGTAGGGCATTTTTTTTTTAACATCTTTATTGGAGTATAATTGCTTTACAATGGTGTGTTAGTTTCTGCTTTATAACAAAGTGAATCAGCTATACATATACATATGTTCCCATATCTCTTCCCTCTTGCATCTCCCTCCCTCCCACCCTCCCTATCCCACCCCTCTAGGTGGTCACAAAGCACGGAGCTGATCTCCCTGTGCTATGCGGCTGCTTCCTACTAGCTATCTATTTTACGTTTGAATAAAGACACAGACCTACTAGAGAATGGACGTGAGTAGGGCATTTTGAGAAGGATTGACGTCACAACAAAGCCAAGGTCCAAAGAAACCTAGGGTGTTTATCAGTCGTAATTGAATAGATTTGCATCCCATTGTTCAGTGACAAACCTGGGATGACAATTTACAAATAGAGTGTAGTATATGTCTTTGAAGGGATGGGGAGACAGATGCATGAGTTTCTTTTGCTATAGTTTTACCCACCGTTTACTTTTTTTTTTTTTTTTGGTGGTACACGGGCCTCTCACTGCTGTGGCCTCTTCAGTTGCGGAGCACAGGCTCTGGACACGCAGGCTCAGCGGCCATGGCTCACGCGCCCAGCCGCTCCGCGGCATGTGGGATCTTCCCGGACCGGGGCACGAACCCGTGTCTCCTGCATCGTCAGGCGGACTCTCAACCACTGCGCCACCAGGGAAGCCCACACAATTTTCTTTTTGATAACACAGATATGAATGGATTAACAACAGACAGTAGGATGAGGAGAGAGATGTTTGTCCCAAATGTGGGAAATGAAAGAGGATGTTCAGTCAAACAGGGAAGGCATAGAGACCATGAGGGCTTAGCAATCTCTATGGGTGGTCAGGAAAATAGTCAGCTTTCACAAGTCTTATCTGAGGTATCAGTGGGTCTCCACTGGGGATTTATGTATAAAAGTAAGGCCCTAGATATGTGATGTTCAAAGACTAGATGGGCCAACAGTTGCTGGATACGCTCCTCCAAACTTTGGACTATTTGGAGTTAACAAAATGTTAGCTCAGGAAACTGGCAAGAGTTGGATGTGATTCAAGCCATGGGAAAGAACTGGAAAATAGATTTATTAGAGTCGAACCTTCGACTGCAGCTGAAAGCTAGGGGATTATCTTATGAACTATGGGACTTGGCTTGGGAGCTCAAACATGCAGGTCCTACTATCAAAATGGGAACGTGTGATGGAGGGCAAATATATCAACTGACATTTGAGAATCAATGTGGGAAGCTATTGGTTAGCACTCCAGGTTAACTCTGTAGTAAAGATAATTTAGAAAGAAAACCAGTAAAATGGAAATTCTATGGGCTAAGACACCTTGCCTGCCTTTTCATGACTGCCTCTCTGGTGCTTAGAAGATAGCCTGGTGCATAATGGGTGCTCATTGTGTATTTTTAAGGAGTGTAAATATGGGGTGCAGAGTTCTACAAGCATGTGAAAGTGGTTTAGATAGTGAAATTTAGGTGTAACTTACCTGAGAATGAACCAGGTTTGGAGAAATTCCTGCTTTACCTGATAGGAGAACCAATGGGTACAGGGGGAAGTTGGAGAAGAAAAATATAGGAAAGAGATGCTGGCTGACACAGCCAATGACAGAGCTTCCTTTCTCTGCCTCTCAATGTTAGGGTCATTGTCATACCTTGAGACTAATATAGAGATTCATTTCAGTTCTTTAGTATTTTAATAGTAAATTAGATTAAATTCCCATTCAAGCCCTATAAAGACCACTATCAGATCCCAGCAAAAATTATGTATGTCATTTTAGCAAAATTGGATATAAACCAGTCGCTATCTACTCACCTCACCTATCTTGCCACTTTCTGGCACCAGCCAGCGAGATGCTGAGGTGGGAGAGGGAGCCATTGGCCATATATCTTTTTTTTTTTTTTGGCCATATATCTTTTTTAATCTCTTCTACTTAATCAAATGACTTAAGGGAAGATATATTTTTTTCAATGAATATGCCACAGATTCACAAAATGTATGTAAATATATAATGTAAAGTAGTTGCTTTATAAGTGCTTGACGGTAATAATAAAGAGAAAAAACAGATGTGTAGCTCATCCTTAGGTAATTCATAAGTCACATGTCTAAACACAAGAATTTTCAGAGAGTCAAATACTTTCTTGACAGTTTAGAGCAATGGATGCACAGGAGATAGGTAATTTTATGTGAAGCAGTAGAAATTAACCAGAGAAAGTTACTAGAATTAGTTACTAGAATAGAACTATAACTATAACTATATTAGTTACTAGAATAAGAACTATAATAAAAGTATGCCAGTAAAGAATCTTACATGGTAAAAAGCACTATCAAATAAGGAAGCAGTAGGACTTGTAATATGGTATCCAGTTATACAGTTATAGATATCCCTTGCTATCTGATGCCTTTCTGTGTAAAACTCAGGAACAGATAGATTTGGCTTATTCAGCATCCCTCTTTATCTGAAACCAATATCCAAACTCTAGCAATCTAGCCTCAGGAACTGAATATATTCATGCAGAGAGGAATATTTGTATATATGTAGACATAAAACAATTTAAATTGATATCAATGATAGTCCCAGAACATTCTTCTCAGTCTGAAGGGCACAGCAATTAATAAAAGTAATAGTCACAATTAGTCTCTGGCTTAGCACCCATGGGCCAGATGCTTGGAAACCCAGCTTTCCTGTCTTCTACACTTGGGCTTGGAGATTCCTTCTCATCTCATATAGGCCTCTGCTCCCACTTCACCGTGGGTAGCTGACCATCCTAGCAATGTCTCAGTGATCCGCCTAAGCTGCATTCGGTGGTCACTATGTACCGTTGTTCTCATTTGCATCATCTCTATCTCTTAAGTGGACAGCAATTGGTTAGGAGCTGCGACAGTGCTTTGGGGACAGCCCACCTCCATCTCCACCTCTAGTCATGACTATAACCTCTTTTACAAAATACCTTTTCCTAATTTGTGTCAGAAACTTCTGATTGCCCTCCAATATTCACTTAAACTTGGCAAAAGTCTATCTAGCAAGAAACTACATTTTCTAGCTTCTTGCACCTAGATGTGATCATGTGACTACTTTTTGGACAATGCGATAGGAGTGAGAGAAGTTTGTTCTATTTCTGTGTTATGCTAGCTGCTTTCCATTCCCTTTCTTTAACTTCCTTTTCCTGAGAAGTAATGAACAGTGGAGCTGCCACCTCACACCCAAAGATGGAAAGCGGCTGTTAAGGATGGTAGAACTCTTCCGTTTACCCTGAAATGTTTGCCTCTGGACAGTTATATGAGAAAGAGTCTAATTTAGTATATGGGGACTCTTTGTTATAGAAGCTTAGCCTGACTCCCAACAGCAGCTACTTTCAGGGAGTTTTGTGTCTTTGCACCAAGTATTGGATTTGAGCAATGCTTGCTACAGCAGAAGACTTGAATCATTACCGTGTTTTGATTTTTCTGTCTCGGGGGAGCCTGTGGACCAGTGTGTCCTTTCTTTCTCTTGGAGTTCATGATAACAACCCTGCTCCTCTATGAAACCAGTTTCACTCTCACAGCTGAGCAGATTGGTTTCTGTGAACCTGAAGACAGAGTTACCTGTGGGTCTTTGGCCGTCTCTGTGGGGATTTGCTGCCCAGAGCTCATCAGCTGTCTCCCACTTTGGGACCCTGTGCTTGTGCTTTGTGTCTGCAATGCTTTCTCTCCAGATCTTTGCATCATTTACTTCTCAGCTCAAATATTACAGGTCCCAAACCTCACCCCACATTTCAGTCTCTCTTTCATTACCCTGTCATATTTCCTGTATAGCATTTTCTGCTACCTAAATGATTCATGTATTTGTTTACAGGTTTATTCTATTTTGATAATAGACACTTTGAGCACAGGGCATTCATTTATTTTGGTCACTGGCCTATCCCTGTTTCCTAGAACTGTGTCTAATAGAAAATAGATGTTCAACAAATATTGGTAACGAATAACTGTTGAATGAATGAATCTCCTAAAGGACGTTAAGGTTATAAGTTATAGCCACCTCCAGTAGGTAGAAGTCTCAATCTAAATACACAGAATGATAGTCTAGCTTGATTGAATTTTTAGTAAAGTTCCGACTAGATCTGGGAAGTTTCTTTTCTGAAATTTTCCTTTATATTTAACAACTTATACCTATTGATTGGTGGAGTCTGAAGACCCCACACAAAGTGATTCAGGTATTGAAAGTTTTAGAAATTAAAAAAACTAATAATGCCTAGGAAAATAGTGTGTGTGTCTATTGAATAATGAAATATTAAATTATAATTTCAATATTAATTTATTTATCAGCATGAAGAAATGGACTAAATTATACCAGAGACATTTTTTAAAATCCTCTTTGCCTGAATATGTGCATCTGTTCCATTTAAATTGGTTATATTCCCTCCAATCTCTTATGACTCTGCATCATTTCATCAGGGTTTAAGCCACGTGGGTCCCATTATTAGGCGGTGTAATAATGTACACCTCTTCTACTCCTGCTACTACTTCTACTACTTCTACTTTTAGTCCTGGTGTTTCTATGTTTTGGTGATGATAATTTGCTGATTCTAAGTTGTTAATAGTGTCTCTAGTGGTCTTTCAATTTTCTTCTCTTGGTTTTGTCTTTTCCTCCTGGTAAGCATCTTTAGTAGGTTGAATAGTATTCTCCTAAAATGCATGTTCATCTGGAACCTCAGAAATAGGATGTTTGCAGACAATTAAGAAAAGAATTGAAATGAGATCATCCTGGATCAGAGTGGACTCTAAATTTGATGGGAGTGTCCTTATAAGAGTCAGAAAAGGAAATATGAAGAGGGATCAGAGATTGGAGTGATGCGTCTACCAGCCAAGGAACACCAAAGATTGCTGGCAGCCTCCAGAAGCTAGAGGCAAGGCATGAATAGGGTATTCCCTCAGAGCCTTCGGGAGGAAGCAACCCTAACACTTTCTGGCCTTCAGCGCTGGGAGAGAATAAAGTTCTGTTGTTTTAAGCTACCCAGTTGGTGGCATTTGATTGCGGCAGCCACAGGAAACTACTACAGTGTCTTTCTGGCTTATCACGCCACAACGTGAGTTGCACCTGTGAGCTCTGCCTTGGGTAGGGCAGGCTGATGTTGTTACTTAGACTCAGTTGATTCTAATTTATTTCTCTCGGGACTATCTCAGACACAAACTATAAGCTACCTACCTTTGAAAAGAGCCACATTCTTTTAAGCTATGAGAGACAGTAGAATCAATTATAGTCCAAATTCAAACCTCTCCTATTTAATTCCTTGATCCATAATTTTGTGAAAATAGACATATTTAACCTTTCATTATTTCTGATAAGTATAGAAGAATTAAAACATGAACTCAAAACCTGATTTTTAAGCTATGACTTTCTTAAGGCATTTTTTAAAATTACAAGGCCAGCTATGTCCAGTGTAGCTCCAGGAAACCTAATGTGCTTCTAGAAAGAATGTGGGATCCATAACTTGTCATTTTCTCCATTTAATTTTTGCTGAAGAATTTCACTCTATCCTTTGGGTATCTCCATTTCATTCATTAATGAGTCCTGAGCTTATGAAATGAATGATGGGACTAAACTGTCAGGCAGGAGAGAAATACTGTGGGTTTTTTTTCCCTGTGTGACATTGCTACTTTCATCTTAACTCTTTTGCTTCAAGTCCCTGTCATATTAGCCCCATATATCAAAAAAAGACCAACTAAAACCTAGTGCTAATTTTATTTTGGTTTCCTACCTAGTGTTAACTCATTCCCACTTTCAGTTTTGGGTTTTTGCTTCTTGTTCAAAGTCTTTTGGCAGGTTATCATGAATTGCTTTAAATTATGATGGTTTGGGTTTTTAGGCCTTTGGGATGAATTGCTAAGATGAATAAGCCTATTATTTAGTTTTATTTTTGATAACTCCCTGTGAAGCATTTCTTGAGTAAATGTTAGGACGCAATAGAAATGGTAAAGTAATTTGCATTTAATAGTCCACGTTCGGGATTTTGGAAGTATCTGCATAGCATCATTTTTTTGCCGCTTTTCTTTTGTAGGCCTAGATTGCTGTTTTACTGTCACAGTAGCCCTATAATCACTTAAATGAATGGTGTTGCATTCTGTTTTACTTGGAGAACAAAGAGAAGCCAACTTCCAACACTGGTGTGTTGACTGTTTTACATCCTGTGATATTCTTGTTCCTTCATACAACCTATGTTTATTGGTCAAAGTTTAAGTGTCACAGCCCCCCCCAGCTTTGACTACCCCAGACTGAAATTAAACCTGTTTTACTCTGTTTCCCCAACCTACCCATCAGTCCTATATCTCTTATTAAGACTGGTGTTATTGTTACCCACCGGGTTGTCCATGCTAGAAACCTTCAACTAATCCTCAGTTCTTTCTTTTACCCCACCTTTCCACATCCAAGTGGACACAAAATTCCTGTCAGTTCTGCCTTTTAAGTATCATTCAGATTCTGCCTCTGTCCTCAACTCTGCTGTGCATGTCTTTTTTTTTTTTTGACATCTTTATCAGAGTATAATTGTTTACATTGTTGTGTTAGTTGCTACTGTATAACAAAGTGAATCAGCTATACGTATACATATATCCCCACATCCCCTCCCTCTTGTGTCTCCCTCCCACCCTCCCTATCCCACCCCTCTAGGTGGTCACAAAGCACTGAGCTGATCTCCCTGTGCTATGCAGCTGCTTCCCACTAGCTATCTATTTTACATTTGGAAGTGTATATATGTCCATGCCACTCTCTCACTTCATCCCAGCTTACCCTTCCCCTCCCCGTGTCCTCAAGTCCATTCTCTAAATCTGCGTCTTTATTCCTGTCCTGCCCCTTCAGAACCATTTGTTTTTCTTAGATTCCATATATATGTGTTAGCATTTGGGTCCCATTATCTCTTGCATGCTTCTTTAACAACTCACACCTAATGCTTCCCTTCCTAGCCTACCTACTTCCTAGTGATTTTCTGTAATTAAGAGAGTATGAAGTCTTAAATCACTGAACTTTTCTCACCTTCAGTGAGACTTTTTTATTTGAAAGCTTGACTTTGTTGAGTCATCAAAGGGTTTTCTAGATTCTCAAATATCCCTTTATAGATTTGGCCTTTAGACACTTAACCTTTGTCCAGCCAGACCAAATAGCATCGTAGAATTTTACCTGCTATACATTTAGTCATAGATTTTTGTTTTAAAGTTAGTTGTGCCTCACAATTCACTTAAATGAATGACTATCCATTCTATTTTATTGGGAAAAAGAAGGAAGCCAGCTTCTGACACTGACGTATTGACACCACATTTCATACCACAGTACCGGAAGAGCAATCTGGAGGGGAAAAGAGATGCGGAGAAGTTGAGATTTGAGTGTCCAGGTTCCTACATCATGGCTGCAACTCTTGAGATGGGAACATTCTAGAACAACCCAGATAGGTTTTGAAGAATCAGGGAAAGCTGGAATTAGTGTATGCCTTTCTAGACACTCCTGGGGAGACTGCAGATCTCTTGGAGAAGATCCCTGTCCAGCATTGGGCTGCTACCAGCAGGGATGGTGGAGGCAGTTATGTAGGCAAATGGACCTGGATAGTCCTCTCAGTTACCCAGGGTCAGAGTGTGGCTGCAAGGGACCAAGAACGTCCCACCTGCCCCAGTGGAAGTGCGTGGGAGCTTTGCAGGCACAGGTACATCAGGTACAGTGGGTTGGGATAAGGTGATCAGGGGCATGTGCCCCCAAAGACCAGGAACAGCCACACTTCAATGCACACCAGCACAGCCATCTGAGGGAAGGTTGGCAAGGACTCAGAAGAAGGCGTGCTCCCTGGAGACCTGTCTTCCTGCCTCCTTGGAAAGCTCCAGTGTCCTGGGCAAACCTAGAACTGAGGAGGCAGAGAAGAAACTAAATTATCTTTAACTGGCACAGTTTTATCCTTTGTTTTTCTCATCAGCTAGAATGGAGATTTATAGGAAATAAAGACAGCTACGTTTCCTGGTCCTGCCCTTCTCCCCACATCAGAGCTATTCTGAATAAATTTAGTCCCAGCTACAATCAATTTGCTGTATACACACCTCCACAGGATCTCTGTAGTGTAAAGGTCACACATCTGTCATATAAAAGTCATAGGCTTCTGTGAGCCACAAACAAGTTCCCTATTCTCTCCTCCTGAGCTTCTCAATTCCTGCATCCTAAGCTCTCTGAATTTCTCTCTAAATCTGGAACCCCAAAATTGCTTCACTCTTTTGTGCCATTTGTATATGCTGTCTCTGGACCTGGGGTGTCTTTCTCCTGGACTGCACATGGCAACTGCCAACTCATTCTTGGAGACCTAAAGAAAAGAGACTGTCTTCTTTGTGCCTCTGTTCCTGCATTTACAGTTTGTTGTGGCTCTGTTTCTACATAGCTGCCTGTTACCACATGCGCCTTGCTTCTGAGTGCAAAGTAGGGAAGAAAACACCACCAACTATATTGGTTGAATGAACTAACTAATGACACAGAAGACGAATTGTTGTCTTCTGTTTATAGTATACTTCCTCTTAAACACCCCATTGAACTTTCCTATAGACTTGTCAAATAACTGGTTTTAAGTCCAATCTCTTAGTTACAAAAACAGTAAAGCTATGGTTAGTGAAATTTTAATTCGTATGAAAGCATTTAGATGGATGACGCTAATGGCCATTAATATTCTCTCTGTAATACACGTCTCGATTTGAAGCAGGGATTTTCAAATTAATCATTATCATTCAATAAGATTTCTATTTCTTAGAGCTCTATGCTTTGACCCTGAGTAAAAACAAAAGGTTCAAGCCTTTTTTTCTGGGTGTTTGTGTGCCTGACCTCTCAGAAGATAACTTCTATGCTTAAATGAAATAAACCAGAAATAGTTATAGGAAGAAGAAAAGCAGAGTGAATAGTTTACCAAAATGTGACTTCAATATGCTCCACAGTACTGCCTCAAAGTTCAAAGGAAAACATTAGTCCCAGGAAACTTGACATTAAGGACTTATTTTTAAACTACTGGCTTTATATGAACCAGAACATAACAGTGTTTATGAAATAATAACTTCAAAGACCAATTTCAATCAGAATAGATTAACTAGATTGAGGTAATCTCACACATTTTGTATATATATGTGTGTGTATTTTAGAAGGACTCAAAATGATATGAGGAAACTTGACCCTGTAGTGTGCTAAAGGACACTGTATTTACAGGCAGAGAACCTGAGCTTCAGTCCCAAATTTACTATTAGTTAGCTGTATGGCTCTGAGCAACTAACTCCTCTAGGAAGGATGTGATAGAGGATCTCCAAGTTCACTCCATGAGTTGTAGTTTGTTGGCATCTAAATCAATACTGCAAAGTAACAGATTGAAGAAGGAGAGTAAAAACAGCAAATGTAGAAATATAAAATGGAAAGAATAAAATTAAAAGGGTAAATGGCATAGATTTTAAAACCCAGGCACTAGGTAAGCAACCTGAGGTTTTGAAAAATATACTATACCTTCAGGCATATTTTTGATAAAACTAATGCTGTCTCAGCTTCTTCTCCTTGAAATTTAATAACATATTTTTAGACTAGGGCAATATTTTAAAATTTTTTAAAAAATCTAGGTCAGTCCTAATATATATATATGTGTGTGTGTGCGTTCTAGCTTGCATTCTAATTGTTAAGAATTTTGTGTTGAAAATTCCAGGATAACAGTATCATACCCTTTCTTTCATAATCCTTCTTTTTTATTTTTTTTCTTTTTTGTTGTTGTTTTGCAATCTAATTCAGGGAAACTCAAAGTGGAATACGTGTCACCCTGTGGTGGACACGATAATGCATTGGGGTGAAAGCGTTTGAACTTCCAGTAATATTTATTTTATGCCATTTTTCTAATTTATGTCAAAAATAAGTTTTATAGTGTTCATAATAATATAAAGTAGTACACGTTTAACAATTTAAAAAAATCATATACACAAATCCTGGATACGTGATTGAAAGATGTGTACTGATAGGACTGTGTATAGCAGCCGAAACCTATTCTGGGAGAGATGTCGACCATCAGAGATTTCCTCCCTTCTGAGATCTATCTATCAGTTTATACATAGATATACATCCAGTTTATATATCCATGTTTTATTTTAAATTTAAATATATTCACTAAAGAAAATTTGGAGAGTACAAAAATATGTAAGAGGAGGTCAATGACATAATCCTCATGTTTCACCCTCCATGTACACATACAAATCACTATTCGTTCGAGATCATAATATCATAAAAATCTGTTGTAATTGTACATGCCCAAGCTAAGTCACATAAAGATGAAAAATTTCCAAAACTACCTATGATTATTTCTTTGGGGAATTGAATGAATTGTTACAACACTTTTTTAGTTTCTTTTGGAATGTGTTTTTAGAAGGTGAGGGCTCCTGTTATTTAACTAGGTTAATAACCTAGTTTAGAACACATTTCAGAAATATGGTACATAAGGTTTCAACTAAAAAAGGTGACTTTCTTTTTTAATTCTAGAAAAATAATCAGAACGAGGATAACCCATAGTTTAAGCAGTTACTCTTATGTACGCAGTGGACATAACTCCAACACGAGCAACTAGAACTCTTAATGGTTTTCTCTCTATACAATATCTGATCCTGGTTCCCAGAGGACCAGGTCTTCTGTTCATTTTTGTTGTGATTTTGCTTGTTGTTGACATTAGGCATCCTGTTCTCCAGATAAAATAAAGATATTTTGGTGGGAAGGAGTAATTTCTCAGAATGACTTTTACTTGTACCTTTCCTGCCTAGAAAAGGGGACTTGTTTTCACTCTCCTTTATTCATGCATGTATTTAATGCAATAAATATTTAAGTGATTCAAATGTACAAAGCACTATGCCAGATATAATCTGGATATCCGGGACAACCTTTTCTCTCTGTGTTTTACTTTCAAAATATCTTGACTCACTATTTTCCATGGACTTTGCTGTGTATCTTAGTAGCAGCCTATGAGCATGAAATTTACCTATCTGAGCGCTCTTGGGAACAAACGTATTTTTAAATTGACTTACTATAATATTTTGAAATTTTTTAGTTTGATTTGTAAAACATATATTCTAGAAGCCGTTTATTCCTTCCCAGATACTTTGGCTTCACTCAGGATAGAGTGAGCCATGAGGACTAGAGTAGAGTTCCCAGCCTGAGTGACAAGGCCTGAGACTGAATCTGAGATTGTAAGCAATGACGTTCCTGGCTAGCGTCTTTTTAAATATAAAAGTTAAAGCTCTCTTTTCTCTCCCCACCTTTAAAATTATTTTTTATTGAGATATAATTGACATACAACATTATATTAGTTTCAAGGGTTCAGCATAACGATTCAATATTTGTACCTGTCATGAAATTATCACCACAATAAGTCTAGTTATCATCTGTCACCATATATAGTCACAGAATATTTTTTCTTATGAGACCTTTAATGATCTGTTCTCTTAGCAACTTTCAAATATGCAATATAGTATTATTAACTGTAGTCATTATGCTCTTCATAATATCTCCAGAACTTACTTATTTTATAACTGGAAGTTTGTATGTTTTCACCACTTTTGCACATTTTACCCACCCCCTCTCTTTGCCCCAATCACCAATCTGTTCTCCAGATCTATGAGCTTGTTTGTTTGTATGTTTTTAGATTTTACATATGCATGAGATCATATAGTATTTGTATTTCTCTGCCTGATTTATTTTACTTACTAAAGCTCTCTTTTCAAATAAATTGCAAAACTTTGAAAATAAAAAAGTTATTAAATGCAAGAACTACCTAAGTCTATTTGATAACTTTCTCTCGAAACATTATCAATTATTGTTTAAATTGGTAATTCTTAAATTATGCACTATTACTCTGCAAACTGAACTATAGATATTCCATTGCTTAACTAAATAACAGTGACCTTTCTCACTTTTCTGAAAGTATTACTTTAATGGACATGATGTTTTGAATTTATATTTCTCTCCTTTGTTTCCTCATCTGTAAAATGAGGATAATACTAAGACCTGTCTGATAGGTTTGTTGAGAGGACTAAATGAGCAAAGTGCTGAGAGTACTGCCTGGTCTGTATGATCCACCTATGTATATTTTTTCTTAAACTTTTGATAACTACTTTTACCTACCTGACTATCAAAGGAAATAATAAAATTTACAAGCTGGTGTCAAATGAATACAAAGGGAATTAAGAAATAGTCATTCATCTTCAATCAGCATCTTGTTTATTTCCATTGATAATCATGCCACAAGAATAATATTTAAGAGATTTAAAATAACTTACATAACTTAAAATAATTCAACTGGTTTTAAAACTAAAAATCTCAGTGTCTTTTATTTGCTTGTTTGTTTCTTTTTGTTTAATTTCAAGCTGACGATTATATTGGAATCATGTGGTTTGACAAATGCCATTTCTCTATGAGCTATCCTGATTTCTGGATCCTCACATTTGGAAATAATTGACGATTATCAAATACTTAGATTTGCTAGTCTCTAAGCTTAGATTTCAATGAAAATTGTAGGAAAAAATGTTTTAAAATGAATGAGAAAGAAAAGCTGAGAGAGTCTAAATAGTTTAAAATTAGGTCCTGCATATTGGTCACTGTTTATTTTCATGGTTATAAGATCCTTGGCTTATCCAATGTAGTGAAAATCCAATACCTTTAGGCAGTTGGCCCAAGTTTGATTTTTAGGCATTTTGATTTATAAATTGAATTCTATGTAACCTTTACAGGATTCCCAACTCCATTATCATGTATTACTTTTGTAATGTGTTTTGAGCACTGCCAATGTGTTCAGAATTGAAAAGCATATTAAAGTGAGCCTACTCCCACAATGGTCTAAACATTTTAGCTGAGCATTTTATTTCTCTACCTCTGCACATTTGGAAAATGCTGCTGTACATTCTTTTCCCCAAAAATACATAGACGCTCCTTTCAAAGTAAGTATTGTTGGAGAGTTCTCATTTGATAATGTTGCTAGACTCTGGATGATATTCTCTGGGAGTCCTTAGTGGCATCCTAAGGTGACAGCAACCATCCAATTATCACTCTTGTTTTTCAAAATGTTTTTGCCAGGAGCTTAACCGGCAGTCACGTCCTCTCCATGACCTCCTCCAACAGAGGTCTTCATATATTTAAAGGATTGACCCATGACAAAAAGGAGCTACTGTTCTGGGAGTATGACTAGGACCAGGGGGAGGAAGTTGTGGAAGCAGTTTTCTGCTGAAGAATCTCCAGTACAATGTTGAAGAGAAGTGGTGAGAGTGATTGTTCATCATTGTCTTGCTCCTGAACTTACCAGTAACACTGTTGGTTCAAAATTTTCTGGAGTACCCTGGTGAAAGCTGAAATTGGCCACTGTATACAGAAGGCAAGGAGAGACCAACGAAAGAGGCAGACCACTCCAGATTGACATGTAGCTGACAGGATCTTGGTGCTCCGGCTGGGTGTCAGGCCTGAACCTCTGAGGTGGGAGAGCCGAGTTCAGGACATTGGACCACCAGAGACCTCCAGGCCACACGTAATGTCAATCAGCAAGAACTCTCCCAGACAACTCCATCTCAGTGCTAAGACCCAGCTCCACTCAACGACCAGCAAGCTCCAGTCCTGGACAACCCATTCCAAACAACTAGCAAGACAGGAACACAACCCCACCAATTAGCAGAGAGACTGCCTAAAATCATAATAAGTTCACAGACACCCCAAGTCACACCACCGGACGTAGTCCTGCCCACCAGAAAGAAAAGATCCAGCCTCATCCAACAGAACAAAGGCACCAGTCCCCTCCACCAGGAAGCCTACACAACCCACTGAACCAACCTTACCTACTGGGGGCAGACAACAAAAACAATGGGAACTATGAACCTGCAGCCTGTGAAAAGGAGACTCCAAACACAGTAAGTTAAGCAAAATGAGAAGACAGAGAAATATGCAGCAGATGAAGAAGCAAAGTAAAAACCCACCAGACCAAACAAATGAAGAGGAAATAGGCAGTCTACCTGAAAAGGAATTCAGAGTAATGATAGTAAAGATGATCCAAAATCTTGAAAATAAAATGGAGAAAATACAAGAAACGTTTAACAAGGACCTAGAATAATTAAAGAGCAAACAAACAATGATGAACAACACAATAAATGAAATTAAAAATTCTCTAGAAAAAACCAATAGCAGAATAACTGAGACAGAAGAATGGATAAGTGACATGGAAGATAAAAAGGTGAAAATAACTACCACAGAGCAGAATAAAGAAAAAAGAATGAAAAGAATTGAGGACAGTCTCTGAGACCTCTGGGACAACATTAAACGCACCAACATTCGAATTATAAGGGTCCCTGAAGAAGAAGAGAAAAAGAAAGGGACTGAGAAAATATTTGAAGAGATTATAGTTGAAAACTTCCCTAATATGGGACAGGAAATAGTCAATTAAGTCCACGAAGTGCAGAGAGTCCCATACAGGATAAACCCAAGAAGAAACAGGCCAAGACAAATATTAATCAAACTATCAAATATTAAATACAAAGAAAACATATTAAAAGCAGCAAGGGAAAAACAACAAATAACATACAAAGGAATCCCCATAAGGTTAACAGCTGATCTTTCAAGCCAGAAGGAATGGCAGGACATATTTAAAGTGATGAAAGAGAAAAACCTACAACTAAGATTACTTTACCCAACAAGGGTCTCATTCAGATTGGTTGGAGAAATGAAAACCTTTAAGACAAGCAAAAGCTAAGAGAATTTAGCACCACCAAACCAGCTTTACAACAAATGCTAAAGGAACTTCTCTAGGCAGGAAACACAAGAGAAGGAAAAGGCCTACAATAACAAACCCAAAACAATTAAGAAAATGAGAATAGGAACATACACATTGATAATTACTTCAAATATAAATGGATTAAATGCTCCAACCAAAAGACACAGACTGGCTGAATGGTTACAAAAACAAGACCTGTATGTATGCTGTCTACCGGAGACCCAGTTCGGACCTAGGGACACATACAGACTGAAAGTGGGGGGATGGAAAAAGATATTCCATGCAAATGGAAATCAAAAGAGAGCTGGAGTAGCAGTTCTCATATCAGATAAAATAGACTTGAAAATGAAGGCAATTACAAGAAACAGAGAAGGACACTACATAACGATCAGGGGATCAATCCAAGAAGATAATACAATTGCAAATATTTATGCACCCAACATAGGAAGCACCTCACTACATAAGGCAAACACTAACAGCCCAAACAGTGGAAATCAACAGTAACACAATAATAGTAGGGGACTTTAACGCCCCACTTTCACCAATGGACAGATCATCCAAAACGAAAATAAATAAGGAAACACAAGCTTAAATTGACACATTAAACAGGAAGAACTTAATTGATATTTATAGGACATTCCATCCAAAAACAACAGAATACACTTTCTTCTCAAGTTCTCATGGAACGTTCTCCAGGATAGATCATACCTTGCGTCAGAAATCAAGCCTTGGTAAATGTTAGAAAATTGAAATCATATCAAGTATCTTTTCCGACCACAACACTATGAGACTAGATATCATTTATAGGAAAAAGTCTGTAAAAAATACAAACACATGGAACTAAACGATACACTACTAAATAACCAAGAGATCACTGAAGAAATCAAAGAAGTAATCAAAAAATACCTAGCAACAAATGACAATGAAGACATGACCACTCAAAACCTATGAGATGCAGCAAAAGCAGCTCTAAGAGGGAAGTTTATAGCAATACAATCCTACCTCAAGAAACAAGAAACATCTCAACCAAACAACCTAACCTTACACCTAAAGCAATTAGAGAAACAAGAACAATAAACCCCCAAAGTTAGCAGAAGGAAAGAAATCATAAAAATCAGATCAGAAACAAATGAAAAAGAAATGAAGGACACAGTAGCAAAGATCAATAAAAGTAGAAGCTGGTTCTTTGAGAAGATAAACAAAATTGATAAGCCACTAGCCAGACTCATCAAGAATAAAAGGGAGAAGACTCAATTAAACAGAATTAGAAATGAAAAAGAAGTAACAACTGACACTGCAGAAGTACAAAGGATCATGAGAAATTACTACAGGCAGCTATATGCCAATAAAATGGACAACCTGGAAGAAATGGACAAATTCTTAGAAAGGTATAACCCTCCAAGACTGAACCAGCAAGAAATAGAAAATATGAACAGACCAATCACAAGCACTGAAATTGAAATTGTGATTAAAAATCTTCTAACAAACAAAAGCCCAGGACCAGATGGCTTCACAGGCAAATTCTATCAAACATTTAGAGAAGAGCTAACACCTATCCTTCTCAAACTCTTCCAAAATATAGCAGAGGGAGGAATACTCCCAAACTCATTCTACGAGGCCACCATCACCCTGATACCAAAACCAGACAAAGATGTCACAAAAAAAGAAAATAACAAGCCAATATCACTGATGAACATAGATGCAACAAAGTATTCCAAACAAATCCAACAGCACATTAAAAGGATCACACACCATAATCAAGTGGGGTTTATCCCAGGAATGCAAGGATTCTTCAATATACGCGAATCAATCAATGTGATACACCATATTAACAGATTGAAGGAGAAAAATCATATGATCATCACAATAGATTCAGAAAAAGCTTTTGACAAAATTCAACACACATTTATGAAAAAAACCCTCCAGAAGTAGGCATAGAGGGAACTTACCTCAACATAATAAAGGCCATATATGACAAACCCACAGCCAACATCATTCTCAATGGTGAAAAACTGAAACTATTTCCTCTAAGATCAGGAACAAGACAAGGTTGTCCACTCTCACCACTCTTATTCAACATAGTTTTGGAAGTTTTAGCCACAGTAATCAGAGAAGAAAAAGAAATAAAAGGAATCCAAATCAGAAAAGAAGAAGTAAAGCTGTCACTGTTTTCAGATGACATGATACTATATATAGAGAATCTTAAAGGTGCTTCAGAAAACTACTGGAGCTGATCAACGAATTTGGTAAAGTAGCAGGATACATAATTAATGCACAGAAATCTCTTGCATTCCTATATACTAATGATGAAAAATCTGAAAGAGAAATTAAGGAAACACTCCCATTTACCACTGCAACAAAAAGAAAAATATACCTAGGAATAAACCTACCTAAGGAGACAGAAAACCTGTATGCAGAAAACTGTAAGATACTGATGAAAGAAATTAAAGATGATACAAACAGTTGGAGAGATATACCATGTCCTTGATTGGAAGAATCAACATTGTGAAAATGACTCTACTACCCAAAGCAATCTACAGATTCAATGCAATCCCTACCAAACTACCACTGGCATTTTTCACAGAACTAGAACAGAAAATTTAACAATTTGTGTGGAAACACAAAAGACCCCAAATAGCCAAAGCAGTCTTGAGAAAGAAAAATAGAGCTCGAGGATTCAGGCTCCCGCACTTCAGACTATACTACAAAGCTACAGTAATCAAAACAGTATGGTACTAGCATGAAAACAGAAATATAGATCAATAGAATAGGATGGAAAGCCCAGAGATAAACCCACACACATATGGTCACCTTATTTTTGATAAAGGAGGCAAGAATATACAATGGAGAAAAGGCAGCCTCTTTAATAAGTGTTGCTGGGAAAACTGGACAGCTACATGTAAAAGAATGAAATTAGAACACTCCCTAACACCATACACAAAAATAAACTCAAAATGGATTAAAGACCTAAATGTAAGGCCAGACACTGTAAAACTCTTATAGAGGAAAACACAGGCAGAATACTATATGACATAAATCACAGCAAGATTCTTTTTGACCCACCTCCCAGAGAAATGGAAATAAAAGCAAAAATAAACAAATGGAACCTAATGAAAATTAAAAGCTTTTGCACAGCAAAGGAAACCATAAACGAGACAAAAAAGCCTACCTTCAGAATGGGATAAAATATTTGCAAATGAAGAAACTGACAAAGAATTAGTCTCCAAAATATACAAGCAGCCCACGCAGCTCAATATCAAAACAAATCAAAAAAAAGAACAACCCAATCCAAAAATTGGCAGAAGACCTAAATAGACATTTCTCCAAAGAAGATATACCGATTGCCAACAAACACATGAAAGGATGCTCAACATCACTAATCATTAGAGAAATGCAAATCAAAAGTACAATGAGGTATCATCTCACACCAGTCAGAATGGCCATCATCAAAAAAATCTACAAACAATAAATGCTGAAGAGGGTGTGGAGTAAAGGGAACCCTCTTGTACTGTTGGTGGGAATGTAAACTGATACAGCCACTATGGAGAACAGTATGGAAGTTCCTTAAAAAACTAAAAATAGAGCTACCATATGACCCAGCAATCTCACTACTGGGCATATACCCTGAGAAAACCATAATTCAAAAAGAGACATGTACCACAATGTTCATTGCATCACTATTTACAATAGCCAGGACATGGATGCAACCTAAGTGTCCATCGACAGATGAATGGATAAAGAAGATGTGGCACTTATACATGATGGAATATTACTCAGCCATAAAAGGAAATGAAATTGAGTTATTTGTAGTAAGGTGGATGGACCTACAGTCTGCCATACAGGGTGAAGTAAGTCAGAAAGAGAAAAATACTGTATGCTAACACATATATATGGAATCTAAATATATATATATATTTCTGATGAACCTAGGGGCAGGACAGGAGTAGAGACATAGAGAATGGACTTGAGGACACGGGGAGGGGAAGGGTAAGCTGGTACAAAGTGAGAGAGTGTTATGGACATATATACACTACCAAATGTAAAATAGATAGCTAGTGGGAAGCAGCTGCTTCACACAGGGAGATCAGCTCAGAGCTTTGTGACCACCTAGAGAGGTGGGATAGGGAGGGTGGGAGGGAGACGCAAGAGGGAAGAGATATGGGGATATATGTATATGTATAGCTGAAACTCACACAACACTGTAAAGCAATTATTCTCCAATAAAGATGTTAAAAAAAATTGTTTGGGCCACATTATAAGGTATGATCTTTGAAGTAACCGTATTTTCCTCAAATATCTAGGTATGGCAACTGGTTATTTTTACTTGCTAGCTTGTAGATTTTCTTGTTGCTCTAAGTCCATATTTTGCTAATTAATATGTCCACCTGAATACGTTATGACTTTCTTAAGATTAGAAACCAGAATACACATCTTTGTCTTTGCAGTGTTTCTCTCTTTTAACTGTCCTCATCATTGAAGATGATGCTCCCGTTGTTCATTTCCCAGGGAAATGAACAGGGAAGCATCCAAGGGTTACTTTACGGTGATTTTCTTTTTATCTTCAGGCTCACTGAATCATTGCATCCTTGCTCTGCTTCCAGGCCTACAAGACTATTATGCCTGAGATTTTGACTATATAATAATAGATTCAAGATATCCAGGGTTTAGTTATAATTTGTATGTCATTCACTTAACTAAAAGGCACAGAATCTTATACTGACTTTCAGTTTTCATTTTGTCATATTAGGCCAGTCAAATTTGGGAAAACTATTACTTAGGTTTCATCTAGAACCATTTAGGTTGATTTGAAAAACAGATATATTCAAACCAATTATGGCACATAGTTTTTCCTTATTTTTTCACTCCCATGGCTCAGACCTACATTCAGGTGCCAATAATCTTAGAAGCATTTTATTAGTTTATTAAATGGCAAAGACAAGAATATGGTAAAAACAGAATTTTTTAGTCACTATTTGGTAACTTAAAAACATGGCTGGTGAGGTTTATTTTACCTGTTCAAAGATTAAACTGAAAAAACAGCTCTGTCATTGTTTTTACGCTGGCAATGATCAACCACTGAGCCATGCTTGACCTTTATAAAGTAATTAGTTGAAATAAGCAAAAAACGCTTTCTAATTCTGAATTGGATGTTTAGGACCAATGGTAGAGCAATGTCTGTGATTAATGAAGGTGATCCCGACAATTATGGTTCACTAGTTTTTCCTCATTCTAATGTTAAAGTAACACTTAAAACCTTAATGGTGTCTTCACATAAACAGAGTTTAACCATTTCTTCATTCTTGTGGCATATTTTTATTTTTATTTATTTATTTTTTGCTGTACACGGGCCTCTCACTATTGTGGCCTCTCCCATTGTGGAGCACAGGCTCCAGACGCGCAGGCTCAGCGGCCATGGCTCACGGGCCCAGCCGCTCCATGGCATGTGGGATCCTGCCAGACCGGAGCACGAACCCGAGTCCCCTGCATCGGCAGGCAGACTCTCAACCACTGCGCCACCAGGGAAGCCCTTGTGGCATATTTTTAAATGAAAAAATCTTTATGGTACCTGCTGAAATTTAAAGGAGATGTAAATAGAAGCATGACTAAATAGTTGAAGAAGTAATCACTAGCTAAAAAATAAATCTTACTTAGTATGTAACATTGCTAAAAACTGATAAAATTGGGGAGAATGGAAATTAACTTACTATTGAAAAATATTGTTTATTTAGTGATTAGACACATTCATCTGTGACCAATTTGCTTTTGGACTTTTCATTTAGAGACAGAAGCAAAATTTTAACATTCCTAAAATGTTGCCAGATAATTTGAAGATGAAAATTAGTCTAAAAATTAAAAGCCTGAATGATTAATAAAAATTCAAAAAGCCCAGGAAGGCTACAAAAGTATCTCAAGATTTTGCTGAAATTATCTATTTTTCTCAGCCCAATTATATTAATTGTGCTTTGATAAATAAACAAAAATGCTCAGAGGCATACACAAATTAGCCCTTCATCAGCCCCATGATGCACCAACATTATCATCCTCTCCACTACTTCTGAGACAGACTCACAGATTATATCTACCTATGAACACTGAATTCAGGCCTCAAGGCGTATATATATATATATATATATATATATATATATATATATATATATATATATATATTTCTCAAGGTATATATATAAAAATATATATATTTATCTATTTATAAATATATATATATATTCCTCAAGGTCTCAGGAATTTCTAGGAATTCTGCAATATCAAACTTTGGAATTAGGTGGAAGTAGATAAGGATAACAAGGTCTTGATAATGAGACTTTCAAACAAATTGGTTTTCCCATGTATTGAATAATAAAGGGGAAGGGAGTGACGCAGTAACACTATAGGGAAGCAGGGTCTTGCAGGGAGGTGGAAAGTACAACAAGGCTAGGGTGAAGTAGTCCTCTTACGTATTAGTCTGCTATGTCTGCCATAGTAAAGTACCACAAACTGTGTGGCTTAAACCACAGAAATTTATTCTCTTAACAGTTCAGGAGACTAGAAGTACAAGATCAATATGTCGATAGGGTTGGTTCCTTCTAAAGAGTGTGAGGAGGAATTGGTTTCATGCCTCAACCCTAACTTCTAGTGATTTTCTGGCAACGACTGGCATGCCTTGGCTTGTAGAAGCATCACCATGATCTCTGCTTCATATGATGATCTCCCTATGTGCATGCATATTTCCCCTTTTTATAAGGATGCCAGTCATATTGGATTATAGCCCACCCAGTACCCTCATTTTAACTTGATTACCTCTATAAAGACCCTATCTTCAAATAAGGTCACATTCTCAGGTACTGAGGTTAGGACTCCAACACAGGAATGTTGGAGGGATATAATTCCACCCATAACACATTACCTGGGCAAGGAGAGTATGATGGTGGTACTTAAGTAACCTAGCAAGAATGAGATTTCAAACAAATTAGAGAGAACAAATTATCCCTGTTCCTAGGTTCATTCATCCAACATCTATTTAGAACCTACTGTGTCCCAAGCACTGCACAACTGCTGGAATACAGTAATGGTGGACTTTCATGACCCTGCCCACTTGACCCTTATAGTCCAATGGCTGAGTCTCTGATTTTCAGAGACAGTGTAGTTATAGTCACAGGCAGAGTCATAAACAAAAACACCTTCAGGTGCCTGTCATAGAATGTAGTGACTCAACTTCATTAGATATAACAAACCACACCGCAAACTCAGTGGCAACTGGCAACTGAAACTCAGTCTCGGGGTGAGGGAGACAGAGCAAATGGAGTGGGCTGTGGCCCTGGGGAATGCCCAGTGTCTAAAGCAAGGCATCCCTCCTGGTTGCTGATGCATGGGCTATGGTAGAGTTTTGACATATGCTACAATTTTTCAAAAGAAATCAGAAATCTTTATTTTTATATAAAGTCACTTGCTTTTTGTATGTTGACATGTTAAGCAGTCATCGAAAAAGCGTCTGCTGGTGCAAGTGATATTGCTTTGCTGAGTTACATCCTCAGCTTAGAAAGACTACATCATCTGGAGTCTGATGGCACAACAGTTGTAATTCCCAGTTGCATCAAGAGGGGAACTTAATGGTCTCTTTTTAACCCTCTGCCCAAAGTAAATGGAGTGTGTTCCAGTTGGTTTGGAGAAGACCACAGACAAGGGCTCTTCTGCTGACCTTATCAGAGGAAGATGGCAGACAGGAGAGACAGATCAGACTGTCAAAGGAAGATGAATTGTATTTCCCAGGAGGGTAGAAATCACAGTCAGAGGCCAGCATTCCTTATGATATATCATTGCCTGCAGCCAGCATCTAGTCACGTTAACGAACTGAGATATTTTCCGAGCTGTATATGTAGGACTTGCCTTAAATAGGTTAATAACACCCCCATAGCAACTAAACTCTTGTCTTTTTTCCCCATCCATGAAAGTCTGCACATGTATAAACTTTGCTTGATTTGCAGAGTCTCCAGACAATTAGGGTTTTTTTTTTGACATGCTAATATACAAATTTTGCAAAGTGTCTATTTTTTTCACTTTTGGCTAAAAAAAACTTGCTTATTTAAAGTGGATTCAGAATGTCTCATGCTTGTTTTGGCAGCACAGATACTAAAATCAGAATGTCTCCATTATACAAATATACTGGTTATAGATGTGTTACAACTTGAGACAAAATTGTTTTGCATAACAAGGCAAGAATCCAGCCATTCCAGCTTCCCTTTTGTGTACATTTCTGGAAGGAACATAAACCTGGGGAACCAAAGAGATGAAAAACCCTCTGAGAAAAGGGTTGGAGGTTGTAATGACCCATCTTTTACCCCATGGTGGCAGAGTCAGGAAAAATGTTGAAGTGGAGACAACACATGAGTTGATGGGATAAGTAACTTTGGGAAACAGTAGGCTTTCCTCTGGACAATCCGGTTGGAAGCCATAGGGTATGTATCAGTGTAACTAGGCAAGTGCTTCTCAGCATCCCTTTACCCTGTTTAATATTACCTGTGCCGCTGGTAATATGTGGACTAATGTCTCATTACACTTGTGTATAAAATATGTGCCAGAATTCAGCTGCTGATTTGAATGAATCTAACTAATGGAATGAGGGGGCTTCCCTGGTGGTGCAGTGGTCGGGAGCCCGCCTGACGATGCAGGGGACACGGGTTCGTGCCCCGGTCCGGGAAGATCCCACATGCCGCGGAGCGGCTGGGCCCGTGAGCCATGGCCGCTGAGCCTGCGCGTCCGGAGCCTGTGTTCCGCAACGGGAGAGGCCACAGCAGTGAGACGCCCGCGTACCACAAAAAAAAAAAGAGAAAAAAAAAAAATGGAATGAGGGAGTACACAACCAAGGTCCATTTCAGTGTGATCTGTATGTCTCAGTGTTTTAGCAGATTAATAGCTTCCTGTGGAAATTGTTTCATTTAAGTGTTTTCATCAGAATTTGGACGTAATTTTGTTTTTACCAAATGGCAATAAGAACTTTATTGAAAACTGCATTTACTTTCCACCTTATATCAGTTAATCCCTTCACAAATATCAATGCAAATGAGCTAAGTTTCCCAGCAATGATGTAGTGAAGAAAACAATTCATTACATGGCGATTGCACAGCTGGTAATAGATTAGTTGCTGTAGAAGATGGAAAACACATACTGATGCCCACGCACACCTGACAAAAACTAAGAGATAACTCTGGCTTCAAGGATTTCAAAATATAATTTGTACATCAAGAGGTAACTTCAAGAAACTTCTAGAGACAAGTGAAAGATAATATACAATCAATTAAATAAGAGAATGCATGTTGCAGATTTGAATTGCTTTTTGAATTTCTGGGCGCTAACAAAAATCATGGGCTGTGTTAATCAGAGGAAGTATCGTAAAAGAGATGCAACTTGAGCTGTGCCTTGAAAAAAGTAGAAAATTTAGGTTGCAGGGGATTTGGGACACTTAATGCTAGGTTGGAAGTGTGTACAGGGCAGTAGACCCCAAGTACAAGATGGTATTTCATTCTGAGTCATTATGTGAGTTACAATAAGAGACAAGGCAAAACAGAAATATCAGGCCAGTTGATATCCCAGGACCCAATTCAGCAAGCGATAGTTGCATCAAGCCTTCATGTTTCCTTGGTCTCTTCCAATCTATAACCGTTTCTCAGTCTTCCCTTGTTTTTCATGACCTTGACATTTTACAGAGTCACAACCAGTCTGAATTTCTCCTTGAAAAGTCTTATAATAAAGAATTTTGTTTGTAATGGCCAGGCAAAAAAACATAATCATTTTGTAAGCATAATTCATTTAAAAATGCTAACCAAATTTCATGGTTTGAGGAGAGGTGGATAGTAGTTTGTAACGTATGGCTTAATGCCCTCAAGTGTATAATGTGAAAACTCTTACCTATCCTTCCATTTCTGGGGGAATATGAGCTGTCTCAGGACGTAGGGTAATTTGTCTATTGGTGGCTTGATGGATCGTAGAGATATTGAGGCTTGTATGAGAGAGGGTGTGACCATACAAGGAAAAGTAATTGGAGAGTGTGTGTGTGTGTGTGTGTGTGTGTGTGAGAGAGAGAGAGAGAGAGAGAGAGAGAGAGAGAGAGGAGTCCAGTCATTAGAAACTGAACCCAGAAGAACACTATGTACAACAAGGGCTCGACTGAGCAGTTGTGCACATCAGAGGGACCTCTCTGGGTAGTCTGGGGTAAAAATGGAGCCTGACAGAGTGTTTCCTTGATCCTCGCTTTCATTCTTCTCTCCCTGCATCCCTTTCTTCCTTCTGACCTTGGGTCCAGGGACCAAACTGTTTACTCTTCTCAGCTCCTGACACACTCCTCCATGCAATGAGCCTCCCCCCTTTGTTCTGTTCTTTGCTCTTGGTTCATGACACCTATTTTCATTCCCTCCCCACATAGGGACCCATTGTCTGCTGTACGTCCTTGAAATATACCTTTTAAAACTAAATAATGCTGTATGCATGCATTTTCAAATATTCATATGTTATGGTATCATAGCCTGGAGCCCCCCTGCACCCTCTGCCCAGACCACAACCTGAGACAAGGGCTTACATGCAGAGAGTTAACTTTGGTAAGTAATCCCAAGGAAAAAGGGTGAAGGGTGTGTTAAAAAGTATCTTATTAGGATGGTTGTCATTGTGGGGCAGCGGGGCTTGATCCTGCTAGGAACCCTCTGAAGAGCCATATGGATGGTGCCTCAGAATTGTCTGCCCCAAAGGTGGGAGAGAGGAGGATTTATCCAACTGATGCTTTATGCCTTTGGTCAAACTTTGCCCTGTGCTGTATTTGCACATGCATCATAACCACTGAGCAGGCTTCTACAGGCATCCCATGTGATACTCTAGGGCAGAAATGAAAGACAGGCAGTGCAGTTGAGGCAATATATGGGAATAAAAATTAGGAGAAAATATTGTGAAGTGAGGCACAAAAGATGTCTGACACAAGAGATGTCTATATTGTATAAAATACATGTTGTGGTCTTTCCTACTTTGTTAAATGAATACTTTTTGTTAATGCACTGCAAATGCACTTCCATACTGTGTCTGTTGCACAGAATACTGTACCATCAAGTTCCTACTTGTGAACAGAATCCACTCTCACTTCTTCAACAAAAAGGAATTCACTGGTTTCCTGGAGTAACAAACTCAAGTTTAGAGTTTAGGAATATGGGGGTGGGTGGGAGTTGCCTTGGACAAAGTACGTCTACCTTCATAGTAGGGCTAGACCACCCTCCGTTTGTCACACCCCATCTGGGCCTCAGGGAATTTGCTTTAACCTTCCTATTGACCCTGTTATTTACTTGAATTACCTAGAAGTCATGATGTGAAGGGGGATAGGGGCTGAGTGTCTGCCTGTAAATGTCATCCACCCCCTACCTTAGCCAGCTAGATACCTACCCTGATGTTGCCATACCAACTAGTCTGGGCTAGGCTGCTGACATTGCTGTGTGTCTGCTTTGCATGGGAAATAGGTGGGCAGTGATCCACCCAAGATATTTGAGGGGAAAAAAGACCTTAACTAAGAAATTACCGCTCACTCTCACACTGAAAGCCCCTTTTGCTCTTGTACTTCAAAATCCTCTATTTTCCTAGAGTTTTCTTGTCATTTAAAAGTATTATATTCTCAGAACTACCAACATCCCCCTTGATCCTGCACACCTTTGGGTTTGGGTTTGGATTCAGAAGAGGGAACAAACTGCCTGTGTTTTTCACTATCTTGTCAAGGAATTTTAGGAAGATGATGATGATGATTGCTTGTTACTGACCATTCTGTTTCTTTAGACCTGCGTCTTCATCCCTAAGTTTTAATTCTCAGGTCATATGTTTGACATAATTACTTAAAAATCCTTTATAACTGTTTTCCTTGTTATATATTTGTATTCCTTTATTGTTTATTACACACCCCTCCACCTTCCCCAAAGAAATTCCTTTCTCAGATCTTGGATTGATTTCATATTTCATGACAGTGATTTTAGGGTTCATAGACTGAATCATAGCTTCATTTATTTCAGACTCATAAATCACTATTACTAAGGTACATTTGAAGAACTGAAACACTTTTATTGCAAATCTGAGTGAAAATACGGGCCTCTGGATTGCCCTGGAATATGGATGAGAACCAACCATTTAGGAACAAATATTCTGGCTGATAACAGACAGCCAGCCAAACGCAGCCCCTGATAAAGATAAATAACCTGTACTCAGGGAAATTTTTTGCATCATTAAACATGGTGAGCATATTAGCTAGCAGGGGGTGGAGCTGAGTCCCCAAAGAGATAAATCTAAATTATGTGCACTGCAGTGATCATAACAGTAATGTACCATCTTGGCTAACTAGCTGACATCAATGGGGAAGGGAATTTCAGATTTAAATGAACCAAACTGAAAAGCATTTCAGTGCACATACAGACTAATTGGAGCATATTCATGAACTTTTCAGCCCTATTATGCCTCTTTTTTTTTTTTTTGACTGGTGTCAAGTACAAAGAGCTTAGAATTTTCCTGTCAAACCTTGCATCTTTGTTTCTTCTTTTCACTTTCTTATGCAGCTTGATTAATTACTCTCCAATTTGCTCTCCATTAATCTCCCTCCTGCAGAGTTGTGTCAGTACTTGCCAAAATCCCTTTTTTTGTGTGCAACTAAGATGGATAATGTAAGTTTAGTGACACTTCTCTTAAATGAGTCAATAAAGTAGTCATTTATTAACACTGTACTTTTGAAACAGAATATTCCAAATTCAGAGTTAAGAAGTACTGTTAATTACTTCAGAAGACACATCTTATTGATATAAAACCAATTTGAAAAACCTGAGAAAGCTTTATGATGACTGAATTTGATTTTATTCTCTGTTATTTGTGTTGGACAATTGCTTGATGGAAAGACATGTACCTATATTCCAAAGTCACAATGTCTGATTTTCTTCCATTCAGTTCCCTTTGCACCTCTATGAAGTTGTAATACTATATTGGTAAATGGAGAAGAAAAACACTATTGGTTGAGGGATAAATTAGCCAATATTTAAAGATATTTTTTCCATATTTCAGATAAAGATGATTAAGTGAACTCCTGCTAGACCATAAGATATATATGATCATGTTTGTGTTATTTGTAGTCATTGTGCCAATCAATGTACAGCACAATTATGGAATAGTTAGGTGCTTAGTAAATATTTGTTGAATAGATGAATGAGTAATTTTCAGAAAGGATTTTTTTGTCAATGATAAGGGACAATTTATGTGAACTTGGAGATAGTGAGGGGAGTAGCAGTCAAAGTCGACTTTTAATATTAATCAAAGAGAAATTTATTTGAAACAGATACCATCAAGCCATTTTTATGGATTGACTTTTCACACATTTGTGGCTAAGCCACTCATTTTCATTATTAACGTTTATTTATTAAAGGCAAAATACTAAAATCGCCAGTCATAGAAAGATTATCTAGAGACAACCCGGGTTTAAATGGTATTTCAACCACTTACTATAGAATAATCTCAGTCAATCCTTCAACTTCTTTCTGTTTCATTTGACTTCTTTAAACATTAGTGGCAGGACACTTCGCACCTGGGGTTGTTGTGAGGGCTAAATGAAGCAACCTATGTGATGGTACCTAGCACAATACCCAGAAGGCAACGGCTACACATCACTTCCTTTCTTCCAACTTCCCTGCTCTTGCCAGGGCAAGACAGCATTTTCTAAATCATAACCTTTTATTTATAACATTCAGGGTTCCTGTAGATAATTAATATGTCTTTATATTTAATTATTCTTAATTTAAAAATATGCTAGAAACACAGCTGTAAGAATACTAAAGCATAGAGCAGGAGCTGGCCATATTGACAATTGAAGATTTAAAGCCTAACTTTGCTATCAAATGTTTTTCTTCTAGAAATGACAACTTAACCTAATCTTATGTTCTCCTCATTACTGAGTAGACTACTTCTTTGCAGTTCTTCTGAAATCTGTTACAAATCTATTCGTGACTCCAGGGCCTTGGCCTTTGGCGGTTTCTCTTTTACCTTTCTGATCTCTAGGAATTTTTGGATGTCTCAACAACAGAGAGTGCATTTATTTGCTGACCTATAATGGAAAGTGTTAGTTATGCTCTCCTGCCAGCTTATATATGTCTACAAAATGGGGAATCTTAACAACATCTATGCTTTTCCTCTTGACTTTCTTTTAATAAGAAATCCTATTTACTGCCTCTCTGCCTTTAACTCTCCTTTTCCCTGAGTGCAAATGCACAGTCATATGAGAAGAAAACTAAGCAAGTTGCCTGCCTTCGTAGCAAGATCTCTCCTCTTTCTAACCTGACCTTTTCTACCAGATTCCCCTATAAGGTAGTCAAATTGAATATTTTAAGATACATTTGTACCTATCTAGGCTGTTAAATAGGAAGTTAAAGAGGTTTTATTTTTAAAAGGTGTAAGCAGAATGGTGCAGTTTGAGGCAAGGAATTCAAAGTTAGCAAATGGAATTATTGTGACTCAGTTACTTTGCTCTGGCCAGATGTACTCTGAGTAAAAGATCTAGTTTGTCTATTTATTTATCTAAAAAACATCAGTAAAGAAGTTAGATGTATTAGAATAGTTTTGTTTTTTTTTTCTTTAACTTTGATCTCAAGAGATCTAGCCCAAGTATAATAAGACCTTAGAGACTTAGAACAGGAAAAGATTATTAGGGAGGCAAAGTTCATGGGGGATGGGAGTGGTTTTAGCTCAGTTCAACTTAGGCAATTTTAGGGCTACCTGTTTAATACCCAGCACAATAATCACATGAACAGTACCCATCTTTTGGGTTCTTAGTTCAGAACCAGTTTTGGTTTGCTTGCATCTACTTATTACTGCTTTGGTACCTCCTTATTCCCTACGGCTGTTCTTATCCTAGCCTTGCCTTGTATGAAACAGTGGCCCTCAATGTCCATTGATGGTGACCCTGGTTCTTCTCTACCTCCTCACCCACCCTCTATGGCCCCTGGGTGTAAACCCCTTCCCAGGGCTCATTTTGGGATTTATTTTTGTTCTCTTGATTTGAGAATCAGAAGTAGACTGTGGTGATTCAGAAGGAGATTTGCTTTCTCTTTCTCTCGGTATTGAAACTGTAAGAAAGGCATGTAAAATATTCTTCTTCACAGAAAGTCATTTATGAATTAGGAAGTCATGTAGAGTACTGGTGGAGTCAGGGAGAAGTTTGGTCTCTTTATGCATATTGTTTAATATCCTAGATTTAAATAATAAGTTGAAAAATACATTTCTCCTATCTTTGCTACAAAAACCTCTGATAGAGCCGCAAAGTGCATTGCATTCTATGTTACATTCTAAGAGATAACTCCTTGCATAACAGAAATGATCGACTACATCTGCTATCATTAGTTTGATTATTTTTTGACAATTTACTTATAAATTTTTCTTTTTTTGTTTCCACCATCCTTAATTTGGTCCTTTGTTATCATTACACTCATTTTCCTTTTATTTCAGTAGGAACTGTAAAGAGCATTTTAAGAATCAAATTATTAGAAGAAAGGAAGAATATAGAACAAGAGCAGACTTTCAGAAATTTACATTGTTTAAACATTGCATAACTCTGGGGCAAAAGTTGTAGTCAGCCAGGTCTGGGTTTAAATCTTGCCACAGAGAGAGGTTAAATAATATGATAATTACATTGGTTTGCTTGAATTACATACAAAACATTATCCACACACTGCATTTTGTTTTGGTTGTCTCGTAAGATTCTTTCAATGTTATTATATTTAATCTGTAACGCTGTTTCATCTGCCTTCCTCTTATAAAAACGTTACCTATTAAAGTAATTTATACAGTGTCATTAGTATAATAGCTAGTACAGAGTAAGCACTCAACATAGTAGCTAATGCTATTGTTGTTATTTGTTATTACGATATTTCAGAATATGAACTATACTTGCTTGAAATTTGTTGTAGTTCATGGATCTGAGGGGTGCTGTCTTTCAACCATTCTGGAAAATTTTCAGCCATTATCTACTCTGCTTCCATTCATTCTATTGCTTCCCTCTAAAATTTTAATGGATGTATATTAGACATTCTCATTTTATCCTTTATGAATCTTAAGCTCTATTTCACATTTTCCAAGTTGATCTCTCTGTGCTGCATCGAGCATAATTTCATCCACTCTGGCCCACTTCACTGATTGTTCATTTCAGTGGAATTTCCTGTCATCCTATGTAATAAGTTTCTAATTTCAAATTTCTAGAAGTTTTATTTATTTCTTCTATAAATCTCCCTGGTAATTTTTGATAATTATTACATAATTATTTGTATTTTCAATTCTTTCTTAGTTTTTTAAAGATATTGAATATACTTAGTTTATAGTTTGTATTTGATAAATGCTATATTTGTATATATTTTATACCTGGTTTTGTGGATTGTTGTTTCTACTGACTCTTGCTCATGGTATCTTGTTTAATCATATATTTGGTTGTATATTAATTTACTTTCTGAGAGCTTCTGTTTACTGGAAATTTATCTGTTGGGAATTATTTGAAAACTGCATTTTTGTTACTTTCTTCCTGAGGGAAGTTTTTACTTGTCAGCTGCTACTACCAAAATATGTCTGTTTTTAGTTAAAATATTAACTTGTGTTTTATTTCTTTGGACCTAGTAAACAGAATGACTATAATGACCAGTAATTCTCAGCTGCGGGTAATTTTGCCTTCACAGGATTCATTTGGCAAAATCCAAGACTTTTTGATTATTTTAACTGGTTGGGGGGAAGGTGCCACTGGCACCTAGTGGGTAGAGACCAGGGATGCTCCAAATATTCTATAATGCACAGGACAGTTACAACAAAGAATTATGTGCCTCAAAATGTCACTAGTCACTAATCAGAGGCTGAGAACCTGTTCTAGGTCAAATAGGACTTGGAGGTGCCTCAGGGCAGCCAATGGCTTCAGCTTACTGCCCTGGACTCTTATTTCCGCTTTGTCTTTGGGATTTTCTGGAAAGTTTATCCATGCTCTTAAAAGGACTTAATTATTTTAATCACTTTAAAACTTTTAGTATTGAGATTATCTTGTCTGTTACTTTGCTTGACCTATTTCTCTCCTCTTTCTTTAATGGCTACAGAGTGTTTCGTTGACAGTCTGTGTGATATTTTATTTGATTAGGCTTTAGTTATGGACCTTGAGGTAGTTTTAAATCAATTACATACAATGCTCCAGTGAATGTCATGTTGTATATATGAGAATACTTCTTCAGAATATATGCCTAAGAGTATAAATGCTGGGTATGTGCATTTTTAATTTTGATAAATACTGCCATATTTTCCACATAGGATTTATGAGTTTACCCTCCCTCTGGCATTATATGTAACTATTAAAATCAGAAACACAATATGGATATCTTTTATTTCCACTATGTTTAAAATTGGTCTGGAGTTACTGACCAAAGCAATTAGATAATATAAACACATAAGAGGGATAAGAATTATAAAGGAGTATACAAAATCACAATTATTTACGGATGATAGTCAATCAGGATAATTCAAGAAAATCAACTCTATTGTTGATTTTTATATGTAACTATTCCTTACACAGGTTTAAATGCAAACTGATTGAAAAGTGGACCTCACGATACACAGATATAAAAAGAATGAATCTTCATGTAACTATCAGTCATACTCAACAATTATCAGGATTTTGCCACCTTTGTTTCAGTGATCTCCCTGCTCTTGTTTATTTATTTTTGTTTTCCTTTTTTCTTTTTTTCAATGCTGAAGTATTTTAAAAAGATTCAAACATCATTTTACTTCATTCTGTACTTCAACAAGCATCTCTATAACGTGGATATTTTATTGTATAACCACAATGCCATAATCATGACTAATGAATATTTATTGCTCCATATCATCTATTAAAAAGTAATTTCTTTTCATTATCTGATATTTCCCCAACTGTGAGAAAACATTGCCCATTTATAATTGGTTTGTTATTCGATTTATACAAGGTCCACGCATTACATTTGGTTTTGATGTCTCCTAACTCTCTCTCAAATGAGAACAGTACCCTTTCCTTTTGACCCACTGACATTGGCTTATAGAAAGTGGATCATCTGTCCTATGCAGAGTTCTACATTCTGGATTTCTCTGCCTGCTTCCTTTTGGTGTTCATCTGGTTTTTTCCTCTAGAGAAAAATTAACACCCAGCATAAAATTACACTTGGGCTTAACAGGTTGGCAATGCTTCATATTGCATCAAAATAAGAGGCATGCAAAGCTGCTTTGGCCCCTTTCTGTGATGATCAGACTGCTGACCAGTGGACTCAGCTCATCACAGCCTGATCCCTCCTTTGTAAAGTTTCTCATTCACATTTAATCCAACAACTTCATCCATGTGATATTGCTTGAATAATTTATTTTATGATGAATTGCAGAATGGTAATTTTAAAAATTCTACCTTTCCTTCCTCAAGTTTTAGTTAGAATTCTTCAATAAAGAATAACTTTCCCCACCAATTAGGGCTAATTAATTTCCCTGAGGTACACTTCATAGAAGAAGGTCAGAACAAATTATTTCCTTTTAACTGCCTAAGTTCAGACTAAGGATTTGGGGCCCTACTTATTTCTAGTGGTACTCTATTCGTGTTGTTTAAATTTTAGGTTTTCTCTCTCCCTCTTTTTTTTTTTTTTTGGCCACGCCCCACGGCTTGTGGGATCTTAGTTCCCTGTGCCCTTGGCAGTGAAAGTACAGAATTCTAACCACTGGACTGCCAGGGAATTCCCTCTCCCTCTCTCACTGAGGGGACTGTCAATAAGAGCTCTTGAGGTTTTATATTTTTTGTGCTCCGATCATTTGCATTCATTCCTGTCTTTCAAGCTCAGATCGTTACATACTGGCCAATGGTAGTCCCTTCAGATTGGCCCCGTGTCTCTCTGCCACGGGCCATTTAGTCCTTGATGGTTTCATTGCTTCCTGGCACCGCCAGGTGTACCAGGTACCTCTTGTATATTTTCTGCCCCAGACCTGAAATTGGCTATTAATCGTTGCAGTTTTTATTTTATTTCTCATGTTGAAAGACTAGCACATTTTCATAGGCGAGTCATTTGTATCTTTTTTCTAAACTGAATATTTGCTTATGTTTTCCCTAAAGGGTTGTTGGTATTTTTCTAATTGATTTATAGGAATTTTTTTAATAGTAGAAAATTAGTCTTTGTGACATGAATTACAAATATTAGCCATATTTACTTTTTCATTTGACTATTTAGGGTGGTTTTTTACCTTATATTTTTTGATTATAGTAAAATTTATCAATTTTTTCTTTTTATGGCATCTGTTTTTTAAGTCTTATTTAGCAAATTCTTTCCCAATCTTGGATTATTTAAAAAAATGTTTTCTCCAATTATTTTAGAGGTTTTCTTTTTTAATTTTTTAATAATCTGTGGTCACCTGGAATTTATTTTTGTTTAAGGTGTGAGACATGGGTCCAATTTATTTTTTCTCATATGGCTAGAAAGTTATCTCTATACGATTTATATTCAATCTATCTTTTCCTCGCTGATTTGAAATATTCAAATTTATTGCCAAAATCTGTTATGGAATTTGTATTCTGATCCACTGATTTGTCCCATTCATGTAGCAGCAGCAGATACTTTATAGTATGTTTTATTACCTAATAGTTCTAGATTCCTTTCTACATTATTTTTGCAGAATTTCCATGGAGAATTTTGCTTATTAATTTTTCCATTTCAGTATCCCTATTTGCAAAGGAAATGCATTGGCATTTTTGTTGAGATTTTGTTAAATTTATAGGTTAACCAAGAAGAACTGATATTTTGGGATGTTGTCATCTTATCTAAAACAATGTGTGACTTTCCACTCTCCAATTATTCAAGCTTTTCCTGCCACTTGTTAGAAATTTCACCATGTGGAGCATATAGAAGTTTCACTTGTTTTGGGGTGTTAGTTATAGTATGGACTCAGCTGCTATTATAAACAAACAAGTAAAGAAACAAACAAAACAACAAGATAAATTTATTTTTATGTAACATTTCAGAGCTCAATGAGATCATTCAGAGACCCAGATTGCTTCTCTCTTATTGTTCCACTATCCTACAGAGTGTTACTTTTGTTCTTGTGGCTAAAGTCAGTTTACTAGCATTATATCCATCTTTAAGACTACTGGAGAGGAAAGAAAAAGGTTTAGAGTCTCTAAGGAGATTATCATATTATTTTTGCTCACTCTTATTGGCCCCCAAAATAGGTATATAGTGCACTTAGCTGAAAGAAATTCTTGGTCATGGCGTGTCCAGGTGGACAAACTTGTATGCAACAAATCTCAGGGAGTTCTGTTATTCACATAGAAGGGGAGAGTGAATGGGGGGAGATAATTAGTTGTCTTTCTAAATTTCATCTTTTTAGTTGCTATGAAAATAGTTTCTTTTCTTCTAATATGTCTTCTAAATGACTGTTGTATTAAATATGAAGGTTATATTCTGCCAATTATTTTTTGCCAAACCACCTCCTCATGGAATTATTTTATATTTTACAATAGAGTTGATTTTCTTGAATTATCCTGATTGACTATCATCCGTAAATAATTGTGATTTTGTATACTCCTTTATAATTCTTATCCCTCTTATGTGTTTATATTATCTAATTGCTTTGGCCAGTAACTCCAGACCAATTTTAAACATAGTGGAAATAAAAGATATCCATATTGTGTTTCTGATTTTAATGGAAAAGATTTCAGTGTTTCCCTATAAAACATGATGTCTGCTTTTAGGTCAAATCTGATATTATCATACTAAGATATGTATTATATTATTAGAAAATATATAGCTATACCTATTTTATTAAGAATTTTGGTCTTATCAAGACTGTGTTGAATTTTATTAGGTGACTCTTAGGCTTCCATAAAGGTAATAGTATAAGTTTTCACTTTAAATCTGTTATTAAGGAAAATAAATTTAACGCTGAACTTCCTTGTATTCCTATTCCTAAAATAAACCACACCTTACTATGGACAATTATTTTTTACTTCCTGTTCTATTGTTTATTAATATTTTGTTTAGTGTTTGGCAACCGTACCTGGAAGCGAGGATGATTTGAAAATTCTTTAATTCTTTTCTTCTAAAAAGATCTTGGATGTTTTCATTATCTTTCTGTGCCCTGGATCACTTTAAATCACATTAGAATTACCTGTTCCTCTGGTCTTTCCTTTGAATCTGTCTGGGCCCAGTACAATGGGGATGTGTTGGGCTTTAGTAATGTTTTCTATTCCTACAGAGACCTTCTCTTCTGTGATATTTTTCTAACTTATGTTTTCCAAGAAATAATCTTTTTTATCCTGGTTTGTAAATTTATTTATAACAACTAAGCACTTTAATATTTTAAGATTCTTTTATTTTCCTGTGTCTAGGGTTATTTTTGTATAATTATTTTCTATTTTGCATATTTGTGTTTTCTCACTTTTTTTTTCACTAGATATTTAGTGTCAGTCTACTCTGTACATATGTGTGTGTGTGTTCACAGTCAGCTCTTGGATTTATTTATTAGCTTTTGTCATTTTTTGGAGTCACTTTGTTTTGGGTATTTCTCTCAAATATAGCATGTAATTGCGATTTGCTTTCTAGTCTGATCTGTGAGTCTATTTTAATGAGCAAGTTGATCTCATTTACATTTTTGTATGAAGTATATATATTCTGCCTTAGGTTTGTTGTCATATTTTTATGTTATGCTTTCTGAATAATGACAGAACTCATTTCTGTTCATTTTTTCCTTTTTCAGTGTTTATCTTCATAACTTCAAATAAATGTATAGCTTTTGATTTATCAACTTATTATTTGATTTACCAACTAAAACATCTTGACCTCCCCCAGCTCTAAAAATCGTAGTTTTCCCTTTGCCTTCCCATTTCTGCTTCGTTAAGATATATTACATTTTTATTCTCTTCTCCAACCACAATTCTCACATTTGATTTGATCTTAGTATCGCTCTTAAATTGATTCAGTGCTCACTGCCAGACATTTTGACATAGTTTTTCCATTTATCACTTTGTTGGTTGAAATTTATTTTCTATTTAATTTCATTTTCAAAAGGATGTTTGTAAATACTTGTGTCTTTTCATTTTATTTGAAAAACTATTTGCCTAGGAATACAATAATGAAACCTTCTTTTTTGAATATGTCACAGAAATTGCCCACTCTCTTTTAGTGCTGTTAGGGAAAATCTAATACAAGTCTTTTTTTTTTTTTACATTTTATACATGTGTTGATTTTTTTTTTCTGTCTGACAAGGGATTTTCCCATCTTTGAAATCCGGTAACTTTATTAAGATGTGTGTTTGAGTTGATCGTTCTAAATCAGTTTTTCTTTTTCTGGGATACAGTGTGCCTTTACGTTTTATAGATTCTGATACTTTTTATTTCTGAAAAGTTTCTTGTTTATATCCTTAAATATTTACTTTGTTCTGCTAGTTTGCTTCTCTTACTTACCAACACCTATTACATGTAAACACAAGTGCTCTTTACCCATCTTCTATAATTTTCATTCCAAATCCCCTTTGACTCTTTATCTTCACTTCACTTTATCTGCTGCTTCAGTCATGTCCTCTTATCGTCCTTACAGCACTTCGCCAATTTTGAGTCTTCTTTGTGTTGCTTCTAGTCAGATATTTGTTGTTACGATTGTCCACACTGTTCCCTCACCCCAACAGACTTCATCTTCTTCTGCAGTATTAAAATTTCTTCTCTGATTACTTATATTTCTTCTCTGTGCTCTTTTATAAAGCAAACTGTTTCATTAAGTTTTGAAAATTTAGGGTGATGTCTTTTTCATTTGCTCGTTACTACATTTCTGGTTTTGTTTTGGTTTTTTGGTGAGCATGTTTCATCTTCCATCTTTTTCCCCAAATGCTCCCTGATATTTTCACTTGTGGCATGGTTGTATGGCATGGTTTTTGCTGGTTCCTTTTATATTACTTCTTATTTTTGACTGTGGTAAGTTTTTTTCTTTCATTTATTGTAGGACGTTCATGTTGGAGAGGGGTCAGGGATAGTTGAAATTCTGTTTATGACTGGTGTGTTTGTCCGTGTGTGTGTGTGTGTGTGTGTGTGTGTGTGTGAAGGAGACAGAGAGACAGAGAGATTTGGTACCCACTCTGGGTCTGTTCACATTGCCACATCTTTCCTCTTCGACCTCTACTGCCCCCACCCTGCCCCCAGGCTGAGCTAGCCCCACTCTCCATGTTCTCAAGACTTTGTGCTAAATAGGGTCAGGTGAAGCACTGCTTCTAATCCCCCAAATCTGTTCCATTGTTGCAAATAAGTTACTGGGTTTTGTTTGCTTTGTATTGTTTTAAACTTCAGGGTGTTGCATTCTCTTAGAAGATTTGTACTTGGCCATTTTTTTCCTGGTATCTGTAGCCACAAACATCCTCTCTCCTGGTCTTCCCACACCTTCTTTGAACTTCAGTGCTTTTGTTAGAGACTCCACCTATTTTGTGATCCAGAGCTTCAGGCATCTCAGTTTCACTGGGGACAGTGTTTGTATTTTCCTCTCTTCTTCCCCTTGTTGCTTTAATATGAGTTCCCAGAGAAGAATGGAGCAAATCTAACTTTACGCACTTATTTTAAAATCATATTCCTACTTAAAAATTGTGATTATTTTTAAAAATGTTTCTCAGATATGGGAACGTTTTCTTTAGTTCCCCCTTAAGTAGACATGGGAATCCTTGAAACTATAGTTCTCTTAGCTTTTTCTTCTTCCGGCTACTTACTTATAGTTTACTTGGCTGTTCCTCATGGTGACAAATTAAAAATTCCCAAGGTTTTGATCTTACTATGGAAGCACTTATAAGTTTATGGCACATATTTAGAGTTCAAAAATGTTAGTTTAATCGGAATCTCATTACAGTTTCTTGTTTTAATTCCTAAAGAAAAAACTAGTTTAAACTAGAATCTAAATTAAAACTTAAAACTACTTTCTCACTGCAAGCTATGTATTCTGAGATTTTGCACTGAGTTTAATGATAGAAACATGATGGATGTTTCTTTGTGAAATGCTATGCATTGAGCGAGAGAGAATGTGAATTACTTAAAGAGAAAAATACATCTAGAGATCTGTATAGTAAATCATGAAAAACATTAATTTTGGAGTCTTTCATTTACTTAAAAAATATAGAGTGTTTCTACTAGCACTTGTTAAATCTTGAATCAGAATCATGTGGCCCTATTATTTTCCCTAAAGACCAGACACAGTTTAAATTGGATACTTCTTTCTGGTTCATGCTTTAGTATGAAGTAGTGGGAAATAAAACATGCTGTAGTGAAGTAATGAGACAGCATTATATTGATTATATTAGATACATATGATCGTAACTTTAGAGTCATATCTCATAATAGTGTTCAAATTGAACTAACATCTTAAAAACCATCTTTTCTGCAAGTTCCTACTTTTGTTTTCTTCACTTGTCTTTTCTCTGCATAAGTTCGTTCTTGAATAACTTTTTTCTGTTTTTACTGGGTTTTTCTTCAAGTGACATCTTGGATGTTAAATTCCCAGTGGGCAGGAACCACATCTATGTTGTACCTTGCCTGATGCTGTTTTAATAAATGTTTTGTGATGGTGATAATCTGTTGCCTTCTGTCCCTTCTCTTTGTTCCATTTTTTTCCTCTACTTTACCCCTACGTATAGTCTTTGCTAGACTTCTATGCTGTTCTATCTCGGTGTGCTGCTGGCTATGGGATTTTTCTAAAGCGATAGTTCTATTTTCAGGGAGAAAAAAAAGGTTAGCAATTCATTTGATGCATTTTCAAACAACATCTCTTTGGCTGCCTGAAGTAATCTGGAGAAGTATGAAAGTTCCAGTATCATTCAAATCTCTTCATTTGGACAGTTCCCATGATCACATTATTCTGAGGGCAAATGGACTGCTTTCCTCCTGGTGTCCTTTGTGAAGGCAGGAGCCTTGGAGCTGTCTGGGCCAGAGATCTACCTCATTTATAATTTAAGTCTTGGAAAGTACGGTCCACATCCATGGTACTATACAAATAAAAAATAAAGAATGCCACTAGACAGCACAAATAATCAACTGTTATCAACCATGAAACTCTGAAAGGGTGAGGGGGAGGACAGGAAGTAAAATCTAGCAAAAAATTAGGTGAAAACTGTTCCATGAAAGTCATTTTTTCTTACAAAAGCAATAACACCTTTCCATCAACTTTGTACAACAATTTTAATAACCTTTCTTGAATGTTAGTAAGTCATATTGACCCTTAAGGTCCCTGGATGGCTAGAAATAAACATGCACAGATTAACCATGTTGCTGCTCTTCAGCTCTGTTGTGCAAACAATTATATACAAGGTCAGACCAGGGCACCATTGATATTGTTTGCCAACCAATTTATTCCTAAGACCCTTGACCCCATTTTGATGTGGGCATTCAAAAGAACACTCCATGTGGTGTTGCTAGCTGCAGCCACCAAAAATTGAGAAGTTGGCTTTTTTTCCCAAAAACAGGGGGTTGGAAATTCTGTTAGAAACTCATTTAGTTAGCTCAGCTGAAATTTCATGCCTCATTTTAAGACTTCTGATTCAACCAGAATGCTTTTATTTGTCATATAACTGTAATGTGTCAGGTCTGGTATGAAACTGCATGAAAGAGCTAAAAATGGACCTGGTAAATTAATTTAAAAAAAAATTTATAGTGACCTCAACTAACTTCCCAATTGCTTTCCACCTTATTTATTTATTTATTTTCAACAATGTGCCTTTTATCAGATTTCAAATATCGTCGATGGCTTTTTCTAAGTATTATTTAATTCAAAAGTTTAATCTTTTCATTTCAAAACACATCATTTTAAATGGAAGTGGAACATTTTGGAACTGACTGGATTGTACAAAAATAAGTAAATTCATATGATGGTTCGTTTGAGTTATGGATACCTTGTTCCGGAAGCAGGAAATGACCTGAAAGGTGAATATAAAGAAGAGAGAATGAATCATAGGAAAAGAATTTAATCTAATGTGCTTTAAAACCAATTATATTTTTAATACCATCTATCCTCAGTAGGCCCTCAAGAGGCATACACGTATTGCTAGAGCTGTCATTAGGATTTCAGGAATGACTTTAAATCTTTCCGTGGCAAATATTTCCAATCATTTGTAAATTTAATTATCAAGTTATCAAGCACCCGGATTTGATTAACATGTTTGCAAACATGATTATGCACCAGAAACAGCATCTCTACTTTCTCTCTCAGATATCCCTTTAATCTCTTCATGGTGCAAGGCTTGTCTGGGCTCAAATTAAGAATCTGTATTGGAAGCCACAGATGCAATATCTTTATATTACAGTACGAGAAGAGGTGAGGTTTGTTCTCAATTCCCCTTGCTGTTTTCTACCTTTGTAAATTATTGAAGGCAACACATTCTCTCAACTTATATTTTACGTGTCTCAAATGGTATCATAAATAGTGTATGCACAGACATATATTCCTGTATTAGCCAAAAAAATGATGCTGCTACTTAAGTTCTGTTTAATGAATTTCTAAATCTCCTTGTTAATTTTATTTCATGGTAGCTTTGCATTTTTATGGAATTTTGCATGCACAAGTTGTAATTGCTAATATCCAAAATTAATATAAGTAAACTAGAAAGCTTGGCAGTGCTCTTTGCTTTATAATTCACCCATATAAAGGCAGCACTGTCTACATTTTGTGTGTTTTCCCTGTATACCGTTACTGGCACTATTAATTAATGTAAGATACTGGGTTTCTAGTCCATTAATTTATTATTATACAATAACTATTAGTAACATAATTCTTAATTCATTTTATTACTTACATGGTTTCTAAAGGTGCATATACCCTGGAGTATTGTGTCACATATCTTAACCAATTTTATTGTGTTCGACATTGTTTTTTAGTTTTAAACAGGGGAGGCTAGATTTATTTTTCTCTCCGGATAGTTCCCTGGAGATCCCATCTGGATCTAACCTGCTACCTGGGGTAGCTGATGGGCCTCCATGGACTATCTAGGAGGTGGAAGATGTGAGATACAGATACTTATCAGTAGTAGGCTCTCTATTAAGAGGACAGTTTAGATCAAAAAGAAGTTCCAAGGGAACCATTAACAGAGCTGTTTCCTTCTGTCACTGGTCCCTAAGCATTTTGAAAGGAACTTAATGAAGAGATAGATACTTTAATTTTTTTCCCCCAAAGCCCTGAGATCACGATGCTATGAGTAGGGAGGAGTGGATGATAAGAGTGAATCTCCAAGTGTATGTGTCTGTAGGGGAGGGATTTTGAGGACACTGCTGACAATCCTTTGCTGCATTGCCCAGGGTAAGGTATGATGTGGTGTGTCACTGAGGATACTAGAAACTCATGTATACAGCTGTCTTTCCAAGAGACCTGAATAAAGTAATCTCGGTCTCCTCTCTCATGTGGAAAATAAAGAACTCTGCTCCTCCAATCTCACTCTTTAATTCAATTTCATTCAGTTCATTTTAATTGACAGATATTTATTACCAGAGAAAGTTTAGGAAGAAGCCAGCGAAGCAAATCAAAACAAAGCAAATCTATAGTTTTTATGGAACAGAAGTCCTTAGGGAACGGCACAGTGAAAGACAGAACCTCAAAAATGTTGTAGAGAATTTCTACACAGAAAGTTGCCACTGGATTTCACCTTCCCCAAGAGATCATTTCAGTATCTTGCTGAGAATGGCTTCCCACAGGCCTCACCTCCCTATGCCCCAAAAAACCCCTGAGTCTGAGACTAAATCGAAAAGCTAGAATTTTCAGGGGAATTTTACTTAGAGAAGGATGTAATGGTGGTCTTGCTCCCTGACATTTGTTTTACTGAACAAAACCTTTGCCCTCGTTTTGAACTTGCCCACAGATGCCACCCCCCGGATCAATCACCGTCCTTGGTTTCACAGCTAGCAAGTAAGCCTTTTCCTGTCTCTCTCCATTGCCATAGCCCAGCTTGACTTTAGCAGCCTAGATGCTTACTTTCCTTGGAGGGGTGTTGAGTATCATTCTTTGGATCTCTGGTTTTTGGAACTACTCTCTGTCAGGTAGCCCCAAACTGCCAGGCAGATGCTTTCTACAAGAATCCGGAGTACCATAAAGTACATGAAAGAGTTTCACTTCTAGGAATCTCCTTGAAACTTGTGACAACCCAGAGGCAGTCAGTCCAAGGCAGAAGTTAAGAGCAGCAGTCTCCTCTCATATGTAAAATGGGGATAATATCGATAATTCAACCTACCTCATACAGCTCTTGTAGTGTTAATGTACTTGTACATATAGAGTGAGGCATGGGATGCTGAGGCAACTGCAGTTCTCACGTGGATGAGGAAACCCTCGAGATCCTTAAGTTTCATGCCCTTATCCCATCACCCACAGACTGCTACCCAAACAAAGCACATCAGCCAGATAGATGAGAGACACTGCTGGTTACATGATCTGTCCCTCTATCTTGTTACAACATAATTGATACATAAAATTCACTGTAACTCTCCAGCTAGGACGTCATAGTTGGCAGTCTCTATGTCTCATACTTCCTCTGGCTCATTGATGTTCTAACATCACCAGTACCTGGGAAGTTTCAGCCACTTAGACTGACTCTTAGGCTACCTTCTGGATCATCAGGAGTCATACAAGAGCTGTGCTCATTTGCATAAGTCCTAGGGAAAGACAAGTATTTTGGCTCTCCTCTTACCACCCTTTTCCTGTCCTGGAAACTTAAGGATTATTTCTTACAATTCTATGAGATATGTGAACCCTCTGGCTTTCTGAATCTAGTTGGCCCCCTTTATGCTTTTTCACTGAAATTTCCAATGCCATAAACTCCATCCAGTTCATTTTATTTCCACTCTGCTAGCCTAAATTGCTTTATACAGAAAATAGAAATATTTATTCCTATCAACTCCTATCGATACTGGGGCCAACATCAATACTGAACCTCCAGTAAAAAAAAATATGCTTTAGGAACCACATTCTGCATCCAAAGTGAGTTAGAATTATCCATCAACCACATAAAGAAATCAAAGACTGTGAGGTCCAAAGGATGGCCCTTAGGGAAGATGGCTTAAACGACAGAAATTTTTTTTTCTCATAGTTGTAGAGGCTGGAAGTCTGAGATCAGGGTGCTGGTGGGGTTGGTTTCTGGTGAGAGATCTGTCCTTGGGTTACAGATGGCTGCCTTCTTGCTGTGCACTCACGTGACCTCATCTTTGTGCGAGCATGGAGAGAGAAAGAACAAGTTCTCTGGTGTCTCTTCTTATAAAGGCACTAATCCTTTACTTCCTAAAGACCTCATCTAACCCTAATTACCTCCCAAAGGCCCCATTTCAAAATACCATCACTTTGGGGGTTAAGGTTTTAACATATGAATTTTGGGAGACACAGACATTCAGTCCATAACATACCACTCCCACCTCCTACAGTCAGCTTGGCCTCAGAAGTAACAACTCTCAATGTTTTATTTCTTTTCTGGTCAGGCATGAACCACTGGAATACTCTGGATTCACTGCTCGGGCTCCCAATGTTTCTAGGGCACGGCTGAACAAATAGACAATCCTCTCTTCCCAGCACAGTGTTGGCTGTTTCTTCTTTGGGATAAACAGTAGTTCATCCCTTCCCCAGAGCTGAGCCTCTCTCACCAGGATGCCTCAGTGATAGAGCTGAATGAAAAGGTTTCCTATTTCACCCCAGAAAATTTCTTGCTCCTCAGCCCCCTTTCATGTGCCCTGCAGTTATCACTCATTGGTCTCCCTGGCTCTTTCTTTTGTCTTCATGTCACAGAACCCTTTTCTGTTCCACCAGGTGGGAATTAACTCAATTATTTTTGTGGATGGCTGCCATGTTTCTCTTCTGTTTCCTACTGACTCTGTTATCTTCATTCATTCTTTTCCTTTTATGTCTAGACAAGAAAGTCATTTACGATTATTTATGGTCTCCAATTTTCCTGCTGGTCTTTTGTAATTCTCTTCCTCTTACACATTCTGATTATTTCACTCCTCTGCTTGAAGCTCATCAGAGGCATCCCAATACTCTTGGGATAAAATTCAGAATCCTCATCATAGCCCACAAGGTCCTGCAGGATCTGGCTCCTGCCGTCCTCTCTGACTTCATCTGTCACCATCCTTACCCTTCGTTCACTCTGCTTGAGCTACATGGTACTTCTCTCTGTGCCTTGGGCAAGACAAGCTCTTCATGCTTCTGGCCCTGTATCCTTACTGTTCTGACCTCCCCTAGCTCTTCTGATGGCTGGCTGATTCTATCCTGTCCTCAGTGAAACCTTCCCTGGCTCTCCTAACTAAGAAAGGTCTCTTTCAGTTACAGGTTCTCACATCTCCCTGATCACATCCTTTTAAACAATAATAACTACTTACACTTTCCTTATTTGCTTGTCTCCCCCGTCAGAATGTGCTGGTAGGACAGGAGTTTTGTCTTCAGCGTTGCTGTGTCCTAGCACTTCCTGTAGTGACTGATACTATGGCAAATCTCCTAAGCAAGTGATTAAATCATTACAGCACTGTTACATTTCACAAAGTTAAAGTTTGTTTTCTTATGACCTTTATCAGGAAGACCTAGTTTGACCCTCTGGGATCTTATAGAACACATCGAATCTGCCTTTTACTTGACAATTGATTAAATATTATAGGATTTTCTTGGTCTCTATGCATCTTCTTTTCCATAGATTTAACATCTTCAGTTATTATCTCAACTATTCTTCAGGTAAAATGTGTTTATGACCTTTCAACACCCTGTTCACTCTGTATTGGATTTATGTTAATACCGTAAAAGGTTTCCCTTTTGACATTTGGTCCATCACCACAGCTGGACCACCCATTTCAATAACCTCAAAAGGACAAAAGAGCAGTGTAGGTGTTGAGAAATGGCTGCAGTAAAGTAGGACCGGGTCTCCCCAGACACACTCATGGACTCCTTCCTGGAAATAGTGAGCCATATCCCTCCTTAATCATAAAACGTATTTACTGTGTTCAGTGGGTTAATAGGAAAATGCAAGAACACCCTTCTCCCTCCCCTAGGGCCACTTCTAATCACCCTCTTTAAGCCTTCTCACAATGGAGGGGAACATTTTCAATCTGCCTGTTCAGCACTAAGACATTATTTAGCGGGCTTCCCTGGTGGCGCAGTGGTTGAGAGTCTGCCTGCCGATGCAGGGGACACGGGTTCGTGCCCCGGTCCGGGAAGATCCCACATGCCGCGGAGCGGCTGGGCCCGTGAGCCATGGCCGCTGAGCCTGCGCGTCCGGAGCCTGTGCTCCAATCCACAACGGGAGAGGCCACAACAGTGAGAGGCCCGCGTACCGCAAAAAAAAAAAAAAGGCATTATTTAGTCTGCAGTTATTAGTGGATACAGTCTTTGTACTTTAAAAAGCACAAAGTTCACCCTCTCTTGAACTCCTTTCTTCTACCCATGTAGACACCTCCTCTAGAGCTCTGAGGTCTCGTTCCTTTTCTCTTCTCTCTCTGGCTGCATGTGGCAGTATTAGTTGACATATATTCTTGGGACCCAGTGAACTATCGCCTTATGTTGGATGGAGGGGCAGATGGTTCCATGTGGATCTCAATCCTCCTTGTCCTTCTCCTGACCTCTGCATTTGAGTGGAGGACACCTACATGGCCATTACCAAGTCCCTCAAACAAAGATAGCCCACGAGTTCAATGTGCTAAAATCTTTTTTTAATTGTTAATCCTGATTATTTTGTGTAAGATATAACTGATATTCTAGTTATATATGATTTTCAAATTTTATCAATATCCTTAACAAAATTTGTTCAACAGAATAGAATTTACTGCAGAACTTTCTTTGCCATTAGACTCACCTGGTGTACCAACATTTCTAACACGTATCTCTATGCCACATGCTTTGCTAAATCAAATTTTCTGTGTGAAGACCACTCCTCATGTCTATTTATCTTCAGCCTAGACCAAAGTCTTTGTATTGAATGCACCATCCATGGTGAACCTATTCATTTTAGTATTGATTCACCTTCTTACAAATCCATAATATATAGACTGTATCAAATACATTATACAACAGTTCCTTAGCTATTTGGAATCAATTTGAGAGTCTTAGAGTATATCCTCACAGCCCTTTCTGATAATGAGATCTAATATATCATCTTCTCCTGACTGTTAGGATAGAAAACTCTGAAGCAAATTTGAGGTTCAACCCCTCAATGTCTGTTCACCAGATTTGATAGGAAATTTATTTGGTTCCTCTTATTGCTCTCGGTTCTGTATTTTATTATCAATGAAATAATGTTGTCAATGGTCTCAAATCTATTTTGGACAGAGAAAGGGATAAATAAATAGTATGTATGTGTGCATGTGTGTGTATCTAAAAAAATAACAATTAGCTGCTAATTCTGGAAACTTTGAATGACAATATAGTTCTGTCAATACTAAATCTAAAAAATCTGAATGCACTATCTCTAGGGTATTTGCCTGAACTAAATAATAAAACACCCTCTAAAATTACTTTATCATTGTACTCTTTTAGGAGAAATGGCAGTTTTGTTAATAAATTTAGAAGAAAATTGATATAAGTGTATATTTTAAACAGTGGTGCCAATATATTGACTATTTAATCATCAGCCTCCGTATTCTTTGCCTTTACTTACAGATCATTGGTAGGTTATGTTTCCCACCCACACTGTTATTCTGTTGCCTAGTCTCATTCTTTTGTTATTCTTTTTTAACATATTTATTGGAGTATAATTGCTTTACAATGGTGTGTTAGTTTCTGCTTTATAACAAAGTGAATCAGCTATACATATACATATATCCCCATATCCCCTCCCTCTTGCATCTCCCTCCCACCCTCCCTTTCCCACCCCTCTAGGTGGACACAAAGAACCTAGAGCTGATCTCTCTGTACTATGTGGCTGCTTCCCACTAGCTATCTATTTTACATTTGATAGTATTTGATAGTATATATGTCAGTGCCACTCTTTCACTTCGTCCCAGCTTACCCTTCCCCCTCCCCGTGTCCTCAAATCCATTCTCTACATCTGTGTCTTTATTCCTGTCCTGCCCCTAGTTTCTTCAGAACCATTTTCTTTTCTTTTAGATTCCATATATATGTGTTAGCATACGGTATTTGTTTTTCTCTTTCTGACTGACTTCACTCTGTATGACAAACTCTAGGTCCATCCACCTCACTACAGATAATTCAGTTTCGTTTCTTTTTATGGCTAAGTAATATTCCATTGTATATATGTGCCACATCTTCTTTTAGTCTCATTCTTGAAGCGGTGATATTTAGGGATATGGAGGAAAAGGTTAAGTAGGAGTATCTCAAATTCTGTTGTCAGTTTATGGAGACTTAAGAATGGAAAAGTTCTTTACATTATCTTCTTTCTTAATTCTGTGCTGAACAACCAACAAACATTTCTGAGCGCCTATCATGTGATAGGCATAGTTTTAGGTTCAGAAGTTATGTTGGTAAGACAGAGTTGTAGATAGACAAATCAAATTTATCTTTGCCTCTTATTTTAAAAAAATGGATACATTTTATGTTAGGTGATGTCTCCCTGCTATTTGAGAGTGGCTCAAGTCCCCAGTACTGAACATGTAAATAATTACATGTTTCTAGGAAATTTCCCAGTGAGCTTGTGTTTTCATGGTTACCACTACTCTGTTTCCATATGTGATTTTATTTTTCCCTCTAATGTGGATGTGAAATTCAGCCCCTTCCACAATTTTCACATTTCCACTAATCATACTCCTCATACCTAAAACACACACACATACACTCACGAATATACACATGCAGAGTAGATATTTCTGAACATTTATTTGTGGGGAACTGGATGAAAACTATATCGTAGCAATATAAACAACTTCAAATTGAACAATAAGCATCTGTTCCTGTTGACTACCTCAAAACTTAGTGGCTGAAAATAAGATTTATTATTTCTCACAGTTCTGTGTGTTGACTGGGATCAGCTGGGAGGTTCATGCTTGGGGTCTTTCATGTGGTTGCAATGAGATATCAGCTAAGGTGTGTTATCTAGAGCCTCAACTGGACTGGATATTTAAGGTGGCTCACTCACCTGGCAAACCATTGGTGCTGGCTGTTGTCTGGGAACATCTGTGAGTGGCTCTCATATGGCTTGAACTTTTCACAGCTTGTGACTAGGTTCTGAGAGGGAGTCTTCCAAGAGAGAACATTGGAAGAGAACCAGGTGGAATCTGCCAATCCCTCTAAAAATCTAAGGCTAGAGCTAGCATAGTGTCACTTTTGCCATGATCTATCCATCAAAGAACTGCAGGCCAACCTAGATTTAAGTGTGTGGAGGAATAAACTCTATATCTCAATGGTGGGAATGGATGACACACATATAGGGAGAGAAGGGCCATCACTGTCATTAGATGCCATTTGGCCACTGTACTGATTTCCTATTGCCGATGCAACAAATTACTGCAAACTTAGCAACTCAATACAACACAATGTATTATCTCATAGTCCTGGAGATCAGAAGTACAAAATGGGTCTCACCGGGCTAAGATGAAAGTGCTAGCAGGGCTGCATTCTTTTCTGGAAACTGTAAGTGAGAATCTGTTTTCTTGTCCTTTCTTGCTTTTAGAAGCTGCCTATATGTTTTGGCCAATGGCCCACTTCCATCTTCAAAGCCAGCAATGGCCAGTCAAGTCTTTCTCAAATGGTATCACTCTGACACTGACTCTACTACCACCCTCTTTCATATTTAAGGGCCCTTATGATTATATTGGGCCTACCTGGATAATCAAGGATAATATCTCCATCTCAAGATCAGCTGATTAGCAACCTTAATTCCATTTGCAACTTTAATCCCCTTTTACCATGTAATCTAACACTCATAGATTACTGGGATTAGGGCTTGGATATCTTTTTGGAGTGGAGGTGGGGGGCATTATTCTGCCTACCATAGCCACTCCCCTAACATATGGGGATTTCCTCTAACAATTCCCTCTCCACAGTCTCCAGCCATCCCTTCTGTTCCCTCTTCCTTCTCTCCTCTCTCTCTCTCTCTCCATCCCCCCACCCCCACTCTGTCTCTCTCTCGCTGGAGGAAAACAAATTTGTTCCTGCTCTCAAGTTGTATTGCCTTGCATTGCTTTGGCCCTTGATGATATCCACACACTCAGTATTCACCTTCTACCTTAGAGGTTTATCAAGGTCTTTTCTCTACAGAGTTTCCATCTTAAGAAAGATTCTGGAACCAGTTTTTCAAATAATGCAGTTTTAATGTAATTGCATATAGTAACATTTCTTTTGGTCTGACAAAGGTATCAGAACTCCATACAGATATCCCAAACCTGTTAGCATACTTATTCAGAAAATATAGTCAATCAATCCATCAAACAAACATGGAAAATACCTCAGATCTTCAAGGGCCATATTTTATTCCTTTTTGTATTATAGACATCTAACACTGTACTCAATTACTAATATCACATCATCATACTTATTACAATATCATATTTTAAAATTGGTATTCTCACAATCAATGTTTGACAATAATTTGTCAAAATTTTTCCTATCATAGTGGTAAACAAAATAGTGTATCTGAAATCAAGCCTGGCTTAGATTCAGCAAAATATGGTAATAAATCTTTGGAGTCATAAAGGTTTATTAAGTATCCATTCTTCTAAATTTTTTTCTTCAAAGAGTCTTCTAATAAATTTTAATTGGTGGCTATCTTTTTGCTTTGACTTTAAATTTAACTGAGTGTGATTTGGATTTATTGTTTTTTATATCATATCATATTGACTTGTGTTCTTCTTCCCAAGACCTGCTTCACCCCTGCTTCAGTTGAATATTCCATTGCCACTGTTGCTGAGACCCAAAAGCTTGAGTTCATCTTTAATAATTTCTTTCCGCAGCATCCCACATCCAATTCTTTGGCAAATTCTGTTTGCTTTATTTACTAAATAGATCTAGAACCCAACCACTTGGAACTATTTCCACAGCTGGTATCCTGGGCTAGGCCACCATTCTCAATTTCTGTCATAACCTCTTTACCTTATATGACAGAGTGGCTGATGTTTTAGGACGTTTGCACTGTGGTTCCCTCTGCCTTGAAGGATAGTTTTCCATATCTCCACATGTGTAACTCCCTCGTATTCTTTAAACATTATACAACTGTCAAATTCTAAAAAAGTCATGCCCTGACCACTCTATTTAAAATTATACCCCCAAACATCCTCTCTTCTTACCCTGCTCTATTTTTTCTATAGTACTTACCTTCTAATGTACTAATAAAATAATTATTTTTTATGTTTATTAATCATTTATTGCCCTATCCTAGAAAGTAAGCTAAATTAGGGCAGAGGTTTATGTCTGCTTTGTTTAGGAAACATACTAAAAGCATGGGACAATGCTTGGCACATTTTTGGAACTCAACAAATATCTGTTAAATAAATGGGGTGAATGCTAAGAAGAATTATTGAAAATCAAATCTCTATCCCTTTCAACCAATATTAGGTGCAAAAGTTTAGCCCCTAAAATAACCTCCATATTTCTTAGGTGCTAGAAATGTTTTCCACCTAGAGAGCTAGTAACTTCATTTACCCAACAATTCTGTTTTACCAAAATAAAAATTTAAACACTGTAAGAAAATTTCTTTCCACTGGAATCATCAAAGACTGTTTTGAAGAATGCTATGGACGGAATTTCTTCCCTCAAAATTCATATGTGAAAGCCCTAATTCCCAATGTGATGGTATTTGGAGAAAGAGTTTTTCAGGAGGTAATTAAGGTTAAATGAGGTCATAAGGATGGGGTGCTAATCTAATACAATTGGTGGCCTTATAAAAAGAAGAAGAAGAAAAGATTTCTTTCTTCTCTCTCTTTCTTTACTTGCACTCCCCTAGGAAAGGCCAGGTAAGGGCACAGCTTCTGCTAGCCAGGAAGAGAATTCTCACCAAAACCTGACCATGTTGGAATCCTGATCTTGGATCTCAGCCCCCAAACTGTGAGAAAATAAATTTCTGTTTTCTAAGCCATGCAATTTATTGTATTTTGTTATGGCCACCTGAGCTGACTAGTATTAGGAATGATCTCTTTTGTTGCTAAACCATTGGCTCTAATTAATTCCTTCAAAATTCATATAAATCAAAGCCAATCTCATCTATAAGACTAAGGTGCTTTATTATCTCAGATGGACAGACCAATCATTTTATTAGACATTGTTTAGAAATACATGCTACATTTCCCTCAGTAGCCTAAATTACAGAGCTAGGATTTCTCAGAGTAATCTTTTGTATGAAGAATGATTTAGATTCAGACACAGTTATGTTAATCACTGACATCCCTCTTTCATCTTATTGATGAAATTATCAGAATACCTCAAGGATATTTCAGTGTTCATCAAATCATCATTAACATTGGCACAACAGATAAGAGTCATCTGTGTGGCCAGATTGTAGAGCCTCAATATTTTAATGTTTTAGTTAATTTATTATTTCTTATTATATAATATAGTATATATATTTGTAAACCTGTCGCTAAATACTGCTGCGAAAATCTTAGCAGGCAGACATAGTCTCATAAAATATGATTTCAAATTGTATAAATCAAACAGCATCTTACCGCTGCTCTTTTAAAACCTTTTATTGAAACAACTTGGTAAACAATTCAGAGACCTGGGTCTGCTACTGCATGATCTTGGATCATGACTTTGGAAAAATGCATATAGACTGACATAATGTTTTTGTGCCAAATTAGAGCTGTGGCTTTAAAATTTCCACCATAGTTCGATGTAATAGCACATTGGATATACAAAGGATATTGGATAGGTAAAAATACCTAGTTATCCCAAAGAGATTAGCATTCTGCTTAAAGTTAGCATTCTCCTTTAGGGTTTATTTTTAACATTAGACCATATTGGTCAACATATAAACTTATTTAGCTATTCAAAGATGTATTTTGCAGGTAAAATATTTTGGTGAGTGACAATCTGTGCTGAAAATACAAAGTAATATCAAAGACCTATGGCTGCTTCTTTACTTCTTTGAATGGAGGGGTCAGTTGGATTAAACAAATCTAAAACATTTTCAGGCTCACATTATATTGTTCTATGCTGTATAGTGTAGAATTTTGAGGTCACAGTGACTCACTAGTAATGCAGTGTGAGAAAGTTAAACTATATATTTTATATAATGTATTGAACAACATGGGGGTTATGGGTGCTAACCCTCCGTGCAGTTGAAAATCCAAGTATAACTATAGTCAGCCCTCCATATCCACAGTTCCTTCACATCTGTGGTTCCACATTCATGGATTCAACCAACTGTGAATCATGTGGTACTGTAGTACTTATTTATTGAAAAAAATCTGCTTATAAGTGGACCTGCACAGTTCAAACTCATGTTGTTCAAGGGTCAACTGTATATTATACACTATGCATAAAAAAACATGCCCTCTGGCCTGAAGTGAATGGTGGTCATAGTGTATTTATAATTAGGCAGAAAACCAGATTAAAAGATATTGTGAATATTTAGATCTTATTTCAGTTAAAATATAAAATACATATAATTATGTAATATAAGATGAATTCATAAACTTCAGGGAGAGCTATAATTTCACTTTACACATAGCTAACTGGGAATATGTGTGTGTGTGTGTGTGTGTGTGTGTGTGTGTGTGTGTGTGTGTGTTGGATTGATATGGAAGTGTATATACCACAGCAAGTTCTCTTGGAGTGGCAGGATTTTGGGTGATTTGCATGTGTACATTATTTTACTTCTCAAATTTTGAACAATAAAGAGGTACAGCTTTCTCAGTATGTTAAAATTATTTTTTTAAGTGTAAGCCATCTATGTTTTAAAATTTGTTCTTAAACTTCTACAATAGAATGTTAATTTGCCTCTGTTCTCATTTTAATCAACAAATATTGTCTTTATATTTTTAGACTATTAAAAGCAGAGTGTCTAGACTATTTCATCAGACTTTTACAAAAATGCCTTTGTTGAGTTATGAAATGGTGTGCCCTCTGTTGATGTGAGAATTGTCCCCTTGCCATTTTATTTATGCCTTTGGTGAAAAAATGTAATTTTTTGATATTATCCATTGTAAGACTCTGTGTACTTTATACAAGGAGTATTGCCATAAATTCCTATATGAGAACAGTTGCAAGAGCAGTTTTGACTCTGCAGATGAAAGTTCTACCCTTTTTGTTATCAGGGAAATAAAAATGATGTAATACTGCAGGTTTCCCACTTTGGCTACTGAAAAAATTAGTGCTAAGTCTTTGGCCCCCAATATTCTCAAATGTAATTACTGGAAGAATTAGCTCTGCTACTTTTGGGTGGACTGAATTTATTTTATTTACTTACTTTTATTTTTTGCTAGTTCTTTTTAAAATTTTTTAAAAAATTTTTTAAAGTTTACTTTCCATTTACAGTTATTACAAAATATCAGCTATATTCCCTGTGTTGTACAATACATCCCTGAGCCTATCTTATACCCAGTAGTTTGTACCTCCCAGTCCCCCACTCCTATATTGCTTCCCCTCACTGATAAACACTAGTTTGTCCTCTATATCTGTGAGTCTGCTGCTTTTATGTTATATTCACTAGTTTGTTGTATTTTTAGATTCCACATATAAGTAATATCAGACAATATTTATCTTTGTCTGACATTTCACTTAGCATAGTGGAATGAATTTATTTTAAATAGAAGTGAGTTAGGTTGCAACATATTTGAATATGTAAGTTATTTTACCTACTTTCAGACATAGGGTAAAAATCTTATAAGATTCCTGATTAATGAAAAGAACACGTAGAAACATTTCATTCATTCCTTTATTTGTTCATGTTCCAAGGCATGGTTATGTGGGGATGCACCAAAGAGCAAAACAAAAAGGGTCTCTGCCCTTAGGAAGCTTACGTTCTAAAGAAGGAGCTCTGATTGTCAGCATGATGAATAAATAAATTATATAGTATGTTAGAATATGAAATGTGTTATAAAAAATAATTAAAATAAGGTAAGACATATTAGAAGTCATTGAAAATGTTTAAGCCAGAGTAGTAAAAGATAAAATACTCTTCAAGCATCTCGGTTAATATTGAATAAAATTCTCATACGATTAAGCAAATGCTTTAACTTTTCTTTAAACTGCGTCAGTTTGTCATTTTGGGAATGTGATTTTATTGAACAACTCTACGCCAAGCAATGTACTAGGTTCTGGAGATATAATGGTAATAGGGCAGATAAGGTCTCTGTTCTCATGGAGTTCAAACATGCAGTGAAAGAGACAGGCAGACACAGCTGTAGGGTAATGTGTGAAAGAAGGCGTGACAGAGAAGTGCAGGATGCTTCGGGAGTGTGGAGGCAGGGTCTTTGACCTTGATTTTGGAAACGAGAAAGGCTTCCTTTGAGGAAGCAGTTACACAGTGAGAGGCAGGTATGTGTTGGCCAGGAAAATAGTGGCAATAGAGTTCCTGGAAGATGGAACTTTGTATCCAAAACCGCAGAGGTGAGAGAGGGACAAACACCCCAGGAACTTGGAGGCATTCTGTGCAGCTGCAGCAAGTGTCTGGGAAGAGCGGTGACTCGCCAGGAGAGAGCTAGGTTGGTGCCAGGGTAGCAAGGGGCTTTAAGCCACTTTAAAGAGTTTGAGCATATGCATGTAGAGCAATGGCAAACGATGGGGGGATTTACAGTGTAAGATCTTTTTAAACAAACAGGACTTGATGGCCACACAGAGGAAGTCTCAGATAGTTTCCACAGACTTTCCAGTCACTCTTACTTAAAAGATAGGTTTTTAGTAATATCAACCCTCTATCTCAAGCCCATGCTCCTCTCCAATCAGCATTCCTGAATCTACCTTCCTGGCCAAACTTCTTGTCAGAAATGATTGTGCCCTTCTCCCACTCCTCACACCCTTCTTAGGCTTCAGCCTGATGAAATCTGGCATCTCCACCCACTTTCGCACTGAAATGCCCTCTCCATGGTCCTCAATGACCTCTCTGGCTTTAAGCCTGGAGGGTCAGTCCTTAGTATTTATGTGGTCAATCAATAATGTTTGACTTTTTTTTTTTTTTTTTGCGGTACGCGGGCCTCTCACTGTTGTGGCCTCTCCCGTTGCGGAGCACAGGCTCTGGACGCGCAGGCTCAGCGGCCATGGCTCACAGGCCCAGCCGCTCCGCGCGCGGCATGTGGGATCTTCCCGGACCGGGGCAGGAACCCGTGTCCCCTGCATTGGCAGGCAGACTGTCAACGACTGCGCCACCAGGGAAGCCCAATGTTTGACATTTTCACCATCCCCTCCTTCTTGAAATGATCAGTGTGCTTGACAAAACTAATGCCACATTTTTTTTTTTTTTTTTTTTTAGTTTTCTTCTCCACTTTTAGCCATTCCTTGTCGGTTTCTTCTGTAAGTCAGTGTTTTCTTCTTCTGAACGTCTGTTACATTAATGTCACCCAGGACTCTCTCCGAGGACCATTTCCTTCTCACTCCTCACATTCTCCCTGGGCAGCTGCATACCACGGCTTCACTTCCCATCTCTATACTGGTAATCCCAACACCTGTATCTCAGACAAGCATCATCTCCTCAGTTCCAGAATGCTTGAAATAGCTCCGGTGAAGAATTGGAGAGAGTGCTAACCAGAGAAATACAGCACAATATCTGGACCCTTTTGAACTCCCAGTTGAGACTGGTGACTGTTATTTAATGTTGGCAACAATCTGCCTCATTTGGCAGACACTGGATTTTCTGGATTTTGCCAAGTGGGTGGACAGAAAGGCAATAGGAAAAAGGAAATTGATGATATGGTCAGCAGCATTTTGTGGGTGGTGGATTCTCGTGGATATAAGAAAACGAAACCTGTAAGGGACTGACAAAGATGGAGAGTGAAGATCCGATTGTGGTTTGGAAAGCTTGAAGAAAAGTCTATTTATACTGATGTATAAGAATGCTAGAAAGTTACAAAGCTGTGGTGAGAGAGCAGGGTGTCTACAATTATCATTTTGGAAGTGGGGGAGTCAGCATCTATAATATGGGCATAAAATGGATGGCTGTGTACACTGAAAGAGAATGTCCTTGGAGATGGAGATGCAAGGAACCAAGAAGCCAAGTTATTGACTGAGCCATCTTGTGTGCATTGGATCTCACCTGTAGGATAAAGCTGGACTCAAAGGGAGAGAAGCAACCCTGAGCTGGGGACAGAGACCTGAATGGATGAAGAGTGACCCAGAGGTCCTGAGATGACACGGATGAATTTGTTGCATTACTGATATGTGGCAGCAAATGTGTTATGTTAGGCAATATTCAACCAAAAGATTTTTCAATTTACACATGTTCCATCTTTTTCTCTATTTCGTTGTCGTCGGTAAGAGGATAAAGGCAGAGGCGTGTGATACTTTCTGACCGTCTTAAAGTAATTGTCACATAATTAAGTGCTGCGATTTCAAGGGACCTTGCACAACACATAAGAAAGTGTAAATAGCTCAGTGCAACCTATTTAGAGTCAGCATTTAAAAAATCTTGACAGCACAATATCATTCACCTGTTCATGCTTTCCCAGACTTGTGAAGTGACTATGAAATGATCTCTGTTTCATACTTGAACCACTGGAGTTAAAAAGTTACAATGTTGAGGAAGAGAAAAAGGTTTTGGATGTGCTGTAACAAGCCGTGGAGATTTGTTTTTTTGAGAAATTTATTTAACAGTGCTGCCTCAAAAATTATATGTGTAACTTACACATTTTTTGTTGTTTCTTGTTTTGTTTTATTTTTGGGGGGCGGAAAGTAAGGTCAGCTAAGGACTTCTATTTAGAGGACTGCTGAAGGAAAAATCTAAGGTCAATGTGTTTTTCCTATTGATTATGTGTGTTTTCTTGGGCACGCTGGCAAGGAGCCAAACTCATCTTGTATTCGGGCCACTTGAGTCTTCTGCTTGTGAGGGAGGGAGCAGTGTGCCTGGGAAGCAGGGCAGTATTTCCAGCAGGTGGTAATAGCAGGCGGCACATTATAATCTTAGGAAAATCTGATGCACCGAGGCAACCACATTCATGACTGGAAGTGCCGTGCTTTCAATAGACTACAGTGAGGTGTTACGATGTCTCCTTCTCCTAGTAAAGGTTTTATGTGAACTGAAATGTCTTCCTGTGTATCCATTCACCTAACACTGCCGAGAGAGAGAAAAGGATTGAGACATAAATCTCATTTTATTACCCAACCTAAATAGTTCCCTCTGATTTTGTCTTTATGCCTGACTCTTGCCTTGTTCCCCTGCATAATGAATTTCGTAACCTAGAGTCTCGATAAAAATCCTCCATAATTTATTTTTATCTTAGAAGTTGTCATAAAAATTCACTGACAAGGCACAGCCCCAGGTGGTGAGGCATAAGCTACCTTGATCAGTTTGTATAGCTAGAGAGCCACTCCTGCTCTCAGATGGAAACATAGTGACTTTCTTCACTGTTCCCATAAAAGAACATTTATCAGTTCCAGTGAGGGTTCAGAGCAGAAAAAATCTGTGAAAGTCCTTTTGCATATAGGAGTGAGGAAATTGAGCTGGCTGAAAAATTACTTATCTCTGTTAGCATGGTTGTTTATTACATTTTGTACAAGTCTGATATTAACATTTAAACACCTAAGAAAATGGTGTAGAAATGAGATCGTCACATGTATATCTGCGAAGATGGCACAGCTAGAATACTATTTTTAGAATAATAAGCTTAGTGGTTAAAGTGTCATGCACTGAAGATTAAGTACTGGAAGGAAATTAATCAGGAGACAGGCACAGGGTTATGAGGGAGAAATCTCAGGCTCTCATTAGAGGAGTCAATCAAGAATTTTCAAGGCACAGTTTTTATCCCTGGCATAGTCTTGGGGTCCCTATCTTAAACTTCAGGGAATTCATCTACATTTGTTATATTTATATCCTTTCTTAATTAAAGGTCTCAAGCCTTGAAGGATACAAAATTAGAAAGCATCTTTGAGGTTCTCAGCACCCATGGGATGTTTCTGCATTTCAGCTGGGTCTGTGTGCTTTCGCTTCAGCACGACTCAACTCAGAATGTCAAGAGACCTATGAGTAACTCTTGTTGAGTTAGATAAGTACCGTGAAAAGAATTTAAAAAAGAAGAAGAAGAAAGAAAAGAAAACCAAAAAACAAACAACAGTCAAGCTGGCGGTTGCATTTTCCTTGGAGATGTCAAGACAGAAAAGTTTGAGGAAGAACTGAGGCTGAGAGAGCTTATGGATTTGGGTGGAGAAAGGGACTTTCCATCTTTCTTACTCATCTGAAGGAATATGTTTCTCCTGGATTCCCTTACGTCCAAAATGAAGTACCTAGCAAGTGCTTGGGAGTTTCATTTGGATTTCAAAGCCGATTAAACCGTTTTGGCCCTGAGAAAGAAATGGGTAATTGTGAAGAAACTGCAGAATAAAGCTGCTAAAGTGACTTTGACTGCAGTGTGGAAATGGATGGCTCTTTTATGGACAAGTGCTTCCTTGCAGAAGTCATTGATGGAGCCCAGAGTGTGAAAACTAAAAAGTGAAGAAAGGAAGGAAATGTCTGTGGCTTCAGGTCAGGGATGGGAGCAGCAGGGAGCAGAGCGGTGAGGGTGGAGCCAGAGCTGTCCATGATGGCAGGGCACCGTCAGGACTGCACAGGAATCTCAGGGAAGCCTGCCCCCTCCTTCCGCTGGCTCCCAGGGGAGACTTGGCATTGGTTCTCTTCCAGCTAAGCCACCCCATGCAGCAGAAAACCATTTCCTCTGTTGTCAAAGACGGAGACAGAGTAAGCTGTGAGAGAGCTAGCCAGGTGAACATCCCCAGGAAACACAGCATCTTCTCCTACCTGTTATAACAGTCTTGGATCACTTTTCTTAACTCCATTATCACTTCATTATTTTAGAACCACATCGGTCTCCTAACTGGTCTTCCTGTTTCTGTTCCCTTCCCCTTTAAGTCCATTCTTCATTCTTCCTCCAGAGACCCACTGTATTTCTCAGTTTAAAATCCTACAATAGGCTCCTTTGCCTGCAGGATGAAGGGATCTTCTCAGCAGAGCAGAGAAGCCCCTAACTTGTCTTTCTCCTGATCCCTCTCCAGCCTCATTTCTTATTTCTCACCTCACCCTCACTCCTTGCTCTATAACACTGAACACTTTAACACACCATGCATCTCCTCTCCGTAGAACTCCCTTCCCTTCTCCCAGATAACTTCCATGTTTCCTTCAAACCAGTGTGCAAGGGGTCACTTCCTCCAGGGAGGCTTCCCTAATCCCCTCACCACTTCTCCCATATGGAGCCCTTCACCTACGCTTCCCCAGGAGCTTAACTGTTTATTACCATAGCCAGATTACTGCTGAAGAACTACTTTCCCCTCTGTACAGGGACCACCTGGAGGGCAGGCAGGGACTTTATTATTTGAGCACTCTCTTCTCTCAGCACAGAGCAGAAACCTTGTGAAATAGTAAATGAAAATGGATTCTTAAAGACAAACTTCTGGTTTATGGTTGTAGCTGTTATTTTCCGAGCCTAGCATTATTTGCAATTCTTCCTTTTAGGCAGACACTCTTGATTCCCTTACTGAAAATTAATAGGTACTATTCCTGATGCCTTCAGGCCAAGCTTGCTCTGTACTAAAATTTTTCAACATTTCATAGGCAATTCCCCATTATTTGAAAATTCATGGCAATGTGTCTTTAAGTTTTCTTCTGTCTGTAGTAAAGCATCTATAATATACTGTCAAAACTTATCTGAAATGTAATAAGCAAAAATAAGCAAAAGAGAATACTGGGTATTCTTTCATAATGGAGCTGAGCTTGACTTTTTACTTATTGGGCTATTTTTAAAGTATGTATCAGCAGTAGTTAACTTGAAGATTTTTGTCTGATGGAGTTTTAAATGCTTTTTGGGCGATGAGACAGATAACCCCAAATGTTTTGGGTTTTGGCCATGTTGGACATTAACCAGTTTTGTATTTAACTCAGCAAACTGTTAAATTGCCTCTGTAGATCTAGATTCTTAAATGATCTTTGGACTAGTTTTAACATCTTACTGGCAACTTCATTAATTAACAAGTTATATTAAACCTTTGGCATGTGTTCATTTTATGTTTTTCTGAGGGTCATTATTTTACGTTTTTGAAAATTATTCTCTAACAATACAGAGTAGGAAAGCACTTGTCTTTCTCGGAATTAAAAATTTAATCCTGAGCCTACTATAACTGGCTGTTTTATGGTCAGCCACACTGAAGAACCTTAGTTTGTTTATCTGGAAAATAGGGGTGCTTGCTGCTAAGGATTGGGTAAGGATCAAATATCACGTGAAAGAAATTTGTAAACTGTAGAGTGAAATGTAAATCGTGCATTAGTATTCGCAATAGAGTTACTATTTGTGTATCCTGACATTGAGTTTTTGTGTATTTTTAGCACAGTGAGACTGTATCACAGTGACAATCCCAGGAAATCAAACAAAATTAGAAGAATCAAAACAAGAAGGATAATTGAACGCATTAATTTTCAATCAGTGCTTCATTTTCTCATTTTTACCTTTTACAGACACAAGGGAACCAATGTCTACTTTCATCATCATAGAAATATAGGAGTTATTTAAATAAACTAATTAGAGTGAATAAACTTTTCTAGTTATTTATTTTACGTATACATGTCAATAAGACTGGGCTTGATATTTATTTACCTGAAGATTTTCGAAGAGCTTCATTTCTTACAGGAATCAACTTGCTCTTTAGGAAAATGGCTCTCAACTCTATCTTGAGCCCTAGCAGCAGCCTGGGGAAGTGGATCCATGGGGGCAATTTTTTGTTTTTAACGATTATAGTAAGATTTTGTCCGAAGTAAGGGTTCTGAGACTATATAAAGTATTAACAAATTAGTGAACTAGAGGATTTACATTCAAATGGAGAGGGGCTGAGAGTAAACTCATTTGCGACCATGAAAAAGATGAGATAGGATTCTTTAATGTAATTTCACTCATAAACATTTTGTTCCTCTCTTTAAAAAAATCTAAAATGCATATTATACATTGGATGCTTAAGGAAATAGACCTGAAGCAGGTTTTGGTATGAGGTATAAATCAGCAACAAATTGAGATTTTAAGATTTTCAAATAGCAAAAATATATTTTAAAATGTGATTGTTTTAGTTTTTAAAAGTGTATTAGTTAGAATCTCAATTACATGAAAATGTCTAACTTGTCCAGTAAATCCTTTTATTTTTTTCAGTATATTTTCTCTCATATTCAACATCTACCTCACAATGCTGATAAGTGACTTAAGTCAGTTTCTTTCTCTCTTGCTTCCACTTTCTTTCTCATACTTAGTACATAGTAAGTGATCAATAAGTACAGTCACTCACATTGTCCTGACTCCCCCATGCATGTGAAAAACCAGAGTCACTGAGGCAAACTTGCCCCCTAAGAGTCTCCTGACAATGAAAGGGAGATATTTATGATATTTTAGTCTTTGGGCAGACTAAATTGGAAGGAACTCAAGTCTATCACAAATAAGAACTTGGGTACATTTGTTATATCAGCTAAACTTCTAACTCTCTTAGGATTCCCTTTCAAAGATAAAATATCTTAATAATAAATATTTATTGACCATTGTTGATATGCTAAGAATTGTGGTAGATGTCAGGGCTACGAAACAGAACATATTGCATGCTTTGAAGGGTCTGGTAGGAAGAGAGTCATAAAGGTAAACCTCCATACTCCACTGTGATAAGTACTATCTGTAATAGAGAAATGTACGCTGGCTCCTGGGAGCTCAGAGAGCAAGTATTCCACCTAGAGATGGGGTGGAGGGCAATTTAAGCAGGACAGTGAGAATGACATAGAAATAGTCCTTAAACTCTGCTTTTAATTATTCCTTAGAAAACTGTTTTTGTGTTCCATTACTATGTACAGAACAGTATGCCTTTCTGCTTCACTAATTGTTTCTTTGTTTTTTGTTTTGTTTTGTTTTTTGTGGTACGCGGGCCTCTCACTGTTGCGGCCTCTCCCGTTGCGGATAACAGGCTCTGGACGCGCAGGCTCAGCGGCCATGGCTCACGGGCCCAGCCGCTCCGCGGCACATGGAATCTTCCCGGACCGGGGCACGAACCCGTGTCCCTTGCATCGGCGGGCGGACTCTCAACCACTGCGCCACCAGGGAAGCCCTTCGCTAATTGTTTATTGAACATGTAAGAAGACTTTCAGTGGAGATGAGGATCTAGCGAAGTATTAGACTCTTGAGCTCATGCAGGATAGGGTTCTGAACCATTATTTGGGAATATGGAATACATTTAGAGAAAATGTAATCTTTGAAGACTAGAGAACATGGGGACACATAGGCTAGGGGGAAAAAAAAAAACCCAAAAAACCCAGGGCCCTGTAAAGGAGGTTTTAAGCTGCTGTTAATTATCCTCTTATTTAAAAAAAGCAATTGTTATTTTTGTTACTACTGTCCCAGGTCCTGAAAAATGAGAGCTCCTCTTCATGAGAGAAAAGGCCAGATAGATTTCATTTTCTCCCTCTAAGCTGGTACTCTACAGTCATGATATCAGATCATCTATTTGGAATCCAATTAGTGAATATTTAGGGCTCTGATCTTCCCCTAGTAATCCTAAAAACATGACTGTTCTGTATAGCAAGGATTTAACGTGGATTTCGTAGCTGGCAAGGGTGACAGAAATATCAGCTTATCCATGACAACAACAGAATCTTCCTTCTTTCCCAGCTGGGATCTGCCACAACTAAAACTACCTGCTGTCCATATCTAACTTTCTAGAAGCTCTGTATTAGGGCCTTTGGCTAGATGATTCCAAACCATGAGCTAATACCCTAGTCTTGTTTCCTGAGACTTTCCGGTTGATTTATGTCAAAGATACAACTGGAAACGTCCCACCTACAACAGTTTTTTTACTTTGGATGCTTAAGTGTTTTCAGTGTTACAGGAGTGCCTGAGATATAACTAATTGTCCTCCATTTCACTTGGTAAGAAAGAAATAATCAAGGAAGTCATATCGTTGAAACATTACTTGCTTTATTTTAATTTTGCTAGCAAGTCTCAAGTTTCTATAGAGTATTTACTCCCCACATGTGAATAGGAAATACAAGTAATTTAGAAACCCCTTTAAGCCCAAATTAGAGAGGATATTTTCAGCAGTTAAAAGGAACTCATCCTGTTAGTAATTCAAGTCATCAGGATGACTGGCAGGAAAAACAAGAAAAGTTCCTATCAATAACAGAGGTATTTTCTTTACCCAAGTTATGTGCTTTAAAAATTGTCAGTTAGGGGGCTTCCCTGGTGGCGCAGTGGTTGAGAGCCCGCCTGCCGATTCAGGGGACACGGGTTCGTGCCCCGGTCCGGGAAGATCCCACATGCCGCGGAGCGGCTGGGCCCGTGAGCCATGGCCGCTGAGCCTGCGCGTCCGAAGCCTGTGCTCCCCAACGGGAGAGGCCACAACAGTGAGAGGCCCGCATACAGCAAATAAAAAAAAATTGTCAGTTAAATTTTCTGAAGTCACACAATGTTCTGATTGTAAAATGTTCTGGAGGTGTTAGTGGATACTTCCTCTGATGTATATATAGAGGGACTCTGTAGGTAAGAAGGATATTGCCAAGCGAAATGTGGAGAAGCCAGCTTCCTGCATTACTTTAGAGATTCATAACACAGAACGGCAGTGTCCAGAGCAACTGTGAAAAGAACAAGCGTACTCCGCATTTTGACTGAACTGACACGCCACTGAACTGACACGCCAACAAAATTCATCAGGATGCTTCCATTTTTACCTTCTCTAAAAAGTAGAATTCCCAAAGAGGATTTGGTGATATATGTCCTGAGGAACAAGGTCGAACCCATCACATTTTATTTCTAGTTGTGATCTAGCAAACCACTATTTCCAAACAATTAACACTGGAATGATTTGATTCAGACATGCAAGCTGAGTAAAAAATTGAATAAGGCAAAGTCTCCATAGAGTTATATTTTTACTGTCTTATAAAGTCTTAAGGGACAGAAAACTCATAACTCTGCTTTTAAGATAGGAAAAAAAAATGCTGATAACAAGAGAAGGCTGAAAATAAATGAGAAAGTGCTAATGTAATAAAAGGGGGAAAGATACTAAGACACTCCTTTAACAAAGAAATTGGAAAATATTCCAAGGAGATAAACGAAGAAAATGAATAGGAAAAGATTTTTGTCTCTCTCATGAGTGGTCTCTTTTGTTTCTGAATCATATTGCTTAAGAGAGATGGGGAATGAAACTTCTACCTTACCTTTGGGTTTAACAAACATTTTTAATATCGCGAACACATTTTGGACTATGTAGGGCCTGGAAAGGTAGTAAAAGGAGAAAAGCTGATGTCAATAAAAGGAGATGCAGAAAGAAGAAAGAGATTTTTTGTATAAATTACATACAATTTATAAATTACAGAAAAATAATTAGTGTATACATTTGACAAAATTTTCTAATCATAATTTCCGTGGTGCCTACCCATCTTTGAAGAGGAGGGGGGAGAGACAGAGGGGACTGCGTAGGGATGGGAACACAGAGCACCAATGTGCATGAATCTGGGCGTCTGACATACGAGATTTCACATCTCCAAACTGCCACTTACCAGTTGTGGGAACTCAGCTGGGTTGTTTAACCTCCTAAGCCACATTGCCTGCACCTTTTAGAGGGAGAAGTAATCGTTCTTACCTCAAAAAGTGTTGAAGATTCATTAATATAATTCTTGAAATGCCCTTAGCATAATGCCTCCTAAGTTCTCAACAAGAGGAAGATGTTGTTATCACCACTGTATGTACTACGATTCTGACCACAGAAAAGGGACCTGCCAAAATGAAACCTGATTCTTGTTACTCCCTTAGCTGCAAGTCTGCGGTGAAATGTTTGTAACTATTTGCTCACTGAAATACCTTTGGGATCACAGGTTGAGGTTTGAGATCTGTGGTGGCTGTGGATACATGAGAGGGAAGACAAGAAGAATTCGTGAAAAATGGAAACTCTGCTGCTACACTAAAGCTCTTATAACTCCTTTGCTTATGCCAGCTCTCTACTTTCGGCCATCTGCTGAAATAATTACCTGTCTTTGACACGGGCCTTTCTCTCTTCCTGGCACAGTGTATCTTCTTCCTAGCTGTTCTTAACTTTCTATGCTGGCGAAGTTGTGTCCTTGAGCTGCTTTATTGGAAGGACAGGAGGCAACAGATCCAATCCCTGCCTGAGTCAGTTTCTGCCACTTTCTAGATGGATCGTCTATTGGAGCATCAATTTCTCCAATGTACAGTGAGAATATGAACTTCTAGTGGCTCAGGTTGTTTGCGGATAAAATGTTATAATGTTTTAGAAAGTGTATGGTACAGAGTAAGTGCTCAACAAATACCAGCTCCCTGCCTGCTCTTCTCCATCAAGAGACAAAACAACAGTAAAACCCACACAAACTCAGGTCAAGCAAATTCCCAGAGATTCATGTCATTTTCTGGTCTGTCCATACAAGTGGCTTAGAAGGGATGACATCTCCGCTGCAGGTCATTGCTGTTTTCCCTCAAAAACTCATAATACTTAGCTAGTGGGAAGCAGCCACATAGCACAGGGAGATCAGCTCGGTGCTTTGTGACCACCCAGAGGGGTGGGATAGGGAGGGTGGGAGGGAGACGCAAGAGGGAGGGGATATGGGGATATATGTATACATATGGCTGATTCACTTTATTATACAGCAGAAACTAACACACCATTGTAAAGCAATTATACTCCAATAAAGATGTTTTTAAAAAATAAAAATAAAAACAATTCATTATATTTATTGGGCTTATGGGTACATACCTTTGCTGATAACAAGACTTGGTTCTAAGGTTGAAAGGTGCTTAAAACTCAGTAAAGGAATAATAGCATATTGGTTTCAGGATTCTCTCTTCTATAATGATTGAATTGGAGTAAGAACCAGATTATTTTATTAAATGCTACTTTTAGAAGGATGGGAAAATATAAATCCTGAAAGCAATTTATAGTTTTCATGGCACTGACCATTTTCTTGGTTCTTCTTAGTTCACTTCAGAGTGACAGTGAAAAACTTTTGCAGGATCAACACTGTTACTCGATTTGCAGTTGACAGGTTGGATGTTTTTAAGTGTATCTACTGCTTTGAAGGAATTCCTGACCTACTTCAAAATTAGTTTTTCCAGTAAAGTCAACCGTTAGTGATTATCTTTGCCACAAATCTTTCTTTAGACAATTCCTGAAAGATAACATGTATATTAACTGAGCTTGAGTTATCTATTTTTTCTTTTTAGAATTATATCAACTAAAGCAAAAAAAAGTAATGATTTAAAAAATTAGGTGGACTTTTTTGTGTTTGTATTTTTAAGTAAGTAGGTTATGTTAATATTATTTCTCCAAAGCTCTGTTGTTTTTATCTTTTTCAGTTTGGATTTTTTTTTTTTTTTTTTTTTGTAATTGACGCCGAACCTTGGCAAGCTGTAATTCATAATCAAATAAATGCTTTATTTTATGCGTGTATATATATGTAAGAGCAAAACTATGTCCGTGATTAACAGAGACATTTTCCAATGTTTAACATTCGTTTTAAGGGCTTTGTTTATTATTGGGGTCCTTTTGAGGATTTTAACTTTAATACATTTGCACTTAAAAATTTAACAAAGAGAGATTTGGGCTAAACATGTAGAACTCAAGTATCTAGTTCCTGCTTTTATATTCTGTGAGCACCAAACAGCCCCATCCAAGGATAACAGAGTAGCATAGATTCTTCTGAAGATAGTCTCGGAGAGTAATTGGCCAAGTTGTATACAGGAATACAGAATTTAATTGAAAATGGAGAAGTGATTATTAATGAGGGATCATTATGTGTCAGGTAATATATTCTGTATTTTCTCATATGTTAACTCAGTTAAATTCTCTTGCAAGTTTAGATTATATGATATTTGACATCTCCGGGGTCAATGAGACCAGAACAACCCTCCAAGTTCACAAAGTTAGTAAGTGGTGAACCTGTGACTTCAATCCAGATCTGTGTGACTTAACAGCTTTTTTTTTTTTTTTTTTTTTTTGCGGTATGCGGGCCTCTCACGGTTGTGGCCTCTCCCGTTGTGGAGTACAGGCTCCGGACGCGCAGGCTCAGCGGCCATGGCTCACGGGCCCAGCCGCTCTGTGGCATGTGGGATCCTCCCGGACCGGAGCATGAACCCGTGTCCCCTGCATCGGCAGGCGGACTCTCAACCACTGCGCCACCAGGGAAGCCCACACAGCTCATTTTTTTCCATTCAAATCATTTGTGGAAGATGAAGAAGCTACTTTTAAGTGTTTTTTGTTTTGTTTTGTTTTGTTTTGTTAGCGGTATGCGGGCCTCTCACGGTTGTGGCCTCTCCCGTTGCGGAGTACAGGCTCCGGACGCGCAGGCTCAGCGGCCATGGCTCACGGGCCCAGCCGCTCCGCGGCATGTGGGATCTTCCCGGACCAGGGCACGAACCCGTGTCCCCTGCATCGGCAGGCGAACTCTCAACCACTGCGCCACCAGGGAAGCCGTGTTTTGTTTTTTTATAATGCTGTTGCAGTCTATAAAGGAGTTTTGGTGAACCATTAACACATTTTTCCTGTTTTACTACATACATATGTATTCACTGATTCTTTCTTTCAACAAATATTTATTGAACGCTTACTGTATTTCAAGAACTGTTTCACAATCTGGGTTTAAGTGAGCAACACAGACAAAAATGCCTGCTCTCATGACACACATATTTTACTGTGGGTGTTTGTATCAATGTTATATCAAAGACTTAGTTTCTTACTCCAATATGCCTACTTTCCCTCTAAAGACTTTTAGGTGACGCATAACTGCCTGGAGAAAAAACTACAAGTCCCAGCATGCCTTGCAGTTGAGTATGGCCCACAGAGTAAGTGGGAGTCTAGTCTAGTGTGGTTGCTTCCAGGAAATTTCTGTCAAAGGAAGGTTTTGAGTCCCATTGCCACCTTTCTTCCTTCCTCCTTCCTACTGCTTGGAATATAGGAATATTGCCTGGGGCTCCATCCTGGAAAATAGGGACAAAGGCCACACCATAAGGATGGCAGAGCAGAAAGTTGGAGGTAGCCTGGCTCCCACATGATGGAGGAACTTCCAAGACAGTTCTGGGTTGCCTACATCTGGATTGTTTAGAAAAAGAGAAATCAGTTTCTATCTTATTTGGATCTCTGTTACTAGCACTTGAAACTAATTTGTATGAACCCATTCATGTTTGAATGGAAGTGGGTCTTGCTGTTTTTACTTGTGCAGTATCTCCTTCTGTCCCTCCCTTTCACCCAGCAGTAACCCCACCCTATACCCATGCAGAGCGTCTTCTTAGGAAAACATCCTTTGAGCTCCTACATCCAACTGTGCCTGAATTTAGTCGCTACATTTTTCAGTTATGAGAACTAATACATGTCCTGGCTATTGTAAATAGAGCTGCAATGAATATTGTGGTACATGACTCTTTTTGAATTATGGTTTTCTCAGGGTATATGGGACCTAGAGTCTGTCATACAGAGTGAAGTAAGTCAGAAAGAGAAAAACAAATACCGTATGCTAACACATATATATGGAATCTAAAAAAAAAAAAAAAAAAGGTTCTGAGGAACCTAGGGGCAGGACAGGAATAAAGACGCAGACGCAGATGTAGAGAATGGACTTGACGACATGGGGAGGGGGAAGGGTAAGCTGGGACGAAGTGAGAGAGTGGCATGGACATATATACACTACCAAATGTAAAATGAATAGCTAGTGGCAAGCAGCCGCATAGCACAGGGAGGTCAGTTCCGTGCTTTGTGACCACCTAGAGGGGTGGGATAGGGGGGGTGCGTGGGAGGGAGACACAAGAGGGAGGAGATATGGGGATATATGTATAGTTGATTCACTTTGTTATAAAGCAGAATCTAACACACCATTGTAAAGCAATTGTACTCCAATAAAGATGTTAAAAAATAAATAAATGAAAGCTTAAAAAAAGAAAAAAAGAACTAATACATTCTCTCTTCCCCTTAAAATCAATTCCAGTTTGCTAGGGAAAGGGTTTCGATGGAACAGTATGCATATATTTATTATTAATGCATACATTTATTACTTATTTATGTTATAAACGTGATATGTTTATAAATATGTTATAAACATAGATCAAAGATTGATTAATATGTAAACATGCTGTATAGAGATTTACCCCTAGTCCTCCCATTTTTACAGTTGAAAAGTCTGAGCTGCAAAAAAGCTAAATTATTTTCCTTGTCTCACTAAAAACTCATGATTTCTTAAGATCCAGTCAACTGAAAATTGCATCTATTTCTTTGATGTCATCTTACCCACTGTACATCTAAAACTGCAGTGTATAATACAAGTTATACTTTCACTTTTATTAGTTGTACTAGTACAGTTATATTTGAAAAAACTAAAATCATGTATATGTGAGGATAAAAAGCATTCTGAATAATTCCCCCTCCCCTATTCTTTAAAATTTTATTGAACAGTAGAAAAGTATAAGGATGAAACATATCATGGAATTCAGTTTCTTCCCGGTGCAGAACTGATTCCTTGAAAATCTTTTCTAATGTGTTACCCAGTCTGAGTCTAAAAGTCCCCAATGCTGAGGCTTTTATCAATTCCCTTTGAAGATTATATCTCACATAGTAGATTAGAGCATGCCAAACAGTTCTGAAACCCAAAGTAAGCTCACTTATTGCTGTCACTAGTGAGATCTGGCTGCCCAAACACAGTCCCTCCTTTCTTCATTAATGTCCTCAATGGCTCTTGGTTCCTAGCCTTGTCTTTGAACATTATATTAGTTGCACATCTGTACAGATTACGTCCCTTCTCCCTTGGTAAATCCATTCAGCTTATACTGAATTCCAAATTCTTCCCAAAGAATAATGAAATAGATCATAGTGAGAATTATTTCATATTTTGGAAGTAAAAGCAGCACTTGGGTTTCTTTGCATAAGTAGAAATTTGACATAGAAGGTATAACTCAACTAATTATCATAGCCATTTACCTAATATAGTTGCTTATATATTTTTTAAAAGTGTAATTTTAAAAATCTGTGTTCAGGACTTCCCTGGTGGCGCAGTGGTTGAGAGTCCGCCTGCTGATGCAGGGGACACGGGTTCGTGCCCCGGTCCGGGAAGATCCCACATGCCGCGGAGCGGCTGGGCTCATGAGCCATGGCCGCTGAGCCTGCGCGTCCGGAGCCTGTGCTCCTCAACAGGAGAGACCACAACTTACCGGGAGGAAAGAGGGGGAGGGATAAATTGAGAGATTGGGATTGACATATACACACTACTATATACGAAATAGATAACTAATAAGGACCTACTGTATAGCACAAGGAACTGTACTCAATACTTTGTAATGGCCTATATGGGAAAATAATCTAAAAAAGAGTGGATATATGTATAAGTATAGCTGATTCACTTCGCTGTACATCCGAAACTAACACAACGATACTCCAATAAAAAAATTTTTTTTTAAAGTTGTGTTCAAACTTGGTTAACGGAAATACTTTCTACTACTAATGCTCTGGTGGAATAAAACTATTTTTATATTCTTTTTGGAAAGGTCAACAGTGAATGTTCTAGTTAACAATTACTTATTAAAAGCCTCCAATAGTCCCTTATTCTACTTCAAATAAGACTCAAACTCCTTACTATGAACTATGAGGTCCAGCTTGATCTAGCCTGCCAAGCTCACCTCTTCTACCAGCGAGGCTGGCTACCTTGGACTTGAATACACAACCAGTTTCTTCTAGTCTTAGCTTATCAACTACGTCCTGCTCCAAGTCTATTTTATTCTTCTTTTTTACCCTCTTCACTTCCTACTTATCTCCATTTGTCATCATTAATATCATTTTTTGTTTCCCCCAGTAGATTGTAAGCTACTTGGTATAGGAGCAAGGATCACATACTGCCTTCCATATACCTTTTTTTAAAAAAAAATAAACACTGCTGTTTACCTGGTTTACCTGCTTACCTGGCTTAGTATGTGTTCTTGTAGAATGTCATCTATTATTTGATAAATGCATAAACATGTAAGTACAGATGTGAGCTTGGAATAAAAGAAAATAACTATTTTGAAAAAAATCCATGTCAGATATAATTAAATTCTGACGATTATTCAAACAGTTGATTATGGATTCAAATAATCATAAAATGTTGCTGTTGAGAAGAAATGAGAACATTATCTAGTTCACTACCTTATTTTCTAGACGAGGAAGCTAAGATCCAGAGAGAATAAATAATTGGTTAAAGGTCATGTAACTAATTACTAGCAGATGTAAGACTGAAGCTCATATCATCCTGGATCTCTGATGCCTATTATGTCCCATTATAATTGTCTTTGAATCCTTAATATTTTTTATTGTGTTCTACTTGCACTAAAAGAACTATTATGAAATTAACAAGAATCAGTGGTCCCTGTCCCTCCCCCATTCCCCAGTTTTTCCTTGCTCTGCCTTGTACATGTGTGAAAATATGACAATATTGGTATCATTTCCCCCCATTTTTATTAAATACTATTTGTTGACAATATATACTTTTCCATAATAGGGATCTGGCTGTATTTTTGAAATTGACTTTGGTGCTGAAAGAGCTCTGAATATTTACATGCTACCCCTAGACTTCTCTCTCTGTGCCTTACACTCCCCTCTCTCAGCCCTGCTGTAGCTCCATTCATCAAACTGAAGAAGGAAATGAACCAGAAAGAAGGCCAGCAAAGCTTTGTGCATCTCTAAATGAAATGAAGCATTGCAGTGAATTGTACAGCAAGTAAAAGAGATGGCAGTGCTGTGGGCTGTATAATGTCTGGAAAATGCTTGTAAGGGATATGTAACATTTAGTGTTGTAGGCAACTTATGACACCATTTAGAGTTTAAAACCACTTTAAATGGGGAGGGTAACCTGTAAAAATAAATAAAGTGATTAGATTTATTCTGTGAGATGAAGAGAGGAGAGGGCTAAGAGGGATTTAGAGGATGAGTTGGGGGTTGTAATCTTAAGGATACAGTACCCTATCCTATTTGTTGATTTAAAAGTCATGTATAAAGTGTATAAAATATTAAAAAGTCTGGAGATATTTAATGGCTGTTAAGGTAACATTTTTTTTTCCAAGGTAACTTTTAATAAGGTCCATTCTAATTTTATTTGATCACCAGTTAGGGAAATAACCCTTGCTGAACCATTAGGATATATGGACTAAAAATAAAACACAAAGCTTCTTGGTGGAGGTAGCAATATTGTAAGGCTTGATGAGAATGAAGAGTCTAAATTAAGCAATAACAATTGGGAAGCAGGACATTTCCTGGGGATTAATGACAGGCTGGGTGGGGTTGATGGACCACGGCTATTCTATGGGTCATTAACTTCAGTCGAACATTAATTCCCAAGAAATACCTGATGGTGAGGTCATTATATAATTATCACCTTAAAGAGGGAGAAGGATGGTAGAACCCAGGGTAGTGAAGTTAAAAGAATGGTGAATATTTCATATAAATCACAGTGCCTTATAGACTAAAGGACTGTAAGATTCTTTGAGTCACTTCTCAGTTGTCACTTCAGTTCGTAGATGGAAATGAAGCAGAAAGTGTTGCTCTTTTTAGAGAGGATTGCATGGAGGAGGGGGACAGGTATGCATGTTAGAAATACACATGGTAAAAGATGTGATTTTTTTCCACACTAGCCTCTTGGAAGATGACTGGTAGAACGTTGAGATGCCGGATTCTGGCCATGCAAGATTTCCAGTAATGGCAGAGTTAGGCAGTATTTGGGTTTTAATATTCATCCTGCCTCATTTGAATGGGTTTTATTTGACTCTAATATGATGGGGATGATAAAGGGAACTAGGTGAGAGGTGAAAGACCTGGCTTCACAGGAAGTGTGACCTTAGGTACTTACATTCTCTAGATTTCAGTTTCTTCATCTATAAAAATGAAGAGGCTGTTCTAGGTATCTCTAAAGACCAGTCCACCTCTGAAGATTCTCTGATATGTATTTAAGGAGCCAAAGATCTTCCTGGAATAAAGCCTACAGAACTCTGAAACAGGAATAAGGATCTTTATGTGGGTGGAAGTGAAGCTTCCTAATTCAAATTATTGATGGTATTTATTTATTGTTTGAGATTGACTCATTCCAGGTTGCAGGCTTCTAACAAAGCAAAAATTATTTAAATAGAAATTCTCTACTGTTTTAATTGAAAATAGAATTTGAAAAAATATCCTACAGGCAGCTGGCTCCCTGCTCTCCTGTTGTGCAATCCAGTAGTGCCAGAGGGCAGCTTTACCGGTGGTAATATTTCAAAGCCAAAGACTTCTATACATAATGGAATCTGAATTGGGAGATTAAAGCTCGGACACAGGGGGTGAAATAAGCCTGTATAGGTTGCCATGTGGACTCACTGCCTTGACCTTAAAATTGTGCTTATGTCCATTCTCTCATTCACTAGAACTTTCTGACGTGTTCATTAATCCAATCATCTTCTCTTTCAACATGTATTAAGCACTTTCTATGTGCCAGGCACCGTGCTATGTGTTGAGAAACTACAGGTGAATAAGATGTAGCTCCTGACCTCTAAGGAATCACAATTTCATAAAGACCGACACAGTTAAAAGAAAGGAAGAAAGACATTAAGTGGCTGTTATAAAAAAGTAAATGCACTAGAGAGAGTGGTCTACTCTTCCCAGAGATGTCATGGTGCTCAGGCAAGGCAACACAGAAAATCTCTGATTTGAGTCTTAAAGGAAGAATGGAGATTATGTAGTGACTCTGGTGGGGATGGCTTTCTTCACAAACACACAGAAGAGGCGAGCACACGCAGAAGTAGCGAGTAGTTCAATATGACCGGAACAGAGGGAAGGTAATGCAATGAGACTAAAGGGGTAATAAGGTTCATGTCATAAAAGGCTTTTGCATATAATGGTAATGGGTTTGGGCTTTATCCTTTGGGGTACGGGTAGGGTGATTATATATAATATATGTAACATATAGTGTATATATATATATATAATACATAGTGAAAGGAGGCACTATTAATCATTATACCAGGACTACTGTAAAATGTAGTCAGTTAGTTATGGAGAAATAAAATTGTTTTATGCAGGAAAATATTGAGATTAGATTTGTATTCTAACAAGATCACTCTGGAAGCTGAGTGGAGAATGGATGGAAAGAATAAGGTGGGTGGAAGTCTTAGTAACGTGAGGAGGCACTAGAAGAGGTTAGTCTACCCTGGGTAGCAGTAAGCATAGGAGAAAGAAGGGAATATGTAAAAAACCTTTAACAGGGGGAAAATGAGGATGAAATCATTGCTTGAATATATAAGGGTGAGGGAAACGGAGGCATCTAGGACCAATCCTGGTTTGGATCACTAGACAGCCCCATTATACAACACAGAAAATAGAGGAGAAGGAATTGAAGGTTTAAGTGATGCTATAGACAGAATGTTTGTGTTCCCCCAAACTCATATGTTGAACTATAATCCCTAATTGATGGTATTTGGAGGTGGGGCCTTTAGAAGTGATTAGGTCATGAGGGTAGAGCCCTCATGAATGGGGTTAGTGCCTTTACAAAAGAGACCCAAAGAGCTCCCTCTCCCAGTTTGCCACATGAAGACACAGCCAGAAGATGACTGTCTATGAAACAGGGAGCAGGCTCTTACCAGACAGCAACCATGCCAGAGCCTTGATCTTGGAATTCCCAGGCTCCATAACTGTGAGAAATAAATGTTTGTTGTTTAAGCCACCCTGTCATTGTTTTGACAATTAAGTGGCTACTGGCTACTGGTGACGTTAGCAAGAAAGTAGGTATAGAATAGCAGTGAGTCAAGCAAATTGCTCAGTTCACACTGTTGATTAATAACAGAAATAAAATTCCAACCCAATGTTTCTGATTCCAAATCCAAAACTTTTCCTACCTTACCAATTCTTCCCTTAATTCATCTTTGCTGCCTGTATCATACAGAGGATATTCCGTGTGCCACAGATCAGTCTTCATGACCCATGAGTCATAAAATAAACTCTTACCTCTCCTGCTCTTGGATCTTCTTAGCTGTGTTTGCTGTACCAAATATCGAAGTTTCTCTTTTCCTGTACCTGCACCTGCTAGGTTAGACTCCCTGCCTCCCTTGGTACCTAGATGATCCACACTTGCCCTTGCTTTTACTTTGGATACCATGCACACCTTCCAATAGGATCAATTGTGTCTCATTTTATGAATTCATTTAATAATATTTATGAGCACTTACTATATGATAGATAATGTTCTAAGTGCTGGATAATACAATAGTCAACAAAAAGCCATGGTTCTTGGCCTCAAGAAACATATATCTCATTTTCCATTTGGGAATAACTCCCTGATCATCTTCTCTGTTGCTGTAAACCCAGAATTTCTAGTCCAAACCAACTTCTTATATGACATTTACCTTATAATGAGGAAATTAGTTAGAGATTAGAAAAACTAGGCAGTTTTATTTTTTATAGTTTTATTAGAAATCATCATATATTTTCAGTTATAAAGGTAAAAGAACAGTATTAGAGCTGGGGTATGCTAAGAATAAGTGTTGTCTAGTGTGGTATTGTCTTAAGTTTAAAATTTACTTAATTCAAGTTCCTTGGAGATGGTGGGTGATACGGCCACTGCTAGTGTATTTTTATACTCTTCATTAGAGCAGAGTTCCCTAACCAAAGTTTTCTCCATAATAATGCACATATTTTGGTGTTTCTAGGTATAATGTCCAATATTTTGCCTTTAGTGTTGATTAGGAAGTTTGAAAAAGAATTTTGGTGAGTGGCTAAAATACCGTGATCCAAAGGATTTTGTTCTATTTCTTATTACCTTTGGGAAAATCCCCAGCCTTTTCTATGTCCGTTTCCTCATTAATAAAATGATGGTGTTGAACATTATAACACTTAAAATCTCTTCTGGCTCTAAGATGCTGTGATTCCACTGCAGGCTAATGTCCACAGCAAAGAACAGGAATCAATAAATGTATTTATTCTCCTACTGATTATATACTGTTAACCTTCACTGAAGATAACTGTTTTTGTATGCTTCACAACACAGGTCTACCACATCCTAAATAAATATTTTTTTCAGTGAATGGATGGATGTGTCAGAACCGAGGAAACCATTTCAAATACACTTTAAGAAGCAACCACAGTTCTGTTCCGTCTTGACCTTTGGCTGTACTCACTGGCTAACCTCCAACTCTTGGTCAAACTAACCATTTGTTTTCTCTGAATAAAGAAAATCACATCTCTTTATTTGTTGGTTCTACAGTAATTTGTGTTTTCTAAACTTGGTTGAGCCTTCAGTATTACCTGCCAACGTTTTATTTATCTCTGGATTATCCTATAGCAACTACTTGAAATTTCTAACACTCCTTTAAAGCTCCTAGTACAACTTAGCTAATTACCTTGACCTTTTTTTTCACTGAGAGGTTAGGAGCTCTCATTATATGAACACCCCTCTTTACAAATTCTTCTTTTCCTCTGACACATTTGCCCCGGATTTCTAACCATCTCTCTTTTCTTATTTCTCCTTTCCTTTCTCTGTGGAAGACAAGGGTTTCCTCTTTTCTGAAGTGTTTCCTCTTTTCTGAAGTGTCCTGATCCATTTTTACTCTTAATTTCATAGCAACCTGCAATTTATAACCTGTGGGTTTTTTTTTTTTTTTTTTTTCGGTACGCGGGCCTCTCACTGCCGTGGCCTCTCCCGTTGCGGAGCACAGGCTCCGGACGCACAGGCTCAGCGGCCATGGCTCACGGGCCCAGCCGCTCCGCGGCATGTGGGATCTTCCCGGACCGGGGCACGAACCCGCGTCCCCTGCATCGGCAGGTGGACTCTCAACCACTGTGCCACCAGGGAAGCCCGCAACCTGCAATTTAGAACTTTGCTTCATGTGTTCCTTTCTTGCTTTCTTAAGCCTTCCAGTTTACCTCTCCACAGGCTGCTTGCCCTCAGCTGTCAAACACACTTGAGTATCTGCATCCCAGAACACCCTCCCTGAGGCTCTACTTCCCCCTTAAAGTCCTGGACTCCCATCCCCTAATCCCTTTCCTTTCATCCCTCATCAAAATGTTCTGATCGGGCTTCCCTGGTGGCACAGTGGTTGAGAGTCTGTCTGCCGATGCAGGGGACATGGGTTCGTGCCCCGGTCCGGGAAGATCCCACGTGCCGCAGAGCGGCTGGGCCCGTGAGCCATGGCCGCTGAGCCTGCGCGTCCGGAACCTGTGCTCTGCAACGGGAGAGGCCACAACAGTGAGAGGCCCGCGTACCGCCAAAAAAAAAAAAAAAAAAATGTTCTGACCATGTCTCTTCTATAACCTCCATTTACGTCTTAAGGCTGACATTAACATGCCTTCACATCATTCTGATCAAAGTGTGTTCCTAAAAATCACCAGGACCTGAAAAATGTCAAATGGCTTGACTTTCTTTACTATATTCCAAATGACATATCTGAGCCCTCCAACATTTTGAAAACCACTTCCTTCTAGAGTGTCTCTCCCTTCTTCTTTTTCTTTTCTTCTTTTGGTGTTGTGGGGAAAGTCAGAAACTGACTTCTACTTGCCTAACTTTGGGATGCATTTCTGATCTACATTTCCCCTTAAATTTTGAACTTACAAGACCTTCTCTCTCTTTTTAACAGCTTTGTTGAGGTATAATTGATATAAACTACATAAAGTTTACATTTTAATAAGTTTGAGCATTTAAAATCTTATGAAGCCATCAACACGATTATATAATGAACATATTCATCATCACCAATCATTTCCTCACCTCACTCAACCCTTTCCTTGCCCCATCTTCCCAGGCAATCCCTGATCTGCTTTCCGTCACTCTAGGTTACTTTGTATTTTCTGGGATTTTATATAAATTCATGCATACACTGTATGTACATTGTTTGGTCTTCTATTACTTAGCTTAATTATTTTAAGACTGGCTTATATTGTTGGGTGTATTAATAGTTCATTACCTTTTCTTGCCGAGTAATATTCCATTTTATGGATATATTACAACCTTTTAATACATTTATCTGTTAATAGACATCTGAGTTGTTTTCAATTTGGGGCAGTTACAAATAACACAACTATAAACAGTCAGGTATGTCTTTATACAGACATTTACTTTTATTCCTTCTAGTAAATACTTAGAAGTGAAATGGCTGTGTTGTGTGATAAGTATATGTATAACTCTTTTAAAAACTACAGGATCATTTCCAAATAAATTGTTTTAAAATTTAGATTAAGGTCTATAAAGTATGAATCATCTTTTGCATATGGATATCTGATTGTTCCAGCATCATTTGTTGAATAGTGTGTTCTTTCTCCACTGAGTTGTCTTTGCTCCCTTAATGAAAATTAGTTGACAATGTTCTGTACTCTCCATTCTGTTCCACTGACCCATTAATGCCAGTATTCCACTGTCTTTTTCACTATAGCTTTATAAAGTCTTGAAGTCAGATGGTTCAGTCCTTCAAGTATGTTCTTCCTTTCAAATGTTCTTTTCTCAAATGGTTTGTCTATTCTAGGTCCTTTGCATTCCTGTATGAACATTAGGTCATTTTGTCAATCATGGATATAGTGTACCTCTCCATTTATCTAAGTCTTCTGTAATTGATTTCTGCCATATTTTATAGTTCTCAGTGTACGGATGTTGTATATTCGTTGTCAGGTTTATCGCAGTGTTTCAAATTATTTTTGCTATTATAAATGCCATTGTCTTTTTGATACCATCTACCACTTCTTGTTAGCACTATATGGAAAGAAAATTGACTTTTGTATGTTGGTCTTGTATCCTGCACCCTGTTAAACTCACTTTTCAGTTCTGTAGCTTTTTTTGTAGATTCCGTAGGATTTTCCAGGTAAATGTCATGTCATCTGTGAATAAAGCCAGTCTTATTCTTCCTTTCCAATGTGGAAGACTTTTATTTCTTTTTCTTTCCTATTCTCTAGGTATGATCTCTAGTACAATGTTAAATAGAAATGGTGATAAAGAACATTATTGTATTATTCCTGATATTAGAGGTAAAACATTGTCTTTCACAATTAACTATGCTATTAGCTGTAGTTTATTTATTTATTTTTATAGATACTCTATCAGGTGGAGGAAATTCCTTTTTATTGCCAATTTGATGAGAAATTTCATTTTCATTTAAAATCAGGAATAGATGTTAGATTTTGAATTTTGTCAAAACCTTTTTGTTGATCTACAGAGATGACAATATTGTTTTTCCTTTTTAGTGTGTCAACACAGTGGATGACATTTATCAACTTTCAAATGAGAAAACAACCTTGCATTACTGAGGTAAACCCCACTTGGTCATTATATATTATCCTTTTTATAAATTCTTGCATCTGATTTGCTTAATTTTGATAAAGAATTTTTTCATCTATGTATAGAGGTACGTAGTTTTCTTTTCCTGTATTATCTTTGTCTGGTTTTGGTATCAGAGTAATGTTAGCCAGATAGAATGAGTTAGAATATTCCCTCCTTTTCAATTTTTTGTAAGAGTATAGAATTGGTATTATTTTTTCTTAAATATTTGGCATAATTCACCAGCAATATCATGTGTACCTGGACTTTTTTTTGTGGGAAGATTTTTCATGAAAAATACAACTTATTTAATAGATGTTGAGATATACACCTTATTTATTTCTTCTTGAGTGAGCTTTGGTAGTTGTATTTTTCAAGGATTAAGTACATTAATGAAACAAGTCAAATTTATTGATGTAAAGTTGTTTATAACATTACATTGTTATATTTTAATAACTGTTTAATTAGTATTAATTTTACCTCTCATTCCTGATATTGGTAAATTGTGTCCTCATTTTTTTCCCTTATCACTATGGTTAGAAGTTCATCAATTCTACTGATCTCAAAAAGAAGCTTTTGTTTTATATATTTTTTTCTATTCCTTTTCTGTTTTCTTGATTTCTACTGTTTATTATTTCCTTTCTTCTGCTCACTTTAAGTTTAATTTCTCTTTGTTTTCTAGTTTCTTAAGATACAATGCTAAAGAGGATCTTGTGCTATAAATTTTTTTCTAAGTACTATTTTAGCACAGATTTTGATATGTTGTGTTTTCATTTTCACTCAGTACAAAATACTTTTCCTTTTGATATCTCTTTGATTCCAAGAAGTATGTTATATGGTCTCCAAATACTTGGAGATTTTCCAGATATTTTTCTGTTATTGATTTCTAATTTAATAACATTACTGTCAGAGAACCTATTTTTCAATGACTTGAATCTTTTTAAATTATTAAGATTTGTTGTGTGGCCCAGTATGTTTCAGGTTCACCTAAAACAATGTGTTTCAGGTTCACCTAAAACAATGTGTTCTAATAAGAACCTGTTGTATAAAAAAATAAATTAAAAAAAACTTGAAGTATAAAATTCAGAACACTGTATCAATATACTTCTGTGTCTTCTAGAGTCCCTGTATACCAGAGATTGTATTTTAATAAAGGGAAAGGAGAAAGAAAAGAACTCCTTAAACTTCAGTTTAGCACACACACACACACACACACACACACACACACACACAAATAAAATAAAACAAGTTGTTTTCTGCTGGGGTTTTTCTTTTGGGGGGTGGTGTAGTTCATTCTATACTTTTAATTATATCAGATTGGTTGATGTCGTTATTATAGTATTCTATACCTTTACAGATTTTCTATTTGTTCCTGCTGTTATTGATTTAGGGGTGTCAGAACTGCTGACTGTAATTGTGGATTTGTCTATTTTTACTTGCGGCTTCATATTTTGCTTCAGGTATTTTGAAACTCTGTTACTAGAAGTGTAAGTGTTAAGATTTGTTATGGTTTCTTGATGATTTTTTTTAAATCATTATAATCTGACTCTCTTTGTTCCTGCCATCGTTTGTTTTTATGTTGCCTAGTATCAAGATGGCTACTAGTGCTTTCCTTTGATTTGAATGGGACATTCCCCTGCCCATCTTTTTACTTTTAACTTATTTCTGTCTTTATATTTAACATGAGTTTCTTGTTAAACAGCATATAGTTGTTTTACCCTTTTATCCAAATTTGCAGTCTTTGCCTTTTAATTGGAGTGTGTAGACTATTTACATTTAATGTTATTACTGATATGATTTAGTTTAAATATTCCATCTTGCTATGTGTTTTCTATTTGTCTCATGTATTCTTGTTCACTTTTCCCTCTTTTTTTGGACTGAGTATATTTTATGATTCCATTTTGCCTCTTTTGTTGATTTATTAACTATAACTCTTTGTTTTGACAATGAAGAGCTTCCTTTAGTACTTACAGTATATAGCTTGTGCTAGTAACATGATATGTTTTACTTTATATATATTATAAATCCCACAACACATTATTATTTTTGCTTTAAGCAGTCAATTATCTTTTGGGGATATTTAAGTAATAAGAACAAAAGCCTTTATATTTGCCCATGTATTTATCGTTTCCATTGCTTTTTATTTCTTTGTGTAGATCCAGGTTTCTATATGGTATCACTTTCCTTCTGCTTGAAGGGCTTCCTTCAGCACTTACTGTAGTCTAGCTTTGCTCGTAGTGAATTCTTTCAGCTTTTGCATGTCTGAAAAAGTCCTAAGCAGTAAAAAGATCAGTAGTTGCCAGGCGTTGGAAGTAGGAGGGGAGGGATGAATGGGCAGAATGTAGAGGATTCTTAGTGCAGTGAAAATACTCTGTGTGATACCATAATGATGGATACAAGCCATTATTCATTTGTTTAAATCTATAGAATGTCCAACACCAAGAGTGAATGGTAATGTAAACCATGGACTTTGAGTGATCATGATGTGTCAGTGTAGGTTCATCAATTGTAATGAATGTGCCACTCTGGTGGGGGCTATTGATAACAGGGGAGGCTGTGCATGTGTTGGGGCAGGAAGTGTATGGGAAATCACTGTACCTTTCTCTCAATTTTACTGGGAGCCTAAAACCACTCTAAAAACTTAAAAAAGTCCTTAACTTACTTTTATTTTTGAAAAATATCTTTGTAGGATAGAGAATTCTAATACTTTAAAGATGTTGCTTTATTGTCTACTTGCTTTCATTATTTCCAGCATATCGGCTTGCATCCATATATCTGTTCTTCTGCATGTAATTATTTTCTTCTAGCTGCTTCTAACATTTCCTTCTTATCACTGGTTTTAAGTAATTGGCTTATGTGTGCCAGGCTTTAATTTTAATTATATATACTTTGTGCTTAGATTGTTAAGCTTCTTTGATATGTGTGTTTAATAGTTTTCATCAAGTATGCAAAAATTTAAGCCACTGTATTTTCAAATATTTTTTTCTGTCCTTTCCCTTTCAGGAACTTCAATTGCTCATACACTCGGTCACCTAAAATTGTCTATTTCATTAATCCTTTGTTCATTTTTTTGTCAGTCTTTTTCCTTTGTGTGTTTCATTTTGAATAATTTCTATTACTGTATCTTCAAGTTTACTATCTTTTCTTCTGAAATGTCACCTGTCATATTTCCATCCTGTGTATTTTACAAAGCAGACATGGTAATTTTTACTTCTAGAAATTCAAATTGGGTCTTTTTTATATCTTCTATTTAAATCTTCAGTCTTTCCTTTAGCCTTTTGAATACATAGAATCCGGCTATAATAACTTTTTAGTGCCATTTGTATCATATTTGGACTAGTTTTGATTGGTTTTCCTTCTCATTATAGATTGTATTTTCCTTCTTCTTCACATACTTGACAATTTTTTGTGGGTGCCAGGCATTGTGATCGCCGGGTATTGTTGTATTTCTAAAAAAATATTCTCAAACTTTGTACTCAAGTGCTGTTAAAGTACTTGACAATAGTTTAAACCTTTGGGGTCTTTTTAAAGCTCTGTTGTGTGAGGTTATAGCAATGTTTATTTGCCCCCACTCTTGAGGCAACCGTCTTCTTAGTTCTCTAACCAATGCCAAGGAATTATAAAATTTTCCATTTCGGTCACTGGGGACAAGCCTGATTCCTGGTCTTAAATGATTCCTTGGTCCTATTGACTTTAATCCATCTGGGTGGTTCTTTCCCTGGCCTCAGGTAGTTCCCTCACATGAATGTGTCATTGGCAAAGCCCATTAACAATTCCTAGGTAGTAAAAATAGGATCTGGGTAATAAAGTCTAATCTTTTATTTTTCCTTTGTGCTTAGTCTAGTTTCACTTGCTCATAGGGTGCTGTGTGCAGAGGCCTCGCACCTGGCACTTCAGACCAGAGCTCCTAGTGCAAAATAGCTGCATAGGCTGTGTACAGAAATGCTGTGCACGACACCACAATTCAAGGCGGTGGCAGTGGGCCGTGTGCAGAGATGATGCTCACAGCCGGCGCTGTGAGCAGCACAGCTGCACCCAAACTGCAAGAACTCTGTCTCCCTCCCTGCTGAGGAGAATCCTGCAACGCAGCCCCGAAGATGGCCTTGCAGGAAGAGTGTCTGCTCTAGAGCATGAGCTTGCACTTCTCCATTCTTTGATCAAAGAATAAAGCTGTCTTTTGCTTCTGAACCAAACTTGGTCTCCTACTGGTGAGAGCGACACTGGAAGGAAGGACCCTTGTTGCTGTCCAACATGGGAGGGTCGGTAACAAATGGACTACTTGCTATGGTAGGGACCATTGCAGATCTTTGGAGCTCTCTTCTGTGCATTTCTCTCCTCTTCTGTATCCGGCCGTGCAAACACCAGTCATCTTGACTTTCCTAAACTCCTAGCTCTGTCTCTTTAACTCAGAGTGTTCGATGGGCTTTGCCTGAATTTCCTCTCCCTGTGTCACAACCTGGGAACTTTCTCTCAGAAGTAAGCTGGAGCAATGATAAGGCTCCCCTCATTTGTTTCATGTCTTTTGGAGGTCACTTCCTTTTATTTCTAATGTGTTGACAACCACGTTTTTACATATTTTGTCTGGTGTTTTAGTTCTTTCAAACAGGATGGTAAATTTGCTCCCTGTTACTACATTTTGTCCAGCAATCTTGCTCTTCTTCTTAATTTTTTTTATGCCAACAACTTCTTTGTGTGTTGAGCAGTTCTCAGGTAATTATAGTTATTGATATTTATTTAACTCTGCCTTCCCTCCTCAATCATAACCTCTAAAGGGCACAAAACTTTATATGTTTATCTTTATATTCTCAGTACTAACATAATGCCTAATGCAGAGTAGAGGTTTAATAAATGCTTGTTGAATTAATTAAAGTAAAATAAGAGTAAGCACATGTTTCTTTAATGGTCTGTTACATGTTTTACATATAAGTATATAATACATATTTTATATTACATACGTGCAAGTGTGTATGTATGAATATGTGAAGGTGTGAGTGTATATTCCTTCCATTGCACTTACAGTTCTGGAATTCTCTTTTTTACACAGCTGAGAGATGCTTAGTAAAAGCTTTTTTTGCACCAAAGAAAGGTTGATTAGGTTTTACTTCAGCAAAATGAACAACAAGATTGATGCTCAAAATATAAAGGTGTTACCTTCCCAGCCTTTACTCACTCTGAATATTAATAAGCATATAAGTATGACTGTTGAATATTAACAAATACTACTTCCAAGACCCAGAAAGGAAAAATCTATAATAAATGTTAAATATCTTATGTGTGTCTCTTTATAATTTTGTTGTAAAAATAAAATAACTTGCAATTACTTTGCAAAATAAGTATGTGGAAATGTGTTCTTGTGTCTGTTACCATCACAGTTGGAAAGAAGTCTTTAGAACAGTTGTGTCTGCTCCTAGCCTAGCTTCCTTCAGAGTTCCAAGGGAGTAAGGCCTGAGAGAGAGCAGATCCTTCTTTAGTAAGCATGGAATTTGGTAACCTTAGCCCTGACCTTTAATCTGCGAAAACGGTGAGACCGAAGCATTTCTCTGGGACGGCTGAGAGGATACAGACAATTAAAGTTAACAGTGGATGAACTCGTTCCATTACTTTTAATAACATTATATCTGTGTTTGTCTGCTTGATGTAATGATAACTAAGTAAAGGAGAATTAATTCCACATATTATCTACATAAAGGATAATGAGGGAAATCAGTTTCCTCTAAGGAAGTTTCATTAAATTTGGGTATAAGCCAATCTACTTTAGATTAGTCCCTGGCTTTTGGATGACTTTCAAGCCTTGAGGCTCAGAGAGAGTGTACAAGGCCATTTTTGAATCTCAGGGAAGCAGACGCAGAAGGTTGCAGAAGACACTTGTCACTGAAGTTCCCTTCCCTTCTGGAAAGCAAACTGCTAGTTTGTTGACCATCAGGTGCAAAATATAATTTTTTTCCCACATAACAACATCGTGTCTGCTGAGATAGTTTTAATTCATATGATTTGTGTCTGAATTATTTGATCTGTGGGTCTGATGGCTCCTTGAGGCATTTCAAGTAATGAAAACAACAAACAAGCCAATAAATAGTGAATTAATAAATATTCAGTGTCAATAAGGAGAAATATTTTGCAATTTTTTTTAAACACAAGAAGGTTAAAGCAATGTCTTCCAAGTTAGTTACCAGTTTTGAAAGTCTGTTGAAACTCAGTTGAACTCACACAGAGTATTGACTTTGATATATAGCTAATGATTCTTGCAGTGAAATATAACATTTGCAACTTTCATGTAGGTATAGAATATAATTAATTTTGTATTAACAAAGTTAACTGAGCAAGCAATTTGATGTCTCAAAGACAAAAAAGCAAATTCACAAAGATATCCTTACTTTCAATTGAAAGCAAAATTTCATCGAAGGTAAATTGCACCTAAATTGTCTTGTTCAAAAAATGTTAGCGATCCTTAAAATGTTTCCTGTCACATACAGCATTCTTATGTACTAAAACAAAACTAACTCAGACTAGATGGGGAAGAACAAGTGTAAAATAGCAAGTATGTTGAATTTCAGGATTTATTTTAATGGTGATTCAGTTTATTACTTTTAAACTACTACTACAACTCATATAATAATTATAACTCAGTGTAGGCTACAGGGTTAGTGCTAAATGGATGTACTTATAGCCTAAAATAATAAAATCAAAGAGTTGAGGGAACCATTGAATCAGACTTGAAAGGATCCTACTTTACTAAATGAAATTTAAGTAACTGAATGAACATTTAAGTACTTTTAACTTAAAAAAAAAACAAAGTAAAACAAAAATCTTATTCCTGGGACTTCCCTGGTGGTCCAGTGGTTAAGACTTCACCTTCCAATGCAGGGGGTGAGGGTTTGATCCCTGGTCGGGGAAGTAAGATCCCACATGCCTTGCGGCCAAAAAACCAAAACATAAAACAATAGCAATATTGTAACAAATTCAATAAAGACTTTAAAATGGTCTGCATCAAAAAAAAAAAATCTTAAAAAAAAAACAATCTTATTCCCATTTCCAAGAACTCTGCAAGATTGTTTATTCTCAAGTATTTTTTCCATGTATATTTTGCTACAAAATTAATTTATTCTTCCGTATTAAGAAGAACATCCTAATCAAAGATAACCTTCAGTGTTCACCTTGTCTGAATTTCTTCAAATTCCAAATTGGTGGAGCCCACATGAATCAAGTCTTGCTGTATTTACAATTCCAGAGTAAATAACACAGCAATGGAATGCGAGTTTCTTTGGGGAATTGAATTATTCACAAAATGAGTAATTGAGCTAATCCCATATGTAGATTTTCAATTTACAATTATTATGTACTTAATCGTTATGGTTACTTGGGATCCTGAAGGATTTACTAATAGGACTTTATGAAAATGAAACAAATGTGGAGGATGACATGATATGGCTAGAAAACAGTTGCTGCTCAGTAGATCCTGAGTGAAATAACTGTTGAATGACGATGAAAAGTTTGTATTATCTCTCACATTGGGCTCTTAGGGCAGGAAGCAGTCAAATGGGAGCCAGAACAGAGGGGATATTAACTATTTTTTATACGCGTTATTTTTTGTTGTTGTTAAGAACAATATAAAAATGATGCTGTTGGGGGCTTCCCTGGTGGCGCAGTGGTTGAGAGTCCGCCTGCCGATGCAGGGACATGGGTTTGTGCCCCGGTCTGGGAAGATCCCACATGCCGCGGAGCGGCTGGGCCCGTGAGCCATGGCCGCTGAGCCTGCGCGTCCGGAGCCTGTGCTCTGCAACGGGAGAGGCCACAACTGTGAGAGGCCCTAGTACTGAGAAAAAAAAAAAAAAATGATGCTGTTATATTAGACAACTATATTTTAGGGTCCAAAATTTTAGTTTCACCATTTTTAGGCCAAGTAACTGTTACAGAGTATCTAAAGAATGAGAAAACCATTTTTTCCCACGTGTTGTTCAGAGTGTAGTACTGTTCTGTTTGCCTTAAAAATCATCAAAATCATCCTCCTCCTCAATAATGGTTAAGTGGGTAGAAGGAGGTCTCTCACAGCTAAAAAACAGACTCTGGACTGACTTCTGTGTAAATCATGGGTTTATAGATCTATGGACACCTAGAAGGAAGAAGAGATTTATGCTTATCACTGTGTATACTGACACGTATGCTGTCATCAATGAACCACCATGTAATTCTCTGGGAAAGTTGGTCTAGCTTTGAGGGACAATGGAAATGATGATGGTGGCAACAATGAAAGTTATGGAATAGTTGCTACTCATTCATTCAATAAACATTTATTAAGCACCTACTATGTACCAGCGATACTGAGGAGAAACCCCATAAGGTTCATAGTCTAATGAGGAGAAATAGAAACCATAAGTGAGTAAGTATATCCTATGTCGGATGCTGATAAAGGCTTTGGAGAAACAGGGGAGGGGACTGTGGAATGTTGAGAAGTTTTTATACAGTAGAATTAGTGAAGGCCTCTGTGGTCATGTGATGAATAAAATGAACATCATTAACAAAGTGAGGAGGAAAGCCAAGAGGAAATGTGGGAGAAGACATTTTCAGGCAGAGAGAAGAGCTGGCACAAAGGTACTGAGGGAAGAGTGTGCTGGGCTTGTCAGAACAGCAAAAGGGACAATGCAATATGAGAGAGGTGAAGCAGGGGAGATGAGGTCCAAGAAACTGGGCAGAGGGGTGGTAGGGTCAGATTACAGGCCCTCATGGATTACTGAGAATTTTGGCTTTCTGAGAAGAGCCATGACAATGTCGGATTTAGCTTTTAACAGGATCACCTTTCCTCCTGTGTAGAGAGATGAGTCTATGGAGGCCAGGGAAGAAGCAGAGAAACCAGTCAAAAGACTTCACGATAACCTAGGATAGAGTTAATGACAGGATGATAATGATCCAGATCAGGAAAAGCAGGATTCTGAAGTAAAAGTCCATAGGACTGGTTGATGGATGGGATACAGGTTATGAGAGAAGGAGAAATGTCAAGGATGACTGCAAGGTCTTTTGGCCTGTGCAGTTGGGAGGATGGAGTTGCTCGTACTGACATAAGGATAGGAGAGATGATGATGAGTTTGACTTTTACACATGTTAAGTTTAAGACACTTACTAGGCATCCAAGAGATGTCAAGGCAGATGGAAAAAATGAGCCTGGATTCAAGGGAGAAATCCTGCCTGGAGAAGTAAGTTAGGGAGACTTCTCAGCATATCAATGTCTATTTGAAGAAAGGAGATAGGATGAGATTACCTAGGGAGTGAGTGAAGGTAGGGGAGAGTTGTGAGGCCTGAATCTGGGCTATTCTAACATATGACAGTCAAGGAAGAGGAAGAATCAGCCAACAATCGAAAAGAAGTGACCAGCGATGTAGAAGGACAGTCTTAAATGTGTGGTGACTCAAACCAAGTGAAACAAAGCACCTCAAGAAAAAGCAAGTGGAGTTGAGCCCCTAGAAGGAGAGAGTAGGATGGTAGTTACCAGGGGCTGGGAAGTGGGGGAAATGGGGAAATGTTGGTCAAAAGGTACAACGTTTCACTTATACGAGATGAATAAGTTCTGGAGATCTAATGTACAGTGTGGTGACTATAGTTATTAATACTGACTTGTATACTAGAAACGTGCTAAGAGAGTAGATCCTAGTTGTTCCCCCGACCAAAAAAAAAAAGCAACTATGTGAAGTGATGGATACATTAATTAGTTTGATAAGTAAATATATCTAACCATCACCTTGTACACATTAAGTGTATACAATTTTTATTGTCATTTATACCTCAATAAACTGGAAAAAAAAGAAAATAGCAAGTGACCAACTGTATCATATGTTTTTAATAATTCTAATCCTTGATAATTAGACTGACAATTAATTATTTAACATTGAGGACACCATAGAAGACCTTGAGGAGAGCCATTTGCTAGAGATAAAAGCCTGATTGAATGGCCTCCAGATGAGGAGATAAGGTATTGGACACAGAAGTATGGATAAGTCTTTCTAGTATTTTTGTCGTAGATGAGAACATGAAATGGAGCTGTCGCTGGAGTTGGTAGGATCTAGTAAGGGATTTTAAAATGATTATTCATTGGAATCAAAGCTACAGCATGGGAAATTTTGGCACTTTTACCGTTGATGAGAATGATCCTCTAAGGAGGGAAAAAAACCTGATGATTAAGGAGAGAGAAGGGTGGTGGTTGCAGGGATGAGATTGTGTAGATGGAAGTGGGTGGGATCCGGAGAACACGTGAAAGGCTGGCATTAGCTGGGAGCACGGACCCATCACCAAAGTAACAAGATGGAATCCAGATTCCGGGTGTTCAGATGCAACCTGGGGCATTACATGTGGCAGCTGTGTGAGCAGAAGTTGGTTTGTGCTGCTTCCACTTTCTTAGTGGCCAGGGAAGCGAGTTCATCAGCTGGTGGTGAAGCGAGAGAGAAGATGCTGGAGATTTAGGGAAAGGTGGAAATGTGTAACATAGTTGTCCAGTAGGAAGAGAGTGAATGAACTCTACAGAATGAGATGCTAATTGTTTAAACTTAATATCGGTAGCATCCACACAATGCCTCTGAAAGGCAAGTGTTCTTACCATTGTTTACAGACAAGAAAATGAGGCAAAATGACCTAAGGCTACATGCCTATGCTAAACATCGAGGTTCTTTTGGTGGGTAATGGCGCAAGATTAGCATGTAAACTAGCAAGAGGTCTGCCGTGGCTGAAGATCTTAATAGGAAAAGGAAATACAGCAGCCACGTCTGGAATGTGGCTCTCTGGGTTAGAACAGTACCTGACCACATTCTTGAGAGCATGTTAGCTGCCCATGCCTTGAATTAAAACTTAAACTATTGGGCACTTACATATTATCATGCTGATAACCGGAGATGCTTTAGTGAAAATGGGAGACATTATGCTATCAAGCAGCCTCAGAGAGGTACAAGGAAGGCTCCACAGCTGTGAAAGACTCTGGGAGACACTGGGATTTGCATGGCTGACTCCAGAGTCCATGACTTGCACAGGAGGCTATGTTGTTCCCCCCATACGATAACAGTTCCTGCACTTCAGAGCCTTCACGAGAAATAGTCGGGCTAGTCATGCATATGCGTAACAGTCACACAAGGTGTATGTCATGATTCATGTCTAATATTCCTGCCATCTAAATTTGAAGGAAAGAACATTCACTTCTGTCTGGTATGCAAGGAAGGCTTCAAGAAGTAGGAAGGACTTAACATTGGATTCTGAGCAATGAATAGGACTCGAAAGTCTAGAGAGAGGAGTTGCATTTTAAGATAAGGGAATAAAACTCTTCACAGTGATATTACTCTAGGAAATGACCCTGCATGAAGGCTTGAATTCTTTATTTATCATTTGCCTCTCTACACTTTTCTGTAAAATTTGAATTTCTCCTGGTGGGATTAGGGAGAGACTGTTGACATATCTGCTTCTTAATCTTAATTAAGTATAGTGTTGACCTCTCTCTATCGAGGAAACACAGAGTCTCTTTCACCTGTTACCCGTGAGAGCTGAGCAGAGCTCTGGGAAATGAGTTTCTTCATCTATAACACAGAGATGTTAACATATTTCTCACAGAGATGCTCTAAGTATTAAAAGAGTATGTGACGGTGCTTTGTAAAGCGTAAACATCATAAAGCTATATCTTAGATGTTGTTATTCAATTTCATCAAGTAAAACAATGCTAGAGGAAAAGACAAAAAACAACAAAAAACATTTCTCTGGGGGTTTTTGCTTATGGCCCTATGACCTAGTTTGGCTGAAGGATCTTTGGTATGTTAATATAATAGCTTTGAAAAGATTTGAGCACTATCATTCATGTTAGACATTTCTATCCATTTATGAAAGCACCGTGCTGAATCCAGCTCGGCTGCCAGCTGGCCTAATGGAACGCAACATAGTGATAGAACCCCAGAGCTGTTGTGGATTGACCCAAGGACAACAAAAATAAAATAGTTCAGTTCTGTTATTTTTCATTTCCTGCAAAACATGAAAGCTGAAAAGTTTGGGCTCTCTTTTGCTGTCACAAGGAAAGAGTCAAGTTGAATCGTCCCTTTAGCAAACAACAGAACAGTCCAGTAGTTTCTGTTCCAGAAACCTGCCACTTGGAGGTTAAAGACTCCTTCCTCAGTAAAGCCTTCTCTCTTTGGGGGAGCTTTCTGGAAACACCTGGCTGCATGGTGCTGTCCAATTTGATCTCCAGCATTCTGCACGTGGCACTTTCACCTTGGTTTTTAGGAGAAACGGTTAGTCAGCATGCTATTTACACTGGTTATTGATCTTTTAAAGTTGTCTAAAGAAGTCCCTTTGGCAGCTCAAAACCTTAATGTTCAGTTCAATCAGCTAAGAGCCTATCCAAGTCATGATTAATCTCTAAAGACGGTGCACATGACAACTGATCTCAAATTCTTTATAACCAGAAACTTCACAAGTACATCAGAAGTCAGTGTCCAAATAATATATTCCTTTTTCTCTTTTTTGTTCTTTCTCTTTGCTTTAGGTATGTCCTGTTAGCCTTTTGTGTGTCATAACTCATTCTTTTGGTTGTATATTCTCTAAGGACTAGTGAAGCCTATTAGGAATGGAATGAATCATGGTAGATCAAAGTTATGAACATAGGTAAGGTACACCTGAGAAGCTGATAAATTTCAGGGGATGTAGGGTTCTGCTCTGTACACTCCACACTCATTAAACTGCTCTGAAATGATAAGAATTTTCAGTCTAAACCATGGATATTCTTTTATCAGGTTCTCTAGAAGTGCCTTCTCTTCCTTTTATGCACAACCCTCCCATGTGTTTACTACTTCACATGTAATCCATGACCCACTGGAGCCATTTAAGTTGCAGTCTAAGACTGCTAGTCACTGCCAAACTTCCTTGGAAAGGATGCTAGAGGGAAGAGATGTGAAAGCACCTGGTTTCATGGTGTCCACATCCTTTTCCTTTCTATTATTTATTGGCTCCAGCCTGTGGCTGCAACTTGCTCTAAGGTGTAATAGACCAGTACTTCTCAAACTTCAGTGTGCGTAGGGACGCTCAGGGATCTGGTTAATGTTCAGATTCTGCTTCAGTAAGTGTGGGGTGGGACCTGAGATTCTGCATTTCCAACAAGCTCCCTGGGGTGCTGATGCTGGGGTCAACTCGCCACACTTTGAGCAGCAAGGAATTCGGTGGAAGATGTATTGGTCAAGGAGGTTCTTAAACATTCAGACTCAAGCTCCAGTAACAGGACAGACCTAATATGATGCATAACAAAGAAATATTGTCTTTTAACATCATTTCCTGGGCCTTTGTCCTGGGATCTAGCATAAAATGATTTCATTATATTTATCAAATACTCTCCGCAAAACATATTGTTATAAAAATCAGCTAAGCGTTTGTGACCAAATAAAATGACTGAAGTGCTGTAATTGTCTAGAGAGTGATATACGAGAAATTCACCAGCACTATCTGGGTGCACAGAATCTCACAGCCTCTTTCATCCATCAAAGGTTTTCCTCAGTAGATGTCAGCCAGGAGGTTATCTGTATCATAAACACTATGCAAAGCTTTTTGGATCCTTTCTCTGGGACAGGTTGCCTCCATCGACTATGTTATCAATCGGGGCATAAACCACAGCCGTAATGTTATCTGAGACTCAGACGTTCACCCTGGCACACTAACTGCTGGGGAATTATGAGTCGTGGGATTACTCTAACATAGAGAGTATTGTGCTGTGAAGATTATGAAATCTTATTAGAAAAGGCTCTGCCCCAGATCTGTAGCCATTAGAATCAGAGCCTTTCTTTCAGATACCTTAGGGAAGATAAAAAATTTTGGAACCTGTTTATATTTACTCATATGTATTCCCAGGATGCAGAGCTGGCAGCAGGAGCTGCCTCACCCCTCACTTATTAGTACGAATTTCCCCTTTGGGGGGTTATTTTAAAATATTTGTATATATTTCAAATCCCTCAGTCTGGTTTGTGGCAAATGGTTGCTTAAGCAGCTCCTTAATTATTTTGTTCGAGTTTTTGCAGGAGGACTGTTGCAGAGATTTGGCACAAAGCTGAGGTTTTGGAGGCCTTTACTGCCTCCTGAATAGATTTCAGGAAAAGGAAAAAAAATCAAGGGGTGTTAAATTATTACTCCCTTTGTGTAGTATGCACAAATAGAATTGATTGTGGACCTCAGTGCAGGAAAGAAATACTTGCACAGATGCATGGTAATAATTTTTATGTGTGCTAAAACTGTGTTCTTGCTATTTTGTCATAATATTCCTGAGTGAAGCTTTGGAAGAATGACATGGTTATAATAATAGTAAATGGAGTCACTTTGTAGATATCAGGTAATAAATTATCTCATGAACTTGGGGATGAAATGTAAGGAAAATCATTTAAACTCTAAGGTAGAAAACTAGAAACAAATACAATCAAATGTTATTTTACAGTAATGTCAGTTGGAATCATTCACTGGAGGAGACATACGATTCAGGTGCCAAACTTGGACTGAAGCCAATTTCGATTAGCAAATATATGCCCAGTCTTTGTTCCTGCCCTTCTCTTGGAGCACCATGAACAGCTGGAAATGCGTGCATCGAATGTGGAGGGATGCAGGCTAGTGGAATTTATGGACTGAGGATGTGTGAGACCCTGGGCCATCCTGAATCGTCACATGGCCGATTTATCCCTTGCAGCCAAGGGGAAGATGCAATGGTGTCACACCCTCATTGATCCTATGGTGGCCAAAGTGAAACAGCTGGGCTGGGCACCCAGAGAAAACCTCCACACTGTCTCCCTGCTTTTCTAGTGATATAACTATGTAGGTTGTTGTATTTCATTCTGTGTATTTATGCATATCTATATGTTTTAAAAGCACAGGAAAGACCAGAAATAGGTGGTGAGAACAACATTCCACATTGTGGGGCTGCCCTCTTACATCAGATTGTGCAAGAGACAACCAATTAAGATATATAAGAATGAGCTTCTGGACTTCCCTGGTGGTGCAGTGGTTAAGAATCAGCCTGCCAATGCAAGGGACACAGGTTCGAGCCCTGGTCCGGGAAGATCCCACATGCCGTGGACCCACTAAGTCCATGCACCAAAACTACTGAGCCTGTGCGCCACAACTACTGAAGCCTGCGCGCTCTAGGGCCCACGTGCTGCAACTACTGAGCCCACGTGCTGCAACTACTGAAGCCTGCACGGCTAGAGCCTGAGCTCAGCAACAAGAGAATCCACCGCAAAGAGAAGACCACGCACTGCAACGAAGAGTAGCCCCCGCTCGCCACAAGTAGAGAAAGCTGCACGCAGCAAACGGAGACCCAACGCAGCCAAAGTAAATAAAATTGAAAAAAAGAAAAAAGAATGAGCTTCACTCACACTTTTCTGTCTTCTTTCACTTCATGCTGTGGATTTTGAGTAGATGTGGCTGGTCGTGAAGGCACTCTGAGTGTTAAAATTTAGGAAGAAATTGAAGTCTGAGTGATTGTAATGTCAGAATATGGATCCTTCTGATTATGACGAGGCTGAGCAGTGCCCTCAACAGATAGTTGGTGCGTTCTGGTAAATAAAATTATCAGGGTGAAGTAACGTAAGATTACACATATATGCATGTGTGTGTGTGAGTGTGCATACGCTCGTGTACGTGTATATGTGTGTGTGTGTGTGTGTGTGTGTGGTGTATGTATCTCACACCCTATGAGCACTTTGGATACTGTCCCACTGAGACTGATGGATCCAAGTTCCTGAGTTTGTGGCAGAAAAGGAACATCGTGAAAGGAAAGATAGACAAGATGACTCCAAAATAATTTTTTACAAAAAAAATCCATAATCTCTACTCTGTGAAGAATCATATTGTGATCACAGCTTTGGCAATGAAAATAGTACTTATATTGCAAAACGTTGACGAGGACCTCAATCCATAGACATCAGCCTTATACAGAGCATTGGATCATCACTGAAAGCATAGCGCTCCCCTACACTTAATTTAAAGGAATGAAATGAAATCCCACAGTCCAAACCGTGGACAGAGAACCCTGTCTGGCCTGGTAAGAGTTACAGGTTTGCAAGGCCTCAGGTAGCCTACCATCTGGTTGAAAGCTTAAAAATAAACCCCCAACTGAAAACAAATAGCAGAGCTCGGAGGTTACATAGTACAAAGAGTTCATTTTTACAAAGGAGGAATCTGAAAGAGAGAGGTTATGCAAATTTCCTCAGGTCACAGATTTGACAAGTGGCAGAGCTGAGACGGCAAAGTCCATGCAGTCTGACTGCAGAGTTTGCGTTCTTGGTTCTATGAGGTATTGCCTCTCTGTAGGAGCTGGGGCCAAAGGGAGGTTTCTTTCAAATTTGTTTTAAAGCCCTGTAGTTCCTTCCTTCATTTCTCAATTTGGGTGCCTCTATCTGCAATTCTTTCTGCTAGTGGGGTGGGGTGGGGCGGGCATGAGTCAGCCAACCATCCAATAAATTACTCACTTTTCATTATGAAAAGTACTGGGAAGCAAAGAGCGCTGTGAAAGTACACGGCAAGGGTTCGGGGTGCGGGAGCCCAACTGAGGTTGCGGTTGGGGAAGGAGTTGCTGAAGAGGAGACATTTGAGCTGAGTACTGATGGACGAGGGGGGCTATGGACGAGTTTTGGAGGAATAAGTGAATTCCAGGCAGAGGGTATAGTTGTGCAAAGACCTGGTAGCAGGAAGTAGCCTGGCACCTGGGAGGGTCTGAGAAAGGACCAGCCGAGCTGGCGTGGGGAGTGATATGACCGAGGCTTCGGAGGCCAGTAGGAAGTATGAGGTCTTCCAGGGCCTTGAAGACCATGTTAACGAAGGTAGTAGCTATTCTTAAGAACAATGAACTCTTGACACTCGTTGAAGGGTGTTTTATCTCTGTCCACGTAGTTGGTAGGAGAGAAAAAAAACAACTGAGATGTAAGTATCTAATTTTCCCTTGGAATTTAGATTGGTTCCCTCCGGATGGTCTAAGGCAGGAGTCAGTATCCTTTCAAAGCAAGGTGTGAAGCTGGTACTTCCTATTATCCAGACATGGAGAAGGACCAAGCTTTGCAAGGGACAAGATGGGAGCTGGTAGATAGGATGTCAGAGGTCAGCTTTCTGTGCCCTCTAGCATGGGGCAGTCTGCCCCCTATCTTCTGGGAACTGTAGTTTGCCTCTCCTGCCCCCATCTCACATTTGCAGTCTTGTATAACAAAGTTTACTTTCTGACAGCTCTCAATCTTTTATTTTCAGTGGATCATTTGGTCAATGCCTAAATGAAAGAAGTCCCCAACTCATAAACTTCCATTTTGAAAGTTTGTATATCAGAAGGCAGAGTGACCCTTAGACTTATCCCTTCAATCATCGAATAGAGGTCTTTCCCCGGGTGCCTGAATCTGTGCTCGAGGCACAGCCACTTCCCCAGAAGTGAGGTTATAGATGGCAGTTCTGTTCCAGCGCAAGCCCACGATTGCATTAACAACCTGGTCTTCTGAGCCCAGGGAAAACAGATGATGCCGCTCAGAAGAGAGGAGAGGAAGAATAGAATTTCTTTCCTTCTCTCCGGGGTGTGATCTTGAAAGAAGCACATTTTTGTCATATTAGAGTGATAAAAGGGAATGCTGCTGTCTGGGTGCTGGGCGGGGGGGAGAAGGATTGCTGCAAGAATAAATATGAACTCTGGTATTGAAAGGGGGTCTCCAGGGGAGGACCTCCCTGTTGGCTGGCTGAGCTGAGCGTGCAAAAGTTGTGAGGCCACTGCCTCAGGCTATAGTTAGGATGGTCCCACATCTTTGCGAGCCTGTTCAGAGTGTTCAGAGTGACTGGGCGACAGCTTCTTTGTGTCCTGGCTTTACAGAACTGAAGAGACAACTGATAGCATGCAGGTGACTGGGGCCTCTGTCTCTCTGTCTCTGCCTCTCTCTAAGAGAGAGCACCTATGACGTGGAGAGGTAATGCAAAACACAAGCAAAGAGCTCCAAGAGCAGTTCCAACAGTGGCTCAAGCCCTGATCAGGGAAAAAGTAGTGGCAGAGATGACTGTTGCAGGTGTGCTGGGAAACCACAGGAAGATCCAGGGCGGGACCCCTTGGGTGCTGCCGCAGGGGGCGGGCGAACCATCTAACATCTTCAGTCCTTAGAATCAGAGAACAGAGCCAGCTGCTGAGCAGATAAGAAGCAATCCCAGAGATAAGAATCTAGGCTCCTGGAGAGCAGAGACTGTGCCTTAGGTCTCCTTGAATTCTCAGAATCTCTGTCCACCAGGCCACCAAATGCATCCTTAATTGCTAATGGGAAGAATCAGACCCTGGAGACAGGAGGGGCTTCCTGAAGTCTGGAGGGGACAGAGGGCAGGACACTCAGACTTAGAGACGTGTGCTGAGGAGGAGATAGCGCAGGAGATGGTTCTTTCTTGTCTACAAAGGCTGGATAGAGAGCTCATTTCCCAGGGCTGGTGGAGCTAGCCAATAAGAAGAAAATACTTGTAATTACATTGCAAAATGGCAAGGGGTATTTAGCTTTCCTCACAGACACGCTAGTTAGGAGATCTTAAATCCTGGTTTCTGAAGTTACCGCACCGACCCCAACAGCCTGTTTGGGTGCCTCATTTTCAGCCGTGCGCTAAGAGAGCAGGGTTTGTGATAAGTACGCGTTAGGTTAGGGTGTGCCGTGTGTTCCACCCCACTGGGTGCTCTGCCAGAAAAAGAAAGAAAGAGCCAGAGATGTGAGGAAGTGGAGGGGACCATACCTTTCACTTGGAGATTTATCATCTAAACAGTGTAGAAAGCTCTGAATTCAGTCAACAGGCTTTGGTTTTGTTGCTCTTGTTTGTTTTTTTAAGCCGCTGTCTCCTAAGCTTGAATAAGCATAGAGCCCCGTTGCCCTATACAGATATTTCCTGCACTTTGGAAAATGCTGCTGCTGTGGGTGGCTTGGAAAAACAGATTGGAATTTTATCTATTTGGAGCAGATCACGAAATCGTAGGAAGTTGAAATTTTCCCTGAACTCTCTGGACAACCTCTGGGGCATATGCCAGCGGCAATGCTCCTATTCTTGATGGATCTGGATGGAGAGGCAGATTAAGCCTGGTAAAATCTGTCATTTTGATCTTCCTGTCACTAAAGGAACTAAGGTAAATTGCGTCACTGTCCTGTGTCCCATTTCGCCTAATGGGGTCCGTGTGGTTACGTGGAATTAGCATTTCCGTTTTACAGGCATAATCCTTCTTCCCAGTTCCTACAGCAAGACCCAGAGAAGTCAGGCGGCATTCTCTGCGCCTAGAGATTCAGAAAGCAGTGCACAGAGATGGGGGGAGAACAGGGTTCCTAGCTGGGCGTGTCCTTTCTTGTGTTCCTCCAGAATGGGCTGTGGCACAGACAGCCCACAGGAAGAGGTCATGACCGGAGAGGAATCCAGCTGAGCCCGCTTCTTGAACCGAGACTCCGCTTCTAGCTGGGCTTGCACTCTTTGTAGCGATTTGTCAGGAGTAGCTTCTATTTTCATTACAGGGCTCTTTGCACAACCGAAAGACTTTTTGAGATAAATGGAGACATTCATCCACTAGGTGGCGCTACATCCTTTGTTCTCTGGTAGATGCTTTTTCCCTACATGAAACTAAAAAGTATTTGGTTTGAGTAGGAAGTCAGCAAAGAGAGCATACATCCTTCTTTCCTCTCACCTTGTTGTGGGCGCTACAGTATTTTGAGCAAAAAATGTATGGATAAATGGGCATATTTTCATACTGGGAATGAGAGCTATGATACCTGAGGATGTCCTGTGAAATACACCAGATAGCTGAGTGCAGTCAGGCTGCCTCACTTGCAGTTAGGTCCATGGCTTGCTAGATGCACAGGAAAATGGGAAGTTATTTAACCTACCAGTATTTCACTTCTCATGGATTTCTAGCGTTTCTCTATCTGTAAATACATGCTCTATGATAAGGTTGTTTTGGGGACTAAATGAAACCTTTGTGAAGTACTTAGCCAAGATCCTGGGACCTAAGAAGCGCTCAGTGAGTGTTAGTTGTTGCTTTATTTGTATTTTTATTTTTCATTGACTAAATGCTCACTGACAGAGTGTTTATGTTTTCATATGAAAATGGGAAATTCATCAGGATTTGTATTTCTGACTGGATGGACTGCATTCTTATGTTGCCCTGTGGGGTCCTGCACTGTCTTCACCTTCTTACCCCCTGGCAGGATCTCTCATTTTCCCTAAAACAGAGTTCCTCAACCCTTTGTGTCTGCAAGTCCCCCGGAAGGCTTGTTAAAACTCAGATTGCTGGGCCCCAGCAATGTCTGGTTCGGAAGGTCTGGGGTGAGGCCTGGGAGTGTGTCTTTTTAATCTGCAGGTATTTTTAGCAGCAGGCGATGCTGCTGCAGGTCCAAGGCCCACATCCCACAGCCCTGGAAAGGACTGTTTCCACCCTTGCATTATGGTCCCCTGACATGACTTTTTTGGTTGAGAAAGCTATGACTACAAGGCAGGACTAGGTGGGTTTCTTTAAAGCTGTGTCTGCCCAGACTGCCTTCCTGTCTCTGCTTGTCATGGGGTCTAAACTGCACACTTGTTTCCTTGAACAAAGCAGATAAATCTCGTCATCAGGTCTGCAACGTCTCTTTGTCATCTCTTATCACCACTCATTCCCTCCTGCAATTTTGATCTGACTCATACTGGCCAAACTCAGGGCTTCCCAGACTGCTCTTGGGGGCCAGCAGTTGGGTAAGAATTAGCAGGTGATTCCTCCACATTGAAAAACGACCTTCAGCGCCATGCATGGCACATGGTAAATGTTCAAATATACTTGTTGAATGGATAAATGCTCTAGGGAAGGCACTTACAGTCTATTAAAAGGGAGACTTTGCCAGTCAGAAAGCTTTCCATCTGCAAGCTGTGTGACCGTTGGAAAGTCACTTTATAACAAACACAACTTAAAAATATTAGGTATTACTGTGATTTACAGCCCCCTACTGATTAATATGACATACTCCTTTAGGTCGAACCAGAGAAATAGAAACAGAAATTGCCTCTATTTGACCATTTTTGGTTTACAGAAATGTCAGCTTTATATGGTTCAACCTAATAAAACTTCTGTATCTGAAATTAGGCACATGCTTAATGGCACTATTTTTCCAATATGCTTTTAATTCTGAGGAACCGCATTCCTGATTCTCTTTCTCTTTCTCCCGGTGCACATACAAATGTTGAGGGAAGATTTTAGAAATAAGCCTGATGTTGGCACTGTAAAAATTCAGTTTTATTCTCAGTCCAAGATGATCCTTCATCACTATTTTCTCATTGGAAGAATGATTCTCCTTCATTTGAAAGCAGCTGGCAGATGTTCCCCCTGAGCTGTCTTTTGGTTTTTGTGGAACACCTAGGTGTTGAAATTCCAGGGTTTAGAATTGACTTTTCTCATACTTTCCACCCCTTGCCCCAGACACTGCCTCCACTCCCCCGACTCCCATCACAGCATACACTAACCTTTGTTTTAATCTTTGGCAATACCATCCATTCTTTCTCTCTCTCTGTCCTCCTCCCTCATTGAAACTGACTTGAGCATAGACAAGTGAGATTAGCTTTGCAAAACTGTACTACATAACTCTGAAGTTATTATTTCAATTATGCAAAGACCGATGTGAAGGTTTTAAGCCCATCAGCTGCTGAATCCTAGAACTTGTGGTGCTAGGAAGTCATTAAGATATTTTGGGGAGAGGCAATGCCTTACCATTCAATAGTCATTCAATAGCTACTTATTGGGCACTGACTATTTACTAGGAGCCTCTGGTCACTTGCCGTTCATTGGAATATGTTTATTACATCATTTTTACAACTGTCAGCAGGTTTTCTTTTTCTTTTAAATACATTCAGATTTTAGAGAATTGGAAGGAACATGAGGAAATTTGGGGGTGATGGTAATGTATATCTATTTTTAAAATTATTTTTACTTTTGGCTGCATTGGGTCTTCATTGCTGCATGCAGGCTTTCTCTAGTTGTGGTGAGCGGGGACTACTCTTTGTTGCGGTGCGCGAGCTTCTCATTGCAGTGGCTTCTCTTTGTTGCGGAGCACGGGCTCTAGGTGGGTAGGCTTCAGTAGTTGTGGCACGTGGGCTCAGTAGTTGTGGCTCATGGGCTCTAGAGTGCAGACTCAGTAGTTGTGACACATGGGCTTAGTTGCTCCGCAGCATGTAGGACCTTCCCGGACCAGGGATCGAACCTGTGTCCCCTGCATTGGCAGGAGGATTCTTAACCACTGTGCCATCATGGAAGTCCCTGTCAGCAGGTTTTGTTACGAGAAAAGTTTAAAAAGAAAAAAAAAAAAAGAGGATCCTAGTTGCCAGGGACTGTAGGAAGAATTCTCTAAGGGGGGACAGGACTCAGAAAAAGGACATAGAAAGGTACAAAGTATACAAGTTTCACCTATTTCATAGTTTTGCCTCATTTGACCATGTAAAATGATAACAATTGCTGAAAGATGAATTAGCTATATAATAACTTGACATTTTAAACCAAGATATTTTTATGCAAATCTCTACACAAGAGATGTTGGAGCCATACCCCCAGTTTGAATCTTTCTCCTGATCAATCAGTGTGACTTTGGGCAAGTTACTTAGATCTCGGTGCCTCAGTTTCCTATTAAAATAGGCTTAGTTGTAGTAATTACTTCATAGGATTATTGTGAGGATAACATAAGTTAATGTATCTAAAGTGCTCAGAGCAAAGACTGGCAAATTACAAGCACTATCTAAATATTAGGTATTTTGAGTGTCAAAGAATATCCTAGAAAATGCTAAATTATAAAAATATGTGTATAATCTAGATATATTCTCCTCTAGGAGCTAATGGAGACTTTAAAAGAATCTTTTGTATTGTTTTTGTAGATATCTAGTTTTAAATGGGTTTAAAATTGTTATGTCTTTTAAAAATCATTCTATACTTTAGTGAGTTTATTATCAGGAAATTCTTTTTCCCCTTGATATTTAGGCTAAAACTTCTCTCTTCTTAATTCCAGTCTATTTTTCCTCATTAACATCCTTTTACTATGCTGGTGACTTTTTTTCTTTCTTCATATTTACCTCTTCCTGATATTTACAGAAGTACACGAGAGAATTTGTGAACTTAGGCAAACTCTTCCGAGGGAACTCCCCAGGGATCCTTTACAGACATCACACTTCTCCCTGTTACACGGGCTGCAGGCAGCACCAGAAGAGTGCCATGCGTTTTCTTGGGAAATTTCTCATGACTAAAAGCAGAGAAAAGGCCAAAGCCACCCATTTGTGTGTTAAAGAACGGGTTTCTAACTTTTCTTTTGAATTTCCTCAAGGGCTTTAAATTATGAGGTAAACTCACGAAGCACCACGTGAATCTTCAGTATTTATATCGTTGTGTTCAGAATTGGGGTCGGGGGTGATTATAGCCATGGTTCACCAGGAAATTCATAACGTTGTAGCATCATGGCGGACTCGGAGATCCTATGCTTGATTAGATTATTTGTACATGCTGGAACCACATTTTGTGCTTTGACATTTCATGATTATTGCATTTAGTCCTTGTATCAGTCGTATTAAAAAAAAAAAACCCAAAATCTTTTCAAAGGTTTATTTGTACTTTCCTTGCATTTTATACCATAGTTTAATTCTGGAGTTTTTAAACCCAAAAAAGATATCCAGACCTCAGCATTGAGCTTTATGAGACAAGATATTTTTATATCTACTGAGTTTTCATAATTTTTCCATGTATTATATTGTTTTATTTATTTATTTTTTATTTTTTTTGCGGTACACGGGCCTCTCACCGTTGTGGCCTCTCCCGTTGCGGAGCACAGGCTCCGGACGCGCAGGCTCAGCAGCCATGGCTCACGGGCCCAGCCGCTCCGCGGCATGTGGGATCCTCCCGGACCGGGGCACGAACCCGTGTCCCCTGCAGCGGCAGGCGGACTCTCAACCACTGCGCCACCAGGGAATCCCATCATATTGTATTTTTTGTCAGAATATTTATTTCAAGATGTTATGTTCAGAGTCTAGTTAGATGAAGTTTAGCATCTGTTAAGAAGTTATGTTTTGGTTACTTTTCTTAAAAGTAAAAACGATTTTCTTTTCTTTGATACCTTCAATGGAGGGGAAAAGTACAACCACTTTTATTCTATTACAAAATTGATCAATTTGATAATAAGATTTTGGAAGAAATTTAATCTCTCGGAATCTGATAGATTATGCAAGCACTGTGCAACTGGATACAAAAACTGCATGCTGATTTATTCAAGCAAAAAGAATAAGCAAAGGAATGCACTTTGATGGTTCACAGTTTTTATGCTAGCTTCTCAATATGGTTTTATCCTTCATATCCATCTGAGGTAGCAGCTAAAACATGACACCAAAATACTTCAATTTGAAAGTATAAGTTCTCATCTTCTGCTCCTTCTTTCCTAATTTTCTTTGTCCTGTGTTTAAGGCTTGTGTGGGCATAGCAGTAAATGAGTTAAAATTAGTGCAAAGAGGACACAAGCTGAGTATCATTTTGGTCCAGCCCACACTTCTGAGTCCAGGGTTACCAGCCTCTCTGCTCTTGATCTGAAGCCCTGTGACACTAGACTCTTTAAAGAGATGACCAGGAGGATAATGGGGGATGGGATTAGGGGGAGGTGGTGATGTGGGCATAGTGGCGGGGTAATGAAATGGACACAGGGCGCGAGGACACAATGCCCGCTGGGATTACTAATGAGGTGGTAGCTTATGGCGATCTCCTCCTCCGGGAGAGTGTGTGCCCAACAGACTCCAGCTCTTCATCCTCATCTATCCATATCCACAGCTGGCAGGGCATTTGGAAAGCAGGTGGGTAGGTCACCTTTCTATTGTTCTGCCCTCCATTTGCTCCTGGCCAGGGCCTGAGGTCAAGGATGGTTCAATGAGGTACCAGATCAACTGACAAATCGTATCAGATGGGATGTTTTCAGGGTTCTGATAAACATGGAAACAAGCAAAGAAATGTTTGGTCTTGCTTAACTACCTCCAGGAACTTCTGGCCTAAAAAGTGGGATTAGGGCATCAGGCAAAGGTAAGCAGATGGTTGTAGAGGGTATTGTGGCCTTGACCTAGCAAGATGGTTTGTTCATTTTACTGCTTTTGGAAAATATTGAACAACTTCTAGTCAAAATTTTAACATGATGAAACAAAATAGCCTCATGATTATTCCTATACAAAGAAAACCTGAAGCCCAGAGAGCTTCAGCATTTTTCTCAATGTCACAGACATTAGAAAGGACAAGATCAAACTTGGAAAACCCTCTTCCCTTGTTTTCTAATCTAGTTTTTCAGGCTATCTATATCCCTTTTATTGTACAGTAAAAAGAATAAACCATTGTCAGAATTTACCATGAGACTGAAATAGACTTGGTTGTCAAAAGTATTTTTTCCTAGAAGATTTGCAACGTTAGGATGAATGCTGAACATTTCTGAACTCTAACTGTGAAACGCTAACGTTGGGCATTAGTGCTTAGCCTTCGGACATTCTTACTTTGGGTGCCAAATTAAACTAATTTATACTTACTAACTAACTAAACATTTTCTTAGCATGGCACAGTGCTCACATTTCTACCATAATATTATACTTTATACTTTTCCTACTATTTTACAAAATTGCGTGAGGACTGCAATATTTCAAGCTTTGAACCATGATTCTTCGTGGCCTCCTGGAGGAATGTGATGCAAAGACCCTAAAGATACTAATGTTCACTGTCAGATGATACTACAAACTCTCCCCCTGGATGGAATAACCTGCTGAGTAGAATGTCATTACCATGAGGCACGTTCTGAACCATGATGATACAGTGACAATTTTTCCTGAGCATTTTCCTGGGTCTATTATCACTAATCCTTCAACCCAGCTAGATGCTCTACCCAATGTTCTTTAAACAAAAATGTGAAAGAAAAAATAATCAAGTTATATAAAATATGGGGAGAAGTCCTATATGAGCTGGTTTGGGAAGACCACCCGAAGTCCATATTTAATCAGATTCTCGTTTAAGTCCAATATTGTACCCTATAACCTTATCCATTCTCAGAATGAACCACAGTCAGACTGCTTCTATTTGAATTTGAGTCTGAGGTGCATCTATATACCTTAGGGGGCTATCCAGGTGAACATCTAGATGGTGCCTGGCCATTGTCCTGGAGAGCCCAAGTCTTGATCATGAGTCAGGAAAGAGAAGAGGATGACGATTTACCTGGCTGGGCATTAATCATTCTGTGCTGGACTTGGAACAGAGGATGGTTCGTTAGCTGTAGGGAGTATAGCATGCTTTCTGACAAATATCCCCTAGAAATCAGATTTCAAAGTCCTCTTTATCCTTGGGTGGTTTAACGTGCCACACATTCTCTGCCTTGCCTTGTTAGAGCCTGGACCCCTGCCATTCCTGCGATAAAGGCAGTGGGGAATGTCTCACCTATCTTGGTAATTTGAGCTTTTGTCCCATTTTCCAGGCAGGATCTCAAACTTTTAATTACCCACTTAGTAAAACCCAGATGTCCCATTTCAAAGACCTATTCCCATTGGGGAATTTTCATTTCCAAGCAATAGTTGGATGAAATCCTAGAGTTTTACTGCTTCCCATTTCCACTACTTCAGATTTTTTTTTTTTCTTGAGTAAATAGGACCCTAAACTTTAAATTCTGAAAATCTATTTTAGATAGAATTGGAAGTATACCACAATCCACTGTGTTTACGTTTTCCATCTAAATCCTAACTGGTTCTTTTCAAAATATTTCTTAGCATGCATTTGGTTCATAAACCTTCTTGGGGTGCTAAGAGGATAAGTGACTTTCAATTTAGAAAATACATTACAAAGTGTTCCATCTCTTAAAGTTTAAGGAATACCCTGGTCAAGGTCTTACAACATTTACCTGGCAGTGATTTTGATAAACGGATTCATCACTGGGTTGGAAAAGGGCCAGAGTGAGATGGCTCTTAGACCTATTTGCTGTGGCCCTGAGTATTGGCAGAGGAGCGTGGGTCTCGTGTGACCTTGTTTACGCAGGATATTTCCACAGCTGTGCTAGATGAAAGTCTCAACTCAATTGCTTATCTCCATCGACCAAATTGGCTGGTCTAATCACCTGTTGATGGCGTTCCACATCAAATAGCCATTTTCCAATTTCAAGAGAAGATACTCACGAATTTAAATAGGTTATATTGATGTGCAGGTAAAATAACAATGAGAGGATTTCACATTGATAATCACATGAATATTTAAATTAAAGCACAGATGATTAAAACTGTGACTTCAAGGTGGCCTTAATATAACTTGGGGATGAGGTACTATGCTTGATAAGGCATTTTCAGGCTAGGATATAAATTGTGACCCTTTCAGAGTTAGACATGATATTTTATTTACATTTTACACTCTTCAAACCGCTGCCATAGTCGTACAAGATCTCAATAACTAATTCCAGCTACTGGAAAATGCACAAATATGAAGCCCTTACAATGGCTGGCAGGACGACCGGTTTGTAAAGTGCAGGGTCATAATTCACGCTGAATTGTGTATGAGTGGTGTCCTGGGGAGCACAAATGTGTACATGCCTAGAGTGACAATACAGAGGCTTACACGGCTCCGGAAGATTTGTTCTCTACTCCCAACCCTGCCCCGTTTCAGACTTCATCTTCTTCCCTCCCCTCACTCAGCCCCAGTCACTTGGGGCTTCTTGCTGATATCCGAACACACCAACATGTTCCGACCTCAGGGACTTTGCGCTTACTATTTCCCTGGCCATCCTATTTAACATTGCAACTCTTCCCACATTTTCTGTTCTTTTCCGTCATCTATCACTATTTCATAAATTATCCATGTAAGTTTATCTTGTATATTCTTTTGTGTCTCCCTTTGCTCTCCCAATGTTTATTATAATTTGAGTGTTATGATAATATGATATAATATAATAGGATAATATGATATAATATGATAATATCAGTGTTATGATAATTTCAATAATGTTTATGTTATGAGTGCAACGACTTTAGTCTGCTTTATTGTTTCCCCAATGCTGGGGCTCCAGCATCTGGACTAGTGTCTGGTACATAGTAGGTGCTTCATAAATATTTTGTGGATAAATTAATGAAATAAAAACTTTTCAATACATTGTTAAAGATAGGTCAGGGTTACTAGCACAGTAACGGAGGCTTGACCTTCTTTATATGTGCCATGTTTTAAAAAGCCAGAAAATTTGATGATTTTGCTCATTCCAATGATGAGACATGTAACATGTTCCATGTGTGGCTAGGTAGGGCTCTGATTTGGAGACCCTTACAAAATCCTGCAAGTCCTTCTGCTGTTTCTCAAAGGACAAGAATTTGGCTGTGAAGGCGTGAAACAAAAGTAAGCTTAGTTGGTGTGGCAGCTTAAGAGTCAACAGTTTAATATCATGACTTTTATGAAAAATAAGATTTCACATTAGAGAGACAATATCAATTTCTCATTTACGTCCCTGATCTAGCCATCTTGATTCCTCTGATCCCAGGCTTTGCCTGCCTTCCTGCTACTGAACATGGATTTACACCAACTCACTTTATGGAATTCGTTTGCTATCTCCTAGAATATTGCTTTTGTGAAAACAATGTCAGTCTTGCCATGTAGTTCATTTGATAATTTAGCATCGTTTGGCCAGATTTTAAGGGAATTCATGATTTGTAAAACAAATGTAGTTATTCAGGAAACATGTTTGCTTTCATGGCATTTTGTTTACAGTATATTTTCTGTTAAGTGTATTTCAAATAATTGGTAACATGTGTGTGAAGTTACACATAACATTATATGAATCTTCTGTGTGTCTTAGTTTGTGAATATCCAAATGTTCTTTCCAAAAGAGTGACTTTTATTGATAGTTAAGTGTCAGGGACATATATGGCCTGAAATTGGTAAGTACGTATGTATATAGAAAAATGCAAATAATGTTAACAGTCATTTTTGTAGGCTACAGCAGTTTCTGAAGCAGATCCCTGGCACTGTTTCTTTTATCCTGCTATAGAAATTGAATACTACTTGGATGATTAGGTCGTGTGATGATGGATGCTAATAAAGGACATGGTGTTTGCTTCTCTCTGGCAGATTCCCCAACACACTGGCAGAGGGGGTGGGCCATCTTTCAGTAGCACGTGCTCTGTTCTTAATGCCTATGAGTTTTTAGCATTTCTTTAATTGTCCAATTTGTTTTATATTACCAGGTGGCTTTGATTAATGAGCCAAAACAAGTGAATTTGTGTACAGAAGACAGAAAGAATTATAACTCCGATGGTTGCTTTTAGGTCCGTACAAGTTACAATAGAAATACATAATCTTGTAACTGATGCAACATTATTAATTCCTTCCATATTGAGGGGGATGAAGTATCTAATTAAAATTCCAACATTTCCTTCCCCCGTTTTAATCTTCCTACACACTAGTAAAAATCTACAGAACCATGAATGAAATATTTTAGCTTTCCAGACAGTGTGGCTATTCAACCAAAACAGCTTCAATGCTACCAAGTCCTGGGAGGTACAAGGGTTGGGCTTTAACTCCACTGGTTCTTCTCCTGCCTCTTCAGGAGGGGAAAGTAACTAGCCCCCCCGCCACCCCCGACGCTGAAGTACAGGAGCCTAAAATATGTGTCCCTATTTTTGTTTTAAAAATATTTCACTTAGGGGCTTCCCTGGTGGCGCAGTGGTTGCGAGTCCGCCTGCTGATGCAGGGGACACGGGTTCGTGCCCCGGTCCGGGAAGATCCCACTTGCCGCGGAGCGGCTGGGCTCGTGAGCCATGGCCGCTGAGCCTGTGCGTCCGGAGCCTGTGCTCCGCAACGGGAGAGGCCACAGCAGTGAGAGGCCCGCGTACCGCAAAAAAAAAAAAAAAAAAAAAAAAAAAAGTAAAAGAAAAAAAATTTCACTTAAACAGCTTTTCTTTCCTTATTTAATAAGCACAAATATAGTGCTTACTGGGTGAGCAGAGTGTTCTTAGTGCTTTACAAATATTTACTCATTTCCTTCTCATTTCTCTTACGTGTCCTTTTGTCCCTTTCTATCTCTCTGTTTCAATTACATTTACATATTACCAATTTCTGAACAAAAATCTTTCTCTCAGCATTGGGTAAAAAATAATATATTGGTAAGGGTACCTGGATGGTGTCCTCTTATACTGAGTCATTTTCTGTCTTGGGAGGGAGGCTTTTTTTTTTTTTTTTCATTTTGAGAAATTCAGTTTAAAGAATACATTTTAAGGGCTTTAATTGCATCTGTTATAAAAGCAGTCAGAGAAATGAGGACGATGATTTTAAAAAGAATTCCTTTCTGACTTTCTGTTCCCTCATAAAGAGAGCTACGCCAAACAGTTTGTCTTCATACCTTAGGAGTAAAGAATGCAGCAGTTCATAGTCAGACAAAAGAACAAAAGACATCTCAAACTGGAGTCAAATATATCTGGAGTCAAATATTCCAAATGGCCTAGCCTTGCACCAAATGAATTAAAATGGTCTAGCTTTCATTCACAATTTGAGATACAATACTTGCTACCTGAAGACATTATCAAGTTTTCAGCAAAGGAAAAATGATATTCATGCTGAGCCTATTACTAGGAGCGATATGGCAGACAGTTGTGGACTTTGAATAGTGTAAATGAGGGTAGGTGACAGGTTTACGTCCCTTAGGTTCAGCGCTTAGCACAATGCTGAGTACACAGTAGGTGCTCAAAAAATATTTGTTCAACAAATGGATCAATGATTGAATTGGTTTCTGAAGGTTAAGAACTGTTATCGTCAAAGAGCTGAGCTGCAATGAAATGTGTATCTTGAGTGCACTTTAATATTTTCACTGACATCTAAGAGTTAGGGGAGGAATCACAGGGTGTAAAGAGTGTTAGCACTCAGGAGAGGAAGGAATGGTTTATTGTACTTCCCACAAAGGTCAGTCCTGGGGAGTTTTAATTGTGAGTGAGACTAAAGAACTTTTGGGCTGAATGTCAGGGGAAGTTTTTGAAGAGTAAAATGTGTAAGACTACATAACAGAGCCAGAGGTGGAGACCCAAGGGAGCCAATGGAAGTTTCAAGGGCTGGACAACTTATAAGGAGACTGGACCAAGTCCTGGAGAAGTGGTAGGGGAATTATGCACCTCAAAGAGGCATGCACTAGCAGAGCTTTCAGGTTCTTATCTTGTTTCTTTGTCGTGTACAACTGCACTTGACTCTTCTGAAACACGAAGAAAAATATGCATATGTGTGGTTTGGTGGAGGGACCTTTCAATTTGGACTGTATCACAGTGATACAATAATACTAAAAGGAGTTTGTGTGTTTGGAGAAATGATGCTATGGTAAGGTAAGATTCTGGGAGAGCAAGGGAGAAATAAATGATTCATTCTGCAGTGCTTTGAAATGGTGTGTTTATCAACTGTTCATATAATTAAATATAAATGTCTACAACAAAGGAATGGAGTCCAGCTCTAATTAGAAAAAGTGAATTAGTGAATTCTTTTCAGGTCAATAACTTTTGGAAAATTAAATTTGAGGGCAGTGATGCCACATAGCTTAAATGTACTCAAAATCTCTAACGTCCCCTAGAGCTAAAATCCTCTAAAATCAGCCTACATAATGAAGCCTTTGTTACAGTTCAAATTTGCTTATATTATATAGAGAGAGTGATCTGTGCTGCATATTTTGTGTGTTAATTTAAAAAGTTGAGCTATTCTCATCTAGGAAGTGAAATTATAGGTCATTCCATGGAACCCCATAAGGAATTTTGTTACAAAATAAAAATAGTTTTAGCAAGACAGTTGAATTCAACCCCAGTACAAATCTGCTGCCTTCAACTTCCTAGTGTTACTATCTAAATTCACCTGTAATTTTAAGAAGGTCTGCTTGAAAAGAAACTATATACCTTCCTAACTTCATATTTTTAAAAATTTAATAAATAAGACACAAAGCATGTGATTGATTTCATAGAGTAATATTATTTGTGAAAATAAATTTGGATGTCATCAATTATTTATAGGTAGATAAATATATAGATAGATATAGATGCATAGGTGAGAGGAAGAGAGGGGGCAGAGAGCCAGAGGAAGAGGGAGAGAGAGAGAGAGAGAGAGAGAGAGAGAAATAACTAGGATCCTCTAATGTTTGTATTTTAAACAATTGTCATTTTGAATACAATAGAACATTTTGCTCATTTTGCTGGTGATTCATGATTTGACTCTTGACTTTTCCATTAGTTGATGAATATATCACATGGAGAATCTTTTTGAAATACCAATTTTGCAGTGATATAGTTTGAATAAGATTAAGTTTCTTATTTTTAAGTGGATCATATAAAAAAAGATTTTTCAGCAATTATAGGTTATGTTTTAAGTGGTCTGACTTGAAGTATAGGTTACAAGGAATGCTCACAATTAATGGTACGGAATGTGTACATTTCTGGGGTGGGTCATTAGCGGGGGGCAAGCAAGTGGGCTTCAGAAGAGAAATTATAGTGGTCAGAGGAGAGTCCGGATGGCTAGCCCTCTTGCAGTTGCAGCTGTGTGCTGGACCTCTCCCCATGGATGTCTCAAGGGCAACTCAAAATCAGTCATAACTTCTCTTCCAAATGTGCTGCTCCTCTTCTAGTCCTGTCGTACTTAATGGTAATCCTACCTACCAGGTGTCCAACTAAAAGCTTAAAAGCTAAAGCAGATGTGCTCTGAGGGGCCTCTGTCCCTGACCGCTGGGAGGGAACTGCCAGGCCCTCTGCAAGATGCCAGAGGGAGGACCTTGATTTCCAACACAGCCCGGTGCACAGGCACTTCAGTTTGTAGGTATAGATTCGAAGACAAACTGCTTTGAACAGAAATGCAGATGGTGTTTACAAAATATCTAAAGCATGACAATAGCCATTTTTTTCCTGAACAAGTACCTTTTGTTGGGCATTTTAAGAATTGTGATTATGAAAAGGCAGTAGTCAATGATATCAATTTTTACTAATTTTCACTCTCCTTTTCTTTCTCTGCTGTATCACCTTCAGTGAGCAGTAACATTTCATGAGTTGAGTCTTGTTGATCTGTGACAGTCCCTTATTTCTTGACTGGCTTTGACCTTGTGTACCAAGCAATCTTCTTGAGGATGCAAGTGACAGTTGTTTCTCTGTTGAGGTTCCCCACAGGCCCGGCTGTGGCAGAGCCCTGGCTCCTGAAATTTAATCATGCTCATTCTTAATTTCATCAACAGTTCCATCAATAATTCGTTAAGTCATCAGACTGGAGACAATCTGCTGTTTCCAAGATTGCTCAAACTGTCCCATTTCAAAGAATAAGGTGACCTGGATTATTTTCTGAGTCAGGCTTCACAGTTTAGATATTTTTTTTATACTCAGAGATTGCCAAGTTCCCCTTTGACATTATTTTGTATAGGATAAGACGGGGAGACTTAGGAGTAGAGAAATCTAAGAAGATTGATTACATTAGGAACATAAATTAGAACTAACTCCTAAAATACTCTCTTAATATACAATAGTAATAATCATCATAATACTTCCTGTAAGTTTTCTTGTAACATAACTGCAGAAAAGAGAGCGGTCTCAGGGTAAAGTTCTCTTTGTAGCTTTCTCCAGAGTATAATATCAGAGCAGGCTATTGGAATCTCCAATATCCAGTGAAATGAATGATCTTTTGTGAACAAGAGAGAAACATGCCTTTGACTTATAGCAAATATTTGGACCTTAAAACAAACAAAGCCTGTAAAGATGGCTCTCAGAAGCATCGTCTTACCCCAAGAGCAATGAGATAGAAAGAACAAAAATGCAACAGAGGGCTTCCCTGGTGGTGCAGTGGTTGAGAGTCCGCCTGCCAATGCAGGGGACACGGGTTCGTGCCCCGGTCTGGGAGGGTACCACATGCCGCGGAGCGGCTGGGCCCGTGAGCCATGGCCCCTGAGCCTGCGCGTCCGGAGCCTGTGCTCCGCAACGGGAGAGGCCACAAGAGTGAGAGGCCCGTGTACCATAAAAAAAAAAAAAAAAAATGCAACAGAAATGTGAAATACAGAGTGACTTTTTATTGCCTAGTTGTTGGACTAGATAACACGTTTATGTATAACCTGGGAAGTTTATGTATAACCTGGTCCAGAACATAAGCATTTTCCACATCTGTGGAACATGTTCAGGGACCAGTCCTCCCCACCCCCTGCCCCCAGGGCAGCCTGCTCCCCCATTGTTGATTGGTGCCTATGTAAGTGGGGGACAACCATTTGGTCTTCCTTTCAAGTCAACACTGATCATCAAATTCAAATGGAATAAACCAGTTCACCAGTTCACAAAAGGCTTTCTTCCTCCTTCCATGCTCCTGGGAAGCCCTGGCTTCCAGTACAGCGTGGTTCCCCATCATACAGAGCTCACAAAAAGATGGTTAGGCTTGAGACCAGTGCTGACAGATCTGCCTGATGGCTGTTACTCCAGGCCTATCTTCGTTCAACGCCCTCCGCTCCACTGACCATCTGCAATTAGCACTCAGCAACATTATGGAACTTATCTCTCTCAATTTTCTAGCTGTAACTCTAGTTTCTCATTTCCAATGGAACATTATTGCAGTCTTTTCGGAGCTACTTCATATACTTGGCAGCTGACTTAGGTGATCATATGTCCTGTTTTCTTTCTTTCCATCTTTCCTTTAAAACTGGGACAGGTCTTTGTTTTTGCTGAAGTTTGCCGTTTCTCCTTGTTACTGATGTGCAACCTCCTTTGTGCTGATGGCCAAGAAAATTCTGGACTGCTGCCCTGTTTGCCTCCAGAGACTGACGCAAAGTCTTCAAAGTAAAGTCAGTGGGTTTTTTTTTTTCAAAATAGAGTTTACGAGAAACAAGACATCTTCATGCTTACGAGGACCTTGTGTACTACAAACCTTCAAAGACTGCCAGCCTGGAGCCAGCTTCTCTGAGGTTTGCAAACGTACTTGAAACTACTTGAAAAAAATGGTTTCTGCAAGGGGAACGATGAAGTTAATCCTCAATTTTATTTTATTATTTTATTTTTTCATCTGGCACTGATAGAAAATGTTTAAAAGTGTTTTCAGTTGGATGTTTTTCGGGCAGATCCTGAAGAGGACTTTCTGTCAACTCCCAGTAAAAGTATGATCATGAAATGATTTGCTTAACCCACTTCCCCCAAACCTATGTATTTTGCTGCTGTCGTGGAAAAGGCTATCAGATTCTGTGTGATAGGCTTTAGTGAAATGAAACATTACAGCATCTTCTCCTCTACACACTGCAAAGAAAGTGTGCTGTTGTTTCCTGAAGCCGGCACACACGATAGCTGTCTTGTTTACCTAAGACCTGATCAACCTAATTATTGAGATGGAAGCAAACATATCATCCATTCCTCTCCTCCAGCCCACTTGAATATAATATCCATTTGTTTGGTGTTTGGCTCAGGTTTAAATGAGTCATTTAACAACCCCTGTTCACAGCAAGTTAAGTAGCAACCAGCTGGCAGCCACAACTCACAAGGCTGTTAACCGTTCCAACCAGGATCAGACCCTGAGCTCCAGCCTTCCTGAAGGGCATTAGGCAGCTTTGCTCCAGCTATCATGGCAGGATTTTCAAGCAAATCTATGCCTCAGGTAATGAACTGGCCGTGAGAACCATAAGGGTTTCAGAAAATAGATGTCATTGTCTGTTCTAATTTCTGGAAGGGCTATTGATAAAGCTGTTTGAGGCCGATTATCATCATAGAGTGAGAGGCTCCATTTGATGCGTGAGGTCTTCAGGAGCTGGACAAAAAGCACAACGGCCAGAATCCGCAAAAAGGTCATTTTGTATGAAAGGTCAGTGGCACTCAGGAATGGAAATTAGATGACAGGTGGTCGTGAAGGAGGACAGAATGCTTCCACATCAACTTGGCTATCTGTGTTTTTAAGAATGACTTTCATTTAGGGGTATCGCCTCTTCATTCACTTTTTAAAAATGGAATTTATCACTTTTTAACATACAATTATTTATTATGTTTATTGTTTGTGGCCTGTCTACCACTTCACCCCCTGCCTGGAATTTCCAACCCTGATCTCTACCGTCATTAGTTTACTTGGTACATATGAGGCACTCAAAAATAATGGTTAAATTAGCCTCTGTATTGCATGTTCAATTTTTTCTAGTTTTTTTTAAATTAAAACATTTCAACTTTTTTTTTTTCCTGCGGTACGTGGGCCTCTCACAGCTATGGCCTCTCCCGTTGCGGAGCACAGGCTCCGGACGCGCAGGCTCAGCAGTCATGGCTCACGGGCCCAGCCACTCCGCGGCATGTGGGATCTTCCCGGACCGGGGCACGAACCCGTGTCCCCTGCATCGGCAGGCGGACTCTCAACCACTGCGCCACCAGGGAAGCCCTCAACTTTTTTATTTGAAGTATAGTTGATTTACAATGTTGTGTTAGTTTCAGGTGTATAGCACAGTAATTCAGTTATACATATATATGTATACATATATATATTCTTTTTCAGATTCATTTCCCTTATAGGTTATTCCAAAATAATGAGTAGACTTCCCTGTGCTATACAGTAGGTCCTTGCTGATTGTCTATTTTATATATAGTAGTGTGCATCTATTAATCCCATCCTCCTAATTTATCCCTCCCCACTTCCCCTTTGGTGACCATAAATTTGTTTTCTATGTCTGTGGGTCTATTTCTGTCTTGTAAATAAGTTCATTTGTATTTTTTTTTTCAGATTCCACATAGAAGTGCTATCATATGATATTTGTGTTTCTCTGTCTGGCTTACCTCACTTAGTATGATAATCTCTAGGTTCAAACATGTTGCTGCAAATGGCATTATTTCATTCTTTTTCTATGACTGAGTAATATTCCATTGTATATATGTGCCACATCTTCTTTATTCATTCATCTGTAGATGGATATTTAGGTTGCTTCCATGTCTTGGCTATTGTAAATAGTGCTGCAATGAACATTGGGGTGCATGTATCTTTTCAAAGTATGGTTTTCTCTGGATATATCCCCAGAAGTGGGATTACTAGATCATATAGTAGCCCTATTTTTAGTTTTTTAAGGAACCTCCATATTGCTCTCAATGGGTGTACTAATTTACATTCCACCAACAGTGTAGGGCGTGTTCATTTTTGAAAACTGAAAAATGTATAAAAATAATATAAAGAAATGTATAAGATAATAAAAGTCACCCATTTATCCTAACCCACAACGTTGTTAGCATTCTGGGCAGGCATATACACTCGCCCATTGCTATGTGGATCTAGGCATAAATGTGTATGCGTCAAAATGAGTATTTATCAAAGCCTCTGTCTCATTTATTTCTGAGTCCCCCCAAAGGGTACCCACCTGTCTAAATGTTTCCGTCTGGTTCCTAATCAATCTGCATCAGTGGTTCTTAGATGAGTTAGTTCTGCGGCATCCCCCCGCCAGCCCCAGCCTCCTGGGACACTTGGTGATGTCTGGAGACACTCTTGGTTGTCATTATTGGGATGAGAGTGCTACCACCATCTAATGTGTAGAGGCCAGGGATGCTGTTCAGTTTCTGACAGTGCACAACAGTCCCTGCTGCCCACTGCCCCCAACAAAGAATTATCCAACCCAAAATGTCAATGGTGTTGAGGTCAGAAACCCTAATCTACATCCTTCCTTTCCTGCTCTGTCTTCTTCTGGTCACGTTCCCAAGTCTGTGAAGCCTCAAAGTGAAGTCTCCTTCCACTGCTTCTCTACTCATGATGGCAAGACCAATGCTCTTGCCAAAGGTGCCAAGTCCACATCCTTCCACCCGTCACTAGCCACAGCTGGTAAAGCTACTCAGAGAGATCTCCTCCATTGCTGTCTCTACTCAATGTAGGAGTAGCAGCTCTTGCCAAGGATGCCATCTCCACTCGTCTCAGCATTTCCAGATAGCTGGTGCCGGGCAGGCCCCCAGGCAGTGAGAGGTGTCTCCTCACCCCATCAGTGCCCTGCATATAGTCCCCATGACTTACAGGCAGCTGTGCTTGTGCCAGAGACTCAAAGAGATTAACTTCTTGACCATCATTTATTGCTCAGATGTTCATGAAGTTGGTCTTGAAAAAATAGTTTTGGTTCTCATTTCTCTAAATTTAGTCGTTCAGATTGAGTTCAAGAGGCCAGCTGAGAAACCATTATCTTCATCATTTTTCTTCCCTTGGCCCTGCTCAAACCTGAAACTTCTACCCCTTCCCCAGATCCCATTTGTAACCATGGGTGTCAGGAGAGGAGAAGGAGATGGAGAGTAACATTTGGCCTTGGTCTTTCAAAAATGCCCTTTGTGTTTTATTTTATTTTTGTTGTCATTTTGCATTAAATTTTTCTAATGCTTTATCAGGTACATAGAAAGTTATTTTTTATTCACTCGAAACCTCTTTCGTATTTTCAGTAGTCTTATACGATTTAATATACCTAAGTCCCTCATGTTCTTTACTAAATATGTTCCTGGGAATTTTGTGTTTAAGGTTGCTATTGTGAATGATTTTTTTAAAAGTGATATATTTGAACATTTTGCTAACTGTAATAAATATATAAATAGCTATATAGCATGTTTCCAGTGACTTTTAAACATATTTGATCAATGGAAATACTTTTTCAGTTAATTCTCTTGGATTTTCTATCATCGGAAAATGATAATTTGCTTTCTCATTTCCAGGACTATATTAGCTTTTTTTAAAAAAAATGTATATTTCTTTTTTCGCTTAATTTATTTGTTTCAAAGCAAACAACTTTTTATTGAAGTATAGTTGATTTGCAATGTTGTATTAATTTCAGGTGAACAGCAAAGTGATTCAGATGTATATATTTATATGCATATATATATATATGTATATATATATATTCTTTTTCAGATTCTTTTCCATCACAGGTTATTACAAGATAGTGAATATATTTCCCTGTGCCATACAGTAGGTCCTTGTTGTTTATCTATTTTGTATACAGTAGTGTGTATCTGTAATCCCAGACTCTTAATTTATAACTGCCCCCTCAACCACTTTTCGCTTTGGTAACCATGTTTGTTTTCTACACCTGTGAGTCTATTTCTGTTTTGTAAATCAGTTCACTTGTATCATTTTTTTAGATTTCACATATAAGTGATATCAGATGATATTTGTCTTTCTCTGTCTGATTTACTTCACTTAGTATGATAATCTCCAGGCCCACCCATGTTTCTGCAAATGGCATTATTAAGTCACTTTTGTGCAAAAATAAAAGCAAAAAAATACCTTATCTAGGCAGATGTCTCTACATGGGTGGCTGGCTTGGTTCCTGGAAAGATCCTCTATGGAAAGTAGAACCAAGAATTTCTTTAGGGCAGATGCAACCTCACCCCAGAGGGCACAATGCGTTGAGCAGAACGATGGCTGCATTTCAGCGCCCCCTCACCTTTGGCTTGGAGTCCTAGACAAGGCACGACCTGCTCACGTGTGGGAGGAGGTTTCACCCAGATCCCTTCATTGGAATTTTCCTTTTTTTCTTCCTATTTCATGCTTTATTGCTTTGTTTAGAACTTGTAGAACAAGGTGAAATAGCAATGGTGATAGTGGTTGGTCAGCCAGTTGTTTCTTTACTATTACTGAAACTGTGTCTAGCATTTCACTATTAAGTATGCTGACTTAAGATTAATATTCACTGATTGGAGATAGATATGGGTTAGTATTCACCTGCATAAATAAATCATTTTTTTGAATTTTCCAAGAGTGACCAATTAGAAAATGAAAAATAGATCCCATTAATGACAGCAAAAAAAATACTAACTAGAAATAAATTTAACAAGAAATGTGCATGATATATATGAAGAACATTGCAAAACTTTAGTCCAGGGCATTAAAAACAGCTTAAATTATTGGTAAGACCTACTAATTCATAGTTGAAAGGACTCAAGTTTCCAAAGATAATTGATTCCTCATAAATTGATATATAAATTCAATGCATTAGAAATAAAAACCCCAGGAGGACTTTAATGTAAACTGATAAGCTGATTCTGAAGTTCATCTGGCAGAGTAAGTGCTCGAGTATAATTTATAGTTGAGACACTTCAAAAGGGGGAATTTGCCTTATGAAGAGCCAATGTGTATAAACTATAATAATTTTGAAAGTGTAGCACTGGTGCAAGAAAAGCACATATATCAGTGTTACTGAAATGAGTGTCTAGAAATATATGTGTGTGTGGGTGTTTATAAAAACATACATATGTATATGGTTATATATATGTATGTAACCATACATATGTGTATATATATATAGAGAGAGAGAGAGAAAAAGAGAGAGAAACAACATTAGCTTTCCAAATCAATGGGAAAACGGAGGCTACCAAATAAATGAATAAGCAATGTTGAAATAATAGTCTATCAATCTAACATAAAACAGGCACTTCTCTACCTTATATAAAATACCAAATGGATTTAAGACCTAAACATAACAAACTGAATTATAAAAGAATTAGAATAAATCATGAGTGCTTTATATCTACGTGTATTTTAGGATATGCTGTCTTCTCAAAAAAGACATGAAATCCAGAAGCAATGTAGGAGTAAACAGAACTTTCTAAAAAAATATTAAAATAGGTACTAAGAATATGACCTAAAAAATGAAAATAAATGACAAATTATAGATAGGGATTAAAAAATAGAGCATACGTAATAGGCCAAGGGTTAACATCCTATATATATGAAGCTCTCCCACAAAATAATTAAATTTAAGATGAGGATAAGAACTTTTTATAAATAATATCAATCATTATAACAGATGATGAACTGAGGCTCAGAGAGGTTAAGTAACTTGTTCAGGTTCACACAGCTCAAAGGTAATGAAGTCTGGATTTCAACCCAGGACATCTCTCTATAGCTGTACTCCATCTGAACACAGAAGCTAATCAGTATTGGCGAATTTGGAAAAAAAAACTTTTCTTACACACTGCATGTGGGAGTTTAAATCAACACAAACTTTTTGAAAGGAGATTTGCTAATCGCTAGAAACATTTAACACCTAAAGTGTGTTTACCCTTCACGTTACCGGTTTTTGTTCTCATCAGTGCATAAGGACACTTCTACACTGTGGCATTGTTTGTAATGTATTTGGTGTGTAATTTGATAATATTCTGTCTCTATTTGGAACTGGGTGTATAGAAAGTTTTATTTACAAAAGTAAAACATATTACAGACATACGTATGTGTATCTCCAGAGCTCATTATTTATTTCATTAAGGAGCTCCAGAAAGATACACACAATCTGCTGCTAGTGTTCATCTCTGGGGAGGTGACAAATGGAAGATGCAGGTGTGGTTAGGGATGGGAACTTTCACTTCTTATATATAGATTTCTGTGTTGTTAAGTTTTTATAGTGAGGCTGTGATAATTAAAAAATAATTAAAAGAAACTCTTCTTCTAGTCATAGTTTTTTTTGTTGTTTTTTTGGGTTTTTTTTGCGATACGCGGGCCTCTCACTGTTGTGGCCTCTCCCGTTGCGGAGCACAGGCTCCGGACGCGCAGGCTCAGCGACCATGGCTCACGGGCCCAGCTGTTCCGCGGCATGTGGGATCTTCCCGGACCGGGACACGAACCCGTGTCCCCTGCATCGGCAGGCGGACTCTCAACCACTGCGCCACCAGGGAAGCCCCATAGTTTTTATTAAAGAGGGCTTTTTAAAAATTGAGGAATGAAGTTTGCACATTATCCATGTATTTTCCCTCATTGAGATGATATGATTTTACTTATTTGGCTGATTGATTTGAAATGGTATATTAATAAACTTTTCTAATATTAAATGATCCCCACATTCATAAGATAAAATTCTTTTCATGCTTAAATTTTATGGCTAGTATTTATTTAGAACTTTCATATCTATTTTTACATACAAGAGGGGTCTATAATTATCTTTTTTGTGATATTTTTGTTAGGTTGTTACAGCATTATGCTGGCTTTATAAAATGAACTTGAGAGTTTTCCATTTTTTTTCAGACACTCTGCCAAAATTCGTGTGGTGATGAAATTAGATGTTACTTAAAACTTTAAGGGAACTTACCAGTACAGTTAATTTTTATAATTAGTCTTTGTTAAGTAAAAAAGAAAAAAATAATTTCTAGTTTCTGGTTCTGCACATAAGGAGGTTGGAAGTCACCACTCTGTCCTAACAATAAGTAAAAAGCTGAACAGACTGAAAAATTAATAACCTTCTTGGATCCCTATGAGAGGGAAGGACACAGGGCAAACTGCTGCCCCTAAGACTGGGGAGACCCACGGGTAAGTACAGGGGGTCATGGCTTACCAAAGACTCATAGGGAGAAACTTGTGGGAACTAGTGCTGAGGTAGGAAAACCTGAACTGTAATTGATGAATTACTGAAGTCTCAGTAATGAATTACTGAAGTTTCCCTCCAGGGCATCCCAGTTGTAGGGGAGCCCCTTGCAACACTGTGAGATTTAGAGAAAAATACCCTCAGGTTTCTGGCAGGGGGAGGGGAAAAGGAATCATTTTGAAATACGCCGAAGCATTCTGTTCTTTTTTATTTATTTATTTATTTTTTGGCAGTGCTGTGGATCTTAGTTCCCTGACCAGGGATCAGCAGTGGAAGTGCCAAGTCCTACCCACTGGACCATCAGGGAATTCCCTCAGAGCATTCTGTTCTTGAAAAGCCTGCCCTCCTTGTAAACTAGTTACCAAGAGCCTAACCCACTGGTGTACTAGTAGATCCTAACTGACCTAGGGAAGGGAAATACCCAACTCAAGCCCACTCTAGCCATCCTGCCCCACCTAAGGGAAGAGGAAAAACCTAGAAGCACTTGTGAAGTTCACAGTCCACAGACATAGGCTCACTAAAAGACTGGTAACTAATCATAGAATTACAGAATGCTTCCCCTCCTCCCATACCTCACCACCACATTACTAAAGGCCTATTTACAGTACTTTCTTTCACCCAGTGCATTATGTCCAGCAGTCAAGAAAGAAATTATAATACATACCAAAATGCAAACAAAAAACACCCCGCAATTAGAAGAGACAGGGAATCAGAACCAGACATGGCAGGGATGTTGGAATTATCAGACTGGGAATTTAAACCAGCTATGATGGATATGCTAAGGGCTCTAGCAGACAACAATTTGTTCAAAATAATAATAACAGGGCTTTCCTGGTGGCGCAGTGGTTGAGAGTCCGCCTGCCGATGCAGGGGACACGGGTTCGTGCCCCGGTCCGGGAAGATCCCACATGCCGCGGAACAGCTGGGCCCGTGAGCCATGGCCGCTGAGCCTGCGTGTCCGGAGCCTATATTCTGCAACGGGAGAGACCACAACAGTGAGAGGCCCGCGTACCGAAAAAAAAAAAAAAAAAATCCCAGCAGGTTATTTTATGTATATTGACAGACTAATCTAAGCTTATATGAAGAAGCAAAAGACCCAGAAGAGCCAACACAATATTGAAGAAGAACAGAGGTGGAGGACTGACACTACCTGAGCTTCAAGACTTACCATAAAGCTCCTAATCTAGCCTGTGGTATTGGTGAAAGAATAGACTAATAGATAAATTGAACAGAATAGAGAAACTAGAAACAGATCACCATAAATATAGTCAACTGATTTTGACAAAGGAGCGAAGGCAATAAAATGGAGTAAAAATGATCTCTTCAACAAATGGGCTGGAACAACTGACATCTACAAGCAAAACTATGAATCTAGATACAGATTTTATACCTTCACAGACATTAACTCAAAATGGATCATAGACCTAAATTTAAAAGGCAAAACGATAAAACTCCTAGAAGGTAACATAGGAAAAAACCTAGATGACCTTGGGTGTGGTGATGCCTTTTTATATACACCACTAAAGACACAATCCATAAAATAAATACTTCATCAGCTACACTTCATTAAAATTAAAAACTCTGTAAACAACAATGTCAAGAATTTTAGAAGATAAGGCCTAGACTGGAAAACATATTTGCAGTATACATATCTGATAAAGGACTATTATGCAAAATATACAAAGAATTCTGAAAATTCAACCATAAGAAAACAAAGAACTGATTAAGAAGTGGGCCAAAGACCTTAAGAGCTGCCTCACCAAAGAAGATATACAGATGGCAAATAAATACAGGAGAAGATGCTCCATATTATACATCATCAGAGAAATGCAAATTAAAATAACAATGAGATACCACTGCACGCAAATTAGAATGGCCAAAAATCCAGAACACTGACAACACCAAATGATGGCCAGGATGTGGAGCAACAGGAACTCTCATATAATACTGGTGGAAATGCAAAATGGTACAGCCACTTGAAAAGAGAGTTTAGAGGTTTTTTAGAAAACTAAACATACTTTTTTTTTTTTTTTTTCCTGTGGTACACGGGCCTCTCACTGTTGTGGCCTCTCCCATTGTGGAGCACAGGCTCCAGACACGCAGGCTCAGCGGCCATGGCTCACGGGCCCAACCACTCTGTGGCATGTGGGATCCTCCCGGACTGGGGCACTAACCCGTGTCCCCTGCATCGGCAGGCGGACTCTCAGCCACTGCGCCACCAGAGAATCCCTAAACATACTTTTATCATACAATCCAGCAGTCATGCCCCTTGGTATTTACCCAAATGAGTTGAAGACTTAGGTACACACAAAAACCTGTAAATGGATGAATATAGCAGCTTTATTCATAATTGCTAAAACTTGGAAACAACCAAAATGTCTTTCAGTGGGTTAATGCATAAATAAACTGTGGTACAACAAGACAATAAAATATTATTCAGCACTAAAAAGAAATGAGCTATCAAACCAGGAAAAGACATGTAGGAACCTTAAATTCATATTACTAAGTTCACATTATTAATTAATTGATAATATTAAGTGAAAGAAGAGAATCTGAAAAGCCTACATACTGTATGATTCCAACTATGTGACATTTTAGAAAAGACAAAACTAAGGAGACAGTTAAAAGATCGATGGTTTCCAAGGGCGGTAAGGTAGAGAGTTGAATAGGAAGAGCAGAGAGTACTTTTAGGACAGTGAAAACATTCTATATGATATTATAATGATGGTTATACTTTTGTCCAAACCCATGGAGTGTAAAATACCAAGACTGAACCCTAAGGTAAGCTATGGGTGATTATGATGTGTCAGTGTAGACTCATCCTTGGTGAAAAGTGGTGAGTGATGTTGATAAAGAGGGAGGCTATACATGTGTGTAAATTGGCGTAGGGCTGTGGGAAGGTTCTCAGCTTGGGAGTCAGTCAGGGTTTTGCTTAATCCTGGCTCTAGGACTGTACCCGTGGGCACCATGGTTAACCAGAATTTCAGCATCTTCCTGTGATAACGGCAATGATACTACTTACCTTTACGGGTTCTTGTGAGGATTAAATGTAAACAACGTATAAAACATTTTTAGAACTCTATAAAACACTTTTAAAAACACTGTTGAATAAGTGGTGAATCTATTTTTAGTATGATGATGGGACTTATTTTTCAAAAAGAGAGCCAGTGTCTTTTGTGATTTCCAACTGAAGGCATCCCTGACATTCCTCTGACTGAGGAATATCCTTGGCACGTTTCTGTCATTCAGCACTGTAATTACTTTTACGACACAGGCACTTCAGTTCCACAAACATTTACCAAGTGCCTGTTCTGCTCCAGACTAGAGACTAGGTGATGGAGACACAAGAAGGAGAAAAACGAGGCTCCTCCCTTAACAAATGTAGATCTTTCGCCATAGATTCACAGCACTATTCCTTGACCCAAATGATTCTGATTAGCAAACACCATATGTCCGACACTCTCCTCTAAGTGCAATTTGCCTGAGGCATTATTCCTCTGAGTACCCTGGAATTTTACTGCTCTCATCCATTTAACTTGTCTAATTTTTATGTGAAATCAGATGTGAAAACAGGGAGAACCTGGGAATAACTTTTGGCCCCTCAGTGGTCCAAAGTGGAAACAGTTACATTTTATTAAAAATGAAGGAGTTTAAGCAAAGCGTTTAAAAATAGAATGATATGGGAGCTCAGCAGGTCATGGAAATGCTTTCAGAGGAATTTGCAGAAGGACTCTCTTAGGGGGTAAAGATCAAAAGATCAGCCATCCATAGCATAAAGGGGGCCGTGTTTTTCATCGTAGCCTGTTCAGTATCATAAATAAATAGGGATATTGTGTGCATGGGTTGGTTATGGCCCTCCGGACTTGAGAGGTAAAGGAAACAATTTCTACATGTGAAAGGAATGTGAGGGGAATGCAATAAACTTTCAAATTTCAGGGGTGTAGGAACTGGGCTTCCATTTAATATTTATGTGTAATCTTCCAGGATTCTGTGAAGTAGCCTTTTCTTTCTATTGTGATGTTTGCTTTAAAAGGAATTCTCGTTCATGTTTGAAACAAAAGTTACCCTCACTATGTTCTTCTTTTCTCTGTCAGAAAATATTAAGAGAACCAGCCTTTAAAGTGAGTTTATAAAATCACAATTTCCACACATTCATTTAACAGCCCCACACGATACAACATGCTGTGATAATCCAAAATAAATATGTAAAGGCAATTTAGGTCAGAAAATTTCGATTTTCTTCTGTGAATGAGTAAGGAAGGAAATACTAGATAAGGCATATAAAATCTTCCATTCTCTTTATGAACTGTGCTATACAAGATATCTTCCTGATAAGTAAGGAGAATCTGGATTACACTATTTTCATTGATCTATAGACTTGTATCTTTTTGGGTGGTATGATCTTAAATAAATAGAAGCAATAAATGGGTGGGTGGAAAGTTTAGAATATCTATTCCCTCTGTCTATATTAACGCTGGTATTGAGTGCACCAGTGTTGTGCACAGTTTTCTGTGGAAGAATATTCCTGAGATACTAATTGGCATTGAATACCTCGAATGGGTCTCACTGTCAAATGAGTTTTAACTAAGTTAAACAGGCTTGCTCAATGCATTTAATATTCAGTGAAACTTCTGAGTTTCCAAGAAATAAGTACAATATATGCTATTTCCTAAATTTCTTAGTGGAAGTGTGTGTATACGTTTTCTAGATCTTTTTTTCTGGAAATATGCCACTTTGAGACACAATATTATAGACACAATTCTCAATTTATTGACTTACTACTTCTTTTTTTTCCCTAAATGTTGGCCTTCTAAATTTTGTCCTTGACGAAACTGTGGAGTGGAGTCATGGAGCATCTGCTAGCATTACTTCATACGACTGCTGGAGTAAATGTTAATGTGGACTCGCCCAGCAATATTTGAAGTGTAGCCTTACTCAGAGAGCATGTATGAGAATTCACAACTCTATGCTAGTCAGACAGCTACAGACATTTACATCTGTCCTGAGGAATGGATTTTAAGAGGTTTATGTCAAACAGGAATAAGTCCATAGAAAACAATATGATGATGAAGAAGCCTTCCAAGCCTTCTAGTATGAGAAATATGGAAGGAATTGGAAGCATTTAACCTGAATACAAGAGGTTTACTTAAAAACTACTACTGTCTTTAAACATTTAAAAGAATGACAGTTGGAAGAGTAATTACATATGTGTCACTTGATCTAATGTGTAGACACAACCAGGTTGCAGGGCTTTGACTCACTATAAGGAGACACTTTCTTGCAGTCAGAATTGTCCAGGAATGGCTGTGTGACCTGGGCAGGCAGCGGTGCTCAGACCTAAACTGGATGAGAGCTCATTAGGGACATTGTAAAGGTGCATGGAGGTAGCCTTAGTTAAATAAGGGCAGGATGAGACGACAAATAAGATCCTTGTAACCCAGAGATTTTGTGACTTCTACTACAAATTTTCATATTAAAATGAGAATCAGGGCTTCCCTGGTGGCGCAGTGGTTGCGAGTCCGCCTGCCGACGCGGGGGGTGCGGGTTCGTGCCCCAGTCCGGGAGGGTCCCACATGCCGCGGAGCAGCTGGGCCCGTGAGCCATGGCCGCTGAGCCTGCGCGTCTGGAGCCTGTGCTCCGCAGCGGGAGAGGCCACAACAGTGAGAGGCCCGCGTACAGCAAAAAAAAAAAAAAAAAAAAAAGTGGGTACTGGAGGTCCTAGAGGTTGACTGCCAACCTCATCATTCTGCATAGGCCCCGGGTTCTGCAAGGGTGCTTTTACCAACTCTGAAACATAATTAGGTGTTATTGGTGAGTAAAGTTGAAAAGTTAAATTGCTCACGTTTAACAATAGCTGAAGAGTCAATGCAGCAGAAAGTAGCTATTTCATTAGTGCTTTTTGCAAGACCAGAAAGCGGTTCATTATCATTTATGCAGCACTTATGCAGATTTGCTTTAAACTTACACCTCCAAGGCCACACTTCCCTCATTCCTTAACTTTCTCCTGGATTTCAATGGCTGGTCTTCAAGTCTAGGCATCTGATGTGTTCTCATTCCAACGAGGTGGGTCAGTTCAGAAGGGAAAGAGAATTTCTGCCCCTAAAACTATTTTTTTTAATGGAATGCATTTTAACTTCTTACCTGCTAGGTTGCAAAGCTGGTTCACTCTTTTGAAGAATGAGGAGAAAAATAGATAAGTTTTTTAATGCCTGAGGTAGAGGTCATAGGAGCTTTTCATCAGAGAATAATGGTTGCCTCAGAACTGGCCTGGTATCCCCAAGAAACGTGGCAGAATGTTCTCTGCATGTATGTCAGGGAACAGAAAAGAGTTTGGGCAGCTCTTATTTGTTCTGGGACTGTTCTATATTCAGAAACTTAATCCACTTTCTCATCTTTAGTTCACCAAAGCATGGGGAGGACCATTTTTTCTTACAGAGTTGTTGTAAAACAGTCACTTAAATATAACAAGACAGAGGAGAAGGCTAATTGTTCCACAGAACAAGTTCATTCCTGAAAGAAACTGGAGTAATGTGAATAGGAAAAGTTCAGTTAGAAAGATAGTGCATGATTAAGTAAAGAATTAATCAGTTCCATTCAAACTCTCACCTCCCACATTCCCGGTGTAGACTGTGAAGTGACCTGTGTTAATGGAGCTAGTTAACAAAGGCAAGATCACGGGGAAAGTCGGAGAATCAGTGAGTAGGGCTATATCTGAGTTATTTTGAGAATTACAACCCTTACCTGCATAGGCTTTGGTGATGCATGTATGTACTTGACCCTGACTCAAAGGGCATTTTGTCTAGAACACCACACTTGAGCTGTTCACATTGCAGGGAACCCCCGCTTTCTGTCTTCTCTGAGCATCTGGAGTTTCCACGCTGGGGCATCCATGTATGGTCTCCCTTTTCTAGGCTGGATCTACAGACATCGCATAACCTGAGTTTAGGCAGTAGACAAGCCTGTGTTGAATGAAAGAGCGGTTCAGTTCATCCTTTTTGGGCAATCACTTTTGTGAGAACCTTGAACAAATAAAAACATTCTGCTGATGATCTGACAGAACAGAATGTTAGAACTGGAAAGGAAATCTTATGTTCCTGGGACCATTTACAGATGAGAAACCCGAGGTCTGAGAGGTTAAGATAAAAATGCAGACGCAGAAACTTAATGTACAACGTAAAACAGGATATACACTTTGCTAGATAGTTACCTGTGTGATCATCTACTCACAACAACTTCCTGAATGGGGTAGAATGATTATTGCCATTTATAAATTAATAACCGGGACACAGAGAGGTTAAGCAACTCTTTAAAAGCAGCTCAGACGTGGCCATGCCAGAATGGAGATCTGAGCATACATGGAGAACTGACTCATTCTCTCTGAGGTTTGTTTTTTTACTGAATTCATTCCCAATCAGTATTATGGTTTCCATATGCCCCTCTCTTCCTGGGTTCTTTGTAGTTTGTGTTCTTTCTCTTTTTAAAATTTCTATTTCACATATTTTCTACTAAAAAGCCCAACACATTCCTCTGCTTAGACACTTCCTTCTCATTAGTTCATGTATTTCTCTGGATAAATGATTACTTTAGATTTTAACTCCCCATTCAGTGATCCCAATGGATTGTCCCCCAAATCTTTTGTTGTGTAGATGGGCAATGCTCTACTTATTCTTAAGCCAACCTGTAGGGAGGAAAAAAGGATAAGTTTGTGATTATTGGTCTCCTGAGATGCACTGGAATCATGCTATAGAACTGTGGGAAAATAGACTTTTGGGGGTTTTCTTCTATTTCTAGGTGTAGTTATTATTTATGAGACTCAGTTACTGAGGTGTGAGTTGGTTCTGCCTTTACTTATTAGTCAACATATTAGCATTTTAGCTACAGTCCAAGAGGTGAAGATGCTGTGTGTGTGTGTGCGTGTGTGCGTGTGCGTGTGTGTGCGTGTGTGTTTGGGAGTGAAGGCGGGGCTGGGGAGGGGACTCCATGGCTGACAACTGCAGTATCTGACCTGTACTTCCTCAGGTCGCCGGCTTTAGCAGCCCAAAGAGGCAACGTCAGCAGTATTAGTAACTATGCTGGAGAGACCCTTTGAAATGTTACACTTAAACAGTTTCAACGTACTTGGTCCAGACTTAAGAAGTCCACTTATAGCTATAAATTTTAGAAATTCCATTATTGAGGAAAATATGTTTTTTTCCTGCTTCTGTTTCATATATGTTCCCACAACTGAGCTAAATCTAAACTAAAAGAATATGAATAAAGTAGAACAACTTGAACTAAATCAAACCAACCAAAAGAAAGCATTATCTCCACTAACAAGTTTTCTATTCCATAAGGAACAGGAATATGTAAATAGAGATAGTTAGAGAGAAAGTTCCGGTGAAATGTTTTCTCTTCTCTTGTTACACAATGAAATTTGCCAACAACAGCCCTCTCGGGGTCTTTCTTATACCCTTTATATTGAGACAATATTTCGTAGTCAAGGAAATGGGAGACAGGCAAAAGATAATTCATACTCCTTAACACGTCTTTTTGTCTCCTTCGGGTAAAGTCATTCCCATGGGATTTTCCCCTTTTATTTTCTGCGTGTCAAAGGGTCTTTCTTCATTGTAGAGCTATGTGCTCTTTTGGCTCTTTTTATTTATTTATTTAAATTAATTAATTTTTGGCTGCGTTGGGTCTCTGTTGCCGCATGCGGGCTTTCTCTAGTTGCGGTGAGCAGGGGCTTCTCTTGTGGAGCACGGGCTCTAGGCGCATGCGCTTCCGTAGTTGTGGCGCACGGGCTTAGTTTCTCTGCGGCATGTGGGATCTTCCCGGACCAGGGCTCGAACCAGTGTCCCCTGCATTGGCAGGCGGATTCTTAACCACTGCGCCTCCAGGGAAGTCCTTGGCTCTTGTATAAGCTTGCCAATTTACTCCCACTGTCTGTTAGCATTTAATTATCCAGCTACCTCAGAATTAAAACTCATTCCAACTGCTGAAGAATTGCCGTCTGGCACTTACTTAGCTCTTACGTATATATTACACATGATTAACCTCTAGGCTTTCTTGATAGATATTTTTTATTTTCTAGATTCCCAAGATTAACTGATGACAGTAGAAAAAAATGTAGCTAAATTATTAGTGAATGGTTTTTCAAAGGTTGAAAATAATTGGGAAATAAGAAAGAGATTAATGAAACTGAAACTCAGTGGTCTGGTAACCATTCAGGGAGAACCAACTCTTAATTGTTATACTAATAAAACTTTAACTGTCTCATTATTACACAATGGAAGAATGAACTCTGAGGTGATAATGGTTTAAAATATTAGGAACTTTCAGTTATCCTGCTTTTTTCCTGACAACATGTGCTTGAGCAATTGAAGGTTGGAGACACTCTGCCCTTGAACAAGATCCTCAGCATCTCCAAGATGTCACAGTGATAGCCGTCATCCATCCATCCAAAAGCTTGATGATATTTTCTCCAGAGCCCATCTGTGAACCATTGTTCAGAAGGAAAGTTCACAACTGCGCAATGTGTTAAAATAAATTTGCATAAAACATTCCATCTTCTTCAGATTGAGCTTGCTGCCTTTACATTTTTTCGTCCTCTCTGTCCTGGTTCCAGCATCATTTCTACAGAATATTATTTGGTCACATCTGAGCATATGGGACACCTTCAGATCTGCTGTTCCTCCCAACGACTGTACTATTCCCTCACAGCATTGCTGAGGCAGAGTTCTCTGCCTCTCACATTCTTCCCTAGAAAAAAAAGTCCTACTATTTCAAGAAAAAGTCTTGCTTCTCCAAGATATTGAAGAAGTCTGATCCTGGCTGGCATTTAGCAGACTAGCAAGAGAAATTAGCCACCAGACTGTGTTCTTCCCCAGGGGTTTGTGAAGAAATCAGTTCCCCATTTCCCAGTGAGTCCCCCGGGGGTGAGACCCTTCAGTGGTTTTCTCCAAATTAAGATTCTTTACCTTAGACTAATTCTTGTTTCAAGAAAAGGATCTACTGCTCTCCAAGTGGAAGACAAACTAAGTACTCTAAATTGTGAAACCAAAGCTCTGGTTTCCTTATTTAGTGGTGAAAAAGAGCGAGATTTAAATACTTCTCTAAATGGTGTGCAGGTGAGAGACTACTTGAATTATTTCTAGGACCATCATTTGCCCTGTTGTAGTGACATTTTCTAATGATGCCACATTTTCAGTTTGCAAAAGTTGGATAAATGTGCCTTTGGACATTTACTGCGTGAAAACAATTTCCACTTTGTAGGAGATAAAATGGAGTGCCCTTCATGGACACTTCCATACTTTTTTTCTTGTGGAAATTTTTTGTGGTGCAAAGTCAATGCTTTTAAATTAGACGAGGCATTCTAGAAATGAGGAAGAATGAAGGACAGTTAAGTGAAATGATATCAAGTTGTTATAAATGAAATTTTTACAATTCCAGAGTCAACTTAAATTATTCCTCTTGGACTATGACATAAAACACAATTAGATACTTTTCTTTAAGGATTGACATTTTAAAAGATGGAATCTGAAAAAGACATTTGTTGCATTTCTAGAGGAATTTATAGTTTGAGACCAAATTTCAGACAAATTATTATATTTATTATACTTAATATTTATTTCTGGATATATATAATTTAAATCTGAATGAAAGATTATTTTATAGACATTATTTTATAGAAGTACATTTTTACAGAAATATATACAACACAACACAAGAATACACTCAATGTGTATATCTAGGTAGTTTTATTCACAATATATGTAAATATATTCTTGATTCTTTGGCTTGATCTGGCATTTTTCCAGAAATACGTGTATTTCTAAATTGTCTTATTCTATGTTCACTTGATTGTCCCCTTGAAAATTTACCCAGATGTAATTTTAAAATACAGTTTTTTAAAATCATAGTAAACAAGGTGTAGCAGGAACACATCTTTTCCATTAAGTTAAATTATTTGCTATTTTATCCTTTCGGGAGCTGTCTTCTTAAAGAATATAATGACTAATAAATGAGCAAATGGTGATCATTTGGTTGTAACAACTTTATTAGTTATTCAGTTGGAAATAATAAAAGGAATAACTGTCTTAAAAGATTAGGTACATAGACCTCTATAATCCACACATTCTGCTTTCCCGCCAGAGATACTGACTCATTGTATGATGTTAAATATTACCAAAAAAAAGGAAGTATTTCTAGTGTAATCTTGAATGAAAAAGAAATAGAAAGGGAAACTGGCAGCTGGCTTTTAGATTTAGAAAAAAAAGTATCCTCTGTAACCTTTCAAGGGCATTTTCTTTTGCTCTAAATATTTTGATAAATAAAAATAAAAACAGTATTTACTTACTCATGAAATAAATCAACTTTCTACCTTGAGAAGTGAATCACTAAACTGGCAGGTGACTTAACTCCCATACAGGGGCCTGCCTTTTAGGAACCTTCAGTGTTCTCTGCTCCCTGAGGACACTCAGGCTGGAAGAGGGGCTCTTCTAGCAGCTTTATTTGAGAAATACAGCCAACGATTTGTGTGCCGAAACCTCCAGCTTGCTCTGGGAGCTGAGGCTGCCTCACAGCTCCAGCTGTGAGCTGGAAGCTTCCTGTGGATATGTAGACTCATAGAAAATCACGGCTTTCAGACATTATTTCAAGGAGAAGGGGTTGTTGGCTAATAACCAGGCAGGAACTTTAGAACCTGTCTCTTCCTGGGATCTTATCTCAGTGAACATTTATATTTTCAAGATAAATGAAGGATAATCAATTAGGCACAACTATGTTGGAGACACAAAGCTAACAAGTTATTTTTTAAACAAGAATTGAGTTACAATGGAAATGTTCTGCTCTGCCTCAGCCCCTTCTGTATGGCCATGCTCCATCCTCAGCCCTTGATGAAAGCGAATTAGCTAAGCAGTCATGTTTTGTATCACATGGTCTTGTTCTCTCAGCCACAGCTGATGCATGATCATTCTACCCCAGCCCAGCTGATTCTTAAGCTGGCCAGCCACCTCTGATGATACCTGGCACACCAATGTACACAGACAAAAATACACAACAAACTAAATTCGTTGTAAGAAACTCTCTTGTGGGGAATTCCCTGGCGGTGAGGTCCAGTGGTTAAGACTCTGTGCTTCCACTGCAGGGAGCACAGGTTCAATCCCTGGTCAGGGAACTAACATCCTGCATGCCGAGCAGTGCAGCCAAGAAAAAACAAATAAAAGGAAGAAACTCTCTTGTGAATTTAAACCAAGGAACACCAAGGCAAGGAGCTCATTAGCAATGGAAGCTGAGGCTAAACTCTCTTGTATAGCAATAGGCAGGTGAAGCCATGCTGAATGTATTGGTGTTCTATTGTTGTTGAAAACAAATTATAACAAACTTAGTGGCTTAAAACAACACAAATTTATTCTCACAGTTTGGAGGTCAGAAGTCCAAAATGGGTTTCACTGGGCCAAAACCACGGTGTCTGCAGAATCATGGTCCCTCTGGAGGCTCCAGGGGAGAATCTGTTTCTTTGCCTTTTCCAGATTCTAGAGCGGCATACCTGGAATTCCTTGGTTCATGTCCCATCCTCTGTCTTTGAAGTCAGTACCTTAGTATCTTTATTATTTTTTTTAATTTGTATTAGAGTATAGTTGATTTACAATGCTGCATTAGTTTCAGGTGTACAGCAAAGTGTATCATTTACACATGTATATATCTCCACTCTTTTTAGATTGTTTTCCCATATAGGCCATTACAGAGTATTGAGTAGAGTTCCCTTGTGCCATACAGTAGGTTCTTATTAGTTACCTATTTTATATAAAGTAGTGTGTATATGTCAATCCCAATCTCCCAGTCTATCCTTCCCCCTCTCCCCCATTGGTAACCATGTTTGTTTTCTACATCTGTGACACCTTAGATCTCCTACCTCCCTCTTATAAAGATCCCCATGATTATATCTGACCCACCTGGATAATCCAGGATAATCTTCCATCTCTAGATTCTTAGTCTAATCACATCTGCAAAGTTTCTTTTGCCATGTAAAGTAATATTCATGGGTTCCAGCGATTAGGACATGTCATCCTGTGGGGACATCTTGTAACCTGTTATCCTAGGTAATGTGCACGGCTCAATCACAAGGGAGCCAAGATTATGAAAAGGAAAACAGATGAGCTATAAGACACTCATGGGGTACGAAGGAAGCAGAGCGGCTGTGTGGAGGGGAAAGCAGGCCTGGCCTAGAGTGAAGGTTCCTGAACTCCTGTGGCTATGGTCCCTACCACCAGAGAAACACACTGCCGTTTTTGCTCTTTCTGAGACTGAAGGAAAGCTTCATCTATGTGTAAATATCCTGAAAATAAACTGCTGCTGCTGGAAGTGACTTGAGGTTGTCCTTGATGCATGTAAGCAAAAGGGCCTGACTAGAGAAGAGGCGTATTTGTGATACTTTCCCTTAAAGGTGGGTGGCAGGGGAGGAGGGAGATCAAGATGGTGGAGTAGGACACTGAGCTCACCTCCCTGCATGAACACATTAAAAATACATCTAGAGCTTCCCTGGTGGTGCAGTGGTTGAGAGTCCGCCTGCCGATGCAGGGGACGCGGGTTCGTGCCCCGGTCCGGGAAGATCCCACATGTCGCGGAGCGGCTGGGCCCATGGGCCATGGCCGCTGAGCCTGCGTGTCCGGAGCCTGTGCTCCGCAACGGGAGAGGCTGCGACGGTGGGAGGCCCGTGTACCGCAAAAAAACAAACAAACATCTAAACGTGGAGCAACTTTAGCTGACAACAAGTTGGTAAAGAGCAGAAAGGCTCTTCTATAACCAAGGGTATAAGGAAATATCAACAGGGAGTCAGGTAGCAAGGGAGGAGAAGCAGTCAGGTGGGGACCCGTGCCCTTAGCCAGGGACACAGAAGAGGAGGGGATATCACAGGCTCGGAGATCCTCCTTGGGGAGTGGGGAGTTTGAGCTACATATTAGGCACCCCAACTCTGGGGTCTGACACCGGGAAGACGAGTCCCCTTAGCTGGTTTGAAACCCAGTGGGACTTACCAGAGGGCTCTAAGAAACTAAGACTTTGCTTGTGAAGAGTGCATGCACAAGGTTGCTCACCCCTGGCCTGGGGACAGCGCAGAGGAAGCCGACAGAAAACTGTCTGAGTCTCCAGCCAGCTTCCGGTGACACTGCCCCAGCACGTGTCCCAGCCTACACCAGGTGCCTGTTCCAGTGGCCCGTGCTCTGGCACTGCTCTCCCCTAGGGCCAAGGCTGCCATTGCCAAGAAAGTGCACACACTGAGAAATGACCGAGCTGGGACCTGATCCCGTCTCTGAACAAGGAGAAAGCAGCCAGTTTTCTAAGAAAATTGGTGATTTTTTCCTTTTGGATTTTAAATGGTAACAGCTATCATTTAATGAGAAGAGCCTTGGCCTCGACTTCAGCTTTTAGCTGCTGTGTCACTTGGGAAAAGTTAACTGGTTCAGATCGTTTCTTGTAGGTACAATGGGGGAGTGATACCTATCTTACCATGAGAATTACCTGTTGGTGAAAGGGAAAGTCCTTTTGTGCTCTTTATTATGATTGATAGAGAAGCCTAACTGATGAATTTCTCCTAATCTCAGAGTATGGCAAGATCCCTCAGAATGTTAAATACATTTTTGATGAATAAACAAATAAGAGGTCCTGTTGGGATAGTGCATATTTACAAAAGAAGTAAGGTTTGTGGGCAGACCAACCTGTAAATCAGAATGGTAGAGACGGTGAGAAAACCAAAAATGGCGAAGATCAAAACTGATTGATATTCTGTGATCATTTGCCAGTAAATTGTGTATGGAAGAGGTATATGGAAAAGGCCTGTGTTCAGGTGACAGATTTAAGGTTATTTTACTGGAGGCTCCAATAATGGATCTTTCTAGTTGTCTCCTGTGAGAAAGTTGAAGGTTACATAAGCTATGATTTTATATCAAATAAAATATCAAAATTCCCCATGGCTCTTATCTGCCTATATTTTGAACTTGCAAAGAGAATAAGAAACATCAGGGAAATAAGGTAAATGTGCCTTATCCAAACTGGCAAGGAGAAAAACACTGGGAAATGAATGGGACAATCCCGTTCCATTCTAAAAGAAATAAAAAGCATTTTGTCTTTCTCTGTTTGGGAAAATAGGCATTCAAGATTTTCTCTGTGAGCATGAAGACACAGAACTACAGGCACCAGCCAGAATAGGGTTTAGCACATTAAATCTGTGATGAAAATTCCAGAATTTACATAAAAACTCCTGACATAATCTTGGCATTGAGCAAAATGTCCAGCTGAGTGAAGGCGGCAGGTTTAAGAGCTCTCAGAAAAGGTCTGACAAAAGCAGAACCTCTGATTCTCTTATTTTTAGAGCAGTCATATTAGTCCAAGGTTACCTCCGAGAAAAAGAATCTTCACGGTATTGATGCTAAAAAAATCTCAGGGTGGAAATCTATTTTGAGAGTTGTTGGAACTCTGGTTTATATAAGTTGCTTATCTTTTGAAATACTAATAATGGAACACTTACTGAAAAATCACTCTAATATCCTGTTAAAAACATTTTTTTTCCACAAAAAGGCATAAGATAGAAAATATCTTAGACAAAGGTATTATCCCTCCATTTTTGCAGTGAGTGTTATGGACTAAACGTATGTGTCCCCACCAAAATCTCATGTTGAATTCTTCACCCACAGTGTGGCTGTGTTTGGAGGATGGGGCCTCTAAAGAGGTCAATTAAGGTCAAATAAAGTCCTAAAGGTGGGGCTCTGATCCCATAGGTCTAGTGTCCTTATAAGAAGAGCCACCAGAGCTTTCTCTCCCTCTGTCTGTACACGTGGAGAAGGTGGCCATCTGCAACCCAAGCGGAGAGTTTTCACCTAACACTAACCCTCTGATGTCCTTAGCTTGGACTTATAGCTTCCAAAACTGTGAGAAAATATATTTCTGTCATTTAAGTCACTCAGCCTGTGGTATTTTGTTATAGCAACCTGAACAGACTAACATAAGGAGGGACCCAGCTTGCTCCTTAGGTGGTGAGACAAAAGTATCAAGTAACCCGGCAGCTAACTTTAATTTGGAAATCTTCACCTATCCCATTTCATCTTTGCAATTTCTGCCCGTTAATAGTAGAATCTACATAAGACTTATTGATTTAAAATAGATGCAAATGTTATGGTAAACTGATAGATATATGGTATGTTATGGTAAGAGACATTGCAAAATATAATCGATGTAGACTTGAATGTTTTTGTTGGCTGATGATTTATTTATGCTTGAAAATTTACATACCTATATTCTGACCCATTTTTCTCATCAAGGAAAGAGGAAGAAGAGGTGTCTATGAAACATGTCAGACCTCCTGCACAAAATTCACATGAAATGTCTAAGAAATGAGTTATGGGAAGTTGGGGAATTCTCTCCTAGTTGGGCTCATTCAGGGAAACAGAGCCATCATCATCATGTGACCTCCAGTCACCCAGGCAATGATTGTGTACTGTACTGGAAGTAAGGAAGTGTGCAAAGCCTTGTAACAAGCAAGCCCTCCGGAGAACTGGAGCATTGTTCAGAATCCCTCAGAAGCTCCGAAAGTCTATTATTCTTGTGCCTAATATCTTCCTCTGCCTCTCTGTTCTTGCTTTCTCATGGCTCACGTGTACCACCTTCTCTTTAAGAGTCTTTCTACTCCACCAGTCTTCCTTTTCCATGTAATGTCTTATTGTTCTTGTATCCTAACTTCCCAAGAAAGGGTCTGATTAGGAGGGTTTGTCCAGCGTACAACTCTCCCGCTGGGTAGAGTGCTTGAGCCGGGCCCCATGATGGACCACTGGCCTCCCTCATGTCTGACTGGGATGGGCTTTGATTCACTGTGGCCAGACTTGCACAGTTATGTGACCCACATCATGGCCATCTAATTGAAGTGGGTGGATATTCAAGATTTGCTGTGAAATGGACATATATGGGTAGATAAGAAGTACCGTGTGGAAGTATATACACACCAAGATCTGTCTTTCACATCTCAATATAAATCATGCCTATGTCACCCTCCATTTGGGGGCTCAGTCCTCTTCACTACTGACTTCTGCTCTTACTATCATGAAGAAATGTTTATTTCTCTATATGTTTTCCATTTCGTCTACTTCCCTCTCATCTCTGACACCATGACCAGGAAGGATCTCTTTCTGGTGGGACGAGCAGGTTGGAGAAGACCAGAGGTACTGGGGTACTGGGTCAGGGACAGGCGTGGAGAGAGGAGAGAGAGAGGTGGGTGCAGGTGCCAGAACAAGTGGATTCCCGGCCAGCAGAGCAAAGTATCTGTTAGTCTCCTGCCAGAAAACGATTGGTTGCTTCATATCTAAATAGGGCTCCATCTCAAATTAGCTACGTGACCTTGGGCAGTACCCAACCTCATTGAGCTAGGATGAAGAGTTTGGATTTTATTCTAAGCATATTGGGAAGTCAAGGGGAGATTTTAAGCAGAGAAGAAACATGATGTGAATTTTGTTTAGAAAAATCACCCAGGCTGCATGGTGGGCCGTGGGTTGAACGTAGAAATGATGGAAGCGGGGAGAACTCCCAGATACAGCAGGCTACTGTATCTGGGAGGCGATTGGTCAGTGAAAAGCAACACTACAGACCTATCAGAGAGATGATGATAGCTTAGAGCCCAGGCGGGTGGGTATGTCTCAATGTAGATGGAGAGAAGGGGAAAGATTTGAGATACACTTTGGGGGTAGAGTCAAAGAGACTTTCCATGGATTAGAATAACAACAGCCATAAAACAGCAACAAGGGACCTAACAACTTCTTTTTCAAAAAATTTTTATTGAAGTAGAGTTGATTTACAACGGTGTGTTAGTTTCAGGTGTACAGCAAAGTGAATCAGTTATATACACATATCCATTCTTTTCTAGATTTTTTTCCCATATCAGTCATTACAGAGTATTGAGTAGAGTTCTCTGTGCTATACAGTAGATCCTTGTTAGTTATCTATTTTACATATAGTAGTGTGTATCTGTTACTCCCTGCTATACAGTAGATCCTTGTTAGTTATCTATTTTGTATATAGTAGTGTGTATCTGTTACTCCCAAACCCCTAATCTATCCCTTCTCCCCACATTTCCCCTTTGGTAACTGTAAGTTTGATTTCGAGATCTGTGAGTCTGTTTCTGTTCTGTAAAAAAAGTTCATTTGTATCTTTTTTTTTTTTTATTAGACTTCTTAGAAACCAGGGGATGGCCCTGGGTGGTCCTACTATCAGAAATTCCATCCTTTCATTCATTCTCCTTCCTCTACCTCCTTTATCACCAGGACCCCTGTTGATCAGCCCTCCAGCGGCACGGCATGCTCGATTTCTTTCTGAATTCACTTCCTGCAATCACTTCTTGTACCTTAAAGTCTCCTTTGGCCCTGTGGAGTAACCAAAGTTAATTTTTTGAAAAAGTATTTTCCACTAAATATAAATGATTTCATATAAAACGTCCCCAAGAAGTAAAACATCTGCCTTTTAACAGGAAATAATTCCTGTTGGAAGGTCAGCCACAGTGGCCAGGTCAGTAGGAGCTTTATTTTAGTGTGGGAGGACACTTTAGTGTCCCCAGAATGATGTTAGTTTATTTAAACCTCCAACTTTTACTAGAAGTAGTTCTATCTAGGCTGGCATTGGGTGTTTCTCTTCTGTAAATTCTGTACAGAAGAATTTTTTTGTGGAGCTTTTAAAAACATATTCACCTGGAAACACATAAATACTCACACACACATACACACACACACACATGCACACATGCCTGAAAACACACACATTCACACTCATGCCTGCCCCTGGGCCCAGGCCTTGGTATTTTCACAAGTTCCATAGGTCAGGAGTCACTAAACTTTCCTTTAAAGGGCCGTGTAGTAGATATACTCCGCTTTGTGGGCCAGGTGGTCTCTGCCTCAGTGATTCCCCCAAACAGGTAAACAAGGAAGCGTGGCTGTGTTTCCATAAATCTTAATTACAGACCCGAGATGGCTGCGGTGTGCTGAGCCTTCTGCAGGTGATGGCTTCACGTGGTCCTCCAGCCTTGCAGGTGGCCCTGCTGCTTCAATCCTGGTTTTGGGAATTTGCATCAGTCCCTGATCATCTGTTGAGTCAAAAATTTATTTCTTGTGTGTTTACTATGTGCCAGACACTTAGAATACAAATACTAGTTCCTGCCTTCAAGGAGTCACAGAAACCAGAGAAAAAATATGTAGAGACAAGGAACAATGGCGGGATAAGGGTGAGCACCAATGTCTATAGGGGGATGGAGAGAATCAAAGTGAATGCAGGTGGTTAAAGAAGCCTCTCCAGAGGAGTTGACTTGAATTCTCATTTGTAGGCTTAGCCCTGGCCCAAGGTCCCAGGGCCAACTCTGACCTGAAGTACAGTTTCCTTAGAAGTCCTGGCCTCTGGCTACTGCCTCAGTCCCAGGCTGTAGACCTACTGTGTGCCTGGATCATCAACTGTGCTCTGAGGCTCACTCTCTCCTTCTGGCATCAGTGGTTTTATGTAATCCCAGTCTCCTTACCACTCTGCTTGCTCTCCTAGTGCGATCCGCTGGGTCTAGCTCTCATTAGTTCCAAGGATTATTCTGGTACTTAGTTTCTAAAGACTGATGCCAGCCTTCCTCATGTGGGCAGCCAGGGTCTGAACTGCTGCTTTCCCCTGACAGACCTCCTTCCAGATACAGGCTCTCTGGACCTCACCCGTTCAACATAACATGCTCTCATTTTCTTCCAGGCCATCTCTGCACTGGCTCCTATGAACATGTTACCTGTCATCCTTTCCTAATTTGTCTCTATTTCTTTTCTGCCCATTCCGTCAGTCCATTTTTAAGAACTGCTCTATACTCCCTCTGCAAACATGATTTTGCGCTAGTTGCTTCTTTCTAGAACTGCTCAGCGGAAAGCGGTTTACCTTCTAGAAGTAGTGATGCCAGTAGAGACCTAAATCCCAGTTTACAAGCTTGAGTAAAATGACCCTTTAGGGATTCTCTCTGTACTTTCTCCAGTTGATTGTGAATGCTTTCATATTCTCATAACTCAGTTGTGGGCAGTTGTTCTGTCTCCTAGGATGTCTCTTGATGTCTTTACAAAGCTTAGTAGCATCACACACAGAACGGCCTCATTAGCCTGGGGTTGAAACACATCCAGGAAACAGGTACCTCCCTCACACTTTTGGCCTGGAACCCTCATGGTACGCTGGCGCGGGAAGCCTGGGGATATTCCTTCTAATGATATTCAGAGGCTGTCCGAGCTGAGTGAAACAAGGCTTTGATGCTGGCTAAAGCATCCTTCCTGACCAAAGTGTCAGTTCATTTCCAGAAAGATTAAACAACCCCTGCATACACAAATGTTCAATTCACAGGCCATCTGGGGTTCCTGCATCCTCACATGAGAGACCCCAGATGGATTGTAAATTCATCCCTGTGGGTAATATAGTGCCATTGCTCCCTGGTCCTCCTGATTTTGCCTGTGGCATCTGATACTATGGGCATGATGAGGTTAATTTATGTGGCTTGATACACTTTATCATCTGTCACTTGTACAGCTCTCACTGTGCCATCTGGTGTCTCAGAGGCAGTTTCGGGAAGCGGCATGCATAACAAGGTATCTACATTTGTGAATTCTTTCAAGCATTTATAGGTAATAGCTGAAAGATATTTTGAGAAGCCAGTGCCCGTCTCTGCCATGGATCAACACTAACGTGGATAATCTGACATGAGGTTCAAACAAAGCCCGATATATTTTGCAGGAAAACACATCTGAATTAGTCTGCAATCACCAATATTGATGGAACGTATTTATTTCAAGACTCTGAATATCTCTATCGGGCTGAGAATATCTTACTGAGCTCTTGTGCAAATCAAGAAAAGGTAGAGGCCATGGCTTACTATCAAACGTGATGGATGATGAGACAAAACAGCACATACAAGCACAAAAAATTGTTTAAATAAAAATTCCTGCAGCAAAATGCCTAAGTGCCCCTATGATAATGATTTCATATCCATGCCTCATTTTCAGCAGTGTGTTAGGACCTCAATAGAGCACAACAAAACATTAAATAGACAAGACTATAAGACACAGCCAGAAAATACACTCAGGAGAAGTGGGAATGGGGAAGTGATACAGCGTGGGCCATCCTGTCTGTTGGTCAGTCAGGCTGTGATGTGCAGGTCCTTGTGCTGGGTGCCATGGTGATGGGTGGGGATTATGAGTGTTAGGGCTCTTGCTCTTTAGATATTGCAATCTATTTTGGGCGAGTAAGACAATTAGGGTATATATATAATATATATAATAGGTATAAATATATATTTGTTTATTATATATATTTCAGGATATGTATATGTATATTAGTAAAACATCAAGTAGAAAAGAGAAGAAAATAAGGGGCATTTTGAGAGGGACAATTGCAGAGTATGACAAAGCTCTTGAAAGAAGTTAGTGTTAAGCCAGATTCTGAAGGAGTGAAGAATGGCCCTCAGAAGAGAAGCTGGAAAGTGTACAGGACAATGCAAAGTTCAAGGGGCCGAGCTGAACCTCTCCACCCGGGCTATGGCAAGCTGTTGTCTTGAGTAAAGCACAGGGTACATGGTGTGAGATAAAATTGGAGGACAGGAGGGGTCTGATTAGAGCAGATTGTATTATGTGAGGCTGAGGTTTTGGCATTTAATATTTCAATAATAGGTATCACAGATCCATCATCTGTTTTCAGGGAGGTAGTACATGAAAATGGAATTTGAGGGGAAAGTTCTTCTAGCAATAGTATGAGTTGGTACTTCCACCATAAGAGGGAAAACAGCACAGACCTATTCCAGAACCTCTGTAATTCTTCCAGCTGAACTGCAGATAAAGCGTAATAATAAGGTAGCCCTAGTGCATGGAATATCAAAAGGTAATCCACAGTTTAAAAAGAGATTTTTCAGCCCAATAATGAGTTTACAAATATCACAAATCCTTATCATTCCCTCCCCGTCTTATGTCTTCCAACCTCTCATTATTTCTCTCTGTATTAGAGGGTGAAGAAAACACAGGGCAACAGATACTCCTTTCTTACAGAGCCAAAGATGGTTTGGAGAGCTGTATTATAAGAATGGGAATAAAATTAGTGAGTTCAGTTGAAAAGTCAGTTGTTTAAAAGGCACTCATTGAAAACCTGTTCTGTGTAGGACCATTTCTTGGCACTGTCTGACAATGCATTTCTAGAAAGGAAAATCTAAATTTCTTGTTTGAATGATGCCCCTTGTGGTGAAAGGTTTGCTGAGCCAGTACTATGTTTCTGACAGTGGCAAGAATGAAGACTTGTCAGGAAGAGGAAGCATGCTCTTTGTATTAATCCCTAAAATGCTGGAGAAGTGGCCTGGCCAGGTCCGTGTTCCATTTCAATCCTCTCTGCAGCTGTCTCCTGGCTCCACAGAATCAGAAATCTGTCCTAGTCATTCAGATCCCCAGTGCCTTCTCAGCCCAGGGCCTAGAAGAGTAAGGGCTCAAGAAATGTTTGTGAAATGAACTATGTGCTTGTACTGTATGACTTCCTGGGGAACGCCCTTTCTTTTCTGTCCTGCCATGTCTTTGTTCAAATTTCTGACATTGCAGCCTGGTAATCTTGGCATGATTATCGGGGGAATCATCTTTTTTTTTTTTTTTTTTAACATCTTTATTGGAGTATAATTGCTTTACAATGGTGTGTTAGTTTCTGCTTTATAACAAACTGAATCAGTTAAACATATACATATGTTCCCATATCTCCTCCCTCTTGTGTCTCCCCTCCCACCCTCCCTATCCCACCCCTCTAGGTGGTCACAAACCACCAAGCTGACCTCCCTGTGCTATGTGGCTGCTTCCCACTAGCTATCTATTTTACATTTGGTAGTGTATATATGTCCACGCCACTCTCTCACTTTGTCACAGCTTACGCTTCCCCCTCCTCCAGTCCATTCTCTAGTAGGTCTGTGTCTTTATTCCCTTCTTACCACTAGGTTCTTCATGACCTTTTTTTTTTTTTTTCTTAGATTCCATATATATGTGTTAGCATACGGTATTTGTTTTTCTCTTTGTGACTTACTTCACTCTGTATGACAGACTCTAGGTCCAGCCACCTCACTACAAATAACTCAATTTCGTTTCTTTTTATAGCTGAGTAATATTCCATTGTATATATGTGCCACATCTTCTTTATCCATTCATCTGTTGATGGACACTTAGGTTGCTTCTTGTCCGGGCTATTGTAAATAGAGCTGCAATGAACATTTTGGTACATGACTCTTTTTGAATTATGGTTTTCGCAGGGTATATGCCCAGTAGTGGGATTGCTGGGTCATATGGTAGTTCTATTTGTAGTTTTTTAAAGAACCTCCATACTGTTCTCCATAGTGGCTGTATCAATTTACATTCCCACCAACATGCAAGAGGGTTCCCTTTTCTCCACACCCTCTCCAGCATTTATTGTTTCTAGATTTTTTGATGATGGCCATTCTGACCAGTGTGAGATGATATCTCATTGTAGTTTTGATTTGCATTTCTCTAATGATTAATGATGTTGAACATTCTTTCATGTGTTTGTTGTCAATCTATATATATTCTTTGGAGAAATGTCTATTTACATCTTCTGCCCATTTTTGGATTGGGTTGGTTTTTTTTTTGTTATTGAGCTGCATGAGCTGCTTCTAAATTTTGGAGATTAATCCTTTGTCAGTTGCTTCATTGGCAAATATTTTCTCCCATTCTGAGGGTTGTCTTTTGGTCTTGTTTATGTTTTCCTTTGCTGTGCAAAAGCTTTGCAGTTTCATTAGGTCCCATTTGTTTATTTTTGTTTTTATTTCCATTTCTCTAGTAGGTGGGTCAAAAAGGATCTGGCTGTGATTTATGTCATAGCGTGTTCTGCCTATGTTTTCCTCTAAGAGTTTGATAGCGTCTGGCCTTACATTTAGGTCTTTAATCCATTTTGATTTTATTTTTGTGTATGGTGTTAGAGAGTGTTCTAATTTCATTCTTTTACACGTACCTGTCCAGTTTTCCCAGCAGCACTTATTGAAGAGGCTGTCTTTTCTCCATTGTATATTTTTGCCTCTTTTATCAAAAATAAGGTGACAAGATGTGTGTGGGTTTGTCTCTAGGCTTTCTATCCTGTTCCATTGATCTATCTTTCTGTTTTTGTGCCAGTACCATACTGTCTTAATTACTTTAGCTTTTAGTATAGTCTGAAGTCTGGGAGACTGATTCCTCCAGCTCCGTTTTTCGTTTTCAAGATTGCTTTGGCTATTCGAGGTCTTTTGTGTTTCCATACAAATTGTGAAATTATTTCTTCTAGTTCTGTGAAAAATGCCAGTGGTACTTTGGCAGGGATTGCACTGAATCTGTAGATTGCTTTGGGTAGTAGAGTCATTTTCACAATGTTGATTCTTCCAATCCAAGAACATGGTATATCTCTCCATCTATTTGTATCATCTTTAATTTCTTTCATCATTGTCTTATAACTTTCTACATACAGGTCTTTTGTCTCCTTAGGTAGGTTTATTTGTAGATATTTTATTCTTTTTGTTGCACTTGTAAATGGGAGTGTTTTCTTAGTTTCACTTTCAGATTTTTCATCATTAGCGTATAGGAATGCCAGAGATTTCTGTGCATTAATTTTGTATCCTGCTACTTTACCAAATTCATTGATTAGCTCTAGTAGTTTTCTGGTAGCATCTTTAGGATTCTCTATGTATAGTATCATGTCATCTTCAAATAGTGACAGCTTTACTTCTTATTTTCCAATTTGGATTCCTTTTATTTCTTTTTCTTCTCTGATTGCTGTATCTAAAACTTCCAAAACCATGTTGAATAATAGTGGTGAGAGTGGGCACCCTTGTCTTGTTCCTGATCTTAGTGGAAATGGTTTCAGTTTTTCACCATTGAGGACAATATCGGCTGTGGGTTTGTCATATATGGGCTTTATTATGTTGGCGAAAGTTCCCTCTATGCCTACTTTGTGCAGGGTTTGTATCATAAATGGGTGTTGAATTTTGTCAAAAGTTTTCTCTGCATCTATTGAGATGATCATATGGTTTTTCTCCTTCAATTTGTTAATATGGTTTATCACATTAATTAATTTGCGTATATTGAAGAATCCTTGCATTCCTGGGATAAACTCCACTTGATCATGGTGTATCATCATTTTAATGTGCTGTTGGATTCTGTTTGCTAGTATTTTGTTGAGGATTTTTGCATCTATGTCCATCAGTGATATTGGCCTGTAGTTTTCTTTCTTTGTGACATCTTTGTCTGGTTTTGGTATCAGGGTGATGGTGGCCTCGTAGAATGAGTTTGGGAGTGTTCCTCCCTCTGCTATATTTTGGAAGAGTTTGAGAAGGATAGGTGTTAGCTCTTCTCTAAATGTTTGATAGAATTTGCCTGTGAAGCCATCTGGTCCTGGGCTTTTGTTTGTTGGAAGATTGTTAATCACAGTTTCAATTTCAGTGCTTGTGATTGGTCTGTTCATATTTTCTATTTCTTCCTGGTTCAGTTACAGAAGGTTGTGCATTTCTAAGAATTTGTCCATTTCTTCCAGGTTGTCCATTTTATTGGCATAGAGTTGCTTGTAGTAATCTCTCATGATCCTTTGTATTTCTGCAGTGTCAGTTGTTACTTCTCCTTTTTCATTTCTAATTCTATTGATTTGCGTCTTCTCCCTTTTTTTCTTGATGAGTCTGGCTAATGGTTTATCAATTTTGTTTATCTTCTCAAAGAACCAGCTTTTAGTTTTATTGATCTTTGCTATCATTTCCTTCATTTCTTTTTCATTTATTTCTGATATGATCTTTATGATTTCTTTCCTTCTGCTAACTTCGGCGTTTTTTGTTCTTCTTTCTCTAATTGCTTTAGGTGCAAGGTTAGGTTGTTTATTTGAGATGTTTCCTGTTTCTTAAGGTAGGATTGTATTGCTATAAACTTCCTTCTTAGAATCTTTTGCTGCATCCCATAGGTTTTGGGTCGTCGTGTTTTCATTGTCATTTGTTTTTAGGTATTTTTGATTTCCTCTTTGATTTCTTCAGTGATCTCTTGGTTATTAAGTAGTATATTGTTTAGCCTCCATGTGTTTGTATTTTTTGCTGATCTTTTCCTGTAATTGATATCTAGTCTCATAGCGTTGTGGTAAGAAAAGATACTTGATACGATTTCAATTTTCTTAAATTTAACAAGGCTTGATTTGTGACCCAAGATATGATCTATCCTAGAGAATGTTCCATGAGCACTTGAGAAAAATGTGTATTCTGTTGTTTTTGGATGGAATGTCCTATAAATCTCAATTACGTCCATCTTGTTTAATGTATCATTTAAAGCTTGTGTTTCCTTATTTATTTTCATTTTGGATGATCTGTCCATTGGTGAAAGTGGGGTGTTAAAGTCCCCTACTATGATTGTGTTACTGTCAATTTCCCCTTTTACAGCTGTTAGTATTTGCCTTATGTATTGAGGTGCTCCTATGTTGGGTGCATAAATACTTACAATTGTTATATCTTCTTCTTGGATCGATCCCTTGAACATTATGTAGTGTCCTTCTTTGTCTCTTGCAATAGTCTTTATTTTAAAGTCTATTTTGTCTGATATGAGAATTGCTACTCCAGCTTTCTTTTGATTTCCATTTGCATGGAATATTTTTTTCCATCCCCTCAGTTTCAGTCTGTATGTGTCCCTAGGTCTCAAGTGGGTCTCTTGTAGACAGCATATATATGGGTCTTGTTTTTGTATCCATTCATCCAGTCTGTGTCTTTTGGTGGGAGCATTTAATCCATTTACGTTTAAGGTAATTATCGATATGTATGTTCCTATTCTCATTTTCTTAATTGTTTTGGGTTTGTTATTGTAGGTCTTTTCCTTCTCTTGTGTTTCTTGCCTAGAGAAGTTCCTTTAGCCTTTGTTGTAAAGCTGGTATAGTGGTGCTGAACTCTCTCAGCTTTTGCTTGTCTGTAAAGATTTGAATTTCTCCATCAAATCTGAACGAGATCCTTGCTGGGTAGAGTAATCTTGGTTGTAGGTTTTTCTCCTTCATTACTTTAAATATGTCCTGCCACTCCCTTCTGGCTTGCAGATTTTCTGCTGAAAGATCAGCTGTTAACCTTATGGGGATTCCCTTGTGTGTTATTTTTCCCTTGCTGCTTTTAATATGTTTTCTTTGTATTTAATTTCTGATAGTTTGATTAATATGTGTCTTGGTGTGTTTCTCCTTGGATTTATCCTATATGGGACACTCTGTGCTTCCTGGACTTGATTAAGTCTTTCCTTTCCCATATTAGGGAAGTTTTCAACTATAATCTCTTCAAATATTTTCTCAGTCCCTTTCTTCTTCTCTTCTTCTTCTGGGACCCCTATAATTCGAATGTTGGTGCATTTAATGTTGTCCCAGAGGTCTCTGAGACTGTCCTCAATTCTTTTCATTCTTTTTTCTTTATTCTGCTCTGCAGTAGTTATTTCCACTATTTTATCTTCCAGGTCACTTATCCGTTTTTCTGCCTCAGTTATTCTGCTATTGATCCCTTCTAGAGTATTTTTAATTTCATTTATTGTGTTGTTCATCATTGCTTGTTTCCTCTTTAGTTCTTCTAGGTCTGTGTTAAATGTTTCTTGCATTTTCTCTATTCTATTTCCAACATTTTGGATCATCTTTACAATCATCATTCTGAATTCTTTTTCAGGTAGACTACCTATTTCCTCTTCATTTTTTAGGTCTGGTGCGTTTTTACCTTGCTCCTTCATCTGCTGTGTGTTTTTCTGTCTTCTCATTTTTCTTATGTTACTGTGTTTGGGGTCTCCTTTTTGCAGGCTGCAGGTTTGTAGTTCCCATTACTTTTGTTGTCTGCCCCCCAGTGGGTAATTTTGGTTCAGTGGGTTGTGTAGGCTTCCTGGTGGAGGGGACTGTTGCCTGTTTTCTGGAGGAAAAGGCTGGATCTTGTCTTTCTGGTGGGCAGGACCACATCTGGTGGTGTGTTTTGGGGTGTCTGTGACTTTATTATGATTTTAGGCATCCTCTCTGTTGATGGGTTGGATTGTATTCCTGTCTTGCTAGTTGTTTGGCATAGAGTGTCCAGCACTGTAGCTTGCTGATCGTTGATTGGAGCTGGGTCTTAGTGTTGAGATGGAGATCTCTGGGAGAGTTTTGCCATTTAATATTACATGGAGCCGGGACGTCTCTGGTGGACCAATGTTCTGAACTCGTCTCTCCCACCTCAGAGGCACAGCAGTGACTCCTGGCTGGAGCACCAAGAGCCTTTCATCCACACGGCTCAGGATAAAAGGGAGAAAAAATAGAAAGAAAGAAAGTGGATAAAATAAAATAAAATAAAATAAAGTAAGATAAAATAAAATAAAGTTATTAAAATAAAAAATATAATTATTATGAAAAAATTTTTAAAAGTAAAAAAAAGAAAAAAAGAATGGACGGACAGAATCCTAGGACAAATGGTGAAAGCAAAGCTATACAGACAAAATCTCACACAGAAGCATACACATACACACTCACAAAAAGAGAAAAAGGGGAAAAAATATATATATATATATATATATATATATATATATATATATATATATATATATATATATATATATATATATATATATCGTTGCTCCAGAGTCCACCTCCTCAATTTGGGATGATTCGTTGTCTATTCAGGTATTCCACAGATGCAGGTACATCAGTTGATTGTGGAGCTTTAATCCGCTGCTCCTGAGGCTGCTGGGAGAGATTTCCCTTTCTCTTCTTTGTTCTCACAGCTCCCAGGGGCTCAGCTTTGGATTTGGCCCCGCCTCTGCGTGTAGGTCGCCGGAGGGCGTCTGTTCTTCATTCAGACAGGACGGGGTTAAAGGAGCCGCTGATTCAGGGGCTCTGGCTCACTCAGGCCGGGGGGAGGGAGGGGCACGGAGTGCAGGGCGGGCCTGCGGCGGCAGAGGCCGGCGTGATGTTGCACCAGCCTGAGGCGCGCCCGTGCATTCTCCCGGGGAAATTTTCCCTGGATCCGGGGACCCTGGCAGTGGCGGGCTGGACAGGCTCCCCGGAAGGGGGCTGTGGATAGTGACCTGTGCTCGCACACAGGCTTCTTGGTGGCGGCAACAGCAGCCTTAGCATCTCATGTCCGTCTCTGGGGTCCGCGCTTTTACCTGTGGCTCGTGCCCATCTTTGGAGCTCCTTTAAGCTGCGCTCTTAATCCCCTCTCCTCGCGCCCCAGGAAACAAAGAGGGAAGAAAAAGTCTCTTGCATCTTCGGCAGCTCCAGACCTTTTCCCAGACTCCCTCTCGGCTTAGCTGTGGCGCACTAACCCCTTCAGGCTGTGTTCACGCCGCCAAACCCAGTCCTCTCCCTGGGATCCGACCTCTGAAGCCCGAGCCTCAGCTCCCAGCCCCGCCCGCCCCGGCGAGGGAGCAGACAAGCCTCTCGGGCTGGTGAGTGCAGGTCGGCCCTGATCCTCTGTGCGGGAGTCTCTCAGCTTTGCCCTCCACACCCCTATTGCTGTGCTGTCCTCTGTGGCTCCGAAGCTTCCCCCCTCCGCCACCTGCAGTCTCCGCCCACAAAGGGGCTTCTAGAGTGTGGAAACCCTTCCTCCTTCACAGCTCCCTCCCACTGGTGCAGGTCCTGTCCCTATTCTTTTGTCTCTGTTTATTCTTTTTTCTTTTGCCCTACCCAGGTACGTGGGGAGTTTCTTGTCTTTTGGGAGGTCTGAGGTCTTCTGCCAGCGTTAAGTAGGTGTTCTGCAGGAGCAGTTCCACGTGTAGATGTATTTCTGATGTATCTGTGGGGAGGAAGGTGATCTCCGCGTCTTACTCTTTCACCATCTTCTCCTCTCTCTGTTGGAATCATCTTTATGACCCGATGATTCCCTTCTGTGTATTCCGCTGATTAGACATGGTATTTTTTTTCCTTTTGTTTTATGGCTCTGAGTGGAAAGTGGAGTGGGTGGAGTAACTCATCACTTTCTTTGTCAACCTTAGCCCTTTATCCCCTTTTATTTCATTCAGGGATCAGCAACTTTTTCTGTAAAAGGTCAGAGAGCAAAATTTTAGTCTTCGCTGGCCTTGTGGTCTGACTCTGCTGTTGTGATGTGAACGCAGCCACAGAAAACACAGAAGCAAACGGGCCTGGTTGAGCTCCAGTACAACTCTATTTACAAAAGAGGCAGAGGCTATATTTGGCCTTTGGGCTGTAATTTCCTCACCCAATTTAGTCTACATTATACATGGTCCTTAATTTATTGCTTTGAATATTCTTGTATTTCTACTCTCCAACATTTAGCCGGTATCTACCGTTCTCTTTCTTTTTTAGCGCCACCTATCACTTGCACTCATGATCGCAAAGATGAGCTGGACTTTGCCAAACTTTGTCGTCCCTGTCCTCTAGGCACACAGTTCTTTTAACACACGAACCCCTCTGTCCTGTGAAAGTCAGTTTTTCTACGATAATAGGTGATTCTGGCACATGATAATACAGCCAAATGCAGTGAAGTTTGGCCACTTCCTTCCTTGGAGCTGTCACTGATCTTGTGAATTGTTTTAGTAGAATATTATCTAACAGTCAGTATTTAGTAGAATATTACCTAACAGTCAGTAATTAAGCTTCATTTGGCTCTTCTGGTGCCGTGGAGCCTCTAAATATTCATCCCCTCATATTTTGGATCTTCTTTGAAGAGCTAAGGGCCATAACTGACAACTTACCTTCCCTCAGTTGCCTTTGCCTGACCTGGACCCTATGTTCTGCGCTCTTTGAGAGAAGGAAAAATTACGTAAAGTCCATGGTCATTAAACTATCTTCCGTGAGGTACCAAGTTTCTTTGAATCATCTACAGGAGGTTCTTTGAATGCAAAGTTACTTATGGAAAAGCCATTTCTTTCATTACCATCAAGGTATCCAAGAGGAAGGGCTGTCAATATACACAGTACAACAGAAACTTCACAGCTTAGAAGACAATTAGGGTGAGGGAATTTTTCCAGATAACGTCAAACTTGAGCCGTACAGTCATGACATATGTCATCTCAGGAGTCAGCATTTGCAAGATTTCCTTTGGTCCCGTTTTACAACCCTCACTTGTAGATGTGAATTGTTGCCGAAACCAATGTACACTTTGCCACAGGCTCCTTTTGAAATGTTATCTGGGACTTCCCTTGTGGCGCAGTGGTCAAGAATCCGCCTGCCAATGCAGGGGACACGGGTTCGATCCCTGGTTCTGGAAGATCCCACATGCCGCCGAGCAACTAAGCCCGTGTGCCTCAGTTACCGAGCCCGTGTGCCACAACTACTGAAGCCCACGAGCCTAGAGCCCATGCTCCGCAACAAGAGAAGGCACCGCAATGAGAAGCCCCTGCACCGCAACGAAGAGTAGCCCCCGCTCGCTGCAACTAGAGAAGGCCCACAAGCGGCAACAAAGATCCAACACAGCCAAAATTAAAAATTAAAAAAAAAAGTGTTATCTGTACCACTTCTTTCTGTTTTTCTCGGGTAATCACGGTTGATTCCCCTACCCTAGGAATAAGAGGGCTATTTATGACACTGCTCAACTAATATATTAAAATAAAACTTATTTAAATGCAAAATACCGTTCCCAGAGCAATGGTAGTTTTATTGCCTGAGATATATAAAATGAGTTGATTAAAGAAGAAAGAAATAAAATGTGAAGAGAAATCATAATCTTTTCTTCACAATGGGAAAAAAATAAGCTTTTGCTTTTAATTTCTGTGATTCTCATTAATGGTTGTCTTGGCCAAAACAAATAAACAAATACATTAAGCAAAATCCTCAGTGAATACAGGACTATGAAAGCATCAGAGCGCCCTGGTCAGTGAGCTAAACTCTGGACAAGGTACTTAGTTTTGTGTGTTTTGGCCCGCAACTCAGTCACATGCCTTTCCTGCTTTCCACTTGACCTGCCTCATTTGAAGCTTATTTGTAAGCAATGGGACCTGCATATATTTGCTGTTGAAAGTATCAATAATTTGAGGTCCTAGGTCTTTCCAAATTTGGCAGTGTTGTTGTCTTACAAAGCTGGCAAATTCTGCCAATCCCGAGAAACAAGCTGAAATACTAGATTTAGAGAAGGCTGAGGGCATTTCCCATTTCATTAACATTTAAAACACATTAAGGACTCGTAATAAATATAGCACAGTCATTGGATTTTTGTTCCAAGCTCAGAGGGGTGGGGAGTTTGGGGGAGACTTACTGCTCTTGAAGAGTGATAAGGTAGGAATCCTGGATTTCAAAATAGAAACATTACATGAGGAAAAATGTAGAAGAAATCTTGTTTAAAAAAACCCAACAAAACATTCTAAGCTGATGGAGATGTTCTCGTGAAAATTTTACAGCCAACTTTTGGGCGTGGGAGAGAGGGAAGAGGAGAAATGTACTAATCACCCTGCTGTTTCTCTTGGCCCTTGAGAGAATATCAAAATAAACTACCAGGCTCTGTACACAGAGGCTGTCAGCAGTCTGGGTCCTGTGCAGACCACATGGAATGAGTCTTTGTTTCCATAATTCTTTCAAAGGTGGAAAGAAAGGAGAAAAATTGTATTCTTGCATCAGGGAACAAATGTAAAATCTAACAGTAGATATATAGAAGCAGATTATAGGGAGACCATGATTAGAGTTTAAATTTAGTTTGATCTCCTTTTCTTAGCTATATGTTCCCATTTTTTAAACTTCTGGGGGAAAAGGACAGGACACATAAATTTAGTTGATGGCAGAGAAAAGGCTTTTGTACTTTGTATTAACATTAAATCCAGGCATCAGTTCTACAAGTATCAGGTAATCTGTCTCTAAGGCAGAGTCAGGCTACGTGAGCAAGGTCGCAGGGCTTGGCGGTTCAGTAATCTCAGAATCGTATGCAGCCCCAGGACGAGGCTCTTCTCACGGCACCTACTATGAAGCGTGATTGGAAATGACAGGCAATGAAATTCAGATGACCTGAATGACATGGTCTGATCTGATTTGACTAAGCCTGTATTCCATATACTCAGCAAGGATATACATATTCCAAGGAAGAAAATGCCTAGCTAATTAATGATAACTCACTCAACATTCATTTCCAGTGGAAATGCTTCTACTGAACCCTTGCTAGAGCACTATACTTCTTTCTGATCTCCTTTGATTGACAATAGCTATCAGAAATAAGGCTAAACACTTTATATTCACTTAATAAAATCCTTCAATGAGTTTGATTCTGTTCTTTTCATCTTATAAGTGAAGTGAGGTAACAAGAGCACACACAGGCGGAATTGGAGCCCAGATCTGCCTAACTTCAAAGCCCCTCCTTCTAACCCCTCTGCCCTAGTGTCCCTCTTCTGCAAGGCCACTCACTCTTTTCTCCACCATGTTTAAAGTTGTGAAGTTTCTATACTGTAAGTGAAAAAAAAGACCAACTCTATATGTGTTCCTTGAGAAGTACCCCTAAGTGTGCTAATAAAAGGGGCCCCTACTAGCTGAGTGTAAGAATGACCCTTTCTCTCTAATGGCCCTCCCTCCCACAATAAGAGAGTTTTTTATTTTTTAATATTTCTGCAAGCTGGAAAAGTGAGTTTGGCCGAGTAGCAATTACGTTCTTGATGGAGTGGGGGAGGGTAGTGACAAAGAATGGAAAGTGGATGCTTCAGTGCCCTAGGCAATGTCATTACTGCAGCCAGGGATGCAGCCATTGTGAGTTCCATCAGAAACCTGAGGTTTTGATACCTAGTGCTCAAGAGTTTGACGTCATAGATAGAATCCATTCTGACACGTGAGAAGAGCCATCTTTCCTTTCTCCCGCCTGCTTCTCACCTCCTACCTCGTTTCTTTTCTTCTTCTTTTTTTTTTTTTTTATAAATTTACTTATTTATTTGTTTGTTTTTATTTTTGGCTGTGTTGGGTCTTCGTTGTGGTACGTGGGCTTTCTCTAGTTGCGGCGAGCGGGGGCTACTCTTCCTCGCGGTGCGTGGGCTTCTCATTGCAGTGGCTTCTCTTGTTGTGGAGCACGGGCTCTAGGCGTGTGACCTTCAGTAGTTGTGGCGCACAGGCTCAGTAGTTGTGATTCGCGGGCTCTAGAGCGCAGGCTCAGTAGTTATGGCACACGGGCTTAGTGGCTCCGCGACATGTGGGATCTTCCCGGGCCAGGGCTTGAACCCGTGTTCCCTGCATTGGAAGGCGGATTCTTAACCACTGTGCAACCAGGGAAGCTGCCCTGGCTTCTTGACATTATGTGTGTGGAGGCTGGGGGTGTATGGAGGGAGATGTGGCTGCAGATAGAGAGCCTTTGTCTTGCGGCCTCTCACTGCTGACTGTGCAGAGCAGGCCCTTCAGAGAGCCGGGCCTGCTGCAATGAGGGCTGTCTGAGTTAGCTTGACCAATACTCCCAACCACTTCCCAGACCAACTGTGGAATGAATAAGGGAATTATTAGACTTGGGAAAGAATAAGGGGATTCAATAGACTGTGAGTGCTTGTTAGAGTTTAAAACTTTCAGAAGGATAACCTGGGGAAAAGAAGATGAAGGAAGAGAAAGTGATCTTTATTCCTATAGGTAGACAGTGAATGGGTCACTAGTTCAGGCACAGCAGTAATTTTGGACAGAACCTACCCCATGTGTGATTTATCAACCTTTGCATTTATCATTCTACCTCCCTATTCTATCAGCTAAACTCACCATCTCTTTTTCACTCTTTCTACTTCTATGTTTTATAAAAACTATAGTGGCTAAGCATTTTCCTCTGTGCTGACCCCCAGTAAGTTGATAATATACATGGCAGTTGGGATAGAAAAATACACAATCCCATAATGCTAGAGATATCTGTGTATCTCAGCATCTTTGTGGTGACATTGAGCGACCCAAGGACCTGTCTTTTCTCACACAGTGGTTGATTTCTTGCCAGAAGGACATTTGACCACATTAATCCTGTTGATGGCCTGTCTGTGTAGATGGGTTTTTAATCCATTGATTTTTTTTTTTAAACTACCTAATAGTGCCATTGATACCCATTATATAATTCCATATTTCTTAGCTCTTAGCAGTGTAGTTCACATTTAAAAACATGTACTAAAATTAGGAAAAAATCTAATATATTTCCAGTATTTTTCCAATATAGGTAGTTTCCCAATAATAATTTTATAAATTAAGAAAAATCATATGTCTACCAATAACATTCAAGATCTAAACACAGTAATTAAAAATAAGTATTCCCATTTAATAAACTATTTATGGTAAATGTTTAAACCCATGAAAATCTCAGATTAACTGCTGAAACAAGTTTATGCTTTATCAAACAAGATTAAGCAGTACACTGTAACTGTCAGACATTACGGAACATCCGCTCCTAACTACATCTGTTTGATGGATGTCGCTTATGTCTTAAGAATGATTCTATATTACCAGACAGGAGAAACCCATGTACCAAAAGCTAAAATTTACATTCAGGGCTTTGACTTCTCTTAGTAACAAAAACTTCAAGGAATAAAGTGTAGTAATAGAAAACGCATTCTGAGTCTATGTTGTCACTATGAACAACAAAGAGACTATTTTGAATGCAAACATATTTTCTTTCAGCTGTAGTAAAGAATGTCACAGTTGGACTGAAGTCTTGTTAGCTATTGTGTCAAACTGGAATAATGTTCCTATCAGAACATGTCTCATTTTTAAAAATATGCATTTTCACTCTAAATGTTGGCAGACCCATATTGAAATTGGGCAGTGAACTAGTTTTTACAACTGAAAATGATATAATTCTTTAGAAGCAGAAGTTATTCCTCTAATTTCTAGAGCAAATAAAAAATGTTTCCATGAGCCCTTTCAATGGTTCAGGTTGTTTGTTGAATTAATAGTCCTATTTTTCAATTAACCAGAAAAAAGAAACACTTTGACACATATCTGGCTCAAAATGGTGGTGGACAACCCAATAGATGAGAAGTAAAGTATATGAGAAAATGTGGGAAAAAAATTATTCTGCCACCAACTCCATCTGAGGTGATTAGAAACTTATTAGATTAAACTTAGATCCAAAGAGTAAAAATTGGAGTCATGAACTGACTTCTACTTTACGTTTTGGAAGGAGGTGGATAAAGGAAAGAAAACCTAGACATGTTAAGTATTTACTAAGTACCATGAGTAGGTTTTCTCGCAATAAAATTAAGTAAAGTATGTGATTGATCTATATGGTATCATCAAACACATACATCCAAATTGAGTACAGTAAGTAATGCTGGGTGATAAGCCACATGCAAACACATATCTCAATGAATCATCTATATCCCTCCTTTTCTGATTGTACTAATTTTGTGTGAAATTTATCATTGATTCCTTTTAAGTTTGGTTTCCCTTCTTGTTCCGGGTTAGTTTTGTTTTTTCAAATTGGGACTGACAACAGGCCACTTTGAGTCTTTGTAAAGGATATACTTTTATACACAAAGAACTAAAAACATTCAGAATACTTCTGAACTAAAAATGATTTTTTAAGTTCGTATTCGGTGTTGCATGGGCTGGTCATCAGAATTCCTGGAGGACACAGGTATAGTTTTCTTCTACCTCTCTTAAGTTATCAGCAGAAAACAGCTGGGGAGTTATTTTCCTGAGCAGAAAAAGATTTTACAGAGTGTTTAACTAGAACACGATCAGTTGATCCTGAAAGGTGTAGCTGTAATGCCTTTCATTGCCTCTTCAAAATTCCTTTGCTTGGCTCTGTTGACCACAAAGCTGAGAATGCAACCCCTTCCCCATTCTAATGATGAACAGTGATCATCGCACATTGTGTGTTACCATGGCGATTTTTTACCCTCCAGTTCTTAAAGCTGTTGTCTTTCTTTCTTTCTTTTAATTTTTTCTTTCATCTTCCTTTTTTCTTTCTTTCATTTTTCCTTTCTCTCTCTCTCTCTCTCTCTCTCTCCTTTTCTTTTTGAAAACAGTGAATTGTGAGGAATATAGATTTGAGTGCTAAAAGATCGAATTTCAGTAGAAAGTCCAAAGATTTATTATAATTGCGCTTAAAAATTATATTCTGATATTTTGAGCCATTGACTCTGCATCTTCTTTACCCATGTGAAATATTTGGTTGCTTTATTTAGGAACATAAACTGTGAGTTAATATTATGAAGCTGCCCTTTTTCTCTCAACTAAAGATGTTCTAGCGATTACTCTGAAATAAAAATGTTACCTAGGTGTGTGGGCTGAGGGTTCTGAGTCTTCATCTAAAAATGAATGGCATTGTATCTAACCTTAAAGAAAGTACTTGACTTTACACTTGCCTAGCTGTAGAAATAGGGATAATACAGATGCCTAATGATTATAAAAAGCTTTGATGCCTCATATGAAAGAAGATAACTACAAGCTTTAGAATTAAATACTTTAAATGGCTGTAATTCCATTACTCATCATTATTTCTTTGTGAAGCAAAAGTGTTTCAGGAATTATAAGACTGTCTTGCAGACGAATATAATAAAGCATACAGTTGTTACTGGACTTAGGAAATTAATAAAGAGTCCAAACTTAAACCCAGGTTTACTGACTTTTAATTCCTTTTAATCAACTTCTTTCCATGGTTTCTAATAATCCATATTTTGTGCTTCACAAAGGAGAATAATGAGAGGTATCATTATTATTATTATTATTTGCAAGAGTAAGGTGTGTTGATTGCACTGTTAGGTCAAAATCCTCTCATCAAATCTGCCTATGTTCTGGTTCAGAAATACTTATGTAACTCAAGAAAAACTCAGATCTCTTTGGTCTTTAGTTTCCCCATCTGTAGGGCTTTTCCGATTTATTAATAATGTAGGGCTTTTATGTTGTAATAATATCTACATCATAAGGCATCTTATGAGTAGTCGATTAAATAAGATAATAGTTACAAAACTCTACAGAGTTATATAAACGTAGAGCTTATTTGTGAAGGTAGTGTGTGGCCAAAATACAGAAGACATGAAATATTAGGCTTACAATGTTGACCTACTTTGTTAGGCAATGGAGAACCCATAACATTTTCAGAAAAGACAATGCAAAGCCCAGGTAGATCTTGATGAGGCCGAATCTTGCAATAGCTTGTGTGATGGACCAAGAGGTAAAGAAACTGAGGGGTGTGGTGTGGGGATAGTTAGAAGACTAGCACAATAGCTCAAGTGAGAGGTAAAGAAGAGCCTGAACCAGGATGGTGACTATAATATTAAAAAATAAAAGACAGGAGGGTATGCAAAATATTCTATAGATATAGAATCTATGAAATCAGTTAAAAATGAAGAGTGTGGGTTGAATAATGAAGTATGATTTTGAGGGTTCAACCTCAGGTATTTGAGACAAAAATTTGGAAATTTAGGCAATGGTATTGGGTGTTTGTTAAAGATGGAAAACTAACTTAGCATATGTTGACTTGGAGGACCTGTCAGGGCACCCCATTAGTGACGACAAGCAGACATTAAGAAGCATGGAATGAAATCAGGAAAATGGTCAGAGGATAAAGTGGTTCTAGGATAAAGAGTCATTTGCAAAGAAGTAACAATAGGAGCTCTGACAATACGGAACTTTGATGAGGAAGATGCCGTAGGGACAAAGGGATATATATTCTCACATTAAGAGGCTGTGAGGGCTTCCCTGGTGGCGCAGTGGCTGAGAGTCCGCCTGCCGATGCAGGGGACACGGGTTCGTGCCCCGATCCGGGAGGATCCCACATGCCGCAGAGCGGCTGGGCCCGTGAGCCATGACCACTGAGCCTGCGCGTCCAGAGCCTGTGCTCCGCAACGGGAGAGGCCACAACAGTGAGAGGCCCGCGTACCGCAAAAAAAAAAAAAAAAAAAGATATAGAGGCTGTGAGAAACTGAGGCTTCAGAAAGGGGCTAGAAGGCAGGTATAGAGAAATAAAAGGCCCCAAATAATATAGTGTCATGGATGCCAAGGAATGGGAGAACTTGATATTTTCATGAAAATGGGCTGTTCAATAATATTAACTATTGTATTAAAGGCCAAGAAGGAAGAGACTGTGAATAATCATTAGAAAGACTATTTTGAGCTGATTGGTGAGGATTACGAGGGTAAAAATCATGCTTGTCTTCTTTACTGTAGCACCGTCACCTGGTGGATGACTCACATTTATGAGCTATTTAGTACATACTTCTGTAAATGAATGAATGAATAATTAAAACTGAATTTTGAGGGTTCAATAAGTGAATTGGGAGCAATTAAAATTAGGGAATGTAGACTGCTTTTCTATACCATTTGCAGTAGTGCAAAAGATTATATCACGGGCATGGGTTACTACAAATAGCTAAGATTTATTTGTAGCTTACTATTATCTCATTCAATCTTCTCAGCAATCCTATGAAGGAGGCACTGTTACTAACTCCATTTTAAAGTTGAGAAAACTGAGGTATTGAGAGGAAGGTCACATCGCTGGTCATGGAAGAAGCTAGGATACATTATATCATTTCTCTACTTAAAATTCTTCAACAGCTTCAATATTTAATCTTCATTGTCTACCACAGTGTCTGGCACACTGAAGTATTTATTACCTTCCTACAGGTGGAGAGTACAAGACAAATCAAGTCATTTGCCCAAGATCATACAGACCTAATTCGTGGTAGAGACAGAATTTAGATCCAGATAGAATATAAACCAGGCACTCTGATTCCAGAGTCCTTGTTCCTAATCACTGTACAACACTGCCTCAAATTACTTTGTTTGCCATGACTCCTATGGGACTGAGCCTAGGTAGGGAATTAACAAAACCAGAATAAGACCTGGTAAATTGGGAGAAGAGGGAGCAAATAATCAAAGCATTTGATGGTAAATAGTGGGTCTGGTAGGAGTGACTTAGTGGGAGAGGTGGAGAGTAATCCAAGTTCCTAGTGGAACAGCGTGGAATGATGCTGAGATCTGAGCTGTGTTGTACTATTGGATGAGTGAAGATGAGTAGAAATGCAGGTCACTAATGTTGGGTATTTTAAGACTTATGAGACTAAGGTGTTAAAAGGCTGAATGAGGGGAGCTCCAGGAAACAAACCTAGGTAAAGGAGACTTCTTTAATCCAGGTACAGTGTCTCAGCATTATTGGTGATACATGTTATGTATCAATGGTACACACATGTTGGGGTATGATCTTCTTGGAGTTCATCTATGGAAGATGTTAAATCCTATGTTTGCTTCTTCCAAGTCTGGAGCTTTGAGTCAAAAGAAGTTCTTATGGATGTGAATTTATGGGATTTACTTAAAAAAATCTTCTGCAGAACTTAGTCCCAAGCGTTGCATGTAGTCAACGTTCCGTATGGGTATGCATAACGGAGATTGTGCCTAGTGACAGATTTCTCTCTCTGCTGAGGAAAATATTATATCAGGTACCCTCGATTCATTCATACTTTCTTAAGGGATGTTGATGAATAACTTTCCTAAGGGAAGTCATCTGAAGGACATGTATTCCGTTCAGATGTCATGCATTTGGTTTGGAATTTTAACTGTCAAGGTTGAAGATGTCCTGGGTAACAGAAGATACCGTATGTTCTGGTATTCTGTTCAAATGGGACTAACTGTTAACATGCTGCAGCACTATTCCAAAGCCTAACCTAGAAAAACCAGAAGTTCTTCCTATAGCTCAGAAGTTTCTTTCAATGCTTCCTTGATGAAACAACCACATTTAACCTGTAAGTCTGGCCACTGGATTGTGGAATGTGGTAAGAAATATAGTAAGGATTAATAGTAGCTACAGCTGAAAAGACACAGCCTCTCTCTAAGGAGAGACCTGCATTTGGGATTCATTATTTTTCCAGGCTGGATTGTTCCCCCTTCACCCATGCAGACGCACACATGGGCACACATGCACACACATTCCCTCTCCTCCATGAATCTTCTCCTTAAAAATGGACATCTTTCGAAGGCAGACTGTACATCAGGTTACATATAGGACCCAGTGAGATATAACACACGATTGCTCTTTAATAGGAGACATTTCTTTAGATTTGGATTCGTTACTGGTTCAGTAGGTTAGGGAAAGAGACAATAAAAGGCAAAAATGAACACCATTTTCATACACCAGATAGTCAACTTCCACAGACTTTTGTGTCCTTCACAAATTTTTTTCCCCCTCTTTGAAACTTTGGCAGATGCAGTTTTTAACTATGCTGTTTTAGCCTCAGTGATAACCCAGGGAGGGTCAGTCCACAGCTGCCTCTTGGACTACAGAAGAACAGAATTTAGAGTTGTACTAATAGCATGTGGAGAGTTCAGTGCTTTTGCTTCTTTGAAGCCTATCTGTCAATTTTTCTTAAAATACACACTTACATACACTGCCTTGGGTCCTTTCGCTGCCTGATTAATGTGACTCTGTTCCTATAAGGCACACGTACGACACTCACCTTGTTTCTAGCAGCCGAGCCCCTCTGGTGTTGCCTGAATTGTACCAGATTCTTTCCGACAAATTATTGTGATGATTAAGAAAGTCTGATGATAAGTCATTTTTTTGGATTCCAGACCTCCTGTCAGATAATAGAGACAGAAGTGTGAGGCTTCAGCAGTTATTCCATATCAGTGCTCTGAGTTCAAATAAAGTGCCAGGATGACTAAGTACAAGGGATTTGTGGAATGCTTTAATGTTGCCTCATTTCAAATCACTTCATAAGCAGCCTGGTAATGAGCTCAATAAATTCTGTTGGAGGAGAAAAAAAAGAAAAAGAGCCCTGTGTTCACTACAGGAAAAGTAGGTTGCTGTTTTATAATTAGGTCTCTGGGCTGGTGGGAAGGAGCCTTATTTCCTGTTTGAAATCCACTTTGTTAGCTCTGTGATGTGGAGATGGCTAAATGAGTATGAAATATTATAATTAAGGACATCACAATCTGTTTATCTTATCAGCAGCGTTTTTCCTTAAAGGCTGCCTCATTGACCACTTGTGTATTAAAACTGCTTTTTTTTTTTTTTTTTTTCTGTGCTTTGCCAAGTTGTAACCAACAGAGGTTTACTTGGCTCTAAGGGAGAAAGGAGGAGCTACGAACAGCAGCCTAGAAACCAGAAGTCATGGGAAAGACTAAATAAATTGCTTTTATTTTGCCTGGATCAGGCATTCTTTTCCTTGACTGCAATAAGCTGTTTGGATCTGGAAATAAATGAGTTTACACAAACTCGGCTAAACCTGGTGGAAGCATGCTGTCCAGGACCAGGCTGGGAGGTACGCTGTTGGATATCCCGCCAGGCACCGTGGTTTTTTGCACGGCTAACAGAGAAAACCAATCCCACTTTGGAAAATGAGAACTGGGTTTATTATTGATTGAGTGGAAAGCAAGTGGCCAGATCTGCAATCTCCACTGTGAACTGAAAGGCTCTATGTTATGATAATCTTTTGACCTGCCAACTTTCTTATTTTTCACTCACTAGTGGGAGGGTGAGTCCAGCTCCTCTATAATAGACTGAAATGACAACTCTCACCAGGCTCTGCTGCAAAGCTCTGCATAGCAGTTACTCGCCTAGCAAGCCATTGGCTGAGCTGAAAGATCAAATCATATATTCACAACACTTTGTCTTACTGTTGATTTCCAAAGGATCCCAGTTCTCAAAAAACACAGGGAGTTCTAATGTGTTTGTAAGGATGGGCTCCGTATATCTGGATATTCAGCGTTGGTTGGCCCTTGGCAGGATGAGGGAGGGTGACAATTCTTTCTTCTGAATTCCATCCACAAACCTGTCTTGATCCTAGAATCTGAGGTCCCTTTCATATTCATGCTGTCTCTACAATTTCTCCATCAAAATCCTTTTAAGAAAGGATATGGAGCTGCCCTGGTGACGCAGTGGCTGAGAGTCTGCCTGCCGATGCAGGGGACACGGGTTCGTGCCCCGGTCCGGGAAGATCCCACAGGCCGCGGAGCGGCTGGGCCCGTGAGCCATGGCCACTGAGCCTGCGCGTCCGGAGCCTGTGCTCCGCAACGGGAGAGGCCACAACAGTGAGAGGCCCGCGTACCGCAAAAAAAAAAAAAAAGTATATGACTAGCACATTTATAAAATAGTGGCCCACTCAGTCACGTTAAAAGTGTTAAGATTGTCTGATATGGTTTCCTTGATAACCAGGGCTCTGCTTTATGGTGTGTTTTTTGTGCACTGCCCCCAAACACCCAGCCCTGCACCATGGACAGGGTTGGATTTGCCTGAAGGCATGGGCTGCTTTTTCTAATTCACTGCCCACAGAAGATGCCTGAGGCTAATTTGTACAAAATTGCCGTATGAGTTAAGAGATGGGCCCCATAGTATTTCCCCCAAAGAAAAAAGAAAGGGATCTATAATCATAGCCTTTCCATTATCACAGAGGTTATTAGAAAACTAGGGATCCTGAAATAACCTCATGTAGACAGAAGCAAACTTTGCCTGCACACATAATTATTAGATAAACATTCCCATTGTTTGTACAAAATTCCAACATTGAACTATTGCCATGTTCTAGAGCAGGGATAGGCAAGCTTTTTCTGTAAAGGGTTTAGGATTTGTAGGACACAGGGTGTCTACCACAACTGCAACTCGGCATTTGTAGCAGAGAAGCAACCACAGACAATACATAAATGAATGGGCACGGCTTTGTTCCAGTAACACTTTATTTATGGATGCTGAAATTTGCATTTCATGTAATTGTCACGTGTCATTATTTTTAAATGTAAAAACCATTCTTAGGTCAAAGGCCATACAAAAACAGGCTATGCTGGCCAGATTTGGCCAGTGGCCAGTAGTTAGCAGAACCCTGATCCCTATTCCAGAGTAACCTTGAAGTAAGGCTTCTTTCTTTCCTGGGAACTGGGCTGGGCGGGCGGGCAGGGTTCCCCCTGAATGAGCATTGACACCCCACTGATATACTTTAAGACACTTATAGATTATCAAAGGAGAGAATGACAAAGAGATGTCATTGCAAAAGCCTAACTGTTGTTAAATCTTATATTCATTGAGTTGTTTTTAGTTAGTAAAGCATGTTAAATAGTACCATTGAAATTCAGGAGTGGATAACCATGCACTGAGATCTACCCATTCAAAAATCATGCTAACTGCAATACAACTGCTGCGTCTTATTTGATGTCAGCAGAATTTTTTCACTCATTCATTCGCTACAAGGTTCAGCAAATACACACGGAGCTCCTACTTTGTGCTTAAAACGGGGGAAAGTGCAAATCATGGGAGGCAGGTATGAAATTCTAAGAATTCCCAGAAGAAAGCATTCCAGAGGTGGAGTGTAACAGAAGGCCAGGAAACAGCCACCAACAGATGACCTGGCTTCCGCAAATGCGGCATGTGCCCTAGGAGGGGGAGGAGGAGGGGCCCCAGGTGACAGCAGAAATGTAAATAGCAGCTCGGAGCTACCCACTAAAGCATAGCTTTCAACTGTGTGCCCTGGGCTTTTAGCCACAGAAACCGAGATTAGAGCAGCTCAGTCTTCTAGGATGAAGGACAGTTGCTTTATATGCATATTTGTCGGTGAACATGGACTCAAATCTCTTTCTCTTTCCTCTTGAGATTTTTATATTTTTACCAAGTCCCTCTTTCCCTCTGTAGTCGATTCACTGCTTTTTCCACCTCGCTTGATCCATTCCTTTGTTATATCCAGGACAGCTACTCTGAAGTGACACTCTGTCACCACCCCCATGCCATCATTACCACCACCTCACACAAGGACAAAATTCCCCAAAAGAGAAATTTATAATTGCCCTTTGATTTTTTCAGTGGGTACATTAATTGAACCACAAAAGATAAGAGCTAATGGGACTTATTGTAGACAGCCAAACTTCTGGCAGCCCTAACAGAAATGAAACGCATCGGGAAGAAAAAACTTTTTCTGGCTCCAAAGTGCCAAAACATCTGGATGAAACCTGAAACATAAAACATGAAAAATGCAGTCAACTGTCCAGGTCTTTTGTCTGCCAAGTGACAGGCGTGTTATATATACTGATTTAGCTGCCTTAAAACCTACAGGAAAATCTATCTAGAATCAGGTGGTGACATAAATGTATTGACTCAAACATTTCTAGAAGTCTTCATGTTTCCAAGTATTTTTTTCACAGACAGCATTTGATGAAAATTTCGTAACTACCCAGGGCAGTTTTAACATCAGTGCCACTTTTACAGGTGTAGTGACTGAGGGTAAGGCTGTGAAGGAAGCTGCCCCAATTCAGTTGGCAGGAAGTCCAGGCAGGGGCTGAGATTTCAGTCCGTCTAAGTTAGAAGTTCTTTCAGGTCTGCTCTGTTATCTTCGTTTTTGACAAAATTGCGCTAAGGCAGCCGTTAGCTCCCCCTGTGAGTGTGTTTAAAGAAACTAAGCTGTAGAAGCCACAGTCTCTGAAGAATTGCTGTTATTTGCACAGCCTCTAGTTGGGGGCCCCACCTGCCTACCCCGCAAGCTGTCTGCTGTCCTTGTCGCCCACGTGTGAAATCCTGGGCCCAGGTTTTCTAGTTGTCCTCATGCTCCTCTCTCCCAGAAAAGTAAGCAGTATAGCCCGGTGTTTAGTTTCTGAATAGCAAAATGTTCAGCAAAGCTAAATATGTCATACAGTGTCAGGCAGGCCTACCCTCTGCGCTGGATGCAGTGATTTCTCATTGTGGGCAGATGTATCATCATTATCATTCCTAATGAGACGGAGACCCGAACTTCCTGTCTGATTTGATTCTGCCAAATAATTTAACACGGAGCAGTGAAGAAAATGACACCATCTATTTGGTCAGTGGTCTGGGAGGGAACCACAGTCACTCTGATGGGGCCTTCTTGCAGCCTCATGTGAAAATGCTTATTTTAAAAAGGAGAAAACATGTTCGTGAGAATGTGATGATGTTTAATTGCTTTCCAAATCTAGAATAAATATTTACCTAGAGAAAACTCTCCAAACATTAAGACAACTCTCTTTCTCGTAAGCCAGTGAAACACATCAAACCACAGGCTGTGGGCTCTCAGGGAGGCCCAGCTGATCAGAGCTGGCCCTTTCATGGACCTTCTGGTATCTCTGCTGATACCCTTAGTACTAACATCCTGCAGCCTCTCTTTCCTCCCCTTACAAACTTGAACAAAGGGATCGTAATTTTGATTGAAAAAAAGTGGCAAACCAGGTTCAGAGAAGATGCAGTGTTGGGTTTTCCCCAATCTTCTCCTCTGTTCCCTCATCCCGGATTTTTCCACTGAGCAAGCCAAGAGATCATGACTGATAAAGTTATGAAAGTAGATGAACTACATTCTTGTGTAAGTAGAGATATTTTCTGAGGCAAGTTGTTAAGTCACTGATTCAGTCAGCAAACATTTGTCTGATAGTAGCAGCTTTGCTAAGCACGAGTGTGTGTCTAATTCCACATACCACTCCTAAAATGGACAAGCAAGTCAGAGCCCAGAGGGGCAGACAAACACACATGTTAAACAATTAGCAATTAGATTATGCGGAGGGATGTGCTGACTGATATTAAGCCGTATGCAAAGCAAATCTAACCCAGACAAAGGAGAGTGGGCAAGGCTCCTTGGAGGAGAGCAAGACATATCCTTTTATTTTCTTCTAATGTATTTTATTAAAGTATACTTGATTTACAATGTTGTATTAGTTTCTGCTGTACAGCAAAGTGATTCAGTTATATATATATATATATATATATATATATATATATATATATATATATATACACACACACACACATTCTTTTTCATATTCTTTTCCATTATGGTTTATCACAGGATATTGAACATAGTTCCCTGTGCTATACAGTGAGACCTTGTTGTTTCTCCATTCTATATACACTAGTTTGCATCTGGGAATCCCAAATGTCCAATCCATTCCTCCCCTCCCCCCCCCCCCCCTTGGCAACCATGAGTCTGTTCTCTATAAGGCATATACGTGAGTTTAATGAGGGACTCCTAACTGCTCGTCTCCCACCATCCTGGGGCTTCCCAGTGCATTCCTCGTATTTGCTGCTTCTCTCCTCTCTTGCAGTGTCTGCTTTCACTCCCGCTGACAGAGGAGCAAACTCCTGAGCTGTCACTATGGCCATGCCCTCTGTGCCAGGGCTGCTATCTCTGGGACTGACGGTCTCTGTGGTCTAGAAGCGGCTGACACTGACCTAGCAGAGGCCTGGACACTGAATTAAAGCTGCTGAATTGAATTGGATTGCTGCTCCCACCACTTTCTTCTAGGCTGGAGTTGGCTGTATCATTGATTCCGAATGATGGTTTTCTACCTTTGTTCACGCAGCAGTCTATTGCCTACACCACCATCAGGGAGACTGTGTGCTGGTTCTTTCTCCCCGAGGAAATCACTCTCCAAGGTTTCCAGTTAGGTGGTCTCTCTCTGGGATCTAGTGGTATCTGGCCAGTGGAATCCCCTCCTGCTGTAGTCAGGATAAAAACCAAAAAGTAAAAACCTCACTTCCGACCCTGAAGAATTGTCTTTGGACATAACTTGTGTGATGCTCCCTTTCCAAGGATAACTCACTCTCAACATCTTAGTGTCTTTGTCTCTCATGCAATAAAACTCTAGCGGCTTTGTGAGCCATTCCTCCAGATCTGCTCAGACACAGGGTAATCCTCCAGAGAACACAGTTTACCATCAAGGAGATGTAAGAAAAAAAAAATAGAAAAAGTTCACGCTGATGGGGTACAAATTTGCCATGGAGAACAGAGGAACATCTCTCCCTAACTTAACCCTCACTCACACCCACCATCCCAGGTTCCCCGACTCAGCTTCTAAAAGACTCTTTTGGGGCTTCCGGGAAGATGGCGGAAGAGTAAGACACGGAGATCACCTTCCTCCCCACAGATACAACAGAAATACATCTACACATGGAACAACTCCTACAGAACACCTACTGAACGCTGGCAAAAGACCTCAGACCTCCCAAAAGGCAAGAAACTCCCCACTTACCTGGGTAGGGTAAAAGAAAAAAGAATAAACAGAGACAAAAGAATAGGGACGGGACCTGCACCAGTGGGAGGGAGCTGTGAAAGAGGAAAGGTTTCCACACACTAGGAAGGCCCTTCGCAGGCGGAGACTGCGGGTGGCGGAGGGGGGAGCTTCGAAGCCACGGAGGAGAGCGCAGCCACAGGGGTGCGGAGGGCAAAGTGGAGAGATTCCTGCACAGAGGATCGGTGCTGACCTGCACTCACCAGCCCGAGAGGCTTGTCTGCTCACCCGCCGGTGCGGGCGGGGTCTGGGAGCTGAGGGTCAGATCGGAGGGAGAGGACTGGGGTTGGGGGCGTGAACACAGCCTGCAGGGGGTTAGTGCACCACAGCTAGCGGGGAGGGAGTCTGGGGGAAAGTCTGGACCCGCCGAAGAGGCAAGAGACTTTTTCTTCCCTCTTTGTTTCCTTGATACCAAATCTTGGTATCCATCACCTTGATACCAAAACCAGACAAGGATGTAACAAAGAAAGAAAACTATAGGCCAATATTACTGATGAACATAGATGCAAAAATCCTCAGAAAAATACTAGCAAACAGAATCCAACAGCACATTAAAAGGATCATACACCATGATCAAGTGGGGTTTATCCCAGGAATGCAAGGATTCTTCAATATACACAAATCAATCAACGTGATACACCATATTAACAAACTGAAGGAGAAAAGCCATGTGATCATCTCAATAGATGCAGAGAAAGCTTTCGACAAAATTCAACACCCATTTATGATAAAAACCCTGCAGAAAGTAGGCATAGAGGGAACTTTCGCCAACATAGTAAAGCCCATATATGACAAACCCACAGCCAACATCATCCTTAATGGTGAAAAACTGAAACCATTTCCACTAAGATCAGGAACAAGACAAGGTTGCCCACTCTCACCAGTCTTATTCAACATAGTTTTGGAAGTTTTAGCCACAGCAATCAGAGAAGAAAAGGAAATAAAAGGAATCCAAATTGGAAAAGAAGAAGTAAAGCTGTCACTGTTTGCAGATGATATGATACTATACATAGAGAATCCTAAAGATGCTACCAGAAAACTACTAGAGCTAATCAATGAATTTGGTAAAGTAGCAGGATACAAAATTAATGCACAGAAATCTCTGGCATTCCTATACGCTAATGATGAAAAATCTGAAAGTGAAATCAAGAAAACACACCCATTTACCATTGTAACAAAAAGAATAAAATATCTAGGAATAAACATACCTAAGGAGACAAAAGACCTGTATGTAGAAAGTTATAAGACAATGATGAAAGAAATTAAAGATGATACAAATAGATGGAGAGATATACCATGTTCTTGGATTGGAAGAATCAACATTGTGAAAATGACTCTACTACCCAAAGCAATCTACAGATTCAGTGCAATCCCTATCAAACTACCACTGGCATTTTTCACCGAACTAGAACAAAAAAATTCACAATTCGTATGGAAACACTAAAGACCCCGAATAGCCAAAGCAATCTTGAGAACGAAAAACAGAGCTGGAAAATTCAGGCTCCCTGACTTCAGACTATACTACAAAGCTACAGTAATCAAGACAGTATGGTACTGGCACAAAAACAGAAAGATAGATCAATGGAACAGGATAGAAAGCCCAGAGATAAACCCACACACATATGGTCACCTTATTTTTGATAAAGGAGGCAGGAATGTACAGTGGAGAAAGGACAGTCTCTTCAATAAGTGCTGCTGGGAAAACTGGACAGGTACATGTAAAAGTATGAGATTAGACAACTCCCAAACACCATACACAAAAATAAGCTCAAAATGGATTAAAGACCTAAATGTAAGGCCAGAAACTATCAAACTCTTAGAGGAAAAATAGGCAGAACACCCTATGACATAAATCACAGCAAGATCTTTTTTGACCCACATCCTAGAGAAATGGAAATAAAAACAAAAATAAACAAATGGGACCTAATGAAACTCCAAAGCTTTTGCACAGCAAAGGAAACCATAAACAAGACCAAAAGACAGCCCTCAGAATGGGAGAAAATATTTGCAAATGAAGCAACTGACAAAGGATTAATCTCCAAAATTTATAAGCAGCTCATGCAGCTCAATAACAAAAAAACAAACAACCCAATTCAAAAATGGGCAGAAGACCTAAATCGATATTTCTCCAAAGAAGATATACAGACTGCCAACAAACACATGAAAGAATGTTCAACATCATTAATCATTAGAGAAATGCAAATCAAAACTACAATGAGATATCATCTCACACCAGTCAGAATGGCCATCATCAAAAAATCTAGAAACAATAAATGCTGGAGAGGGTGTGGAGAAAAGGGAACACTGTTGCACTGCTGGTGGGAATGTTAATTGGTACAGCCACTATGGAGAACAGTATGGATGTTCCTTAAAAACTACAAATAGAACTACCATATGACCCAGCAATCCCACTACTGGGCATATACCCTGAGAAAACCATAATTCAGAAAGAGTCATGTACCAAAATGTTTATTGCAGCTCTATTTACAATAGCCCGGAGATGGAAACAACCTAAGTGTCCATCAACAGATGAATGGATAAAGAAGATGTGGCACATATATACAGTGGAATATTACTCAGCCATAAAAAGAAAAGAAATTGAGATATTTGTAATGAGGTGGATAGACCTAGAGTCTGTCATACAGAGTGAAGTAAGTCAGAAAGAGAAAGACAAATACCATATGCTAACACATATATATGGAATTTAAGAAATAATAATGTCATGAAGAACCTAGGGGTAAGACAGGAATAAAGACACAGACCTACTAGAGAATGGACTTGAGGACATGGAGAGCGGGAAGGGTAAGCTGTGACAAAGCGAGAGAGAGACATGGACATATATACACTACCAAACGTAAGGTAGATAGCTAGTGGGAAGCAGACGCATAGCACAGGGAGATCAGCTCGGTGCTTTGTGACCACCTAGAAGGGTGGGATAGGGAGGGTGGGAGGGAGGGAGACGCAAGAGGGAAGAGATATGGAAACATATGTATATGTATAACTGATTCACTTTGTTATGAAGCAGAAACTAACACACCATTGTAAAGCAATTATACTCCAATAAAGATGTAAAAAAATTAAAAAATAAAAGGAATAAAAGACGCTTTTTGCCCAAAGGATAGAGATACTCTGTGGATGTCTGGATGAGACCCATTGGCTTTGGGTCTTTTGCCCTCCTTGGGTCACTGTGCAAACCAGCTGATGTGAGTCTACCTTTAACTACATGAACAAAACGAAGGGTGCATGGGATTCTGGCCAGCCATGCACCTGGCAGGTGCTGACAAAGAACAAGAAGGGCTAGCTAAGAGGATTGTCCCTAGGGAGGTTTAATTTTACTTTCGCTAGGGCGGGTCTCGTCTCTCATGAAATTTCAAAATAGTCTGGCATTTAGAAAATTCCAATATTTACCAATAAGGTTTTAATCTAGTGCTCAAAGATGGCTTGCAAGTAAATATTGGTGACTGTTTTTTTCTAAAATGTTTATTTATATACTTTTGATCCTGATGATTTCTATTTCCAAATATCTAGAACCCCTGGTTTGGGTGAATCGTCCTATGTTCTAATTGATCTCTATTAGATTCCACAGAATATAACTAGTCATATTTTAGATGCACAAGCAGTATTTGTCAAACTGCATTGAATAAAATTTGGAATTATATCTGTCACCAGCTTAAACCTTTGGACTTTCAAGGAACAGATCATTGTAACTGAGCAATGTTTTAGCTACTAAACAGCAACATTTAGCCTGGACACACTTGCTGTCTTTTTATTATTTTTCATGCTGATGCTTTTCTTATGCTGCTGGCTATCTTATTAGTACCTCCTGTTGGGAAATATATTTCGTTAGCATAGTATCTTAATAATCATCCAGGTGGCTTACTCAGGGTTTCCTAATGCCCAGCACACCCAGGAATTATAATGTGGTAAATATGTGGGTAAAGTGACTGCATTTAAAAAAAAATCCATTACTGACTGAATATTTTTTAAACTGTGATTTAGGCACTTTGATAACATATAGACTCAATCTACCTTAGGAAATATGACTTCTGATAGACTGAAGAATCTTTCCTTATGGATTATAATTTGGAATAATAATTTTAAAAAGGCCCTTTAAAGAACTCCGTATCTAAATTTGGAAGGAAGAGTTTTGTAATTTCAAACCCATTAGGCCGTTTTCAGCAGCTCCTTGTTTGATTAGTCTCATTAGCCTGGGTACATGGGGGAAAGTCATTGTAACCAAATTAATATTGTATAACACAATTTTTGTTTCTTATTGGCTTCACTTTCTCCTAAGTGACTATTTCACTATTAAAGAAACACATCCAGACACAGTTTTCATCTTCTTGTGCAAAGCCCAGCATGACAGACTATGTATTTTTGCTGTACTTCAAGTTATTTTCTCATTCTTCGGTTATTTCCAATATAACTTTTCTTTACACAACCATTATTTAAACAACGTGTAGTTATATTTATTTTCTTTTTTGCCCTCCTCTCATTCCTCAAAAGCTTTGAAGCAGCTTACAATAATACCTGTAGTGCTATGTGATGCGTACTTCATCACTGGGCAAAGTCATCAAAAATCTGGCAATTAATTCAATGCTGATAACTTTTGGGAAGATAGTAAATGTCTTTTATAGTTGGGAATTTCTGCCATTCATAATTTGGAGCTTTTAGATCACAGTGCCATTTTTTTTCCTCACGAAGCTAAGAAATAGTGGCAGGTAAGAGTTTACAGATGGCTAATTATAGTCAATTCCTGATTATACCTGGGGAGTCATTGCCGATTATCTTCTGCAAATCTTGCTTCTGAGTTCTATTGACATTCAAACAGAGCGGGCTGTAAAGTCATTTGTGGTTATTACTCCACACCTTTTGTCTAATTTCCCTTTCCCATGTAGCCTATCACCCAGCAGGAGATCTTTTATGCCAAAACACTTAATTACTTGCCCCAAATCGGTGCAGGTTAAAAACAAAACACAAAACAAAACCAACCTAAAAACAAAGATGGCATATTTATAGGCTTTCACCCTGATTCCTGATTTGTTTTTACCTGTTTGACTTGAGGCTACTTGCAGAGAACCCAGAGGAAGTGGCAGCCTTTTTGAAGGCACAGCAAATCTAAGATATTACCTGCTCTCCTGCTCCTGGAGCCTCCACCATGTTGGCAGGGGTCATGAGACCATAGTTTGGGCAAGAGAGATACTGTGTCTTCCACATGTGCTACAAAACTTGACGTGTGTGAGGGTGCTTCTGTGTTTATGTAAGGATATATATTAAAAGAGAGAAAACTTAGGTTATTTGTATCCGCATACGTGATTTGTGTCTGCATATGTGTGAGCATTATGTTTTTAAGCCTATGTGAAAGTAAATAAAATACAAATAAATAAAATAATTCAATTAAATGCAATCCATGCCCTCTGTGCAGATGATGAAGACCCACATCCCTCTACATTCTTACCCACGAAATGATGCTTGTGTCTTTATAGATCTTTATTCTCCAATTCCAGGATATTTTTCCTCAAATGAATTTTATTTTTTTCCTTGCAGTTCTGAAGCTTTTCTGGGTAAAGGTCAAGGACATCTCATGGGCTAAAAGGTAAGCTTTTTATTTTTAAACAAAGATTTGTACCCCTAACCCCACCCATGAAAAGACCAAGCTGTTTTGTGTTGCTCTTCTTCACAATTGCACATCCTGAATTTCCCTTGAATATTCCTCTGAAAGAGGGAATTTTCCCCCTTCCGTGTCGCAGTTCCCTTCTGTGTCGCAGTTTTAGCTGCTGAATACACTGTTGGCTTGGATGCTGTCCTTGCTGTTGACCTCCTCCCCTTGTGTTTAGAGGACCATGTGACACTCAGAAGGAAATGCTTTAAGTGTTTTTCTACTTCACCTGTGAGGAGATCTAATGTATTTCATCATTAGACTCCTGTGGAAATATACAATGAAACTATGGGATCTGGTTAGCGCCAGAGGCAAAGTACTACTAACTCATCCCCAAAGATTGCTTTTTGATTAAGGGGCTCTTGCTGTAAGGTGCTCAGCCTTTCTTGCGGCCGATATGAACTACTATTCTTGGCTGAATAACGTATGTTGAACATCTGTTTTTTTTTTTTTTAAGAAATAGCAATTATATTAAGGAGTCCTCATGTGAGGTATAATTCCTTGAAAATTTCAAATAGAATTTAATAAGTGAACTCAACATTGCGGCTTAGCGTTAGGCAGAAATTCATAAGGGAGAGAGGGTGGTGGAGAGAGATAGGGGTAATTCTTCACCCAAATATTTCATGGATGAATGGGACCACGTCAAAGTTAATTCAGACTAGAAATCTTCCCTGCTTTAAGAAAATGAAAGGTAGTCAAATGAATAGCTGAGCTTAAGAAACACATAACTTTTTTCTTCGCTCTCACATACCCTGAACAGTTAAAGCAGCTTGCCCTTAGGTGTTATTTATTTTTTATTTTTATTTTTGGAAAGGAGAAAGAAGTGAAAAGGAGTAGGGGTAAGCCGAGGGCAACTATATAATTTATTGTCCAAAATGGGACACTTTTGGAGCTAAAGGAACTCTATTAATTATACCGGATAAAAGACATAAATCGGGACTCTCACAGGCAGAGATATTTGGTGACCCCTGGGAGGTACAGTTAATAGGGCTTTATGTCCCTGGTCTTGTAGCCTTGCTGCGACCATGAGCTCACAGTGGAAACATCATTTCTACTGATGACTTTTTTTTCCCCAAGGTTTTGATCACAAACTCTCTGTGTTGCAGGCAATCTCAATAACACTTTGTGGTAGGATAGGTTTTCTGTTCTTGGCATTCTGTTATTAGATTAACAAGCATTTTATTGTTTCTTTTGTATGAGGGCTTTTCATATTTGGTACAATTGAAATGTGCAAAAAGGAAAAAAGTATTTAATAGGACAGCTAAAAAAGAACATCAAATCCCACTATTTGAATTCTCTTTCGCTGTTAGCTATCTTTTGTTCTTCAGAGCCTGTCTATCTATGAATCCAGCCTCTTTTCTTTTCATCATGATATTGTTTTCTCATTTTTACTGGGGAAGGAAGAAGGCAGAAAGAAATTTGTTGTGATTGTTTTATAAAAATCGGAGTGATTCTTCTTTCATAGTAAGGCTTTCTCAAGAATGGAATGTATGATTAGTACATAGGCTTGGCCTAACATCATAGCCTTTGAGGCCTCTTAAAGTTTGAAACAGAAGGGACCAATTTTAAGCAAGATCCATTGTGTTCTAACATTAGGAAAACGTACTTTCGGGTTCCATTCATCAGCTCTAAGAGCTTTTTAGATGGCAGCTTTCTGTTGCATTTATTTTAAAATGAAACGGCCGTGTGAATGACAAGAAAGTTCACTTGAGGAAAAGAAACTAGGAATCAAGCTAAATTGTTGATTTAATTTAAAAATATTGCATAGTCAGATTTCTTGCAGGCATTTTGAGCATATTATGTTTGTCAGAGAGCAAGCAAACCAGCCAGTACACTTCTTTCTGCCTGGAAATCAGAAAGAAAAGAACATGTTAATGAATTTCTGAATTCCTAAATCCCATTATAGAAAATAATCAAAGTATGTTGATGGCCTTTGTTGGCAAATGGCGACTGAGTGTGGATTGTAAGAAGGCGCCCCCTCTGGGAAGGCTAATGACAAAATGGAGTTTCCTTGGGAAAGATGGCGGCCAGGTGTGTTTGGATGCCTTCCTCTACCCCACAGAGGGGGGGCAGAATCGAGTCACGCGTATCTTGGGGAGGACCGTCAGGGCCATGGTGTCTATGAGTAGAGTTTTAGTTTTTGTATATTAAATAAGAAGGACACAGAGGGAAAAATCTTCAAAGAACATCAAAAAATGTTAATTTGTAAAGCCACCTTTCACATTCCTCATGTTTTGGAGAAAGCGATTGAAGAATTAGTTACAGCATTGAGAGTAAACATTGGCAATATCATTTGTCATCAGTCAGATCTGTTTTCAAATTCTCTCTCTAACACTGTTAGCTGTGTGACTTGGATATGCCACTTAACTTCTCTAGTCTCATTTTACTCATTTGGAAGCGGGATAATGAAGTTCAACTCTCGAGGCTGAAGGTGAGGATTACATACATGAAGGTAAGTGTCTGGCGTGGAGGATGCATTCAGTTTTTGCTTATTGGTGTAGAATGTGAATATGTCTGGCTTCTGATTTTTAAGGATGTACTTGTGTCCTTAGCGTACCACTACACACTATCAAACACATCAGTAAGCACTGTTAAGTGTAGCAATAGGCACTATTAAGGAATAAATGAAAATAGTAGTCTCGTATAATAAGATGGCCAAAAAAAGTGCTAAATTGTGGTTTGGGAGTGGCAGCCTCTGTCATTGCATGATTTGTATTTTTTTTTCTTTGTCATAGAAACTGAAGAATATATGTGCTAATATTTCTTTATGATGAATGTGGTTCATTGCCCTTCGTCATGCTGGTGTAGAAATATTTAGGCGAAAACTATATTTCATGGATCAGAGTTGAATCTAGCATGTCGGTTACGCTTCCTCAATAAAAGGAACCCTTTTAATAAATAACTTTAATGGACATTATGTTTTAAAATGTAAAGTTATTAGAACATTTTCTGGGCAATCTGTTTTTCATTTGTACAAGTTAAATTCTATCCCTTGGTGATGAGCACTTTATTTGGTTTCTGTCACATCTTTTCTACAGAAAAGCCTTACTTGTGGAACTAATGACACGACCAGATTACACATGGAATTAAGTGATAGGAAATATTTCTGAAAGACTGCCTTTATGAAATTGCTAATAAGTTGATGCCTGTTTTCCATTAATGACCTGAAAAACAAGTGAAGTCTGTGGCATTTCAAACAAAATTGTGTAAATTACAGTATTTCTGCCCTTTTATGCAGAAGAGAATTCCTTTTGGTGGTCACATATCTATGATTCAAATAGGTGCAGATCCTTTTCGAAGTGTACAAAATATTGTTAGAGTTATTTGCTGGGCATTCTTTTGAAACTAAGAAATGGACTAATATAGTGAAATTATTTAGGGTAGAGCATGAAGAATATATTATATAAATGGAGAAATTCTTAGCCCTGCTCCTCATTTAAACTAGTAATGCTATTCTTTTTATTAAAATAATGGAGATAAGTTGTATGGATTTGTCCTGTAAGCTAATTAACATTATTGTTTGCTTGTCACACAGTGATCGTAGTATTATTTTATAAATAACATTGTTTCACATTTGACATTAGAAAAAATGTGAGTTGGACTTTTAACATCAATGACATTTCTCACCAGCTACACATGCGTTTTCCTACATTCGTGGTTCCAGTATAAGTGGTGTGTAAATGCAAGAATAAAAGACAATGTCGGGTTTGCAGGAGGTAGAATTAGACCTGTCCGATGACTGGGGTGGAGATGTAGCCACGGTTCTCTGCAGCACGGCTTGCCGCTCAGGGAAGCTCCATCGTGGCATTATAGTGCTTTTTCAAGCTGTCTGATGAGAGACTTTTAACTCACAACATCTAAGTATTGCAATGCCTTCTTCTCGTCACGGTTGCTAAAAACACACAGCCTTTTGTCAGGCTACAGAATGTTTTAATTCCCAATGCAAATCTGGATGACATGTTTGTTACGCTAGCAGATATACCTGACAGATCCTATTTTGAGTTTTCCAGGAAAAAACACATGGCAGCACGTTTGTGGGATATCAGTCCTTTTATGTGAGCATAGCATGCCTGTTAGTAAATGGGGAAACCATTTCAAACTGGAGTTGATTTGATATAAAAATAACTTGCAAGTTGTGTTTGTATAATTCCTAGGGTAAGATCATTTTAGCAGATCTAGTTGTTAGTTATAAGACCAGTTTTATGGTTTGCATGAAGCAGTAAGTAATAGTAAAGGCAGGTCAAAATAAAGCTTTCATCACACCTTTGTTAACCTTTAGAAATATATTCATTGAGTTTTGGGGTTACTTACTTACACGTATGTATACAGAGTGTGTAAAGAATTATGGTGCATGCATTTAAAGAACCTATAAAAACAGAACCATTACATACACGTTTCTGAAACCGTTAAGTCATAGGTGTTCATAAAAGTATGCTGAAGTGTATTTTATATTCGGTGCAAAAATAGATATTAAGAAAGCTTTCCTTGAGATTTAAACTCCATCTTTTATTTATAATGAGATACTTTAACCACCAAAACACAGGTTCAAGTTCGGTCACTTGGAGGTGAGGAAACCTACCTGGAATGAACTGTTGGTCACAGTTTTTAATAACGTTATGGGTTTGACTGTGGACACAGTGTCACTAGGTAAATAAAGTTCGTTGGGCCCAAGAGCAGATTATGAATCAAATTACACTGTCCCAAAGTTATCCATTTCTGTTTTTAGAATTAAAGGAAAGGAAAATACAGTTGAGCTGTTTTTGAAACTTTTTATTAATTTTTCTTAGGAACACCACAAAGATTTTAAAAACGTGTTTCTCAACTACCAAGTGTTGGTATTTGCAGGGTTTCAGCAGTACCCTTACTTCCTTCCCTTTCCCATCCATTACATCTTTGGCATGCTTTGGTTTCATTCTTACGTAAAGTGTTTTTATTTTGAATTGATCATACTCCATTTGGTATTTATTATCTGAGGCTATCCCATATACGTAAATGTGGAAAGAGCTAGAAGTACAAAACTAGGTGGAAAGTGATTAGAAATTAGCATATACCCCTTTAATTTTTTCACTGAAAACACAAGAAGCATACTTAAAGCATTTTAATCTTATTTGAAAAAATTGTTTTGTTGGTTCAATTAATATGTTCAAACTTCCTTACTCAGGAGCAAAATTGCGATAAAGTATTCAACTTTCTATTTGCAGCCCTGACTGTGGCATCTTTAAAAAGGAGCTTATCTTGTTTCAGTTTGCAGGCCACCAAAATCTATTTTCCTCTTAATACAGGTACAAGAAAGACTAAGCACCTTGCCTTACTGCTATAGGAGAGAATATTCTTAGACTCTACTCACTTATTGAAAGGGAGTGGTGAATTGACTAGGGAAGTTCTGTTTTATTTTGGTATTTTCAGTACCTTATAAGATATTAAGATCTATTGAATTAGTTGCCATTGTGAAGATTTGGTGAGTCATTGAAGAAACTGAGTTTTCTTTTTTTTTTCTTTCTGATTATAAAGTACCTGCTGGAGGGCCCAGGTATATCTAGGTTAATGTGTTTCTATTTCAGTACCCAAAAAACCAATGTGAGATCTTGGAAGGGTCATATCCACATCCCAGTTGACAGTAATTGCATAGGAATGAGTACCTGCTGGAGAGGTGTGGGCTCCGAGGTAGAGCAAGGAGAATGGGGGATGGGAGGATTTAAACAAAAACTTTAACTGTAAAAGAAACAAGTTTTCCTCTGGGAAATTACTCAGACTGCAAAATAGATTAGTTTATGCCTTTGGCACTTAAAAGAAAAGTCCTTAGATTCACAGCCTCCCGTGCTAGAAGTATTTCCTAGGTTAATTCTCTGGAAATTAAATCTGGCCCTGTTTCTTGCCATTTTGTTCCCTTTTTTCTGTTCCCATTTCTCTTTTCACCCCCATATCATTTTATTCTCTCTCTTTAAGATCTGCCCACTTTTCTCTTTCCCTTCCTCAACTTTTCCACCTATTGAAATGGGAACAGTGCTGACATCCCCCCGCCATCTTTGCCCCCCCCCCAGAATAAATCACTACTAGCCTGCATCCCCAATGGACTCATTCTAGCCCATTTCATACGTACAACCCTTAACTGTTGGCCTTGAAGAACAGCTGGTTGCTCACATATCCGTCCCTCTGACTGTACCGTGAGCACCTTGAAGGCAAGGGTGCCATTTGTTTTCTTCTATACTCCAGCCTCACACCCTTTTGCACAGAGTGGGCACTCAGAATAGGTTGAACTTCATGTTCCTGGTTAATCCTTATCAGCAGATTAGCCCTTAAACTCTTTGAAGAATCATCTTCCGTTTTCTTTTCAAATTCACAGCTTTCCTTTTTCACTTTTGTCTTTTTACACCTGCCTCCCCGCCTCCTGTTCACTCCCTGAGATACCCCCTAAGTGCCCCTACAGAGAGGAGTGGAGAGACCCGCGCGTTTGGAGTGTGTCTGCTCTGTGTGCTACAAGCACTGGGGGAGTCTCTGGTCCCCAGAAGGGAGCTGAAGAGAGACCAGGACTAAGAAAGAAATTGTATTGTACTAACAAGAAATCACTGGGAAATCATTTTAAGACTTTGACAATAATTTCCCAGCAGTTGGTTGTCTAGAAAAGGGAAGAAAAAAAGCAGAGAAAGAAATAGTGTTTTATGCGGAATACCAAATAGTTCCATATGACAGTGCAAATCAGGTTTGAATGCCAGAAGCGTAGAAATTAAAGCCCACTCAGCCATTAGGTTGCCTGTCTTGATCAAGAAGGCGTGGAGAGTCGTTCCCTCGGAAAAAGTAAAGTGAAGGAAATGTAGGAAAGGAATTTGAAGGTGAGAGGCTTAAAATAAGAACATTTTGCAGTTGGTTCCAAATGAAAGCCGCTGCAAGTTGGTAACAGTGCTAATGTGTCCCTAAAATGGGATACAGTAAACAGAATGTTAGATCAGGTCCTGCCTCTTAACACTAAGGCAATCATCTTATGAAAAGATAAAAAGAAGAAGGCATTACGATCCTGAATAGAATGGCTTTATGAAATGGATCACTTAGAAGTATGGTTTGCGGCTTCATTTTCTATGACACATTGGCACACATACATGAAACAAATTGCTCTGGGTATTGTAACATGCAATTCCAAGGTCTCCTGCTTTTGGTTTGTGTTTTACATAAGTGGTTTCTGTGTTTGTGCCTTTACTGATGGGAATTCATTTATAACCTGCTGCGGTGGACTCTCGGACTGTCCTTTTTGATGAACTGCTTTTCAGTTCGTAACATTTTTTTGAGGTTTCTGTCATGAAAGGCTTCTTCAAATGCTACATAGTATAACAGAAAATTGCATCGAGAAGGAAGCTGGAGTCAAGGTTAGATAAAGAAAACAAAACCTTTCTATTACTTCCTCCTATATTTCTTAAACTAGTTGATAATGGGCACTGGTTTATTTTGTAATATTGTGAAATCTGGGGTCAAGGGGAAATTTACTGAGAAAAGTAAATGGAAGCTTTCAACTTCTAAAAAAATAATGCAGTTTAGTAAGAGATATACGTTGACTAGAGGTTGAGAGTCTGGCAAGATGTCGAGGCCAAGGTCAGAGAACCTAGTCCAGCATTATTTGTTGGCCATTTTTAAGGAGCAAAAGGAGTCATATCCCAGCACCCCATTCTCACCACCAGCGGCAGGAGAGCTACTTGGAAAAAAAGATCAGAGCCCTTCTCTCCTCCCCACTGCGCATCAGGGGCTGAAGATCGCCGCTTTTGCAAATGACCCCAACATTGTTTTTTTCTTCCACGGCTGATTTTATTTACACCTCTGCTTCAGCTTATCTCTGAGCAAGCTTGGTGGCCCTGTTTCTGCCTCTCAATAAATCCGAGGGACTCAGCTAAAGTCAAAGAAGCTTTAACATTATGGTAGACACTTTATTTTTAATAGACCAACAAGGTAATAGAACATCTTCACAGAGAGGCAGAGCGATTCACTTTACATAAGCCCCATATACGAGCCATTTGCTCCCAGAGCTGTACCACATTATCTGCGTACACCATCTGAGAGGGGCCAATTCAAGTTTCACTTCTTCCCTGAAGCCTTCCCTGTTTCACGAAGATGCTCTAGTTCATGAAATTTCTCCTCGTATTGAAAGCCTATTGTAATGTATTCGCTTTCTGCAGCCCACAATTAATTACAAATAACCACACCCTCTTCACGCAGAGGTTTGAATAGCAGCGCTAAAGCAAATCTCCCAGCACTCACTTACTTGACTGCAGAGGAGAGGGACATAATTATGTAAAAACCAAGGCACATTTCTTAGGTGTGCAGTTATTTATTGTGCACATACTCCATGGCACACCATAAGTTAAGTGCTGGGTGTGAAAAAGTGAATAAAAACTTTAAAGAGCTTATAGTTTAGTAGAGAGAACAGATTTATAGACAAAAAAATTACCTTCTATTCAATGTGGTATAGCTAGAAATACACCCAGCGTCAGGGTAGCCCAGAAACAAGTCTGATGATTTCTACCCTGGACTCAGGAAATGGTATCAGAAGTCTCCTTGGAGATGCTTATTTCTAGGTTGGGTTCAAAGCATGACAAGGATCATTGTTGTTGTTGTTTTTTAAGCGGACAAGTAAAGGAAAAGATACTCAATGCATAGTGGCGGCGGTAGTGTGAAAGAGCATATATTTGTGCTTAGAACCTAAATAGACTTCTGAATTGCCGGAATATAATAATTATAGAGAATGGCACTAATGGGAAGGAAAAAAAAAAACCTAGGAGATAAAGCTGAACAAATAACCTAGAGATGTGGTCATGACAGGTCTAGCATGTGATGACTGGGAACGGCAGATTGGGATTCGCAAAGTCACAATGAGAGTAGCATCTGATGGGGAGATGCTGCTGATGGGGAGGAAGGATACGTGGGTACAAGCACCTTAGAAGTCCTGAAACTGGGGACCACTTGGTGTCCAGACAGATGGCTTTGCAGGACTCAGTAACTCCTGGAAGCACTGTGCTCCCACAGCTCAGGACAGTGACTGATATGCAGAGTTAGGACCCCAAGCCATCAGGGAAGGGAAAAATGACACCCAGTAAGCTATGTTGATGAAGCCAGGCAAGTGTGCAATAGAGTTTAGGATCCCATCAAACGATGAATATTAGAAACAATATTTTTTGGTGCTTAAAGATGTGTTAGTTTATAAATGTATGGATGTTCTTATTCTCTGACCAGACCAGCTATATTAGGTATTACTGTTATCTAGGCTATTTTTTCATATCCATGTTAGGCTAGTTTTACCTTTGAGAATTTAAGTTCCTTATTGACAGATAGCTCACATCATACTACCCTACGTGTCTGAAGCCAGTGCTGTAGGTCTTTGATAAAATTTTTATGATTGTTTTTAGACCATGGTCCATTAGACTTCTGCCCTGCCTCCTGGTTCTTTGCTGACTCATTTATGGGACATCGCTGGTCCATTACGGAAACCTTCTGTGGTTCATCCTACAAGGAAAAAAACCCATTAACTGTACCTTACCCTGCAGAATAATTAGTTCCTGGGAAGCAGACTGGGGGAAGATGACATGATTTGGGGGAAAAGTGTTAATTTAGGACCCAGAGAACCTTGGGTTTTGATACCAGCTGCCAATCACTAGTGGGGTGGCCTCAGCCCAGATGCAATCTCCATAAGCCTCAGTTTCCCTTTCTGTAAGAAGACAAGAGATACAAAGACTCTGCAGAACACTTATAAATAACACAAATTATTTCTGTAAAACACACAACATTCTGTTTATCACAAAGTAAGCATTCAATAAATAGTAGCCATTAGTATTTTATTTTATTTATTTTTATTTAATAAGTACCTGAGCATTTCCCCAGTTTTATTGAGATATAATTGACATGTAACATTGTTTAAGGCATACAACAAAATGATTTAATATATGTATAGTAGCCATTATAAGTATTTTAAAGTCATGCTTAAAAACACTATGTTTTTAATAACACATCTGAAAACTACATGACATGATTTTGAGAAAGATGAATAATACTGAAACTAGTTCACTATCTATGTACCCAGAATCACCTTATTATTTTCCTTTTCACCACTGAAATTTGATACCATTGGCACTTTACCTTGTCCTAGGTCAACTGTCCCCCATAATATTCTGAAATAAGATAAAATTGAATACATTTTAACTTTGTTTTTGTGGAATTTTTAGATGTTTGAATATGACAATCTTGATGTAAAGTGAGAAGGAAAGAAAGAAAGAGAACTAACAGACCAGCAATTTACAATATAAGGATGGAAACCAAGGCAGTAGATTTCTTAGAACACAGAGGAGCTGACAGGCTGAAGGTCTGCAAGGGAAAGTATTGACTGTAGAATCACTTCTCAGAATATACATCCTGCAACAGCAAACTTACTCTAAGCACATTTCTTACTTTTATTTTTATATTGTCCTTATTACAAATTCAAAATTTCACGCTCACCATCATTCTCCTTTGTTCTAATCTTCCATTTTCCTGTAGGAACCCAGGGCACTGTTTGTAAGCAAGATATGTCACTTTTTTTTCCTTATCTCTTCAGTATAAATGCATTTTTATGTATGCGTTTCCAGAAGAGGTTTTCTCTTTTTTTGACATTGATGATTAAGAAATGGCAATGTGACACCTGGGCTTCTTTTTCCTGGTCAAAAAGAGCAAAGTACATATTACTAGTGTCTGCCTATTTTAAATCCCCTTTTTCTTTGTCTGTTGAGCTGTCTGTAATCATCAGAGTGGAAAATAACTTTGAAAGCTCAAGCCTAGGGAGAAAAAAAGGAGCTTTAGTGCCTCAATATGGCAAAAAGGACCAGCAGTCAGAAGAGCTGGTTTCTGGAAACGTAAGCTTTTACCCAGCGCCTGCCACGTTCTACAAAGTGCGTAAACACGTACTGTAAATCCCAGATGGGTTTGCTTGACTTGCAGCTTTTCCTGTAAATTTTGTCACGTGGGTAGCCGTGGAGAGGGGAGATTGGTCATTAAGAGAGAGAAACAGAAAAGAAAGAGGAGAAGTGAAGAGAGGAGAAATCTACTCTAAACCAAAAAATCTGAAAGGCAAACTAGCTTCTGGCCTAGATTGGACTCAGTTTCATTAACGACCCCAGTCTGCTGGCCTCAGCAAATTCGCCCCGTATATTGTGTGCCTGAAAAATGGTGCTTTGTGTTGGCCCTGGTTTGCTTCTTTTCGCTTTCCCTTCAACTATGTTCATTCTGTCCTCTGTGCCAGACACTGTGAAAATACCTTAACGTTCTTTTCAGACTTTGAAGACTTTTATTTTTAGTGTTGAACTTAATCTTCTCCATTAAGGTCGTGGGGCAGTTTCAGTTATTTTTCTTTCTCTTTCTTTTCTCCTGCTGCTGCATCTGTAGACACACTCTCTCGTTGTCTCTAGGATGTGATGCATTATGCATATCCTTTCTAGTGGATTGGGGTGGGAAAAGCCACAAAGAGCTGGTGAGCTCTGAGAGGTCATATACTCTGAGGAACTCCCACCGATGACAATGCTGATGGACCACAATGGATGGTCTGGAGCGGGTGTGCAGGGTGGGATTCGGGAAAGAATGTTCTCTTTTTTTTCATCCAGGCTGAATGAAGAGCAATCTTTCTGTTTGTTACAGTGATGGGTAATTTGGAGCACTTCCCTTTGCATGAAGAAATTTGCTATTCTAATCAAAATCTCGTCCCTTTCTACAAACCATTATAAGATACTTATGAAAATAAGCAGATTCAGATTTCCTGTTTGAATTTTTGTCAGCTCTCACTTTTATGCTCATTTGCAGAATCACATAACTATGAAAGGCCAATTAGCTCTAAGTCCCCAGAAAATGACAGAATAAATTGCTTTCTTCCTAGCAAACCAAGAATAATATTGTGGGTGCAGTGCAAATGTGTCCACCCAGAGATTTCCGTTCATTTTATCAATCTAAGAGGGTTTCCAGCCTGTCTTCTGTGACTCATACTTTCAGTGTACACATTCCTGTTGGAGCTCTTATGTAACACTTCTCTACTTCATATTAAGGTAGAGGATGAATCCATAAATTTGAGCAGTGCATTGGTCAAGATGCTTTGTGTGGACTAGATCTCTCACTCCAGTCAACATTTATTTGTTACATCAAAGAATTCTCCTTGGCAGGGTTGACGTCATCAATGTAATATCCCTTAATGCAGCATAGTGAGCATCTGATTTTTTTTTTCCAACAGAGGGTGGCTGGGATAATGTCACTGTTAATTGAAATAGCTATGCAAATATGACCAGAGACCATAACACAATTGCAATGCCCAAAATCAAGCCATCTCAAAAGAGATGCAGCCAATGATGGCTTTTCTGAGATACTGCGCCTCCTGGACACACATATGTGAAAGTTGCCTCCATTTTCCGTATTTCTTTCTGTGGCTGCTCTCCATTTCTTGAATACTTTTCTCCCAAGTAGACCTGAGCAACTTCACCATGCCTGGGAAGCTCAGGGCACCCCAAAAGAGAGAAATACAATTTTTTTTTCAAACTGTAAGGGAACCACTAGGAATGAGCTGTTATAGCAGCCCTGAAAGGAGGTCACACTCAGTCACTAACACAGGACTAATAGTAAGTTTGATCACTGGAGAAGCAAGGCATCTCTCTTGTTTCACACTCTGAGGGTTTTCACTGAAAGAACCTTTGCTGCTTATTCATCATTGCCAGAAGTATCATTTTTTTTTAACATCTTTATTGGAGTATGATTGCTTTACAATGGTGTGTTAGTTTCTGCTTTATAACAAAGTGAATCAGCTGTACATATACATATATCCCCATATCTCCTCCATCTTCCGTCTCCCTCCCACCCTCCCTATCCCACCCCTCTAGGTGGTCACAAAGCACCGAGCTGATCTCCCTGTGCTATGTGGCTGCTTCCCACTAGCTATCTATTTTACATTTGGTAATGTATATATGAAAGAGGAAAACATATACCGTATGCTAACACACATATATATATAGAAGTATCATTCTGGTGCCTTAGAGAGGAGGGCAGAATAACAAGGAACTTGACTTAGAACTAGTGGGATTATTTTGTTTTCCTGAGTCCATTCGTTCTTACTGAAAAACAGTAAATTGCTAATCATTCCTTGCTCACCTGTGGCACCTCCATTGGTATAAATGTATTCAATCAGAGATGTTATAATGAGTGACATATCTATGTACAATAACTGGGTACTTAGGCTGTAACCCAATTTTTGTTGTTCAGGAGAATGGATACAGGCTACTTGAAGGGTTTTGTTCTGGATTCCTATGGAGTTACATACAACATTTATATTAATACCCAATGAGTCTGACACGATTAGTGTCATTACAGTGAATTCCAAAGGGATTAATGAGGATTTGCTACTTGTAGGAAACTGTTGCCTGGCAGAGGCCACCATTGCACAGTTCCAGGGTGGCCTCATTTTTGTCAGAACTTTAGGATTAGAGATCTTCAATAAAAACATCTGTAAACTGTTATAAGATTTACATTCTTCCCCCTCTTAGAGATGACATTGCTAACTCTGCTGCATTGCTGGGGCTCATTTCATCTAGCAGTCATTCCAGCAAGCACTTCATAAGAAACAATTATTGAATTAATTGTGATGTTTCCAGTCCAGTATTCATTCATGATATCCTCTCCACCTGTAAACCCCTCTCCCAGTTGCCTTGTAGAGGTAAAACTGGATAATTTCACAGCCTATAAAATGTGTGCTCTTTTTGTTAATATAAAATCTATGACAAGAACTCTACTGGTAGAGAACATACAGTTCTAGTGTCATTTTGTCCCGCTCAAGGGAAATAAAGCCCTGTGCCAGGAGATAAGGTCATTCAAACTCTGTGTCTCCCTTTCAGCTCTCCTTCCTTGAAAGGGCTCCTTCACATACCCTCCCACAGAAATTCAAAAATTCACTGAATGTTTTCTTCCCTGAGTTATTTTTAACTACATCAGAAAAGAAAAAAGAATACTCTGAAGCTTGAACATATTTATAAAAAGGAGAAATGTGTTTAATCTTCCCAAATTCTCACACAATTTTTTTTTTTTGACTGGAGGTTCTAAGTTATATTTTGGTTTGGTTAGTTTGTGTTAGTTCCCAAAACTTCACAAGGTTGAGCTGGGCACCTTCATTTCTAAAGTTTATATTTAAGCCATTTCCTAAGATGTGCGATATATGGGATGAGAGAAAAGAGCTGTGAAGCTGGAGCAGTCTGGTAAAGAGTGGTTTTGGGACTGACATGTCTGGGACTGGAGCACAGTGAGTTGAGGGGCACACAAATTAGAATCTTCATTTAATTTCTATGCAATGGGGAGCCTTGAGCCACTAAAGCATAGCATCAAGATACTCAGTATTTTCATGTCTGAGTTATTCTCTTGTACCTACAGACCCACAGCACAATCACACATCAGTTTTGTAGCTACAGTACAGATACCCCTTATCCGACAGTTGAAGGTATAGATTAAGCATCCACTCATCCTAAAGGCAAGTAGTACTTTCTTTAATAGCATAGGTTGGATCTAAATAACTTGTAGAGGCTATATGTGAAGTTAAACAATACATGCTTATGGAGGTCTGATGGGGGGAAGGTGTGTGTAAAAACACCCAGGAGCTAGAAGACTCACACAAAAAGTTCCACCTGAATAGAGTTGCATTTGTATTTCAAAAAAGGCAGTGGGGAACCAATATTTTTAAGTAACTTTCTAAAGTAACTGAAAAAATTCAGCTCACTTCAACCTTTGGAAAACAAATGCCCTTGTGAACTGTATCCTTCAGGAAATGGGACCCATTACAATAAAGGAGTAGAGGTCACATGCATCTTGGCCAACAACAGTTATTGATTCTAGGTGCAACCCACAGCCATAGTTTTCCTGCATTGTGGAGGGATTCAAGGAGGTAAGATAGTGGACCCCTCACACAATTCCTGATGATGTATAATTTAAAAAACCACTACATGAGGCAGTTGTCGGGGTGATATAGAAGAGTTCTGTATCTTCATTGTGGTCATAATTATACGAACCTCTACAAGTGCCAACACACATAGAATTGTACACCAAAAGGCATCAGTCTTACTCTTTGGAAATTAAAAGTAGTAATAGAAAGAGTTAAGTTACAGTTTAGAATTATTCTGTTGCATGTCGTAGAATAAGAAGAGGGACTTGATTGACAGATTAACACATTAAAGTAAAAGCTAAGAGAAAGAAATTCATGTAATAAGATATAGTAGAAACAACAATTATATTTTCAAAAAAGGCATCAAAAATTACTAAAAAGTTGAGTGTGTGAAGTGATTCGTAAGGTTGTCCCATCAGCTTCTGACGAAAGCTGACTCCCCTGCCAGGCATTCATACCTCATAACATGCTCCCAACCCACCTTTCAAGCTGTATCTCCCTCTACAGCCCCAGCAATACGGAAACCTCAAATTTATGAACACTGAATGTTTGTCCGTAACTCATTTGGTGGCAAAAGCTGATCTGAACTGACATGAGGCTATTTATGTCTTTTATGTATGTCACTTTGTGCAAATATTTGCATGTTTGATGTAGAAATACGACTGTATTTGATTACCAGGTACTTCGGTGTGTTTTAATATACAGTATGTGAACTGCATTCTTTTTAAAAAAAAAATCTGAAAAATTCTAATTGCAAAACATATCTGACCTCAAGGGTTTTCAATAAAGGATTAGGGTTTGTTTTCCAAAGACTGCTTCTGAACAAAACACATGGTCCCTTCTACCATTTGGCCGTGATTCACATGTTTATGCCTTACTCCTTTTGCTGATATTACTACCTGAGTCCAGATGTATGGTTCTCTCAGTTCAACCATGTGAGAGCCAAGTTGAAATGCCACTTGCCTCCAAGAAGACCACGCGAGCGGGGCCGGTCAACTTCTTTCTTTTCTGATTCCAACCTTCTTATAACTCCTAGATTGTAATTTTCATGAGAGAACAGATTATTCTGATGAGCGGGGCACTCTGGAGGTGGTTATCATTGCAGCAGAGTTTGTGCAAAAGATGCAGAATCGTGACCAGCATTGGGATCAGAAAATCTCTGGAGCGATGTTTATGGTCATGGCCACCTGGGCAAGGACAGAGGCCAAAGCTCCTTGTTCAAAGTTAGAAATAAAATGTACTGAAGTTGAGGACTTGCCATGGGGCTTGCCAGGAATAAGTCGGCATAAACATGGTAAAAACATGGGAAAGGCACCTATAACATGACTAGCTACCATGCACTAACCACTGATTAAGTACCAGGGCCTCTGCAGACACTTTAGAGCCATTATTTCATTTAATCCTCAAATTTTGGAGTACTTGTTAATATCTCCATTTTATAGGTGAAGGACTGAAGCTTAGAGAGGGTAAGCCCTCGACCAATATCACGTAACTAGTTAGAAGCAAAGCCAAGATTTGAACTCATTCTCTCTAATACCCTGGGGCTTGTTCATAACTTTGTGGTACTGCCTCTTCCACTGGGGCAAACAGAGATGGCAGTGGGAAATTAGACTCCAGTGTTTTAGATGTTGGAGTTGGGGACCTGGGACAGCATTTGACATGCTTTTGTACTATGGCTAATCTGAATTTATATTTGGCTCTCCAGTTTTTCCTAATAAATGCTGAAGCTTAACATCCCTCGATACTTAACAGTTCTCCTGTCCATTAAGATGGGTTGTACACCCCTAACTGAGGCAGCAAATACACTTAAGACTACTCTCTATATGACACCACTGAAGATAAATGAGAAGATTTATTAAATTAAACCACATATGGGTGATCCAGTGCAGACAGAATACTTCAAAGTTTTGAAATTTTCTATGGGATTTCTTCAGGCCATTACTTCTTTTTGGGTCCTTGAACCTGACTGGGACCAAATCATGTTCATTCTCGTCCCCAGTACTAAATAATACAGTGTCTTGAATATAATGAGAAATAATCATTTATGGAAAGAATTCCTGCTAGCCGAGATTGGTAGAGCTGGACAGCTTGATAGGAACATATTGTTGTTGACACCCACTTCATAATATGAGGCAGTTTCCTCATGCTCTAAATTTTGGAGATTTCAGAATAAAGTTTACCTATTTAGAAATATCCAAAAAACAACAAACACATTTTATTTCTTTTTCAGTTGGACAAAATGTTGGGAACCACATTAATTTCCCCCAGAATTATTTTATGGTTTCTGTAGACCTGAGGGTTTTTGATATATTGGATCCAATGGGAGAGCACCCCAGTAGTGTCCACAAAAAGCTGACATTCCGTATTTTGCTTAGTTCAGCGTTTCATTCTGGATCCTATCTGTGCAATCAGCAACTTTCACTCCAGGAAAGGAGAGTGTAGATGAATTAATGAGAACGGACTTAGCATAGGTTCCCCCCAACAATTTATAGCAAGTAAATTAAAATCACCTGTTGGTCCAGCGCATTAATGTTGCTGGCTCTTTGCTCAAACCCTTCAGGATTAGTTTAAGGTCAGAGGGATAAATAGGCATAAATAAAAATGTATTTTTCCATCTCTCATTCCACAAAGTTGCAGAGATACTTGAGAATTTTTTTCCTTTCCTATTACATTTGACTTTTACTGTTCTTGAGAAGCAAGAAAAAGTAAAACATAAAAGGGTGTGAAATTCCTACTGCTTTTGCTCTCTTATGTGTAGACACATTCAAACATAGGCTGTTCTATTATTAATTAGTAAAAATGCACAATGGAAATGTTTTAGTTTGTAACCATATATCTTTACCCAGTGTTTAGGGGGTTGACTTTGAATTTCATCTGACTTCTACTCTAGGGGGCCAGCTAGAGAAAATTCCTGGGTTCTCACATTGGTTTTACCAACAAATGAGTGAAGATAATTTAGTGATCTCTGAGAATGGACCGAAGCAGCTGATTCTCCCAACCTGACTTTGAAGCATTGGGGGTTATACCAAGGGTTCTTAGTGTTGCCTGGAGTCATCTGATCTCTGGTCAGAGACGTGGAACTTTAGTAATGGAAGATTTTTGCATTGTACCTTGGCCCAGCTGTTCCCAAATGGAATCAAAAATACTTGGACCAAAAGTACCAATTTTTTATTTTTTTTAGCTCAGTGCTTTGTGACCACCTGGAGGGATGGGATAGGGAGGGTGGGAGGGAGAGGCAAAAGGGAGGAGATATGAGGATATATGTATATGTATAGCTGATTCACTTTGTTATAAATCAGGAACTAACACACCATTGTACAGCAATTATACTCCAATAAAGATGTTTAAAAAAAAAGTACCAATTTTTAGGGCTTTAACCCACAACTACATTGTCAGAATCTCCACGGTTAAGGCCAATAAATCTATTTTAAATAAATTTTCTGGGTAATTCTGATGAACAGCTAAGTTTAGGAGTCAGTTGCTAATCTAGACCACAATCCATTTATTCTGCAGATCTTTATTAAGTCTTCATGGCTAATGGTCAACCAGAGTATTGTTGATCAGCAAGTTCGTGGAGAGAGATCATCTGCCTGAGTCTCTAGTCTGCTCACAGAACCTGGGTGTTTAATATTTAAATAGAATACCCTCAAATCCATATCTCGTGTGTCTTGAGAAACCTAGCATACCCCACAAAGTCCTTGAGGATTATGGAGGGATTTATATTTAGCCTAGTCTTCTATCCTCCAATTTTCTGCATTTACTCCATCTCAGTTTCCACCCTGTATTTCCTTTCTTTTTCCCTGCATAACCCTTTTCTACATCTCATCCCCCCCACAGAAGCCACTGCCCAAATCGTCATTCCCCAAGTTACCTCTGGCAAAAGCCTTTGGGTCAATTCTTCCACTATTTCTCACTTCTTTCTTTCACTCTTTGAAAATACAAGCAGGTAAAGTGACTGGCTTTTATTTGATCAAATATGTGATTATCCTTGGTCCGGCACCATTGGGGGTAGAATCACATAACCCTTCTTTCACTGCTTATTGCGTACACGTGCCATTTGAGACTCCAACAACACCCTTGGCTTAGCACTCCCCGTGGCTCCGTTAAGTTCTGATGAAAGGCTCCTTCTGGCCTCACCCTCATTCTTCACCCTAGGGCAGCTGTTGCAGGTGTTCAGCCATCCTGCAAACGGTGCTGTTATGTGCTGGCAACAGCAGCAGCCATGGGGGGAAACACACCTGTTGGTAAATGAGCACAACTAACTAGCATCCTCTGGATGATGAGTAATCTGAGGCCGAGCACTTGGAGAAGTGATCTACCCCGGGGTCCTCTGGGTAATGGTGGTGGTGTGGGCACCTGCGATTGTGCTTGCATGGGGTGAAGGCATCAGGAAACTGGCCTTCCTGCTGATCGGGATAGACCAGTCTAGGAGTCATTATAAGATTGAGCAGTAAAAATAAATGCCTATTTACTGTGGACCCAAGTTGGTGCAGCACAACCTACAGTTCCATCCTAATATACAGAATGCAAATAGAAAAAGGAATAGCAGATGCTACAAGAATACCTGCCATGAGCTAGCTTTTGTGCCAGATGCTTTACAGCTCCACCTCTAATCTTCACTTTAATCTTGAAACCTAAGTACTATTATCTGTAGGTAAAGAAAGTAGGCTGAAGACACCAGAGAGCCTCAGAATGGAGTTTCCAACTTACTTAGCCTTGTGGAACTATTTTTGTTTTTATAGTGCATTTGATTTTACCAAAAGGGGAAACTTTGAAAAAGCAACAATTTTAATGAATGTTTGATGTTTTTACCTTTGCTTCTAGAAGCATAATGCCATTGTTATAATTGTCTGAAAGTCAGAGCACCAGCTACCCAAGTTGCTTTGGGGATATGAAACAAACAAGCTTCAGAAAAAGTCTACTTTATTTTCCCCTCTGTAATAAATTATGATATCTGTATTTCATGCATCTTAAATGTATGTAACAAGTGAAAAAAATTAAATCTCAGTTCCCCATTTCCACCCACCTTAGTTTTTATGTGCAGGAATATATTCTGTTAAAATGGTATTGACTTTCACTAAATTTTGAATTTTTCTCTAAATAGAAGGAAACTTGCAAGTGGAAGAAAAACTTGGGAGACACTCTTTAAAATAAGATGTATGTAAGAAGTTAAATAATAACATTCTTAAAATGGCACTGATAAGTGGCCACATGATAAAATTGAAGACAGATTGTTATGTTTTAAAACGGAAGGCTATTCCACAAATGGCATCAAACTAAACAATTTTAAAATATATGAAACTCACAACTGTTGAAATAGTGCAGTAAAATTACATTTGGGAATTCAAAATAAGTCCTTTGACAGATATCTAAACCCCAAACGTGACAATTATAACATATTAAGAACAAATGTGAGCTTTACTGTGTTCTTAATATGCCATAAATTAAATTTTTTCTAATGTGAGTTAATATTATAAAGTGTGCTTTTTCTATGGGTTGGGGACTGTAGTTAGCATTGTACTCATGTAAATGTTATTTACTATAAAAGAACAAACTTTAGAGCCAAGTGGCTGAGGTTTCTAGAGGACTTATATTGCATCAGCAAGAATCAATCTCCATTTATCTGCCACTGCGAAGACCACTATAGCAGAGAGAGAAGGACTGGGGAGTTGGGCCTGATTTTGAACCTTTCCCCTTCCACTCTGTAGCTGTATTATCAATGACAAATCACTTAACCACTCTGGACCTCAATTATCTGAAAAGAAAAATGATAATGGTACACCTACCTTGTGGTCATGAGGATTAAGTTAAATAACTTAAATGAAACTTCAGACAAACAGTAAAATGTGAAAATAAAAATATTGTTTTTCCTCTCTTTACTGATCAATTTACTTAGGAAAGTCAATTAAGATGGAAGTTAAATTATCTCAAGTTATCTTGTCGTATTTCTTGTTATGAATAAATTCCTGGAACAATTTAGGATATACAGCATGAGTGGGACTAGTCACTATTTTGAAGGCCTTCTAGAATGTTTCTCGTAAAAGTAATATTTAGGGATATATATATATATATATAAAATATCCTTGCCAATTAATTATATAGTGCTTTGTAGCTGTATAAAATGCCATGTATTTTTAACTCTTGTTGTTTTCTTTTTTTTTAACTTTTATTGGTGTATAGTTGATTGACCATGTTGTGTTAGTTTCAGGTGTACTAGCTCTTGTTCTTTAATCAATCCTGTATTAGTAGCTTGTTCCCTAACTAGATTATAAGCTTTTTGAGGTCAGGGATTTCTCCCAGTATTCTCCTACAATAAGTGCCTAGTTTATAAGCAAACTCACTAATCATTTCTACTGGGAAAATAAAAATAAAAATATGTGACTTGGGCATATGTGTTTAAAACTCTATTTTCTAGGGAAAATCTTTGCACATTTACTTCTCTTTAATACATCTTTTTTGCTCATGAAATTGAGTACAGCCCTGATTGAAGGCCATCTGGAATATGGCTCATAAGGCCCTTGCACACATTCTGTTTCACATTCCCCTAAACATATCTGACTTACTTATGGAGAAGACTGTATGCTGCTCAGATACTATGCTCCGCTGCTACTAAATGCCATGCATCTTTATTCAGACTGTTCCTTCTCAAGAAGTATCTTATCCCATTGCTCCCTGTGAAATCTGACCTCATTCTCCAAGTACATCCCAAATTAGGACATTGCCTTCCCTATTCCTCTCTCTCCTCTGAAACGTCCTTCCACTTTGACTTTATTTCTCCTACAGAGAAATATAATGGACCTTAGAGATAAGTATTATACAACTATCAGAGTCTACTAAACATATAAAGGGGGATATTCTATTTTGCCTCTCATCTCAGAAATTAGGGCTAATTCTATTGGAACAGCCACCTGCAAAGTTGTTCCTGAATCCTTCCCCATCCCTTCAAGCCTGGATATGTGCATCCTTAGTTGTCTGCAAATACCTCTATCTTAACGCTTGTCAGATGACCTTGCACCTCCTGCTGGTTTCCCAGGGCTGCCACTAGTCCCAGGGCTCCTGGATATCTTCTGCTGTACACACAGAACCTCGCAAAGTGACTGACAAAGAGAAGACACTCAGTAAATGACTGTGGAATGAATGAGTGCATCATCTGATTCTTGAATCACTCTGAATCACTCTCAAAATCAGTTTCTCATGAATATGTCTCATTTAAATAGAATTAAAATGTAAAATATCTCATACTAGATCAGAGTGTGCTTCCAAAAACTGCAACAAAAATTCTTTTGTTGTTGTCTGTTTTGTTTCTTTTAAAAATGCTGACCATTTAGTTAATTACCCCAGAAGTCCTCCTTCTTCCCATAGCAATTTTTGCCCTTGCATCTAACTATAGGTGCCAAAAGAAAATATGTGTGGGTGAATGGGTGGGGTGAGGCTTACCTCTGGAAACATCATCAGAAGCAGTGCAACCAGTCAAAAATAGCTGTTCCACATGTCGAGAAAAGTAAAAATAAAAATATATATTCTCTTTAGGTGGTTCGATCTTCATTTCAGTTTTAAAAACTTGTCTATAGAAACACAAAAAGTGTTAGTCTGTATGTTTTCAATTTTCTACAATGAAGAGATTCTATATTTTTAGAAAGAAAACTCCTGTAAGGTTTTTGGTTTTGCTTTAATAGACAATTAGAAGGTAGAATTAAGAAGATTTGGTAGTTGACTGAATATTAGGAGACAATATAGTACACAGAAGAATCTATAGAGTGAATCTCAGTAATTGTTAATTAACAAATATACATTTCTATTTAATTATTTTTTTCACTTAGTTTTAAGTCAGACTTAATATTTAAATTAGGTTTTTATTTTGTTTAAGAAAGACTTCACTTTGAATTTCTGTGCAATATTTTACTAATGTGAATCATATTCTTTCAGTGATAATCATTGCAGCAATCTAATGTTATACAACAGGTGTGTTTCTGTATTAAAAATTTTTTTACAAATAAAACCATTTTCATGCAAGCGAGTTCACTCTTTAAAGTAAGAGTGAGAAACTTACGAAGTATATTGCAATATTAATAATGAACACCTTTGTTTATCAAATTTACGTTTTCATTGATTGTAATTTGTTCCAGAAGGAGACTCCAAGTATTTTAAAATTAGATTATATTTTAAATTATTTTATTTGGCTGATCTAATTCACTATGGAAAAAGAGAGAACATTTCTTTATACAATCAACTCAATTTTTAAAAGCTGAATTTTCAATATTGTGCTTAATTGTTGATCTGTTAATTCTGTTTTCTAGTAAATTCTCTGCTTACTTCTACTTACTATCACAATTTCTTGGTTCCCAGTCTTTTCAGAACTGTGGTCTAAATTGAAAAGAAAGGTGTACATTGTGAATTTCATCATAGAGCTTCCGTCAAAGTTTGTTGAAGAATATAGCTTTTGTCATTGTGTCACACAGTTGCCACGGAAACTAGAAATTAAGGAAAAAGGCACCTTCCTTGTTTTCTGAGGGGATGTAGGCGGTTTAAATAAGTGTTGTGGTGAAATAGGAAGAAGAGGAAAGGGTATGGAGAGCCCCCCTGGTGTGGGTGGGGATTGATATTTGTATAGCGAGGTCAAAAAAAGCTTCACTGATAAGGTGACATTTGAGCAGAAACCTGAAAGAAATTCAGGGGCATGCCATCTAGGCATCTGGGGAAAAGAATTCCTGGCCGAGGAATTAGTGGGAGCAAATGCCTTGCTGCAGACGCATACTTGGGAGTGTTCCTGTTCACAGATTCAGAATCAGGCTATACAGCCAGAGCCAAGTGACTGGGAGAACTGAGTGACAGATGAGGTTAGAAAGCGGGAGAGGAGAACCATGTGCGCAGAGCACATAAGGTCTGGCTGGGCCTATGTAATGGTTGACTTTTCACATCAATGAGACCTGAAGGCCGTGTGGGATGGTGAGCAGAGAGGGGCCATGATCTGACTTGCCTTTTTTTTTTTTTTTTTTTTTTTTTTTTTTGCGGTACGCGGGCGTCTCACTGTTGTGGCCTCTCCCGTTGCGGAGCACAGGCTCTGGACGCGCAGGCTCAGCGGCCATGGCTCACGGGCCCAGCCGCTCCACGGCATGTGGGATCTTCCCGGACCGGGGCACGAACCCGTGTCCCCTGCATCGGCAGGCGGACTCTCAACCACTGCGCCACCAGGGAAGTCCTGACTTGCCTTTTTAATGAGTTGCTCTGTCTGCTCCTTTCAGAATAGATTGGAAATAGGGAAAGGGTTTAAGAAGCTATTTGAATAATGCAGGACGGTGAAAGATGAGGGTGACCTAGATCAGAGGGGTGGAAGTAGCAGTGGTGAGAAGTGCTCTTCATGCATCTTGAAAATAGAATCAATAAGATTTGCCCAACAGAAGATGAGAAAAAAAGAAAAATTGGACTCTTCTTTGGCCTAAGGAATTGGAAGGATGGGCTTGCCATTTACTGAGATGGAGAAGATTATGGAAGAGGAAAGGCTCGTTTGCCTGCTTGTGTGGGGAATGATGAGAATTGGGGAGATACCACCAGATAGATTTAAAGTCATGAAACTAGGACAGATTATTGAGGAGTGAGCAGGAAATAAAGGAGAGAAGAGATGGAGAATTTAGATGTGGCTTTCCAATGTTTAGAGGACAGATAAGGAGGAGAAGCCAGGGAGATGGGCAGAGAACAAGGAAGGATGTGGTTCTGGAAGCCCCATGAAGAAAGTGTTACAAGGAGATGGTAATAAAGTGTGTCAAGCACTGCTGAGTAAGAAAAGACTGAGTATTGACTATTGGTTAGAGCAGTGGGGATTCATTTTTGACTTTGGCAAGAGTTATTCTTTTAGAGTAGTAAGAATGGTTGGAGTGAATTCTAAAATGAATGGAAAGACTGGGATTAGAGATGGAGAGTATAAGCAACTCTTTTGAAAAAAAATCTCCTATAAAGTGGAGCAGAAAAATGAGACAGTACATGGATCCTTTGAGAGGGAGGGATTATCTGATGTTTGATTGATGGTGGGAACGATTCCATAGAGAGAGAAACATGGATGAATCTGCATGGACAAGAAAATTGTTGGAATAACATACCGGAGTAGGCAAGAAGTGATGGACTGTACCACGAAGGAAGAACCAGAGGGTTTGCTTTAGACGCGGTTGTGCAGAGACGGTTCACATTAACAGGAGAGAAGCCTGTGGGTGTGGGTGCAGAGGCTGGTCTGTTGGCAGATAAGACAGTTGCAGGTTATGAAATTGGAAACAAGGTTATCAGCACAAAGTAAGGCCCGGGAGGGAGGTGTTGGTGACTGAGGAGGGAGGTGATGCTCTGCATCTAAGAGAAAGTGAGATGGGATGGATGAGGGAAATGAAGTAGGGTTTCTAGGCAGCACTGAGAGCCTGCTTAGCTACCTATTCACCAGAATCCATGTTCTCTTCCTCCAGGGCACACAGATGGCATTTCCCAAATTCTCTTGCCATTAAGTGTGTCCGGATGGCTGGAATGTGAGTAGAAGCGGAGTGTTCCATGTGCGGCTCTAGTTCCAACATGAACATCTCTCGGTTCTTGTCTCCTCTCTGGCTGGCAGAATGGAGCTCAGCCCCAGAATGACCTTAGAAGCCCACAGACTGGAGAAAGCAGGGCCGCAGATGGGAGGAAGTCTTGCCTCACTGACCTGTTCACCTAACAGCACTGTTACACGAGGAGGAGATAACTTCTGCTGTGTTTGTGCCTTCCAACATTGTTTTTAGGAGGAGAGTTCTTGTCCCAGAGCAGCTAGATAGAGGGCAGCTAACTAATTGACCTTTATTGCCTTTGATTCTTTCCCTGTGTTTCCGCATTTTAGTCACTGATTTCTTCAATTCTTCTTTTCTTTAGATTCCTCATCAACCAATTCATCTCCAAAACTATCTTGGAAATTTATTGAAAGAAAAGAAAAAAAACTATAGAAAATGTTGTAGAAGTGTTTATGAATAAAAATAACTAATGCAAAAGAACATATTAAATGTTATTTCATATTTTACATGTATTTATACTATACATATTTTGTATACATATATTTGTATTTATATTTATGTGTTAGTTTCTTAGGACTGTCATAGCAAAATACCACAAACTGTTTTAAATAACAGTTTTCTTGTCTTACAGTTTTTGAGGCTAGAAATCCGAGATCAAGTTATCCAGAGTTGGTTCCTTCTGAGGAATCTGTTCCATGCCTCTCTCTTTTGGGGGTGTCTGCTGGAAATCTTTAGAGTTCCTTGACTTGTGGGCACATCATTCTGGTCTCTGTCTTCATCTTCACATGGTGTTCCTGTGTGCATGTGTCTATGTCCAAATGTCCCCATTTTATAAAGACGCCCGTCATACTGGATCAGGGCCCATACTAATGAGTTCATCTTAACTTGATTACCTCTATAAAGACTCTATCTTCAAATAAGGGACTGAGAGTTAGTATTCCAACATTTTTCTTCTTAGGGAAGCTACAATTCCACTCGTAACAATATCATACTAGGAGGTCCAATAGCGGAAGGGAGGGAGCATGGGCTTTTGAATCTCACGGAATTAGGTTGGAATCCCAGCTCTGCCACTCACTCTCTTTGTGACTGAATTCCAGTTACTTCAACTCTTTGAGCCACCATTTCTTCTTTTGTAAAACTGGGGTGGGACACCAACTTCATTAGGTTTTTGTGAGTGTTAAATAAAACATAAGGTACTTATTAGGCAGTCAAATGGTAGCTGTTACTCAGATAATTATCATTCAAATAATTATAATACATATCAGGATAAATAACTTCTGTGATCCAACTGTATGTTGCAATACTCTACTATTGCTAGAAAAGTAATATAGTGTTAAAGGATGACCTTAATATCTCAGAAAAAATTTCAAGTAACCTAAGCTGTCTTGATTTAATTACTATTATGTCATCGTTTCCACGTAATCTTGACTGTGGGACTTGCAATCTCAATTCATCCTTTATTAATTGACACCTGTACTTGGATGCTTGTCCTTAGCTGAGTTTTATTTGATACGAAATGATAGATATATCATGGGATTAGCTACCTACTTCAAAGTCATGCTCTTTTGTGATTTGTGTGTTGAAATAGATCAGTTGTTTGCAGTTGAAAAGCTAATGAACTACTCACAGGACTGAAAAGCTCCCCCAAAGTTTAGAATTCTGAAAATGCCTATGCGTCTGAGGAGCACACAACCAGTTTCCTTTCAGAGGTCAAATTGTCCTTCAAATGGACTGCTACCGGATTTCACAGTCTAAATGAATGATTCTTTGATCTCAACCATCCTCTATTCAATCTGTCCCCAGAACAGTAGCTCTAAAAGCATGTTCATTCTTCTTTTTTTTTTTTTTCTTTTCATTCTCTCTCTCTTTCTCTCTCTCTTTTTTTAAAACTCCTAGGGTTTATTAGTTTTTCCCACCAGGATGAACTGAGCAAGACAGCTGCTGGGCTAATAGCAGAAACAGCTATCGTATTATTAGTTCAGTTACTGCATATACCTGTGTCTGTTCACCTACAACCCAACACGTTTGATCCTTAGACGCAAACGCTAAAATCAGAAACAGAATCGTGGAAAATCAAAAGAAATGAAAGAGAAAAAAATGAAGTTTCTCAACTTGGAAATGGATGTGGGTAAGAGGAAATGGTGAAGTTTAGGGAGCAATTGTAATATCAAGTGCATCAGGATATGATTATCAAAAGAAGCAAAAAGAAAACTGCCCAGGCAGTTAAAGGCACACGGGTGTGTTTTCAGACATTTGACGGGGCCTTTTGTCCAAGAGGATTAACGCATTGGCATACTATAGCCCCTGGCAGCGTTTTCGCACTTACATTTTTCACTTGTCACTATACAATTTGTTTCAGACTTAGCTTTTGGAATTAACTTAAAATGGATTCTGGGGCTTCCAGTAAGGGAGGAAGAAAAAAGCTGGCTGATGTGAAAGTCACCACAAATCATTTACAGCCTTAACTGTACCACCCCCATCCCATTTTCTGTTTACCAAGCTGAGCGCTAAGTATATGCGCGTCCACTCTACGCATTTTCTTTGTAAAAGGTTTATAAAAATGCTTGCTGAGCTATTAGCTCTCACTATACAACTAGGATTTCATTAAGGGGAATAGATACAGTACCTGGAGACATCAGTCATAAAACTCCATTCAGAGTACAAACAGCGCTTTGAAGAAGCAGAAAGACAGCAAAATGAGAAGATGGTGTGTGACCATTAGGCTGGGGTTGGAGAGGGAGAAGCAGGAAGGAACTGAAGCAGAAAATTAAATGGTCTGATACTGACTTTGAATGATAGCTCTGGGTGACCCTGAATCTTACTACTGGAAGCGTGCACATATTAAAATTCTCCAGTTGTGATCCATTTTCTCTGTGCATTCCCCCCTCTAAATGTGCTGTTAGGTGAGTGGGAAGAAGCCAGTCATTTAAAATATTTTTAGAGGCTCCGCATTCATTTTACATCCTTGTGAAACCTGGCGATTTCCTCTCCTTTCAGCAGCTCCTCCAGAAATATTGGCCTTCATGTGGATCCTTCACTCATCAGAATCTAATTATTGCCATCCATTTTGGTTCGGCTGCCCAGCCCTAGTGCTTAGAGAGCTCCACGAGGGAAATCAGCGTTGTGGAGATATTTGTTAGCACTGCCAGGTACATCTCCACCGGGAGGCTATTTCCCCCCCCATTTTTATGAACTCTTCTTTTGCTTTAAACCACCCATGCTTTTCCATCTTCTGTTATTTTCACCAATGATTTACCACAATGGGAACCCCCATCTTAATTGCTGAACCTTAAAATTTAGGCTGTGATGCCTTACAATTACTTAATTCCACTAATGGTACTATTAAGATAAAAACAGCCCACAGCGTCTCTGTCTCTTCCAATAGTTTAGAGGTAGGCATTGCTCGACTCTTATTTTTCTATTTAAAGGAAGAAAGATTTTTTTCTGAAATAATTTCTCTTTAAGATAATTTTTAAAATAATTCAAGATTTCCCTGAAGACAGAAAATATACCTTTATAGAGAAGTATAAGGAGAAAGACCCTGAATTGGATTTTGCTTTTCAGTTTATTGGGAAATACAGTCCAGCTTTGTACTGTTAACATCTAGTTGAGTTATTTCTGGTGGAGGAGAGCATGAAAACTGGAAATCCAGCATTTCTGAAGATCTGAAAAGCAAGTGAAACGCTAAAGGTGGAAGTCAGCTTTAAAAATTGTTTTATTTAATTATTTTCAAGTATTCATCTCTTCTTATTTGATTATGCAGAATGCAAAGAAAATTATACTTTCTTTTAATTGGGATTATGACACAAATTTTAAAAGGCTAAACAAATTAGTAAATGATAACATCCAAAGGAAGATCACTTTTAAAAATCTCCCAAGGAGTCCAACTGATGTCCTTCTACTTCTCCTTTCTTCCCTCAGCTAGATCCAGAACCACCACATAGATGCTATTTTCTCTTTCATAAATTAACTTCTATGTCATGGAAATAGTGAACAAGCCTCCATAGCCCCTTTATGGTGCCTGGTTCTTTTCTCCCTCAGTGGGTTTAATTAATACCCACTGTATTAGTTTGTTATTGCTGCTGTAACAAATTACCACAAACGTTTAGTGGCTTAAAACAACACACATTTATTATCTAATAGTTCAGGAGGTTAGAAGTCCAACATAGGTGTCACTGGGCTAAAATTAGTGTCAGCGGGGCTGCATTCCTTTCTGGAGGCTTTAAGGAGGAATTTGGTTTCTTGCCTTTTTCAGTTTCTAAAAACTTCCCACATTCCTTAGTTTATGAACCCCTTTCATCTTCAAAGCTAGCAATGGTCAGTCAGATCTTTCTCTGTTTCTGACACTTCTGCCTCCCTCTTCCCCAATGAAGGCCACTTGTGATTACATCGTGTACACCCAGATAATCCAGTGTAATCTGTATGGTCGGCTGATTAGCAAATGTAATTCCATCTGTAACCTCAATTTTCCCTGGCCATGTAACATAATATATTTACATGTTCCAGGGATTAGGTCATGGGCATTTTGGAGAGGCTATTATTTGGCTTACCCCACTCATCCTCTTACAGACTTGAAGTAAAATAGGGATGAGATTAACTCTTGAGATTACTATGGAAATTTCCAATTACATGAACCTTAGAACTACATTATTTGAAGTTAATTGTTATTTAAAAATTATGTTCAGTGCAACTTAAATTTATAAGTAACTCCTATTCCTGTTTCCTGTTTTTAGCTGTGTGTCATGATTTTGGACTGGAGACTCAATGTGATGTAAGGAAAAGGCTATGACTTTTGGGATCAAAGCAGTCAGTATTTGAATCCCAACTTCATTACTCACTGAGCCTCAATTTCCTTATTTTTACAATGTGGACAAAGATGTGTGTCTTGAGGGCCGTGGAAAAGACAAAATTATGTGCTCCAAATGATGCAAATAAAATGTTGCAATATTTATATTAATAGCAATAGATTATGTAACTCCTATAAGAAGTACCTGGCACAAGGTAGCTGTTTGACAAGGGTGTAATTCTCCTTAGTGCCCAGTGTATAAAGAGCGACACTAAAGCAACACCACATTCTGCAAGCCAAATCTGGCCTGGGGACTTTCAGGACTCACGAAACACAGATTTTGGGTATGGTTTCCTGCAAAAACCTGGGGCCAGTTCCAACTTTGGTCTCAGTTGGTCTTGGTGAGATTGTCCTGGAGCTCAGATTTGGCTAGTGACTTTGTGATTTGTCCCAAATTGCATGAGAGCTGGTTCACTCCCTGGCAGTGATTTAAGTCAGGCAGCATTCAGCTCTTTGAAACTGACAATTTAAGGCTTCTACTTATTTCTCTTCCTCTTATTCTCTTTTATATTCTCACTGATAAATATATCATGAGGAAAAATGATTTTGACTGGGATACATCAGGGCAATGCACACATAATGTTGCATAATTCAAATTAATATTGATTATATCATAATGTATGGAAAACATAACCCTATGTCTCATATGTTATTTAACCCATATCTTAGATACATAAACAGTATATTAGACCTAGGATAATCATAATAAACTATCATATTCTGCTATAAATAATTAGATACTATAATTAGAATAAAATATAATTATTATAGAATAATATATAATATAATTATCTAATTAGAATAGTGCCCTCCCTCTGCAAATGTCCACATCTAGCCCCCAGAATCTGTGAATGTTGCTTCATATGGCAAAAGGGAATTAGGAAAAGTTCACATATGCCTTCTCCCGCCCCAAAAGGGCAACAGAGGCAAGATCAAGACATTATATTATTGCAGATGTTTGCAGGGGGCCAGGTAGGACGGAAGGTGAGCCTGTGTCCGCAGGCTGGAAGGTTCACGTTTTCTGCTTTGCCTTACTGCAGTGTCTCTCCCCTGAAAGGCCTTCTTTCTCCAAGCTCTCCTGTAATAGTCACACTGTTGTCCTTTCCTTTTTACTTTCCACTTCAAAAAAGACAAACAAGGACAAGAAGGAGATGTAAGTGAGAAATGCTTCAAAGTCAGTTTTCTGCTTGGCACGCCTGAGCTCATCATTCCACTCCCTGAGACAGACTTGCCAGAAGACCTAGGTTTGGCTTGAACACTTAAGAAGGTTGCAGAAGCGTGCTGTGTAGCAGTGGCCCTGGAGAAACTGGATGCTTCCTCCGTGAGCTGCTACTGAGCAATGCAGCGCGCACAGAGAGGCCTCGTCCATCTTCTGAGGCTCCAGGGGCCTCTCCCACCAGCCTGTCTGACAGAAAATTTCCACCTCGCTTGGTGGTAAAGCTGCCTGCTACTGCCTCTGTGTAGGGAAAAATCTCTGGAGTTCTGTAAAGGTGAAGTTGTTGCTTCTGTAAAAGTAAAGTGGGAAGAGATGGAGGAAGAGGACAGAAAAAGTAAACTCGGAATGAATGAAAGATGAGAGGAGAACCAAAATCCTACTATAAAAGCAATCACTGTGTAACCTTTCAGATTTTAGGGACCACGTTTCTCAATATTTAAGGATTGAGTTATTCTGTAACAATCAGGTTTCTAGAAAAAGGCTTGTGCTATAATTTCTGCTTGTGCATAGGCAGAGACTATAGCTTCCTGCCTGCTGGAGGTGCTCTCCCTCCTTTATATACTTGTATAAACGTTTATGTTCAGCACACTTATTTTTTTATCATTATGGTCATTGAACACAGGTACAGATGGAAGGCACTTACTGCTTTGAAATACTTGTCACATAATTTAAAATCCCTCTTTCACACGTCACCTTGTGGTCACCATTTCACCCTGATTTATCCTTCCGAATCGCCCACTACACTGGTCTTGTAAGTTCCACGAGGGTAGAAATCATGCTTCTTCTCCAGGGGAGGTCAGCATCCCCCCAGGTGACTGCCATGTGGTGATGATTTAATATATTCTTACAGAACCATAAATGAATGAATGATTTAATATTCATCCAAGAAAAGGGAACTCTCCTACATCGTAAGTAGGAATGTAAATTGGTGCAGCCACTATGACAAACAGTATGGAGGTTCCCAAAAAAACTAAATATAGAGTTGCCATATGATCCAGCAGTCCCACTCCTGGGCATATACTATAATTCAATGGACAAAACTATAATCAAAAAGATACATGCACCCCTATGTTCATAGCAGCACTATTCACAATAGCCAAGACATGGAAGCAACCTAAATGTCCATCGACAGAGGAATGGTTAAAGAAGATGTGGTACATATATACAAAGGAATTCACTACTCAGCCATAAAAAAGAATGAAATAATGCCATTTGCAGCAACATGGATGGACCTAGAGATTATCATACTAAGTGAAATTAGTCAGACAAGACAAATATCATGTGATATCACTTATATGTGGAATCTAAAATATAACACAAATGAACCAATCTACAAAAGAGAAACAGACTCACATGGAGAACAGACTTGTGGCCGCCAAGGGGGAGGTGGTGAAGGAGGGCTGGGACGGAGTGGGAGTTTGAGGTTAGTAGATGCAAACTACTGTGTGGAGGATGGATAAACAGTAAGGTCCTACTGCACAGCATAGGGAGCTATGTACAATATCCTGTGATAAACCATAACGGAAAAGAATACGAATGAGTATACACATGTGTATAACTGAATCACTCTGCTATACAGCAGAAATTAACAACATTGTAAATTGAATATACTTCAATAAAGTAAATTTAAAAATAAATAAATAAATCAATCTTCAAAGTCCTTTCAGCTCTCTGACCACCCTCTGTCAAGTGGGACTGTTCACATAATTGTGGAACGATACTAGTTTACATCATGAAGACCTGTGTTCATTTCCTGGATCTGTCACCTAAAAGATATCCTTTTCTTTTAACTTCTTTGGATCTCGGTTTTCTCATCTGTGAAAACGGCAGTTACCATTAGCCAGGTTCTTGGGAGGATGAAATGAGATGACATACAGAAATGTGCCTAGATAATCCCAGAATTTAGATGCTCTCTAAATATTAGTTCTATAACCTCTTTTACCTTTCTGCTTTGCTGATACCTCCCTTCTTTATTATAATCATCCTTCCCTTTGAGTCTCTTCTTAGTTCCCAGCCCCCCATTTTTAACTTGTAGCTTGACTTCTGAAGGTCCTGGCAAGCTTAAATTAGTAGGCTTACTGTGTGACAGTCTAAAGAGCTGTATTATTTATCGATCGCTCACTTGAGAAGGCCACACAATGGCCATCATCTTAATTCTAAATGTGGGTCACCATAGAAATCATGCTGGTCTTTGCTTGCCTATCTTTATTTGTACATAATTGCTTGAAATGGAGAAGCAACAGTATAGAAAGTTCTTTTGCTGTGTCTCTGAAAGGACTTGATGATAGTGAACTACTGGGTATGATAGTAATAGCAACATTTTCTATTTGCTATCAGTGATAGCAAATGATACAACTCTATTTTCTATTTGTATCTATTTGCTATCAGTGATAGCAAATGATTCAACTCTATTTTCTATTTGTATCTATTTGCTATCAGTGATAGCAAATGATACAACTCTTGGGAGGGTCATATACAATCCATTCAGTTTTCAAATTAAATGAAGACTATTTATTGAATGCCTAATGTGTGCTTAAAATCAGAGATATAGGATGGTGAGTAAAATGGACACAATGTTAAAGTTTAGATAAGTCTGAAGAATTTATACTAAAATGATATTTATATATTTTTTTGTGCTTTTAAAATTTCGGTAAAATACATATAACATAAAATTTACAATCATAATCATTTTTAAGTGTGCAGTTCAGTGGCAATAAGTACATTCATACTGTTGTGCCACCATCACCACCATCCATCCACAGAACTGTTTTCCATTTCTTGCAAAACTGAAACTCTGTACCCATTAAACAGTAGATCCCCATTCCTCTCCTCACCCATCCCCTAGCAACCACCATTCTACTTTCTGTTTCTATGAATTTGACTATTCTAGGTACCTCACATTACTGGAATCATACAGTATTTATCCTTCTGTGACTTGCTTATTCCCCTTAGTATAATGTCCTCGAGGTTCATCCATGTTGTAGCATGTGTCAGGATTTCTTTCCTTCTAAAAGCTGAACAATATTCCACTATATAGATATACCACATTGTTTATTCAGCCATCCATTGACCAATGCCTATGTTGCTTTCTCCTTCTAGCTATTGTGAATAATGCTGCGATGAACATGGGTGCAAATATCTCTTCCAGACCCTGCTTGCAATACTTTTGGGTGTCTACCCAGAAGTGGGGATGCCAGATCATATGGTTATTCTACTTATAATCTTTTAAGGAACTGACATACATACTCTTTTCCATAGCTGCAACCCTGTTTTATATTCCCACCGATTTCTCCACATCCTTGCCAACATTTGTAATTTTCTGGGTTTTTTTATTATTATTTTGTTTTTGTTTTTTTGACAGTAGCCACCCTAATGGTATGTGATGCCTCACTGTGGTTTTGATTTGCATTTCCCTGATGATTAGTGATGTTGAGCATGTTTTCACGTGCTTATTGAGCATTTGTATATCTTCTTTGGAGAAATATGTATTCAAGTCCTTTGCCCATTTTTTAATAGAGCTGTTCTTTTGTAGAGTTGTGATATATATTTTAGGCAAAAAGGGCAGCATATGATTATTAATTCACTATGAAAGTGTATTTTATCTGCTGTTGTCTCAAACGTTTTAATGATTTCAGAAATATTGTATTCCAGATAAATACCACCTAAACTTTCTATATATATTTTTTTTAATTTTATTTATTTATTTATTTTTGGCTGTGTTGGGTCTTCGTTTCTGTGCGAGGGCTTTCTCTAGTTGTGGCAAGCGGGGGCCACTCTTCATCGTGGTGTGCAGGACTCTCACTATCGCGGCCTCTCTTGTTGCGGAGCACAGGCTCCAGACGCGCAGGCTCAGTAGCTGTGGCTCACGGGCCTAGTTGCTCCGCGGCATGTGGGATCTTCCCAGACCAGGGCTCGAACCCGTGTCCCCTGCATTGGCAGGCGGACTCTCAACCACTGCGCCACCAGGGAAGCCCGATATATTTTATTTTTAATAATGTGATTTAAATAGTTAAGTCTAAACTAGGCCATGAGTGGGATGGGCCTCATATTATGTTATCTGGTCCCAGAAGTTAGTCCTCTTAAGGAACAGGTCTCCTGAACCATTCCTTTCTCATTCTTTTCAGCTTTTTATAAAGAAAGAAGTCCTTTGAAGATAAAATTTTACATGCTTACTCATAGCATTAACATAAAGGTGTTTTGAAGGTAGATTTTTTAAAAAATTCTATTTATTGGAAAACTTTAAAATGGTGCCACAGAATAAATTACAGATATAAGATCCTTTAGGCCACTGGGCCAATTTAATGAGGAGCCTTGTTTCGATGTATTAGTCAACATTATTTTAATCTTCTATTTTATGATATGTCAACAGGACTGAACCAAGTTTTCAATATATCCCTGAGCGCACTTCAGGCATGTGGATGACATATATTCTAAAACGCCATTCTACCTTATATAAATATATGTGGCGCTATTTTCTTGCTCACAGAAGAATAAAATGTTAATAACTTGGTGAGTCCGTGCAATTTTACCATCCATTTTTTGCTGGTTCTATATAACATTTAGTGAGCACTAAACCTTAAAGACTCAGCCAATTCACTTTGAAAAACCACTTAAAAGTACATATGCTTACTCAAAATAACTGAGCTATTTGATGTTGCAAAACAAAGTTGAAAAATTCCTGAAGAGCAGACTCTTATGAAATAGGAGGTTACACACCGACTTCATTTATATCTCTGGATACTTTTTCCCAGAAAATTACATTCACCTGCATATTTCTTTACATAAAGATTTTCTATTTTTAAGGAATGGCTAGAAACTCACTTAGGGTAATTTAAGTGCCAGTCTATCTAGATTCTGAGGGATTAGCTTTTTAGATTCTATTCTATCATTTGGTTGAAGCTTTGTCTAGCTTCACTAGTATTTACATTGTTAAATTAATCTAGATATTTTATACTCAATATTTAATATATAATAATACAATAATTGATTTGGATGTACTTAACATACAAGATATAATCTGCAATTATATATATAATGATCAGATATCACACTTTTAAAATACACTTAAAATATATTTATTGAATGAGTGGTATGCAAAGCATTGTCTTAGGTTCAGCATAGGCTCTGGTCAACAAGATATAAATGGTTTGTGTCCTCCTGAAGATTACCATGGAGAGGAAAGTGAAAGGAAAGTTTGCTTTGTGAAAAAGCAAACAAGCAAAGTATTATACAAATACATTTTGGTGAGTGTCACAAAGAAACAATGTGCAAAGATGTAGAATAATGTTAGCAGAGAGAGAAAAGATGATTAGAAAGTGCCTCCCTGGTTTTCAGCTCAGATGTGAAGGATTACATAAGAAAAAAGCCAGTCATATAAAGCGTCTGTGTGTGTGTGTGGTTGTGTGTTTGGGGGCCAGTAGTAGGTTGTAGAGTTTCAGAGAAAAGGAAAAACATCAAGGGAGAGTCTAAGAGAGGACAGGAACCAAGGTAACTCAAAAGCAGAAGGAAAGCGTGAAAGGAAAGTAACAAGAGGCAAGGTCGAGATGTGGGCCATTGAAAGGTGAGCAAAGCTCTGTAGATCGTGGTAAGGATTTCACATTTTATCTGATGTTCAATAGGAAACCACTGAGGAATTTTAAGCAGTTCAAGGGCTTGATCTAATGTACATTTAAAACAACACATTATTCTGATTTCTGCTTGCAGATTGGATTAGGGAGTAGAAGTGGGAATTGGAGACCTATGTGGAGACTATTTTGATGGCTTGACCTGGAGGTTGCAGTGGAACTAGAGGGGGAAGAGGTAGAAGAATGTCTATTTTTCTACCTTCATCTCTTCTGGATGAGTTATTTGTCAGTGTTCCTTTAAAATCTGAGCAGAACAGATTCAATTTCTCGTTAGGACGTAGAGGGCCACAGAGAATGTTACTTCCCCTCCAACAATGAGAAGAAGCTAAAGCATGTGTAAAATCATCACTTTTTTGAGCCTGTCATCCAGCCGAGGTTGCAAGACAACTAGGTGACCTGAATTCCACAAAACCCTTGGAAGAGAGTAGGACACACAAACTTTAACCTTTGACACCACAGGAGGAAGAGATGGCAGCCATACAAGGATGAAGGTCAGAGGAAACAACTAGAATTGTAATGAATTTTAAGAGGTTGAGTGTGGTAGTATGACAACTTGAATCTGTGGGAGCCCCAGACACAAGAGGAGTCTGTAGTTCTTCACCCCTATTTTCCATGGACTTTCAAGGGATACTCATGAGAAGGATGGGAAGCAGGGCAGAAGATCTCAGAGAAGCCCCTTTGGTGGTGCAGATGGTAATACTAGCCAGTGGTGGTCTGCCACTTGTGGACAGGCATGAAATACACTTGCATTATGGACCCTTCTCTTACTTTAGACAAAAGTTGCCTGCTGCTGGGCAAGGGGGAGGAAACTCTTCCGCTTCCTCCAGTGACCAAAGAAGGGGTGCTGCTGAGAGAAGGATAAGAGTAAAAGCTATCTGCCATTGAAGGTAGAAAATGGGACCCACACATGCCCAGGGTCTTACACACATAGAAATTATAGTTCTGCTGCCTCTGGGAGAGGAGAAGGAAAGTTACACATGCTGAGGCTCCCCAACAATTAAAAGCATTTTAGCATCAAGGAGGCAGGGGAGGAATGCTGAGAAAGTTCTATCTCTAAAGCTTAAGTGCACAGGACATGCTCAAGACTGAAGCTGAAACGGTAGAATTGAAAATCATCCTTTGCTTCCACCAGGGTGCTGAGAAATGAGGAAAAGCAGTTTAGGGCTAAAGGAGAGGAGAGAACATGAAGAGACACCCTCTCTGCTCTGCAGGGACTGCAGCAAGTTCAGGACAGAGGAGGAACACTGAGAGTTGCTCCACCTTAGTCTAACTCCAAGGTAGCAAGAGTCCATGTGTGGAGGGATCCAACAACTGAAGTGCAGGGAGTGTAACTATGGCAACAACAAAACCCAAACTTAGTACCACTATTTGCTAGTTTGTTTCAACTCTTCAGCCTCCCCCTTTCCCCTTCTCGCATTAAGTCTGGCAGGCATGCTCACTTCTGGGTGTAAATATTATTTACCTCAGTCTATAGTGCTCTCTTAGATGGCATTCAATCAAAAATTATGAGGCATGTAAAAAAGCAAGCAAAAGAAACAAACCTTGTCAAGAAATAAATCAATCAACAGAACCAGACCCAGAGATGGCTCGGATATTAGAACATTCAGAGACTTTAAAATAACTATGATTAATATTTTAAAGTATCTAGTGGAAAAGGTATGCGTGAAGAGATGGGAATTTTATGCAGACAGATGCAAACTATAATTAAGTGTCAAGTAGAAAATCTAGAAATGAAAAATGCAATGTCAGAAGTGAAGAATTCCTTCAATGAGTTATCAGCTGACTGTACACAGAAGAGGGAAAAATTAGTAAACTTTAAGATACATCGAAAGAAATCACACAAACTGAAACAAAGGGGGAAAAGAGTAAGAAAAGAGCATCCAAAAGCTGTTGGAAAATACAAAATGACACAGTAAAAAGGAAATTGATGTCACAGGAGGAGAAAAGAGACAAATCAGAGCAGAAGAAATATTAGAAGAGATAATGGCTAATAATTCACCAAAATTAATGAAAGACAATGACTCACAGATCCAAAGAGCTTAGAGTAAAACATACGTAAGCATTTTCTAGTCAGAGTGCTTGTTATGAGCTAATTATGCCCCTCGCTTCAAATTCATGTGCTGAAGTCCTAAATCCCAGTATCTCAAAATGTGACCCTATTTGGAGGTAGAGGCTTTACAGAGATAAATAAGTTAAAATGAGATTATTTGAGGGTGGAGGGCACTAATCCAACATGACTCATGTCCTTATAAGAAGAGGAAATTTGGACACACATGTACAGAAGGAAGTAAAGGTAAAGACACAGTGAGAATATGGCCATCTACAAACCAAGGAGAGAGGAACAGAACAGATCCATCTCTTAAGGCCCTCAGAGGGAATCAATCCTGCTAGTACCTAGACCTAGTATTTCTAACCTCCAGAGCTGTGAGAAAATACATGTCTGTTATTTAAGCCATCCAGTCTCTGGTACTTTGTTATGGTAGCCTTAGCTACCATAAGGAAGAAATAGTACTAGTTCTACGCAAAATGTGTAGAAAATTTCAAAAAATCTACAAAGATGCTACCAGAACAAAGAAAGGAATTTATAAAATTGCAGGATACAAGAGTAATATATATTAAGCAAATAGGATTTCTATATACTAAATTTCTAATTGCAAGTAACAATTGCAAATCGAAATTTTAAAAATACCATTTACAATAGCATCAACAATATGAAGTATTTAATTTAAATTTAATTAAAAATTTAGCACAATTTGTGCAAAGCCTGTACACTGAATGTCACAAAACATTGCTGAAAGAAACTAAAGAAGACAAGTAAATGTAGAGTTCGTGGACTGAAAGTCAATATTATTAGCTGTTAATTTCCCCAATTTGTCTATCTATTACAACCCCAATCAAAATTCCAGAAAGCTTTATTTGTGGAAATTGACAGGATGGTTCTAAAATTTATGTGAAAATGCAAAGGGCCTGGAATAGTCAAAATAATTTTGAAAAAGGGAAACAAGTTTGGAGAACTATTGTGTGCTATTGGTGTAAGAACGAAATATGGACAATGGAACTGGATAGAGAGAACCGGATACAGAGCTACCCAAGGTGAGTCTGATTTACTTTCAGTGAAATTCTTCATTTCTTCTTAATGTATCATTCATTATTACTGCCTTGCATTATAGTTTTTTATGTATAAATTTTATATCCTCAAATGGATTGTGAGATCATGAAGGATATAGGATATTATTATATATTTCTTATATTTACTCATAATGTCTTGCTTTACGCTTAAAAACTCTGTCATAAAGTTCAACCTCTTTTCCAGTATTCTAATACTTACTCAGCCTGCTTTAATTATCTTGTTAATAGCATATCATCTGAAACATAATAGGTGATCAATAAATATTTATAAAATTAATAAGTGAATAAGAATTAAGTCTAATTTCTTGACATAGTTCATTTCCACTTTCTTGTCTAAAAGGCAAGTGAACTCACCATCTTCATTAAAACACTCTATGTAAACTAGACAGCATTCTTATCTAACAAGGATTTATTGAGCAACTACTGTCATCTGGAAATATTTTGAATAGTTGGAGCATAAAGCATTGTCACACTTCTCATTGTTGTCTTATATTGGTGAAACAAACCAATTACTGATTTTACATTAGAAATTTTATTTCCTTAGTGTTCCAATGTCATGCTACTTGGTTTCATAGATATCTGCTCATGTTTATTACACTACTCACCATGTGTGTTCCCTACTGGGTGAAGCACAGCAGGCATCCATGAAATCAACAAATGAATAAATGAGTATATATAGGAATACATATATGTATGTATGCATAATCTAGAAGATAAAAAACAAAAATAAAAATTTATTTGTTTATTTCTGCTCAAACTTTTTAAAAACTGAAGTTACTATAGCCCTATGATGAAAAGGCAAATAAAATTTGCTAAAACTATGTTGATGATATCAATATAATACTGCTTTTTAAGTGTAATTGTATTGTTAGAAGTTATGAGGAATTCAGAAAAGATCTATGTTATCATATTTTTAAAATTATTCTTAAAACAGTCATGTTCTCAAGTGATCAGACACGGTTCATATTTGTAGAAGTGACTTGAGGAATTTAAAGAAAAGCAAAGAAAGCATTTGCAAGTATTTATCCCTCTGCCATTTCCTGTTAATCTTATCCAAATAATACATTTAAAATAACCGCGGGCTTCCCTGGTGGCGCAGTGGTTGAGAGTCCGCCTGCCGATGCAGGGGACACGGGTTCGTGCCCCGGTCCGGGAAGATCCCACATGCCGCGGAGCGGCTGCGCCCGTGAGCCATGGCCGCTGAGCCTGCGCGTCCGGAGCCTGTTGCTCCGCAACGGGAGAAGCCACAACAGTGAGACGCCCGCGTACCGCAAAAAATAAAATAAAATAAAATAATAACTGCAATTACATTAACATTTTTCAGCAGAAAAAAAAGACTGAGATTAAGTATGTTTGAAAGCCAAATTAAAAATAGATGACTGTGACTCCAGATTATAAATATGATAAAGAGAAAAGATACTGTTTCTTAAATTGGGAAAATACATTTACCCATTTCTGTCATAAAATGTATCTACAACTTAAAATTCACTTACTGGGTACCACTTTCAAACGTTCAATTCAACAAATATTTACTGTGCATCTATCGTGCGCCAGACATTTTTCCAGAGATTTGAGATACATCAGTGAACAACACTTTATGTGAAGCTTCTATTCCAGCAGGAAAGAGAGAAAATTAATAATAATTTAAGTGTATATATGTATAAGTAAGTGTGTATATATGTATAAATAAGTATATATATGTATATATATTCTAATATATGTGTTAGGATTATGTTATATATACATGTATAATATGTATGTTATATTATATATACACACATACCCACATATGTTAGAAGGTAATAAGTGCTAAGGAAAAGGGAGAGTTAGAGCCTGGTGAGGGGGCTGGGTGTGGGGCAGTGCTGGGGGTGCTGGTTGCAACTTTAAATAGCATGGTCATGGGAGAATGTATTGAGAAGGAGCAGAAAGTGGCCATGCCCATGTCTACTGGAAGAGTGGTCCATGCAGAGTGAAGAGCTGTGCAAATGTCCTGGGGCAGTGGTGGTGCCCGAGTTTCTGGAGTGTTTATGGATGAAGCCAATGTAAGTGGAGCAGAGTGAGCAATGAGGAAAGCAGTCAAAGATGAGGTGGGAGTGGGGGGAGGACATAGGAGGGAAAGGAGGAGAGGAAAAGATCATGTAGGGCCTTCTAAGCTGTTGTAAGGTCTATAGCTTTTTTTTTTTTTTTTTTTTTTTGATGAAATACAGAGTCAATAATTCTTCCCTATCATATTCAAGGAGAATAATAAGTAAGGACCACCTAGGGAATGGCCTCTTCCCCACTGAATACCCAGCAAGGCCATCAGCCCCAGCTTCTCCAGGAAGCCTCTCTGATCACCCCCATCCTCTGGACTCACAGTATTTCTGCTCTGTAGCAGGTATCACTAGATTTGCCAAACACTCATAGAGTTCCCATTATGTCTTTGTTTTATACATATATTTAGTATTAAGTCTCTACATACATTGTGTATCTCTTGAAGGTAGTGATTTTGTCCTCCTCAATATAGCTGCCTTGCACAAAGAACCCAATGAATATTTTTTAAATGAATAGGGTCTCTTGACTTTATAAAAATATCAATTTCCACACTGCAAGAAACATCTTACCTAGAACAAGCAACAAATAAATATACCATCATCTTGAAATATGTGCCTACCAAAAAGTGGTATCGTACTTTTAATTTTTCTCTGCTATAAGCAAACATTTTCTTGTTGTTTCTAATTTTTGAATTTTTTTGCAAAATGAAAATACTTGGCTAACCAGGTTCCCCTTAATCACATTGTTGAACGGGCTCCTAAGTCTCACATTCCCTGTTCATCCTAGTTCTTCCTTCAAATATAATACTTGTCTTTTAAATTGTTATGCTTTTAGTTAAGATGTAATGTAATATTCTGATACTATATCTACTATATCTTTCACATGAAGTTGTATATGTTTGACTACTCCATTTTTCTTAATCATATATCTTTTCACGGAATTTATTATTTTCGTTTCGGTGAGAAACTGCTGAAAATCAAGTTACCAATATGATTTGTTGTTCTACTATGGGTGCATTGTGTCAGGAAATTCAATTATATGCCAATTTCATGTCTTCATCCTAGTTTTTCTTACACAACATCCTATATTTGGAGAGTCATTCATGGCCCATTGGGAAAGGTTAGAACTATAATTAGACCTTTTCTCTAGACACTTGAGCAATGGAATTCATGAAGGTTAGTAACAGCTTTCCATTAATTGCTCCCTTGTGGTTTTACAGTAAAGCCGTTAACTTATGTACTGGGGCTGCTACCACAGCATCCTTGCACTGACATTTGAGGCAGTGATTAGAATGTCATTGCTTTCCAATACTTCATTGTTATTCAGGGGACACATTCGATGTCTTTCCCCTCATACTGCAGGGATCACAAATTCAGGCACAAAAAAAATATCATCTCTGTTTCTTTATCATCGGAATAGGGCTTTTGAAAGTGGGTTTGTTCTGAATATAGTGTTCATACTGGACTCTGTTCTACACAGTGTCACTGTCTTTTCTTTCAAACTAATGGGAACAAGGCAGAATCATTCTTTATGTGCAAAGCAGTGCACCCCAAGGGCAAAACATCTATCAGTATGAAAAATAGTCAAGTAACAACCAAGAAATTGTGTTTTGTGGAAGCTCACGGGTCTGATTGTATGTTTGAGCCAAAACACTACCATGTTAGTTTTCTCAAATCTTTGAACTTAATAGTTTCTTATTCAAATGTCTTTCTTATCGTTTACACTGCCTGCATTCAACTATTCAGTTTGTCCTGTCAGTACTTGCCTATAACTCAACTAAGACTGAGATTTACAGAGCTGGAGAGCACAATTATCCTTCTGTCTCTGAAATAAATTACAACTCCAAAGCCCTGCTCTCTCTTCATCCCGCTCATTCATTAAAAAAAAAAAAAAATTCTTCACCACGGATAGCATGAGGATATCATTTTGTAATGAAGAATGCAATTTCCTTACTCCCCCTTAATGTGTGTGTATGAGTGTGTGGGTATGTAGTGCACGTATTGATATATATACATATATGATTTGATTCATTTCATTTAACTCTCTTAATATTTCGGATTCTATAGAGCAAGGTGCCATGATATCACTTCTGTTCTTATCATCAAGGCCATTCAGACATTTTCTTAAAAAAAAAAAAAAGCCTTTTTATATATGCTGAACCTTAACGTAGAGATCTGATATACTGCATTCTTGTAAAAAAAATTACTTTTCTGCCTCCAGAAGTGGCTGAAGAATAGCTGCAACATTGAAATGATCATGGTGAGACTTTGTAGTGCAGGGTCAAGGGAAGTTAGAAGGATTATTAAACAGCTGAAAAACCAGACTGAGGGGGAAAGGTCCCCAAAGTGAGATTATTGAGGGCACAGAAGAGAAGTTAGAATGGAGACTATATTTAAGTGTCTGAAAAGTTAGAATTCAGAGATTTGAAAAGCTCACAGTCTTCACTGGCTATGGACAAGAGAAAATGGGCATAGAGTTCTTAAACTGATATAACATTTTTCCTATATGTCAAGATTTAAAGCATTGGGACTTCCCTGGCGGTCCAGTGCTTAAGACTTCACTTTCCAATGCAGGGGGTGCAGGTTAGATCCCTGGTTTGGGAGTTAAGACCCCACGTCTCTCGACCAAAAAAAACAAAGAACATAAAACAGATTCAATAAAGAATTTAAAATTGGGATAAGGAGTGTGGGAGGGAGGGAGACAAATGAGGGAAGAGATATGGGGACATATGTATAACTGATTCACTTTGTTATAAAGCAGAAGCTAACACACCATTGTAAAGCAATTATACTCCAATAAAGATGTTAAAAAAAATGGTCCTCATCAAAAAAAAAGAAAAAAAAATTAAAGCGTTGAAATTTTAAATGTAATTAATGACATTTTGAAGAAAAGTGTTTTGCTGGAATTATTTTTAAAACTTTCCTCATGGGGTTGTAAGATAAACAAAATAAATTCCTTAGTCATGAATGTGTCTTTTACTAGCTGTCAGGGTTAGGGTTCAGTAAAAATAGACTGATTTTAAAGTTCCTAGGGATAAAGAGATAGAGGTTGTGCATGACCCCTGTTGGCATGGACACATGGACATATCTGCGGCAAACTCCTCCCTATAAAATAGAGAATGAAGGGGCCTGTCAGAGGAGTGCAAATAGTTGGGTGAAGGGAATAAAACTGTCATCCAAAGGTGTGGATCAAACAGGATTGGTTATTGGGGGTTGATGGACCATCGAGAGACCAAGGTGGGGATGGGGATGTAAGAATTTTAAAAGGTGTGAAATGAAATGGACAAAAGAGCTTAAGAGCCTTAGGAATCTGGAGGCATTATATTAATTTCTGGTCAGTGCTCAGAGTTTGTGTAAGTGATGTACTAGGAGGATGGGGTCGTGTGCACAAAAGCACTTTCTGAAGTAAAAACACCAGGTGGATTGAGATCGAGTGCAAAGACCCTTAGAACAAATGTTCCAAAGCAAGGGCTCACTGGGTGTGAAAGAACCAGTCTAGAAATTAGGGGAGTCATTGAACCCATCAGGCCCTTTTGATCTTCAGAACTTGAGAGATTAACTCTTATTTCTTATATTCTGAAGATGAAATGATGTAAGAAATCTTTGAGGTTGGATGTGAAATGTGAACACCTTTGCTCAATATGCATTTATTGAGTGGCTTCTCTGAGTGCAGAGTACCGTTCTAGGTGCTTGGGGTTTATCAATGAATAAAGAAGACAAAGTTCTCTGCCAACCGGGAACTTACATTCGAGGGTAGGTAGCATCAAGTGCCCAGTAAACCAGTAATGCATGGGTAAATTACATAATATTTAGAAGGTAATGAGTGGTATTAAAAACAGAAAAGTAGGGCTTCCCTGGTGGCGCAGTGGTTGAGACTCCGCCTGCCGATGCAGGGGACGTGGGTTCGTGCCCCGGTCTGGGAAGATCCCACATGCCGCAGAGCGGCTGGGCCTGTGAGCCATGGCCGCTGAGCCTGCGCGTCCAGAGCCTGTGCTCCGCAACGGGAGAGGCCACAACAGTGAGAGGCCCGCGTACCGCCAAAAAAACAAAACAAAAAAACCCCCAGAAAAGTAGAGCCAGGGTGAGGGGCATCAGCAGTGCCCAGTGGAGGGTCAGATTGCTGCATCCAAAGCAGGATCTGAACAAGGACTTGCAAGAGGTGACTTATGTGGACATTTATGGCAAGAGCATTCCAGGCAGCAGAAGACCCAGCAGAAAGGCTTTAAGGCAGGAGTCTCTTTAAAGAATCGCAAGGCAAGTATGGCTGTTGACAAATGAGCTAAAGGGAGAGGAGCAGGACAAATCTAGACATAGGCACCTTCTCAAATGTTTTGACTCAATCAATCTTTCAGAGCTATTGAACTCTCAAGGAAAGAATTATTCAGATAATTTAGTGTTAAAAAAAAATCACTGTTAAACCAGAAAACCATTTTAAAAAATCAGAATTATGTTATGATACAGCTTATGCTGTAAAGGTATGAGAATATAACATTTTTTAGATTCTGACAAGAAATTGAAGTAGGTGATGCAGCCCCCAACTTCCTCTACTGTCTTTCATTAGTGTCCACACATAGACACTTTTGACTTCCTCATATGTAAGTTCTGGATTTGATGTTTCATACCCGAGTTTATTTTAAACAATTAAATATTGATTATTCTTTCTAGATAGCCTTTAATTTAGTATCTACTTACTTTTACTGTATCTTCCGTTGATAACGTATCCTGGTTGTAACTTCCACATTCAGATGTATAGAAAAACAACTTTATTTTCTAGAACTCAATTCAAATTGCTGTTGAATCACTATTTATTATTATTATTCCTGATGGCCATGCAAAACATAAATATTTTAAAAATATCATAATCCTGCACCTTCAGTCTTTTATGTATGCATTTGGATTCAGGCTGTTTCCCTTTCTTCTTTCACCCACAGGGCAGATGAGGTTGACATACTGTCTCTGTCCTCCCCATATCCTGTGCTGTTTTCTGTGCTGCTGGTTTAACTTGTGTCCTGTTATCTCCTCTTATAAGTCCGTTCTTTTCCTCATGCTGATCACGCCTCCATGTTGGCTTTGGTTGACACCAGTCAGTTGTTCCCCATCAAGGAGCAGTTATGAAGAAGCCGCCTCTCTCCTGGGAGTTGGGTCTTATTTTCCATCCCACCACTAGACTGGGGTTTCACGTCCAAGAAAAGGAGGAAAGAGAGGCCCCACCGCATCGCAAATCACAACTCTCTTGATTCCTTTTCTCTCCCACCACCATCTTGCCACCAGTTTTGCCTTCAACCCATCCCGGAAAGGATTTTTTAACCTCCTCTTAGGACAGATGAAGCTGCAAGTACTTTGCATCTAGTATCTTCCTTAATCCATCTTATTAGAAAAACTTGTTCTCTTAGGTTGCCAGCCTCTGTTTCTTGATATTTAAAAGGAAATTTCTAGAATTTTTCTCTCATAAATTTTGTCTCTTGCAAAGAAAAGCTTTGGCTATCACAACCATTGCAGCTGAAATAATTTTTAATGCTCATTTTGCAATTCAACCTTGAAATTGTAATCACCAGTCACTGGATGCATCAGCCTCAATGGGTGGAGGCCTATGAAGCAGCAGGCCAAAACATAACCAATTTTCCATAAAACACATATTTAGCTGAATGCCTTGTATATTGTCAATGCTTAACAATTATACTTTTTGCACTGAAATGTATTTCTAAATGCTGTAAGGCAAATCACCTTACAGTCAATCTAAGAAAGTTGAATATTCCTGTATAAATAGGAGGTTAAATTGTCACTTTTGCTTCCCAAGTCATTCTGAGATGGAACATTTGCCAGGATATAGCTCTTTTCTAGATTGTAAATACTTAATGAGGACAGATAGCACGGTCTTATCTTCTTTTGGTTAAACTATTCAATGATCTATACACCAGAGTTGCAAAACAAGTGATTTCTTTCAAGCCATTGAGTTCAGAAAAGAAGCACACGCTGGGGGAGAGGGGCAGAAGTGGCTGAGATTCCTGTTTTTGCATTAAAAGCTGTAGAATTTTTGAAAATTATTATGCTAAGTCTCAGTTTCATCACTTCTAAAATGGGGATATAATATCAATTTTAGGTACTATTTGTGAGCTCACCTAAGGTAATATATTTCAAAGTTCTTTGTGAACACTTTATAATACACCATGTAACCATAGGTTGCTATTATTAATAATGAAAATAATGGCCAGAGAAAGTAATACTTAAAAAAAAATCAGGTTAGGATTTATGTCATTTCAGATGTGAGCTATTTACTATAACCTTGAGAATTGTCTGGTTTGAAAGGATTTTAATCCATATCGCCTGAAGATCTACTGTGTCCTCAGTACTCTGCAGTACTTGTCAACTCACAGGCACATCATAAAAATTGTGGGTTTTTTCCTTTTAAAGAAAAATAGTATTTTTAGACCATAATGACAGAAAGAGGAAGAATGAACAACAGACAAAACCGTAGTGTAGAAAAAAGTGTTCATTTATTTGGACTTGACCTATAGAAATTGTATATCAATGAATAGGTAGTTTAAATAATATTGATTTCTTTTAAAAATCCTTTATGAAAATCTGACAGCTTTAGTAAAATGTGTTTCTGTTTTACTTACTGAATATATTAAGTATTTAATAGTGTATCTAGAATGAGTTGGAACAAGTGCTGTAATGTAATTATAGTATACATTTATTGATTAAAGTTAACTGAAAAACTGAGTGTCATATTAACTTGGTGAGTTAACAAAGAGAAGGGAGTGATGGTTAAACTCTGACCTTGGCTTTCAAAAGAAAAGATTGATATAATATTGTGCCTGATGTTTTCCCTATTTTGTATTACAGAATTTTCATGTGACCTTTAATTGTAAAGTTAGAAAGCAGCTTTGAGAAACACTGTTTTAATAAAATAATTTTAAATTCAGATCATGCACCTAGTTTAAAAATCATTACACCTCACTGAAGGCACAAAATTAAAAGCAAAATTCCCCTCTCCTTCTCACCTCTTTCCAGAACCATTTTCTAGGAGTGGCCATGTTTTTTATTATGTATTTAGCTGTTCTGTTGAATACAAACATAATTCTAAAGTGTTTATGCCTCTATTTCTTTTTTTTTATTATTGAGACCTGATTGACATATAGCACTGTATTAGTTTTAGGTGTACAATGCAATGATTTGAAATATGTGTATATTGCAAAATGGTTGCCACAGTAAGTTTAGTTAACATCCATCACCACACAGTTACAAATTTGTGTGTGTGTGAGAGCACAACTTTTAAGATCTACTCACTTAGCACGTTTCATATATAAATACAGTATTATTAGCTACAGTCACCATGCTGTACATCACATCCCCAGAACTTACTTATCTTATCACTGGAAGTTTGTACTTTTTGACCATCTTCACCCATTTTGCCCATTCCCCACACCCACCTCTGGAAACCACCAACCTGTTGTCTGTATTTATGAGCTCGTTTTTTTTTCTTTTTTCTGGTTGTTGTTGGTTTTTCTAGACTCCACATAAAAATGAGATCATATGGTATTTTTCTTTCTCTGTCTGATTTATTGCACTCAGCATAACACCCTCAAGGTCCATCCATGTTGTCGCAAATGGCAGGATTTCCTTCTTTTTATGGCTTCATAATGTTTCACTGTATATATATATATACTACTTTTCTTTATCTATTCATCGATATATGTGCACTTAGGTTGGTTCCATATCTTGGCTATTGTAAGTAATGCTGCAATAAGCATGGGGGTGCAGATATCTTGCTTCAATTTCTTGATTAATCGATTTTAAATACTTCGTCTACTTCCGACCTCCTTTACTATACTGTAACTTAGAGATTTTCCTAATTAGCCTTTATTTTTTTTAATATATCTGGTGGTTATCTTCATAACTTTAAATAATGTTCTTCAATATCTATTTCTTTGTCTATGTTAAATAGATACTATTGACTCTTTCCATGTTGAGTACTAGTAAACTTACCCTCTGCTCATCCCTATTCTCTACCTTCCCCCTACATCTCTATCAGTTATGTCATTGCCGTTTTTTTTTTTACTTCATCAAGGTTTATAATCTGTACATTTCATTCTGTATAATTAAGTCTAGCATGCTGTTATTGCAGTTGTTCTAAACCCTGGCTGCATGTTAATCATCCAGAGGTGTTAGAAAAAATGTTGATGCCAAGCCTCACCCCAGACCAATTAAATCAGGATCGCTAATGTTGGCCCTGGAAATTACTATTTTGCATAAAATACTCAAGCAATTCTAATGTGCTTCCGACATTTAACACTGCATGTATATTGGTTAGTCTAAAAATTGAAAACCAATAAGTAACTTTTACATGTTTACATGTATTATGTATGTGTATTATGTATTATTTACATGTATTATGATTATACAAATATTATTAGCCAGAATACCAAGTGTGTGTGTGTGTGTGTGTGTGCGTGTGTGAGTTTGCGCATGTGTGATTATATTCCTATTTTACTAATCTTGTGTGGCACAAATTCTATGTGGCAAAGTATCAAGTGTCAGGTTCAAGTTCAAATGAATTCTCTTCTCTTAAACTTCATTAACTAAGTAAAGTCTGGCCATAGTATATGTTGAGTTATATTTATTTCAGGGTTTATTGTTTCTTTCCACTTTCAGAGTGTCAAATTCTTTCCTTATCTATTGATAAAAGAGGTATGTATTCTGTTACAAGTATGGAAATCTGCCAAGTTAGTCATACAAATTGTAGAATGTAATCCACCCACTTCTTGGATTCATTATTTGTGCAATTTTTATTTCCAGAAGGGGTAAAGGTAAGGTAAAGTTTTAACTTTTTTGCTTTCACAACTATTTAGAGATTTCCATAGTTTTCTTCATTCAAATCATTTTCTTTAGAACTTTTTAGGAATTTAATCTTACTGAAATATTTGGTCTGACACCAACCAGATATAATGCAATTCAATTCTGACACTAAATCCCTAGCATTATCACAGACCCCACAGGATAAGGACAGAGTTCTCCACAACATTTTCATTACTTCTGATACAGCCACAGCTCTCAAAGTATCCCCAAGCCACGCACACTTCTGAATGACTGGCTACAAATTTGGGGGTTCCCGTGATTTCCTCAGGTTCCATTATTTGCTAGAATGACTCGGAGAACTCAGGAAAGTGCTATGTTTGTGATTACAGTTTTATTATAAAGGACATTTTAGAGTGAGATCTGGGAAAGATCACATAGCTTCTGTGCCCTCCCCTTGTTGAATCAGGGCACGTCACCCTCCCAACACATCCACGTCATCACCAACCAGGAGGCTTCACTGAGCTTCCTCCTCCAGACTTTTTATTGGATTTTTTTTTTTTTAATGTAGGCATGATTCATTAAATCATTGGCCACATGGCCAAACTCAATCTCCAGCCCCCTCCACTTCTCCCCAGAGATCAAGTGGTTGAATGTTCCAACCTCTAATCAGGTGGCTGGTCTTTCTGGTGCCCAGTGCCTAACCTGGAGGTACCCACTAGAAGTCACCTCATTAGCATAACAAAGCCACTCCTACCACTCAGGATGCTGCAAGGGTTTGGAAGAGCCATGCCTAGAACCCAGGGCAAAGACCAGACAAATTATTTACTCTACCACACCATTTAACATAGTGGTGGCTGTGGTAGAGAGGGGGGAGAACAAAGACATAAGTGCTGCCTGATTTTGTGCAATAGGAACTTATGGTGCACTGTCCCCACAGAACTGTGTATTCCACTGGGGTATCATTTATCAGCAGTGAGGAATATAGAGTAAGAGTTTTCTTATTTAATGTCTTTTTTCTCTTACTATTCTTTTAACACTTCTCAAGTCCTTTCTGTAACTAAGCCGAGAGCATAACCCTTGTTCAATGATAAACGCTCTTCCTCACCCAGACTAAGTTTTTAAAATTTACCAGACAGTTCTGATTTTCGTGGGGAAAAATATCTGGTATTTTAACAAATAATTTGTAATGACAGGACTACTCTTCATACATATCAACCAGCTAATAATAATTATTATTGTTATAATTATAATAACTAATATTTCCTGAGGGCTCACTATGAAAGTCTCTTTATGAGCTATATGCTTCACATGCAATGTTTTAATTACTCTTTACAACAAACCTGTGAGGTAGGTACTAATATTATTTGCATTTCACAGAAACCGAGGCCTAGAGATGGAAAGTGAGTTGTTTGTGTACATATAATTAATGATAGCACTGGAACTTGGACCTAGGTCTGCATGACTTCAAAACATGCTCTTAACTGCTATGATATATTGGTTGCTTTTCTCTTTTGTATTTGGGCTACAGACAAAGTGAGGACTACAGAGAGTAGTGCATTCTGAAGACAGTGGAAGGATGTATAATGAGATTTTTTTCAGAACATTTCAATGGATGGCACGATTCTATCATTGTCTTGAAAGAACCTTAATACATAATTTTTATTAGTTATTTGGTCTCTTATTTTAAAGAAAGACTAAATAAGCCCATCCTTTTTATGCCTGTGCCATGGACTTTCCTTGGTAACACCTTCAAGGATGACGTCGGGGACATTTAACAGTCATTATGTTTATTCTCTAGAATCCACATTGCCTACATTTTTCAAAAGTCGGAGTTATAGGGATAGGGCAAGTGTGCAGCCAGTCAGAACAATTATTTGGTGCTGCAGGCAATTCGTATATATCTAACTGGAGAGCTGTTATCATAAAATACCTTACTGAATTTGAAAAGGTTAGGGGGTTTTGGGGGGTTATCACATACAGCTTCTTCATCTTGCCTGAGGTCATGTAATTTGTGTCCATACAGAACAAGGAATGGAACACAGGGAAAATGTTCCATGCGCTTGCCGGTTCGCAAGCGTGGGTATTTGATTTATTCAATCTTTGTACTTTTATGCAGTGGGGGGCATCTTATCAGAGTGCTGCCGACCATCTGTGTTTTAAAGGTGTTACAGTATCAGCTTGGGTCGCAGTTTCTACATCTCTTTTATAATCTGCCCAGCTTCTGAGAAATTATTGCCATTTCCTTCTTCCTACAATCAAAATGTCAGTGCCTCCCACCAAACAGGCTTTGCTCCTTGGCTATGAACATGGAGACCATAAAAAAGCTCATGTGAATCAAGTTTATAGTGACAGAGCAGTGGCCTTATTTTACATAAAAATACAAGAGCCATCTTTTTTAATGGATTAAAAACAACCCTTGTCGGAGGGAAACACAGAGTGTTTTACTCCATCAACAGATCACTTACTACAACTTTGGGGCAGATACAAAGCAATCACTGTGCAAAGTCGAAAAATCTTTCCTATCGTAAGGCGTATCAGGTTCTAAACAATTGTGTGCAGATCCTTCCTAGCATTTGTGAATATCATCATCCAGCTTAAATTCCATTTTATGAATTCTGTTTAGACACCTGTCTACTCCGCTGTTTTTAGTACTGTCGCCCTTCCCTGTGAATGAAGCTGTGGCCAGTTGTGACAAACCTAGCAGAGCCTCTTCTGGGTTCTCCTATCTGAGCCTCCAGATACTCAGGCTGGGCAAGCCCTCACCCAGCAGCCAGGCTTGAAAATACCTTGGCCACCTTGAAAGAAGAGGACTGTGGGAAACTGGCAGTCACTCTTCAAATATATTTAGGGTACTCAGAACCCAATTAGAGTAATGGAAGCTAGGCAATTTAATGCAAAGATTGGATTCAGTCTGCTTGCTTTCCCGGTCATTAATTTTGGTGGGCCTGGTCTCACTTCACTTCTGACTTTTTGGGTGAGGGGTTGGGGAGTAGGGATGAACAGCTTCTTCTTCCTGTCCCTGTCCAGAATGTGTTCAAAATGCCAAAAATAAAATCACTGCTCACTTGATGAGAGGACCTGAATGGTACCTGGCCAATAGGAGGACCTGATATCCATGTCAAAGTTCTTGTCCACTGACATCACTGGGTCCTAGTAAAATAGGTAAAATGTTTTTATATTTTCAGGTTGGACACTTACATGGAGAAAAAGTTTAAAAACAGTCACAATCAAGGTATATCTCTTTCAATTACTGTAAATTTTTCACTTGAAAGCAATTAGCATTTTAAAGTTCTAAGCAGAATGTTATTCCCATTTTTATCTCCTCTGTTAGTCTCCAGGTGCCTTACGGTATTAATGTTAATTTTTAGGCATAATGTAAATTTAAGGCTCTAATGTATGAATTTTTAATGATGGAAGTTAAAGAATGGCATATTTAGGAGCTGACAGATATATGCAAACTTGCGTAGGACAGTCATGGTGCTTCTAAGAGTGAGAACCTAGTTACAAAAATTAAGGAAGAACTTAGAAACGAAAAGACCAAATTCCCAGAAGCTTGCCTCCCATGTAATAAACACCTGTCATTGGATGGTGGTTAATCTAGTGACCCTTCTCTCGTTCCTGAGCTGGGTCGCCACCTTACCACTGATTCCTGGAGCTGGCTGAGGATGGAGGGGATTTCCAGTCTCATACCTGAATTTGCCCAGGTCTCCAACACTCCCTTACACCCACATATGCATAAACACAGCCTAAGACTATGTAGGCAGGTGGAAACTGACTGAACAATTTACAGATTAATGAATTAGTCCACGTTTAAACTTCCAGCTAACAAGGTAATCATTTATTTACCTAACAAGCTATACTTCGATTACAGGCCATGATGGGCCATTAAAAAATGAAACTGTTTGCATATCCAAACTAGGTCGGTATTTTATGCTTTATTTCACATTAAGGAGGCACTTTTGAAAGCTAACAACTCTCATGAACGTACAAGGTAGAATTTGTATTTAACATTTGGAATTTAAGTCTAAAAAAACTCATGTGCTTATTTATTGTTTTAAAATTAATCTGGTATACAACATGATATAATGAAAATAATAGAGAATCTGGAGTAACTCAGGATTCTTATCCTAGTACTGGCCTTTCACAAGCTGTATGATCTTGGGCAAATTGATCAACCGCTCTGAACTACACAAATCATACTATCAACCACTAATACCTGAACTAGGATTTCAGTAAGCCCCAATGAAGACTGCAAACTTCTTGAGAACAGTAAAATTTAATTCGTATTTTGTCTTTAACTTATAAAATGCATACATATCGTTGATGCTTTGATGTCATAGTTACTTGAAAAAACTCTAATGAGGTGGAAAGGTAGTCATCTAGTGGTTCCCAAATTTGATTATACACAGAATTACTGAGGCCACTGGCTAAAAGTGCAGAATCTTCATCCTATACCCACAAAATCTAATTTAGTAAGTCCAGGATGGGTCCTAGTAATCTGTTTTTAGCAAGAGTCTTAGTTGATTTTTTTTTTTTTTGATTTTTATATTTACAATAGTGTTGAGTTGCCCAAAAAGTTCTTTCGGGTTTCTGTAAGCTCTTATGGAAAAACCCCAACGCACCTTTTGGCCAACCCAATATTAATCTAAAAACCAGTGTTGGGAACTACTCTAAGATTTCTTTGAAGTTCCTTAACATATACATTTAATTTTATTTGACAGACATGTATATGACATTTAACAAATACGTATATGAGTTCCTAACATATACATCTAATTTTATTTAACAAACACGTAGATGACATTCGTTATGGGTCAAGCATTGTTCTGAGTGCTGTAAAGATATTTACTCATGAATCTTCATAAAACTCATTGAAGTAGGTGCCATTGTCATCATCCCCATTTTATATATGAAGAAAGTGTGGCACAGGGAAAACACATTTCACACCTAAGTCTGCACAGCTAGAAGGCAGAAAGGCAGGCATTTGAACTAGGCCATCTGACCCTGGAGTCCTACTCTAAGCCACTGTACTATACTGCTTCTCTTATATTGCTGTCTTATAATCTTCTTGAACAGTTGGCAAAAATCCATGACTAATTTGAATAAGCTTAGAATAAATTATTTTGAATCGTGCAACTTTTGTTGAGCTCCTACAGGTATTGAGTCTGATTCTAATTGTAGGGTAGACAGAGATAAGACCTCATCCTTCACTTCAGAGACATTACAAGTTAATCAAGGGTCTGAATGAGTGCTATTGCCATCACTGACCTAGGACCGAGGTATCCTAGCTTGTTTTTCCCGGGAAGCAGAGATTGAGACAAGACCTTGCATGCAAGTTTATTTTGGGCAGGGGTCCCAGAGAGCAGTGGGGGATTGGGAGGAGTACAACAGAGATGGAGGGATGGATTAAACACGGATACACCACTGAGCTCGTCACCACGGTGGGCGACTGAGTCTCTATCCCACTGGGATGCTCTGAGGAACCCTGTAGACGACACTCTTGAGGGCTGGGAGAGGAGAGAATTGAATACATTAGCTGTCCCCACTGGTTAGGGGTTGTCTCAAGGAGTAATAATGCCCTCCCGCTTCCAGGTTTGTGGGTGCATCAGAATGGCTGCATGGTTTCCCGGGTGCCACAGGTAGAGTACAAAGTGGGCCCTAGAGCCTTACTACTCAATGTGTGGTCCAGAGCCCTGCACATCTGTGTCACTTAGGAGCTTGTTTGCAATGCAGAATCTCAGCCCCACGCCAGAACGAGTGGACCAGAATGGACTCTTTAATAAGATCTTCAGATGATTTAAACACATATAAAAGCGCTGGCCCTGAGCATCTGAGCTGCGCTCCAGAGGGATCTAATATTTGCTGCCTACAAGGCCACCTATGATCCAGCTCCTGGCTTCTGCTCCAGGCTACTTTCCTGTTGCTTTTCATGGCATTGACTGTACCCCAGCCACACTGGTCTTCCTCTGGTCCTACAACCTGTCAAGTTCTTCTCTCCTCAGTATGTATGTTTCCACTGCCTGCGATGTCCTCCCTCTGCTCAGCTCTCTTTTATCATCTGGGTTGCAGTTTAAATAACGCTTTATGGAGACCTTTCCTGTACACACCATGTAAATTAGGATCTGCACTATTGGTTTTTTTTTAATCTTAGCAATTGGTTTTAATTTTTTCCTTCATAGCACAATTTGTAATATTGTATTTTTTTAAAAATCTGTGTATTATCTATATCTCACACTAGATTATAAATTTTCCATAAGGGTAGGAATCATGAGTGAGCGTTCCCCATTGCATTCTCAGGGTCTACTTGTGTTTAAGACATATCAGAACACAATATACATATATTGAATGAATAACTAAAAAGTGGAAAAGAAGACAGGGTTTGAACTACACAGACACGTGTTGAAATTTTGGTACTATTACGAACACAGTGAATTGGGTAATCTGCACTTGATCATCTCAGTTTTTGTCATCTGTAAAATAGAGAGAATATATACACACTTCACGGAATGACTACGAAGATGAAAGCCTTTTAGAATTCTCTGTCCCCTGGAGTTGTCTTTGGTTTAGATAATCTTAGTATGTATTAGAGGCTGTAGGATGTTTGCCAGCAACATAGGACTAAGGAATATAATATCTCAGACAGTTCAAATAAACAATTGTGACAAGGAATTTATGGGTTAAAACACTTTCCTCCATTGCCCCATTTTCCAAGGTCTATTTCCACATCAACCTTCTACTACACTCCATTATAAAAACTAGGATGTTACAGTGGGAAACAGAAATGAGCCTATAAAAGGGAAATTTGCATCCAGTTTGAAGGCCTAATCTGGTGATCTTGCCTGTGTGTGGACTCTTGATATATTTTGGTATATCACAGAGTACTTACCTACTTCCATTGGGAGAGTCTTCAATTGGAGCTCCTGGCATCTTAGCATCAAGGACATTTGCTAGAGCCCTATATCCTCCTTAAATTTTAACATCAATAAATCAGACTCCTATGTAGGAAAGGTGAGACATACCTGCTACAGTTATTTAACACAACTCAAATCCCAGAACAAGGGGCTGATATTTCATTAGAAGGCCCGTTTACGCTCTGCATTGTCCAGACAGACCAAAAGAAATATGTGTGTGTATAAATATATATATATTTATATTTATATACAGAGAGAGGTTAAGGTGGGTTTTGTTTCCACTCTGATTTCAGTACTCTGTTATACAAAGTGCCTTTTACAGTCCACTTTTATTCTGACTGTTTCTCTTTCATGTCTCACCAATTGTACATAGCACAGTGACTGGTTCCCGACAAGTGCTGAATTAATTTAAAATATTATGACATACATACATAGAAATAGTAATGGGGATAAGTAGAAAATACAGCAGGTGCACAAAGAAGTGATTAGGGATCAGGTCTACACCAAGTGTGCAAGGGTTTGGGGAAGGTTTCCTGGAAAAGGAGGTGTAGAAGTTGACTTAGAAGATATCCAAGAGTTTGTCAGTTGGAGAAGAAATTAGAGATTTTTCAGGCTGAGGGAACAGCAAGGAAAATGTAGGCACATGGCCCATCCAGGGATGACTTCAATGTAGGTGTGCGTTCAGTCAGTGTTAGGATAGTAAGACAAAGAATGACTGAGGAAAACCTTGCCTCTGCCTTGGCAGGGCTCACAGCCCTAGTGGTGGATGCAAAGGGTGCTTGTGTGTAAGTCTGAACATTTTCCTGAAATCAATGTGTGTACATAAGGGGGTGAAGGGTGAAGGGGCAAGGACACTCATATGGAGATTATAGGTAAAGACGGCAGTTGAGAGGCTCTCATGGTCCAGGTAAGGAAATTAAAGGTATAGAGCAGAGGATTTTTTTTTTTTTTTGAGATACTATCAGTCAGTCCCACTGTTGACCATTTTTTTCCAAAATAAAAAACAAATCGACCTATATCTTCCCACTTTTTCTTTCATAGAATGGGAATGTGGGAAAAATATGCATACACACACACTCACACATACACACACATACACACAAATAAACACACACACAAGACAAAATCTGTGCCTTCAATATTTTCATATTTTTGTACATGAAATTCATAATTTTATATCAACTGTCACAGTGACAGCAACATTTAAATATGAATTTGAATGTTTGCCAATTAATCTGAGACTAGCACTGACCAGAGATTTCATGTGGATGAAAAGTGATTCAATTCTGAATCAACTCTTTGATAAGCAAATATAAAAGCTACTGGACCAGATTTCACGCTTCATTTTCCCCTGGTTACTGGAGAGTTATGCTCGGCCATAGCGGTCTAAACTAGGATACTTTGCCAGATGAGAAGGTAATATAAATGTAAAGCACTCTGTGAAACAATAACTTACTTCACACCTAGTTACATTTTGATTTGGATTTAGTATATTTATCATAGACTTTTTAAATGAAAAATTTACCACAGATTCAGTATGGAAGGGGAAACAGACCAGGGAGATACTTTCCAGGTTTCCCACATATGAATGTTAACACATGACTCTTCAGGACAGAACACTCAAACCCTTGGCTACATTCACTGACAATGGCTAATGCCTTGATTATGCTGGAGTATCTTCAAATTCAACACCCAAATACGATGCAGCCAAGGGTACCTGCGATTGTTATAGTTCATCACAGCAACACTATGAAGTAGCTATTGTCACTTCTATTTTGTAGAAAAGAAGGCTGAGTCTGACCAATTAAAAACTTGCCTAGGACAATGCAAATGATTCAGAATGTGAATATGAATGTGGGCTCCAAGTTCAGCCCTCTTCCTCTGTATTTCTCTGACTTTTCAGATCAAGGTCATCAATCTCTACTACTTCCTCTGTAAACTCAATGTTCTCAGAAATATTAGTAGGTTGGGTAAAAATCAGATAAATATTCAAAAGAAAGTTAAAATATTTTGAAACAGTTTTCTGTGAGAACTTAGACCTTATGTTAAATATGAATAATAAATCCATAAAGAAAACTACTAACTGTAGTTGTGCATTTATAGAAGATGATTACATTACTATAGATTTAACCTCTTCACATTGCTTGGTGAACATTTCATCTGTTTATCCTCAGACCATCTGCTGGGAAAAGGGTGGGAGTCTTATTTTGGATCTCATGGTGAGGAAAACAGTTATTAGCAGAGCACATATTGTGTGAAGGAGCAGGGTTGTAACTTGAGTCACAGCTGTGAACACGTGCTACCTGATGACCTGTACCTTGCCTCTCTGTAAATTACTTCAGTCCTCACTTCTGTCCATCTGGAGGCTTTCAGGAGTAATAGATCCAATTAGATGACGTGGCATGCAAAAAAAATTCTTCTCACTTGTCATGCAAGTTATTTTCGTTATTTATAATTTTTCACTTAAGTAGTTTATTGGTGACTAGAAAGCAAATTCTAACCTGTATTTCTTATTCTCTGGTGGTCCCATTGACAGTTTTACTCATTCAAGTATTGGCAGTATGGAATTATAGTTATGTAGTTATCAATTAAAAATAATATAGTCCCTCTGTGTTTTATTACTTAGCTGAATATATTTTGAGTGTGTTTGTGTATGTATGTGTGTGTACACATCTCCTGATGCATAGTCTATTGCTCAATTGAACACTTTTTATAAAACATGTTTGGTTCTCTACATGCTACCTTGTACGGCTGCCTGAATATAAAATGTTGCTTACAGTAAGTAAGAGATGTAGACCTAGAGTTTTCTTGTTGCAATATTTCTCTGTTCTACAATGTTTGTATACTATTTCAATGAGAAAAATATAACTCTTCCCTCTTTTATTTACTTCCTTTCACTTCCTCATTACTGGTATAAATGTGGTTTCCACATTCTTATTGATTAGCATTACAATACCCAAGAGTAAAGACTGAGTAAAATTTTGTAGATGGCTAGCTTTTTTAAAAGAATCTTTTATTTATTTATTTAAAGTATAGTTGATTTACAATGTTTCAGGCGTACAGCAATGTGATTCAGTTTTATATATATATATATATATATATATATATATATATATATATTCTTTTTTAGATTCTTTTCCATTAAATGTTTTTACAAGATACTGAATCTAGTTCCCTGTGGTATACATTAGGTCCCTGTTGTCTATCTATTTTATATAGTAGTATGTATCTCTTAATCCCAAATTCCCAATTTATCCTTCCTCCCTTCCCCTTTAGTAACCATAAGTTTGTTTTGTATGGCTGTGAGTGTATTTCTCTTTTGTAAATAAGTTCATTTTGTATCTTTTTTTTTAGATTCCACATATAAGTGATATCATGTAATATTTGTCTTTCTCTCTCTGACTTACTTCACTTAGTCTGATAATCTCTAGGTCTACCCATGTTGCTGCAATGGCATGATTTCATTCTTTTTTATGGCTGAGTAATATTGGCTAGCTTCTCTTGTCTTCATATTTATTAAACATTGCTGACCCAGGCTCTGAGTCAGCAGGGTGTACAGTAGGATTTGTAAAGATGTTAAACTTTTCTTTTTCGTTTCAATAAATACCTAGTGAAGTTTTGCCTTTATGATTAATATACACTATTTTTCTAAGTTTCAGGAAAGTTAAAGTCAGCCTCTCAGAGCTGAGGATCATATTTATTGTTTTAGAAATCACTCAGATGCTCAACTGTGCAATAGAGCAGAATTCATTCATCTAGAAACAGAAAGAAACTGAGCAGCGCTGCAGATAAGCTTATGCTTTCCATAGGCAGAGGCTGTTAAACATGACCCTGAAGAGATTTGCACTGAGTCTCGTTACGGCTCAGGAAGATGTTTGCTCTCATACAGATGAGACCTTTAGGGATGCAGTAATAGCCCCCTACAGATAGATTCACTGTCCATAATCTTTCAGTTTATGTCTTGGTTAGTTTTCAGTTCATAACCAGAAACTGTGTAGAAATATAGCTATTTGGACTCTATTTTCCTCTAATAACATTGGCTGACTAAAGTTATCAAATAGTTGGTAAGCCAATAAAATCAGGCACCTAGTAAACAATGATAGGTCATTAGAAAATATATATGATTACTCTGATATCAGAGGTGATGCTAAATTTGAAATAATGATTGATATTACTTGTGATTACAAATTATCTGAAGTGAAAAATTACTTCAAATAGAAAGGTAGTTTTTTAAAGCTTGGTTGAAAAATATCTGAACTATCAATGTCATAAAATAACTTTTCAACAATTCATTGTTTCATGATAAACATGGATAGCCCTTCAAGTTTTTAAAAACAAATTCCCAGTGCACCAAGTTAAGAGTTAAACTCCACTAGAGTATTTCATATTGCCTGTAAGTGAATATGGACTACAGGTAGCCGTCCTGGGCTTTACATGCAGATAGATTTGCTTAGTGTAGTAATATAATTTTATTTGAACTAATAATGCTGCACAAAAATACAAAGGCACGAATGATCAAATATCTCTACATGGGGAGTGTTGAATGTGAAGAGATTTTTTTCCCTGTCGATAGAAAAGTTTATACTGTCACACTGGTATAATATACACTTCTTTTTTCTTATTACACATAGATACTAAGTGTGTTATAAAAATTGAGGGTTCCTGGAAATACTTTTTTTCCAAAATAAAGTTGCTGATTAGATCTCCATGCATTCTGACTGGATTATTTTGGTTGACTTAGAAGTGGCTTACATAAAGAAGGTGCTCAATAAATATTTGTTGAATAAGTAAACAAGAATACTAGAAAAAAATCACTGGAAATGAATGAATTCAAAACTATCGACCATACCTGGTAAAGAGTTACCTCTATTTACATTGCTCATAGTTGTTACAATGACAAGATATCAACATGGAAAGGTTAAACCCATAATTTCACCAAAAGTATATATCGATATAGCTACATAATAATTATAAAATACTTTAAAATATCTTTGTGTTTGATGACACTTGTTACTTCTACTCTGAATTCTATCTAAGCATCTTAAAAATCAGCTGAATTATACTTCATTTAGGATACAGCTCTCCATTCTATCTTAATACAAAGTGGTTTCTCCATGAATTTACATAAATACATTTTTTATTAAAACTGTAATTACCTGTGTAACTTGAGACATGATATATATATATATATTTGCTATTTATTATTATTAATCTCTAAGGATTCAAACTCATGGTTCAATAATCTTTCCCACTACTGACTTTCTCTACTGTTTGACAAGCTCATCATAACCAAAATTAACTCACCTCACTGGCTTATGCAACTACTTAGGTATGAATGGCAGCCCTATTGTACATAAAAGCCCTTCTTCCTTGCTCCATTTCATTTCCTCCTCGCTTAGCCATCGTGGCAGAATTTCTGTTGATGTCAGCTAGAGCAGCTCCATGGAAATTTTATTCCCTTCTCTCATTCCTCCCTCACCCGTCTTCCCACTCTTGTATAGGTAGCTTTGGTTTTCCTAGATCCCAGCTCTCTATCTGATTACACTACAGTTAGGGAGACCTTGTCTCAGCTCTTTCCGTGCTACCACCCTCTCTGTCTTCTTAATGGAATGGCAGAACCCTGCCTTTCTTCCTCAGTAGCTAACAGGACCAGCTAAGGTGTCATACCATGCAGATGCCATGCAACTGTCTATGTGGAAGTCTGGCGAAAAACACAGGTGGAAAGAAAATCTGTGAGCAGTTATTAAACACACAGGGTAGCATCAAGTGTGTGGCAATCGCCTAATATCAAAGAGAAGTCAAGAGAACCAGGTTCACACCCCAGCATGGACTTTTTTTCCTGGTGGTATGACTCTAGACAGATCACTTAACCTTTCTGAGCTTCAATTTCTTACTACAAAATAGGGCTCCTACTTTCCATCCCTGAAAGTTGTTGTAAAGATTAAAAGAGATATCTCAGTGCCTAACACATAGTTAAATGAAGGGAAATAAACTTTCTGAATAAAATTATATTCTTCATCCAGACAAAACTATTCCCAAATGAATACAATTAATTACTTTGTTTGAAATGGAAAAAAATAATGCATCGTAGCATGACCCATTCAAGGGTCCTTGTGAAAACGGCTGTAATTGAAGTCATTGGATAGCTCCTTATTTATCATGTCAAGACTTTTCCAAATAGGAGTAATATTTTCATCTGAAGAAAGATTGTACATTTAAAACATGCAATCAGAATTCCAGTGCCTGCTTGTAAAATATCCAGCAATAATTATCTTTCTTCTCCCATGTGAAAACAATATTCAAACCAATTTGTATTTTTATGGCCTGATGGTTTCCACGAACTGCCTTCTTCCCCTCCATGGCAGATACAGCACATTGCTTTACTACCTTCGTACCCACTCCTTGCGACATGATTCTACGGAAGCCAAAGGCTAAAGCCAGATTCCTTTATGGCTCGGCTTCTAAAAAGGATGGCGCTTTCACTAAGCAGAGGATCTGTGGTGAAACGTGAAAGGGAGATACCAGTGTCCTGAAGCAGAAGCCACACTTCTGCCATTTTTGCTCTTTATGCTGCCAATTGCCTTTGTAGAGGGTTTTGATACCAGCTGCAGCAGAGGTTTGAATGCCCATCCTCCAAATCCATGGGTGTCAAGGAGTGGGTCCGCTGGCCAGCACGTGGCTGGCTCAGAGCACACGGGTGGTGGCCTTGTCTTGGAAGCAGCAGTTGTAGAAGCCCCTCACATACCCATCTGTGTCCAGACCATGGCAGAGGCAACAGTCCTGTAAACACTTGATGGTGATCTAGGAGCTGTTCCCTGAAGCTCAGTATAGAATCTGCTCCCTCAGTCCTGCCAATTACTCTGTAACTGAACCCTGACTAACATTCCCTTGCAAGTCAAAAATCATCCTAGAATACTAGTACTTTTTTTTCCCCTTAAAGGTTTTGTAAATGTTCGAATATATTAGAAATTTCATGATCAAATTTTTTGTTTTTTCCATACACAGATGTAACTGCTTTTATTTTAATTAACAAATTATTATTTTTAGAATAGTGTTTTCCCTTGTACAAGTCTCTCTTTCAATAATAAGTTTTAAGATATAGTGCATGGATAGTAAATATTTTTGAAGAAATAATTTTCCCTATCAAAAAAAAATCTTAATTTTCAGAGTTATTGTTTCCATGTTCTTTCAGTTATAATCAGTAGACTGGATATGTATTGCATATAAACACGGCATATATATATGTATATATATATTCCTCTTATCTTTGATGTCAGAATTTAAAAGGGAAATTAAAAGTGCCAAAAATAAACAAATATGATAAAATGTTAAGATTGAAAGGGGGTAGCTTAGAGGTAGTTTATCATAAGAGCAAGAAAAATGGAGGTTGAATTTCAGCTCGTCTTTGTGCTGGCTGTTTTAATTAAGTTAAAATAAGTGAAATAACCTCTCTGAGCCTAATACCTATGTCAAAGAATTGTAAGAGGGCTTCCCTGGTGGCACAGTCGTTGAGAGTCCTCCTGCCGATGCATGGGACGCGGGTTCGTGCCCCGGTCCGGGAGGATCCCACATGCCGCGGAGCGGCTGGGCCCGTGAGCCATGGCTGCTGAACCTGCGCGTCCGGAGCCTGTGCTCCACAGCGGGGGAGGCCACAAGAGTGAGACGCCCGCGTACCACAAAAAAAAAAAAAGAATTGTGAGAATAAATGAGTTGGCAGATAGAAAGTGCATGGTGTAGAATGGATACTCAATGAATCATTGAGTAAGAAATGTTACAAGGGTACATTTTGTCTCAGTTTCTACTGAGGCTAAAAATTCTGAGGAAAAAAAAACTAATAACAACACAGGTACAAGCATCCCTGCTTGATCCCTAAGTGTTTGTGTTGGGGGGACATGCTATAAGGCACTGTGAAACTCTTTCTCCCAACCTTCATCACTGTTTTTCCTCTGTGGCTGGAGTGCGTTTCTCAGGCTCTCGTGCAGGTAAGGAATGGCCGATGGAAGAGATTTGTGCCACTTCCGGGCTAGGGCTTCTGAGACAGTGGATGTATCTCACCACGTTCTTCTCCTTTCTTCAGTCTGGTTACAGAAGACGATGAGACCCTAGGGGCTTGTGTAACTGAAGACAGAAAGAGTCTGCTAATGACGAGCTGGAGGAAAGCCAGCCATCTATTTAAACACCATTCAGCACTGATACGGGAGAGCTAGATAAACTTATTTTTTTTTTTATTGTTTTATTTTTTTGCGGTACACGGGCCTCTCACTGTTGTGGCCTCTCCCGTTGCGGAGCACAGGCTCCGGACGCGCAGGCTCAGCGGCCATGGCCCAGCCACTCCGCGGCATGTGGGATCTTCCCGGACCGGGGCACGAACCCGTGTCCCATGCATCAGCAGGTGGACTCTCAACCACTGCGCCACCAGGGAAGCCCTAGATAAAATTCTTTTTAAACTACTGAAACTTGGTATTCTCTTTGGTATCATTTTTTAGCCTACCCTAACTAATGCAGACCTGAATTCTCCTGGAACGTGTTGTTGGAGTGCTATAGTAGTTCCCCTTTCCAGCTACTCATGGGAAGGTTAGGGGAATGTACACCGTCTCAAGCCAAAAGAGAGGGCATGTGAAACAAATCTCTTGGAAAGCATGCTTTATGTTCCCTGGAATCTAGGGACATAAAGACACTCTAAAACCTAGGGCATAGCACATGGCTGAGACAGAGAGAGAGTTATATCAAGTTCTCCAGAAATGGATGTGCTCTCCACCAAAGGGAGATGAGAGCCGTGGTTGCAGGTCTGTAGCAGGAGGACCTCAGCGGCATCCAACCAAGCCAGGAGAGAAAAAGCAGCTGTCCATCTGCTGCCCACAAGGCCCTGAAGCCATGTGCTAACTCCACCAGTCAGGTGGCATTGGGGAGTTTTTCCCCTGCCACCTCTCCTCTTTTAACACATTGCTTTGGAAGGGACAGCAGTGGGGAGGCTGGTGTTGAGAATTTAGACGCCAAGCATGCTCTCCTTGCTCTTTGCAGAATGCACAGCTGAGGCAGGCCCCAGCTGGGGAAAGATAATTTAAATTGTATAATAGATTAAACTGTACTGTTAGACTTGATGAGATTTTTAAATTTTGCAATGAAATTGTTATTCTTTCTGAAAGGAATCAGAAAAGCTTTGGGAGTTGCTGGCAATTCTGTCCAGGTGTGGGAAAGATCAACTTCAAAGAACATGATTGGAAAGCATGTAAGGGAAGAAGGTGGCTACTCTGGACAATTCTACAGCTCTTTCCAACAAGTCCCATAAACTGATGAAGTAATTTTTTTATTAGAAGAAAAAAATAATTGTTATTTTAAACGACAATTGCGTGTGCCAGACTTTTAACCCTAAAAGAGTGGCACAAAAATCTTTCTAGGGTAGATTTCCTTTTGCTTAACAAAATTTCTTGCTTATGCTACAAAGGCAAGGCCCCTAACCTTTCATCTAGAGCAATGCTGCCTTACAGAATTATAATTCAAACCACAAATGGGAGCCACATCTATCAGTTAAAATTTTTAGTGGCCACATCAATTAGGTAAAATTATCTTCATAATACACTTTACATAATGTATCAAAAATATTATCATTTCAACATGTAGCCAATATAAAAAATTGTTGAGCTATTTTACATTTTTTTAATATTGTCTTCAAAATCTAGTATGTATTTCATATTTAAAGTGATCTCAATTGAACCAGCCATATTTAAAATGCTCAAAATAGCTATTGCATTGAACAGCACACAACTGAAGTTAGTTATCTCGAAATTTGCCTAAGAAATGAGCAGAAATACTGGATTCCAGAGAAAGCAGAAGAGAGTGGGGAAGAGGAGAAAAAGTACCAGGAAAATGTTGGCCAAGGAGAAATTCTAAAGAGATGGAGAGAACAGATAATGTTTAAAACCAGGAGGGAGGAGAGGACCTTCAAGATGGCAGAGAAGTAAGATGTGGAGATCATCTTCCTCCCCCCAAATACATCAAAAATTCATCTACATGTGGAACAACTACAGAATACCTACAGAATGTGGGCAGAAGACCTCAGGCCTCCCAAAAGGCAAGAAACTCCCCACGTACCTGGGTAGGGCAAAGGAAAAAAGAAAAAACAGAGCCAAAAAAAAAAAAGAAAAGACATCAATAGCAGAATAAATGAGGCAGAAGAATGGATAAGTGACCTCGAAGATGAAATAGTGGAAATAACTACTGCAGAGCAGAATAAAGAAAACAGAATGAAAAGAATTGAAAACAGTCTCAGAGACCTCTGGGACAACATTAAAGGCACCAACATTCGAATTATAGGGATCCCAGAAGAAGAGGAGAAAAAGAAAGGAACTGAGAATATATTTAAAGAGGTTATAGTTGAAAACTTCCCAAATATGGGAAAGGAAATAGTCAGGTCCATGAAGTGCACAGAGTCCCATACAGGGTAAATCCAAGGAGAAACATGCCAAAACACATATTAATCAAACTATCAAAAATTAAGTACAAAGAAAATATATTAAAAGCAGCAAGGGAAAAGCAAGAAATAACATACAAGGGAATCCCCATAAGGTTAACAGCTGATCTTTCAGGAGAAACTCTGCAGGCCAGAAGGGGATAGCAGGACATATTTAAAGTGATGAAAGGGAAAAACCTACAACCAAGATTACTCTACCCAGCAAGGATCTCATTCAGATTCGACAGAGAAATTGAAACCTTTACAGACAAGCAAAAGCTAAGAGAATTCAGCACCATCACACCAACTTTACAACAAATGCTAAAGGAACTTCTCTAGTCAGGAAACACAAGAGAAGGAAAAGACCTACAATAACAAACCCAAAGGAATTAAGGAAATGGTAATAGGGACATACATATTGATAATTACCTTAAATGTCAATGGATTAAATGCTCCAACCAAAAGACATAGACTGGCTGAATGGATGCAAAAACAGGACCCGTAGATATGCTGTCTACAAAAAAACCACTTCAGACCTAGGGACACGTACAGACTGACAGTGAGAGGATGGAAAAAGATATTCCATGCAAATGGAAAGCAAAAGAAAGCTGGAGTAGCAATTCTCATATCAGACAAAACAGACTTTAAAATAAAGACTATTACCAGAAACAAAGAAGGACACTACATAATGATGAAGGGATCAATACAAGGAGAAGATATAACAATTGTAAATATTTATGCACCCAACATAGGAGCACCTCAATACATAAAGCAAATGCTAACAGCCATAAAAGGGGAAATAGACAATAACACAATCATAGTAGGGGAGTTTAACACCCCACTTTCACCAATGGACAGACATCCTAAATGAAAATAAATAAGGAAACACAAGCTTTAAATGATACATTAAACAAGATGGACTTAATTGATATTTATAGGACATTCCATCCAAAAACAACAAAATACACTTTCTTCTCAAGTGCTCATGGAAACTTCTCCAGGATAGATCATATCTTGGGTCACAAATTAAGCCTTGGTAAATTTAAGAAAACTGATATCGTATCAAGTATCTTTTCTGACCACAATCTATGAGGCTAGATATCAATTACAGGGAAAAAAAAAAAACTGTAAAAACTACAAACACATGGAGGCTAAACAGTACACTACTAAATAACCAAGAGATCACTGAAGAAATCAAAGAGGAAATCAAAAATTACCTAGCAACAAATGAAAATGAAAACACGACGACCCAAAACCTATGGGATGCAACAAAAGCAGTTCTAAGAGGGAAGTTTATAGCAATCCAATCTTACCTCAAATACAAGATAAATCTCAAGTAAACAACCTAATCTTACACCTAAAGCAATTAGAGAAAGGAGAACAAAAAAGACCAAAGTTAGCAGAAGAAATCATAAATATCAGAGCAGAAATAAATGAAAAAGAAATGAAGGAAACGATAGCAAAGATCAATAAAGCTAAGAGCTGGTTCTTTGAAAAGATAAACAAGATTGATAAACCATTAGCCAGACTCATCAAGAAAAAAAGGGAGAAGACTCAAATCAATAGAATTAGAAATGAAAAAGGAGAAGTAACTACTGACACTGCAGAAATAAAAAGCATCAAGAGAGATTACTACAAGCAACTGTGAGCCAATAAAATGGACAACCTGGAAGAAATGGACAAATTCTTAGAAAAGCACAACCTTCCAGGACTGAACCAAAAGAAAGAGAAAATATAAACAGATCAATCACAAGCACTGAAATTGAAACTGTGATTAAAAATCTTCCAACAAACAAAAGCCCAGGACCAGATGGCTTCACAGGTGAATATTATCAAACATTTAGAGAAGAGCTAACACCTATCCTTCTCAAACTCTCCAAAATATAGCAGAGGGAGGAACCCTCCCAAAGTCATTGTATGAGGCCACCATCACCCTCATACCAAAACCAGACAAAGATGTCACAAAAAAGAAAACCACAGGCCAATATCACTGATGAACATAGATGCAAAAATCCTCAACAAAATACTAGCAAACAGCATCCAACAGCACATTAAAAGGATCATACACCATGATCAAGTGGGGTTTATCCCAGGAATGCAAGGATTCTTCAATATACAGAAATCAATCAATGTGATACACCATATTAACAAATTGAAGGATAAAAACAATATGATAATCTCAATAGATACAGAAAGAGCTTTTGACAAAATTCAACACCGATTTATGATAAAAACCCTCCAGAAAGTAATCATAGAGGGAACTCACCTCAACACAGTAAAGGCCATATATGACATACCCACAGTCAACATTGTTCTCAATGGTGAAAAACTGAAACCATTTCCACTAAGGTCAGGAACAAGACAAGGTTGCCCACTCTCACCACTATAATTCAACATAGTTTTGGAAGTTTTAGTCACAGCAATCAGAGAAGAAAACAGAAATAAAAAGATTCAAAATCAGAAAAGAAGAAGTAAAACTGTCACTGTTTGCAGATGACATGATACTATACATAGAGAATCCTAAAGATGCTGCCAGAAAACTACTAGATCTAACTAATGAATTTGGTAAAGTAGCAGGATACAAAATTAATGCACAGAAATCTCTTGCATTCCTATACACTAATGATGAAAAAATCTAAAAGAGAAATTAAGGAAACACTCCCATTTACCATTGCAACAAAAAGAATAAAATACCTAGGAATGAACGTACGTAAGAAGACAAAAGACCTGTATGCAGAAAACTATAAGATACTGATGAAAGAAATTAAATATGATACAAACTGATGGAGAGATATACCATGTTCTTGCGCTGGAAGAATCAACATTGTGAAAATGACTATACTGCCCAAAGCAATCTACAGATTCAATGCAATCTCTATCAAACCACCAATGACATTTTTCACAGAACTAGAGCAAAAAATTTCACAATTTTTATGGAAACATAAAAGACCCCAAATAGCCAAAGCAATCTCGAGAAAGAAAAATGGAGCTGGAGGAATCAGGCTCCCTGATATCAGACTATACTACAAAGCTACAGTAATCAAGAGAGTATGGTACTGGCACAAAAACAGAAATATAGATCAATGGAACAGGATAGAAAGCCCAGAGATAAACCCATGCACATATGGTCACCTTATCTTTAATAATAGAGGCAAGAGTATACAATGGAGAAAAGGCAGCCTCTTCAAAAAGTGGTGCTGGGAAAACTGGACAGCTACATGTAAAAGAATGAAATTAGAACACTCCCTAACACCATACACAAAAATAAACTCAAAATGGATTAAAGACCTAAATGTTAGGCCAGACACTCTACAACTCTTAGAGGAAAACATAGGCAGAACAGTCTATGACATAAATCACAGCAAGATGCTTTTTGACCCGCCTCCTAGAGAAATGGAAATAAAAATAAACAAATGGTACCTAATGAAACTTAAAAGTTGTTGCACAGCAAAGGAAACCATAAACAAGACCAAAAGACAACACTCAGAATGGGAGAAAATATTTGGAAACGAAACAACTGACAAAGAATTAATCTCCAAAATATACAAGCAGCTCATGCAGCTTAATATCAAAAAAAAAAAAACCCAACCCAATCCAAAAATGGGCAGAAGACCTAAATCGACATTTCTCCAAAGAAGATATACAGATTGCCAACAAACACATGAAAGGATGCTCAACATCACTAATCATTAGAGAAATTCAAGTCAAAACTACAATGAGGTATCACCTCATACCAGTCAGAATGGCCATCATCAAAAAATCTACAAACAGTAAATGCTGGAGAGGGTATGGAGAAAAGGGAACACTCTTGCACTGTTGGTGAGAATGTAAATTGATACAGCCACTATGGAGAACAATTTGGAGGTTCCTTAAAAAACTAAAAATAGAATTACTATATGTCCCAGCAATCCAACTACTGGGCATATACCCAGAGAAAACCATAATTCAAAAAGACACATGCACCCCAATGTTCATTACAGCACTATTTACAATAGCCAGGTCATGGAAGCAACCTAAATGCCCATCGACAGACGAATGGATAAAGAAGATGTGGTACATATATACAATGGAATATTACTCAGCCATAAAAAGGAACGAAATTGGGTCATTTGTAGAGATGTGGATGCATCTAGAAACTGTCATATAGAGTGAAGTAAGTCAGAAAGAGAAAAACAAATATCGTATATTAACGCATATATGTTGAACCTAGAAAATGGTACAGATGAACCAGTTTGCAGAGCAGAAATTGAGACACAGAAGTAGAGAAAAAACATATGGACACCAAGCGGGGAAAGTGGCAGGGAGTGTGGAGTGGTGGTATGATGAATTGGGAGATTGGGATTGATGTGTATGAAATGGATGACTAATTAGAAAAATAAATAAATAGAAAATAAACATAAAAGAAAAAAAAAAGAAACGAAATTGAGTTACTTGTATTGAGGTCTGTGGACCTAGAGTTGTCATACAGGGTGAAGTAGGTCAGAAAGAGAAAAACAAATACCATATGCTAACACATATATATGGAATCTAAAAAAATATATGATTCTGAAGAACCTAGGGGCAGGACAGGAATAAAGACGCAGATATCGAGAATGGACTTGAGGACACGGGGAGGGGGAAGGGTAAGCTGGGATGATGTGAGAGAGTGGCATGGACATATATACACTACCAAATGTAAAATAGATAGCTACTGTGAAGGAGCCGCATAGCACAGAAGGTCAGCTCGGTGCTTTGTGACCACCTAGAGGGGTGGGATAGGGAGGGTGGGAGGGAGATGCAAGAGGGAAGGGTTATGGGGATATATGTATATGTATAGCTGATTCACTTTGTTATACAGCAGAAACTAACACACCATTGTAAAGCATTTATACTCCAATAAAGATGCTAAAAAACAAAAGAGAGACAGGAGGGAGGGTTTAGTGTAGTGTTTGGCCCATAGAAAGCGCCCTGGAAATGCCCACTCATAGTAACTGAAACTTCCTTTCACTTTGGCATTGATCTACAGCACCCTTTAGGGTAGCGTTAACTAATTTTAGATCCACTTTTACTTTACATGCATTTACCATGTTACCATTTAACATTCAGCCCATCTATTTTTCCATTTGTTCAAAGGTCTTAATCCAGGTCTTAATCCAGACATTCCAGACCCAAAGGTCTTAATCCAGACATTCCAGAAAAAATAACTATGTTTGGTTTTATGTAACTTGTGATTAATGAATCCATGCTGTTTCCCAGTGATCACGACTTTTTTGTTGTTGTTGTTCTGAATATTTACGTCTTTATAGTAACCAAATATATTAAGGTCCTGCAAAATATTTTATACTAGTGTCATAGGATAAAACATCATTAAAATCTTTGTCTTCATAGCTGCTTCAATTTGATTCCTGAATTTGATAAAGTGTCTTAAATATGTAAGTATAAACTTGACGGTATAGATGAAATATGAGCCATCCACTGTTAGAGTGCCCTGGGATGCCCTTTGCCACAGCTGAATTCAGAGGTTCTATTCCAGAAAACATTATAAGGATACATAGGTTTTATGTTAATGTGTTATAACTAATATAAGCTGTATTATTTTCCCATGACTACTGTAACAAGTTACCACAAACTTTGTGGCTTAATACAACAGAAATGTATTCTCCTGCAATCCTAGAGGCTAGAAGTCCAAAATCAGTATCACTGGGTTGAAATCAAGGTGCTGGTAGAGCGGTGCTCCCTCCAGAGGCTCTGGGGAGAATCCCTTCCTTGCCTCTTGCAGCTCTGGATGGATGCCACTGTTCCTTGTCTGTGGCTGCGTTACACTTGTCTCTGCCTCTGTGGTCACATTACCTCTTCTTCTGGCTGTGTTTTGTCTTCTATATCTAGCTCCCTATGCCTCTGTCTTACAAGAACACATATGATTGCATTTAGAGTCCAACTGGATAATCCAGGGAAATCTCCCTATATTAGTTTCCCAGGGCTGCAGTAACCAGGGCCACAAACTGGATGGTTAAAACAACAGAAATGTATTGTCCCACAGTTCTCGAGGCTGAAAGTGAGATCGAGGTGTCAGCAGGGTTGGTACCTTCTGAAGGCTGTGAAGGAGAATCTGTTCCTTGCCTCTCTCCTAGTTCTGGTGTTTTGTTGGCAATCTTTGGTGTTTCTGATTCCTACCTTAGTCTTCACATGTCATTCTCCTTGTATGCATGTCTGTCTCCAAATTTCCCCTTTTGATAAGAACCCCAGTCATATTGGATTAGAGCTCACCCTACTTCAGTATGACCTCAACTTAACTAACTACATCTGTAACAATCTTATTTCCAAAAAGGTCACATTCTGATTTATTGGGGGGTGAGCACTTTAATGTATGAACTTTGGTGGGACACAATACAACACATAATAGTCATGATCTTTAATCACATCTGCAAAGATCCTTTTTTTCAAATAAGGAAACATTCACAGGCTCCAGGATTAGGACCTGATGTCCTTGTGTGCGCATTATACAGCTTACTCTGAATAAACATGGAAATTTCTTGAGCAAACTTAAAAAAGGAAGAGGAGGACAGAAGAAGAGGAGGTACAAAGTCTGAGTTTTAACGAATTCTTTATCAGGCGCTGATTCTTTCCTAAGCCCCTAATTCACCAACTATCTGAAACTACTGCTGTCTACTAATTTCCTTTATGAAGCACAATATTAAATGCCATACACCATACCCGGAGCCATGGCCACTGTGACGGCGTCGCTTTTCAAGAGAATCCCACTCAAACCTGATGCTGGTCCTGGTCTCAACTCAGTGAAGAATTCTGGGTGCTCAGCTGTGGGCTGTGTTCTAAGAAATTTGACAACGGTTTAGTTCCTTTACATCCATGACTTTTTCATTGGAGGGAATCAGGGGAAGGAAAACATTCCTTCATGTTTTCTCTTCTGATCCCACATGTCCTGGGATGGCCCCTGCTTTGTGGCTGGCACCCCTATTTTACAGACCAGCTCCTGTGAGATAACCTCTAAGTCCTTGGATTATCTTGTCTGAGAAGAGTGTATTTCTATACCTGAGCCTTGGACCATGTCAGATAGTTTCTCTCACGTTGTGATTTTTGGTGAATGTCTGCTTTTGTTCACCTGGGATCCTGAGCCATATTGTATCAGTTTGACATCTGGAGGGGCTGAAGACTGAGTATCTGAGGTCAGTCATATGGGTGCTCTGTAGCTGTATAACTAACTTCCAGTAAAAACTCTGGACATCATGGTTCAGGTGAGCGTCCCTCATTGGTAGTAATTTGTACATGTTATACTTCATTGCGGGAAGAATTAAGAGCTGTCCATGGAACTCTACTGGGAGAGGACAACTGGAAACTCCTGGCTGGTTTCTCCTGACTCTGGTCTACATGCCATTTTTTCTCTGCTGATTTTAATCTGTATTCTTTCTCTATAATCAAAGTGTAACCACGAGCATAACAGCTTTTCTGAGTTCTGTGAGTACTTCTAGCAAATCATCAAATCTGAGGGTGGTCTTGGAGACTCTTGACACATTAGTAGAAACTGTTTACAGTAATTTTTTAAATTTTAATCAAAATTTAAAATAATACCTACATATTCTAAGCATTTACTATCATCAAAGCACATTCGTTCTGATATTCTTACTTCTATTCAGTAAATGTTAAAAATATTAAACTTGCAAATTGAAAAGTTAAAACATTTATACTGCTATGTGATTATAGCTGTTTCAAGGCAAGCATTTTGGATTGGATATTAAAATCTAAATTGACAGTCTACCATTTTAACACTAATGAAGTGATTTCTGTAAACCTACACTAAATTCTTTGAAGTTCCCTAAAGGGTAAATGATTTGTATTTATTATCCTCTAATAATCCTTGAATTTTATATTCACAGATTAAAATATGTTGTGTATATTTTTATTCTATAAAATCTCAGTCATGCGAGCTTGCTTTTTCTTGTTTCCTAGTTTTTCTATCCAGTTCATCCTAGGCTGCCTAGTTTAGGCATAAAATATGAAATACTATTTTGTGGACCATCAGCTTATCAACATCTAACACCAAATAATATTGATTTGAAAGTTCTGAGGAAATACAGCCTGATCATACTTCTTAGAATCATTTCACAATATCTGTCGTTCAGGTTGTATACCCACCGTGGATATATGACAGACAAGATTTAAGTTCAATTTTAGTAGCAGTTTTGTTTCATTTTTTTCTCTTGTGACTGGAGCTTTCTGTTCTATTTACACTTGAGTCATGGAATGGAATGTAGATTCTGCTTCTGTTGTACATCTTTTAGTAGGTATAGCTTGCCAGAAATGATGATCTGGAACAAAAAATAATTTACTAACAAAAAATATGCTTAAATTTATACTGTGATTTGACATTTGCATCATGTTTAAATAGGCTAAGAATTATAGGAGTCACATAGGACCTAATGGGTCTGTAAATAAGAAAGTCTTTAGTTTTGATGAACACTCTAACTGGGGTGGACTGGGAAAGTTCTTCATGAACTCCCAGTTTACAACCTTTTTTATGTAAGAAACGTAGAAAAAAATGTGTTTTATAAAAAGCCACTCCAATGCCAAAGAGTAATGAAAGATTTTGAACCCAGTTTACTTTTTAAAGGATACTCTTTCTTCACCTCAAATTCCAAGAGCTATTCATGTCCTTTACAACCAGTTTTGCTTAAATGCTTCACCACATCAACCCAGTTACATCCTCAAGGAAGCTCTCCTTTGAGATCTGTTTATCTGCCAGCTTATGTTTCTAGGTTTACTGTAGTGTTATATAGATAGAGCTCAAATTAAAATAAAACATTGGTGATAATTATTCATATTTATTGCGTGCATTTTAAGTCAGACCATCTGCTAAATACTTTACAGCGATACTTCATTTATTTTTTGCATCAGCCCTCCAAGAATGGGAGAAGCTCAGATAAGTTAATTAACTTGTGCAGACTCACACAGCAAATGGCCGAGTTGCACAACCAACTAGACTGACTCCAAAGCCAAGCTCTCAAACACTGTGCTTTACCCTCATACAGACCAAATGGCAGACTAACATAACTTTTTTTTAAAAATAAATTTATTTATTTTATTTATGTTTTATTTTTAGCCGTGTTGGGTTTTCATTGTGGCATGCGGGCTTTGCTCTAGTTGCGGCGAGTGGGGGCTACTCTTGGTTGCAGTGCACAGGCTTCTTATTGCGGTGGCTTCTCTTGTTGAGGAGCACGGGCTCTAGGCGCGAGGGCTTCAGTAGTTGTGGCACATAGGCTCAGTAGTTGTGGCTCACGGGCTTTAGAGCGCAGGCTCAGTAGCGTGGCGCACGGGTTAAGTTGCTCCGCGGCATGTGGGATCTTCCCAGACCAGGACTCGAACCCGTGTCCCCGGCATTGGCAGGCGGATTCTTAACCACTGCACCAGCAGGGAAGCCCCCACTAACATAACTTTAATAAAACACACATTCACCTAGATGCTCTAAGAATGCTGTCCTTTAAAATAACAGCCTTAGTGTAAGTTCAGGGTGGTATATCAAGTCATTCAAGTCTGTACAACCGTAGATGAATGACAAGGCCCCTTTCAATAAGATCCAAATGAGAACTGCATACTTCTTCATCTTTTTCTTCTGCTTTCAAGACTCTTTAAGATCCTCAAGGGCGTCTCTGTGAGTATTTTTATTTCTAGAGTCCTAACTGGGTTTGAAGTTCTGTATGTACCTTTTTGCCTAATGTTATCACTTGTTTTCATGCGTTTGTGTGAATTTACTGGAAATTAATTTGGATAAATGCATCTGGCTTATAGATAGTTGAATGGATTTCACATTAGTGTAAAAAAAAAAAATCACAAAGTTTGGCCTCTAATTTCTTGTAACCATTTCATTGTCTCAGTTTTGTTGCAGTTTCCATGGGTAGAATTTTAGTAACTCCATTTTTTCCACTACATAATTCAGTGACTTTAATAAACTTGTCTCCTGGCTGAGCACCATGTTAAAAATCCCATGCACAATTTCTTCAGAGCAGCACTTTATTACCAGTTTTACTGTAATGCAATATTAATATAAAATGATGACACTTGGACTGTGGAGGCACTATTATGCATTTACAATAATATTTATACAAATAATTAAACGTTCATTTTATTGGATAGAGCATGTCTATGTAAAGGGCTCTTTTGCACAAATTAACTGAAAAAAAAAATTGAAAGGCCATATTGGCCACTGTGGTCTCTATCTGGATTTCCTCTGATTGGACTGCAAGAAGATCTAGTTTCAAATATTGCATCTGTCATCTGTACTTCATATCAATGAATTAATCAAAATGACGGTGGAGAGAGTTTTTTGAATGTTCATTATTTCAGCTATTAATTTTTAAAAGCAGCAAATATTGCAAGTCAATAGCATCCATAAAAATTGATTTATTGTGCAATTTCCTTTATACTCCTGGAAGCCAAGAGCAGATTCCATGTATCCAATGCTTTCTATTTCTAAGGCACTCTCCTCACATCCATTTTCTTAAGATAAATTATTTAGATGAAAGAAATGTAATCCCATTTGAATTCCACTGATTTGAATTCGTAGGAACTGACCACATCAAGGAAATGTGAAATTTAGCATGAAAAAGAACTACACACAGAAGAAATTACATCGTGAAAAATCACAGAAATGTAATTTATATTAAAAAGTGCAAAAGATTCTTGATCAATCACATTACTTCTGTGATATAGGTAGCCTCACATGACACTCTGATAGAGTTTGGGGACACTCAGGACCCATCGATGCCATTTATACCATGGATGTTTCAATTAAGACATATACTATTTCCTTTATACACAGACATCACATGTCATCCTGGAACTGTTTACCACTAAATATATTTGCACCTCAATTTCAGAACTGAATTTGGAGTTGGTCAATCTGTGTTTGAATTCTGATCCTGGCTCTGCTAATTTATAGCTATTTTTTCTTAAACAACACTTAATCCTCTGAGTTTCAGTTATCTTCTCTGTAATACATCCTATAAAATTTATTCAATAGGTTTTTAATTAAGAGTTAAACAAGAATGAATAAGATAATATTCATAAAACATTTATCACAGTGCTATTCATTACATGTGATTATTCTTCCACCCAGAAATGTCCAGGTCTCTGATAATATAATTTGATTATGAGAAATAAGTATTTCTTAAAATGCCATTTCCACTAACTGGTATTATTTCCTCTTTAACCAACAATGGTCATTACAAGTAGTACATCTGAAATCCAAAGGAAAATTCATGGCTCTTTAAATAGTCCTTTTAGGTAGAAAGTGATGATATGATGCTAGTCAAACCCAGGGTCCGTACTGCTCCTCCAATATGTTGCCCGTCCCTTACTGCAAAGAACTCTCTTCTTCACACCTAAAATACCCTCTCCCCAGTGTCTTCAGATCAAAATGAGGGCAGTTCCATCCAAAGCTTCTTATGATTTTCAAAGCTAAAATGAGGAGTATGGGCTGTATATGGACATTGAGGGGCAGATTTCTGAGCAATACCTGGGTAGGTCCTGCCATGTTGCCACTGAAGGGGGTTGCCATGTCCAGCTGGCTCCAGCTGGCTAAGAGAAACAAAAGGATAAACTGGCTTTAAACAAGGCTGAACCCCATACCTTTCAGACACCTCCCACCGCTTACAACTCCATCCTGACCATGTAGGAAATCCCAGATTACTATCTAGGCAAGGAGAAATCACAATATAGCTTAAGTATTTTCTTCTCATGGTTTCTGTTTATTTCAGATAACAAAACTAATCATTATATCTACTTCCAGAAGGATGAGCAAGCAGAGAAAAATAAATTGGCATACTGAAAATTTAGCAGTCCAAAAGAGGGGAATCATTTTGAGCATTCAGAACATATGTTCTCCAATTATTATGGGAAATTGGAGACATTTTTTTAGAGCTTGTAGAGATTCTCAGTGAGACCCAAGAAAATTTTGCACAAAAGTTTGACAAAAGAAGATCATGATATAGTGATACTGTTTTGGAGCTTTAAAACAATAAGTGCTGAACTAAAACATTTTTTAAAATTGTTCCCAAGGAAAGCTCTATCAATATCAATAAAACATAATTAGCACATTAGAAGACCAGAACTCAGATGAGAAAAAAAATGATGGAAGGCAATGAGAGAAATAAAAGCAATGAAGGTCATATTTATATGAGCCAATATATGTCATTGAATTTTAGGAGGAGGCAATAGAATTTACAGAAGAAAAGCAGTGATAAAATAAATAACACAGTAAAATTTCCTGAGAGGACCAGAGACCTGTATACTTGTTTTCTATTGCTGCTGAAACAAATTACCACAAACTCAATGGTTTAAAGCAACACAATTGTATTACTTTACAGTTCAGTGTGTTAGAAGTCTGAAATGAGTCTCACTGGGATAAATCAAGGTTTCCAGCAGGGCTGCATTCCTTTCTAGAGAATCTAGAGGAGCATCTTTCTTCCCTGCATTTTCCAGCTTCTAGAGGCCACTCACATTCCTTGGCTCATGTCATGGCCCTTTCCTCCACCTTCAAAGCCAACAACTTTACATCTCTCTGACCCAGCTTCTCTTGTCATATCTCTGCTGGCCACAGCTGGGTAAAGTTCTCCAATTTTAAGGCCTCTTGGGATTAGACTGGACCCACTCAGATAATCCAAGATGATCTCCCCATCTCAAGGTCCTTAACTTAATAATGTCTGCAAATCCCTTTTGCCTAAAAAGGTAATGTATTCACAAGTTTCAGGAACTTGGATGTGGACATCTTCGGAGGCTTAGTCTTCTTTCAACCACAAGCTGTGTGTCTATACGGAAAGGGTTCAGGGAGTGCAAGACAGAATTAATGAAAAGTATACCCACATATATCCTAAATTACAAGGATAAAGGGGGGAATTTAATAAGAATTGGATTTTGAAAAGGAAAGAATAGCATTAGCATAAAACCTGTGAAACACTGTGATCCAAGGAACTATCTTAGATTGGTTATGGTGAATAACACAAGATGCCATTACAATACTCCGTAGCTCTGTGGCTTAACAGAGTGAAAGTACTTTTTGGTTCTGTAAAACCCAGTAGGTATTTCTGAGTAAGTGACCTTCCCTGTGCTCATTCAGAGACTCAGCCACCTCTTTGGGGCTCCACCTTCTTCTAGGTTTTCAGAGTCTTTTTTCAAAGTCAGTAGATGGGGAAAGACAGACAGGAAAGCTTGAGAGGTGTTTCTGGGGCAAGCGTGGGTGGGGCCTCCATCACTTCCCTGCCCAGAATGCTTGTAAAGGTTTGCCGGGGAGGAACAGAAGTGGGTTTTGATAAAAACACAGCTCTCTAAGCAACAGGTGCTACAAATGGCTTTCTTAAGATAAAAGACTGATTCCCCATAATTCTATTTACTGCCCAATGATTATTCACTTGAGGATACAGACACACACAGACATTTTTAGGTATGTAAGATATTATTCATCATACCACTCATAAACATAAACACTTCCTGAAAATTACCTAAGGAGATCAGGTAGATAGGATATCAGAATATACACCTATAATCAATATCATATATATGAACTTTTTTAAGCACTCAAAAATTTTCTGAGTAGTAATTAAATAAGCTATGTTCTTGGACTCTCATGTAGTAAAGTTAAAGTATAATACCTGAAGAATAACATATAAAGAGATGTAACAAAACATGACCTAGTTGGTAATTACGAAGTGTCCTGTGGTGGTGGAGACTGTGACATTTTTGGAGGGAAGGGGTCATTATTCTGCCAGGGACATGGGGGAGAACCAGGCTCTACTTCTTACTAGCTATGTGACCTTGGGCAAGTCACTTAGCCTTCCAGTACTTACTTTCCGTCAGTAGTAAAAATGGAAATAATATTAATTTTTATCTCATAAAGTTGCTATATTAGGTAATTCATATAAATAATGTCAGGCACTTTTTGTATATTATCTAAGTATTTGGAACATTGTGCTGTTTTTATTAATTGAAGGAACTTATAGCCAAGATATAATGAATATAAAAATTACAGAATATCTAATAATCAAATATGAGAAAAAAATATATTCACCTATGTATTAATATACATTAATTATATACTAATTTTACTCTTCAGATGTGCCTATTTTGGTATTTAACCAATGCACCAAGCTTTTAGAGCCAACAATTATGTTTTCTGTTTCTAGAAATTGTATGTGGCAATGAAAAAATCCACCCTTTATTTTCTTAATAGTGTCCTGTTCTTCATTATAGTTTCAGTTCCCTTATTTTTTAAATTCTAATCATTATTATTTTATAGTCTTTTCCCAGCTTTTCTGTAATCTGAAGTTTGTCATGTGCTAGTTATCCTGTTTGTGGCACCTGCTGATTCCACTTTGTAATTTGTTTCTTATGTAACTTGTAGCTTTTCTCTTGTGGGCTCCGGTATCTTTAACTCTTTACTTTGATGCTGTTGATTTGCTTTCCTTGTGAACCCTGTGGGGTGCACGGGCGCCTTCAGAGCGCTCCTGAGCTTGTGTCTGCTCCATGAATTTACAGTGGCCCTGGACTACTTAAAAATATTAATTTCTTTATCTATAGCTAAGTCACAAAGGTAAAATAGATTTGGACTTCACAGGTGAGCTTGATGAAGGTGAGGCTTTGACTTTTTTTCTTTTCACTCAAGGCTGTAGCCACAGGCAAGCCTCCTCACCCCTTCTTTACTTGTAAACAGAAGAGAAACCTCTTGTTTGCTCCTGGCTTCTGGAGGTGGATCAGTTTTGGTTCCCTGTCTGTCCTCCCATTGGGCTGAGGCCACACCTCCTAATTCCGTGAGGGCATTAGGGCCCAGCTTCTAGCCTCGTAGGAATCTATTTGTGATAAAAAGCCCTGTGAGTGGCCAGGTAATTCGTTCTCAGGACTACTACACTGCTTTTGCTTCCTCTTCTCTTGGAAACAGAGATGTTACTTCTTTCTTTCTTTTTCTTTTAATGGAATGGATTTTTTTTTTTTTTTTTTTTTTTTTTTTGCGGTATACGGGCCTCTCACTGCTGTGGCCTCTCCCGTTGCGGAGCACAGGCTCCGGACGCACAGGCTCAGAGGCCATGGCTCACGGCCCCAGCCGCTAAGCGGCATGTGGGATCTTCCCGGACCGGGGCACGAACCCGCGTCCCCTGCATTGGCAGGTGGACTCTCAACTGCTGCGCCACCAGGGAAGCCCCCGGAATGGATATTTTTTAAGTTATGCTTTATCCATCACATTTTCATTTTTTGTAGCCGAGACTAGGGTAGTGGAATCAGTTACGTCAGTTTAATCTGCCATGTTCAGATATGTTCCTTAAGTCTCTGTATTAGAAGAATGTAATTTGACAATGAGAGCAAACACATAAAAAGAACAATCTCACTTAGCGATATATAGTCATCCATTCATTAATTAAATTGTAGTAGAGATACAACAGAGGATCCTAGTCTTCATGTAGCTGACTTGCTAACAAAATTGTAAAAATCTTAAATAACATGTATCAAATTGAAATCAGTAAGGTATTAAACTAATAATGCATTATAGACAATTGAATCTGCTCCTAAAATTCAAAGATATTAGAATATATCTTAAAGAAGTTAAAATAATCAACCTATTAGTTGATAATATGAACACATTATAATCCTCTCCAATGATGAGACTTTTAATACCCACTTCTGATAAAAACAGAATATAGAGGGCTTCCCTGGTGACGCAGCGGTTGAGAGTCCGCCTGCCGATGCTGGGTACACGGGTTCGTACCCCGGTCCGGGAAGATCCCACATGCCGCAGAGCGGCTGGGCCCGTGAGCCATGGCCGCTGAGCCTGCGTGTCCGGAGCCTGTGCTCTGCGACGGGAGAGGCCACAACAGTGAGAGGCCCGCGTACCGCAAAAAAAAAAAAAAAAAAAAATACAGAATATACTAAGGTTCAAGAGATAGTTATTTAACATAAAAAGAGTTTCACTAAGAAACCAACAGTCCCTGTTATTTTAAACACTGCAATACCAGAAGTGTTACTATTAAAATTACAAATGCAACAAGCATGTTCACTATTATTCAACATTATTTAGGAAATTCTAGTTATGCAATGAAAGTAAAATCATATATCACTTTTAGAAATTAATATAAAATATCATTATTTTAAAATTATGTAATTGCCTACTTGAAAAATCCAAAAGATTTATTTAAAAAAAACTTAAAAACATAGAAAATCTTAGTAAGCTGGATATAAAATATCTTTTTTTAAATGAAAAAAGAGACAAATTTATCCTAATTGAGATAACATTTTATAACTCTCCGTGGGCAGAGTAGACAATTCTACTAAGGAAGAAAATAAAAGATGACATGAGTTAGAAGAGTGACATCCATCTTCCTTGATGTGAAGTCTTAATATTTAAAGATGTCAATTCTCCCAATTAATTTAAAAATTGTGTGGCACATCATTCTCTTAACGAAATTTGAAGGGAACTTGACAAAAATAATTATTAGGTTAATGGATGAGAATGGTCAATACAATTTTGAAAAACCAGAGTAATAATAGGCATGATGAGAGTGTCTGGTTTACATGATGTAAAAATGTACACAAATTCAGTCACTAAAGTATTGTGTATCTGAAAGATAGATAAATGGAATAGAACAGTAAATCTAGAACCTGGATGTCTACTTAACTGGACTCAAGTTAAGTAGAAATGTAGCACATGATGATAGCAATTCAAATCAGTGGGGGGAGAAAAAAATTAATAAATGGCATTTGACAACTGAATAAGTAAATAAACTAGCATTTTAGATCTTCACCAGACTATTTCCTAGAAGAATTGAAGACATATATTTTTGAAATAACTGCAAAGTTTTAAGGGTAATATTTGTAATTTTTACATACACTTTGGCAGTGAGGTAAAATGTATCAATTCTACCTCCTCTCTCTCTCTCTCTCTCTCTCTCTCACACACACACACACACATACACAGAATGGAAAAAATGGAGAGATTGAATGACATGAAAATAAAAAAATAAACATTTTTCTAGGCTATAATAACTAAACTAAATTAGTGACAAAAAGGAACCATTATTTGCCATTGTAAACTATATATATATATAGTTATATATGTCAGTTAACAAACACATATCATAAATTGAGCAAAAGATAACACATGTGTTAGGCTTCCCTGGTGGCGCAGTGGTTGAGAATCTACCTTCTAATGCAGGGGACACGGGTTCGAGCCCTGGTCTGGGAGGATCCCACATGCCGCGGAGCAACTAGGCCCGTGAGCCTCAACTACTGAGCCTGCGGGTCTGGAGCCTGTGCTCCGCAACAAGGGAGGCCACGATAATGAGAGGCCCGCGCACCGCGATGAAAAGTAGACCCCGCTCGCCACAACTAGAGAAAGCCCTCTCACAGAAACGAAGACCCAACACAGCAAAAATAAATTAATTAATAAACTCCTACCGCAACATCTTAAAAAAAAAGATAACACATGTGTTAATCAGGATAGGCTAGGTTACACTGAAGAAACAAATAGCACAAAGGTTTATTTCTCATTATGCTTCATGTCTGTCATGAGGTAGTTACAGTGCTTCTCTACATAGTCTTCCTTACAGGATCTAGGCTAATAGGGAACCTTTCTGGAAACTTGATGCTGCTGTAGCAAAGGAAAAGATTGATTCCAAACCATGATCTCCTATTAAAACTTCTGTTGGAAGTGACTTATATTATTTCCACTCATATTTCATTGATTAAAGCAAATCATATGACCATCCCTGATTTTCAGAGAGTGAGAGTTTATAATCTCCCTATGAGGAGGGATACCAAATTTGAGTGAACCATAATTTAAGCTGCCACCCTACTCAAGGAGAAAACCCAGCACTCAGCCAATTACAGCAACGAGCTTAAACTTTCAATATCTGAGAGATACCAGATTGCCCCTGTATCAGGTTTGAAGAGGTTCCTCTTAAACTGGTAACATGCAAACTAAATACTAATTATATGCCCCACCCCTTATTCTCCACATACACACACTGATGGAGCAGGGATAGGATCACCCCACAGTAAAATTCCCATTGAGAAATGAGACAACACGGAAGGACACAGCTGAAATCCCACAGGACAGATGTTGCAACGTTTCTTGCATGAAACTTCATTATCCTCCCTGGGAGTATCTACTCATTGTTCGCTGTGGCCCTTGATTCTATTCTCTGGGAGTGTCTTCCTTTTCTCTTTTCCTCCTTAACTATTTCTGTAAAGGACGACAGAGATTACAAAGAACTTTTTTTTGGTATTATTATTTATTATTATTCTTTTTTATTATGATGAGAGCCCTTAACATGAGATCCATCTCTTAGCAAAATTTAAGTACATGATTGTTGACTGTAGACACAAGCTTGTACAGCAGATCTTTGGAGCTTATTCATCACTATTTGCCTGTTTAAGTTGATTAAACATTCCCAATTCCCCCCTCTCAAGTAACCCAGGCTCTGGAAACCACCATTCTAGTCTTTGATTTCATGAATTTAAATATTCTAGATATCACACGTAAGTGGAATTATGCAGTACCTGTACTTCTGTCTCTGGCTTATTGTACTTAACGTAATGTCCCTAAGGCCAATCCATGTTGTTACATGTTGCAGAATTTCCTTTTTTTAAAGGCAAAATAATGGCCATTGTATGTATAGACCACATGTTCTTTACCTGTTCATCTATTGCTGGACATTTAAGTTGTTTCCACATCTCAGCTATTGTGAATAGTTCTGCAATGAACATGGGCGTGCAGATATCTCCCTGAGATCCTGATTCAATTATTTATACTCAGAAGTGGGATTGCTGGATCATATGGTGGTTCTAGTTTTAATTTTTTAAGGAACCTCCACATCCTGTTTCACAGTGGCAGCACCATTTTGCATCCCCACCAGCAGTGTGTTACAGATCCCAATTTCTCCACTTCCTTACCAACAATTCTTGTTTTGACTTTTTTTTTTTGAGTTTTTTTAAATAATAGCCATCCTGACAAAATATCTTACCGTGATTTTAATTTGAATTTCCCTGATGCTTAGTGACAATGAGCATTTTTCCATATACCTGTGGGCCGTTTGTACGTCATCTTTGGAGAAATGTCTAGTCAAGTCCTTAGCCCATTTTAAAATCTGGTTATTAGGGGGCTTTCTGTTATTGAACTGTATGAGTTCTTTACATATTTTAGAGATTAACCCCTCATCAGATATAAGGTTTGCAAATATTTTCTCCCCATCATAGGTTCTTTTTATTCTGTTGTTTCCTTTGCCGTACAGAACATCTGTTCCTTAAGATTTCTCAGTCTAATAAGTGTTCTAGGGTTATTTTAATTCTTTAGTCATAATCTCTTTGAGGCCAGGTTGGCTGGCAATTTTGGCAGTTCGATTAAAAAACATAGTCAACTTCTTGTTTATTTGTTTCAATTAGCATAATGTGCCAGGACTTAACATCCACGATGTTTTCAGGACTTGATTCTCCACACTTAATTATGGGAACCTTGAGTTTATCAGGCTGGGATTTGGGAGAGCCATACCTCTAGTCTCTTTTACCTGAATTTACCGGGTGCTAAAAATCAATTCAGTTTCAATAGTCCTGATTTGCGCCTTGCCATGAGGCTGAGTTGTAATTATCCTTTGTCACTCAAAGGCTTTCTGGGTTTTATCTTTCCCTGGCTGGTGATAAAAAACTCATTGCATCTTCCAGCATTGGAAGTGTTTCTAGACTCCCTTTTCTCTGTGGAAAACAAGTAAATTCTTTTAATAATTCATCTCCTTTTATAAGTATCAGGCTGAATGAACCAAATAGTAACTAAGGCACACTGTTAACATTCTGTTTTCTAAGTTCTTCACCAAGTAACACACTCCCTTGGTCCACAATCTGACTTCCAAGTTAGGGCTGAATGTTTTTACCATTACATGACCTGGATTGCTATCCATCGGGCTCTGATAACAGTTTATTCACTGACTACTTGTTCACCCTGAAGTGAATGCCACATATTTGGGGTTCTTTTCGCTATTATTTCTCACTTTGGGTTCAAGTTTTTAAATTACTCACAAAGGCCTTGCTAAGGAAACAAGTGACACCAAACTATCAGTGTCTCACAGCAATACAAATCTAGTTCTACTCACATTATATGTTCATTATGGGACAATTGTGGTTCTTCTCAGGAGCAGCTTCTCCACAAAAGCAACTGTTCCCAGGCTCAACTTCTCTCCAGGATATCAGTCTAGCAGCAGAAGGAAGGAGAATACATAAACAGAGAGCTAATTCTTAAAATTTCAGTCAAGATGCATGTCACTTCCACTCCAATTTCTTTTCAGAGCAATTCGTGTAGCCACATCTGAGTTCACCGGTGAGGTGCACACTCCTCCCACAGAGAAAAGCACCTTAGGGAGAGGCTCTGAATACAGGAAGCTGTAATCCAACCTGCCAATACAGGCAAATCACACGTAAGTGCAAATGACCCCAAATAGGACCCATATATAACTTCAAAAATAACAAAGCCCACACGGGTTCGTGCCCCGGTCCGGGAGGATCCCACATGCCGCGGAGCGGCTGGGCCCGTGAGCCATGGCCGCTGAGCCTGCGCGTCCGGAGCCTGTGCTCCGCAACGGGAGAGGGCACAGCAGTGAGAGGCCGGCGTACCGCAAAAAAAAAAAACAAAGCCTCACTAGAAATGAAATGCAATTTAAAACAGAACAGGATGCCACTCTTCACTCAAATGTTGGGAAATAATTTTGAAAAATGGTAATACCCAGTGTTTAAAAGTTTGTAGAAAAATAGACACTGTGATACCCTTCTGGAGGATTTATAATGTATAAATGTACACAATGTTCAGGAAGGTATTTGGGCAATACTCAAGGATAACCTTTAAAGTAGGCATATCCTTTTTCCACAATTTCCCCTTTTTCGTGATTATCTAAGACTAATATGAGAAAATGCACAAATATATACGCATGCATGTAGAAAGTGTTTCATAATAGTACAGTCACGGAAGCATTATTCGTATTAATAAAATGTTGGAAAAAACGGATAATATCCAACAATAATTGTTAATTAAAGCATGATTTAGTCCTTGAATGGACTATAATGCAACCATTAAAATAATATGTTAATCCCTTTGTACGAATAGACGTTTTTGCCATATTGTTAGGTAAAATACCATTTTATTCAATAGTATGTATTATGGAAATAGAAAATTACAAAGCCCCAAATACTTTGGTTCAGTCTTGATTAAAATTATAGTTGAAACCATATGTGGTAATTTTCAAATAGTGCTTAGTGGGAAATTTTGGCTTAATAATCTGTTTACATTGTCAGTCTCTGAGAATGCGAAGCAGTGACTTACTTGGCTATCACCCTTTGTTTAGAAAGATAAGGAAGAAGGTTAAAGAATATTTGCATTCCATTACCATAAATATTAAGTTAAATCTATACTTTTCCTGTATCTTGTCATCATAAAGTTGAGCTTCTTTTCTGTTTATCACAAAGGACAAAGGGCTTCGCTGTGAAATTCTTAGTTCTACTTTAATAGTTTTTTTTTTCCTCAAGAATTGTTGGCTTATAACCTTGAGACTACATATGTTTGTTCTCTGAAACCACAACTGTAAGAATATTTGCTGTAGAGGACTCTTGTTTGCTTGAAGTTGTAAACCACGTTTATCCTAAGTGGTTGAATTTGCTCAGTGACTTGGTGATAATTAAGCGGATATTATCATGTTGAATTTTATTCTATTTAACCCACCAGGACATTAAAAACTTGTCAAGTATTTTATTAAGTTAAAAACGCATTTAAAAGCCCTCCTCTTTAAAAAAATTTTAAGAGTAAGAAATAGTAAGTAGTTAATTAAAAAATACAACACAAGTTTAATTCTACCGTCACATACATGATTCAGAGTATGTATTTATATGCATGAATGTATAAATAACCAATTCAATCATGTATCTTCATTTAACAATAGTGAACATATTTCCATGTCAATAGTATCTATGTTATCAGTTCTAATGGTAGAGTGTTTCAAATTACATTAATTAAATGTTAACAGTGGCTGTATTTGGGTCAGAATTTTTGTTTTCTTCTTTTTGTCTCTTTATACTCTCTAAAGTTCCTACCATGAATGTGTATTTCTTTTGCTATAAGAAACCAAAAAAGAAAAACCCCTCTTACCCATGATTTCACATCCAGATCAAATGCTATTTCTTCCATTCATTAGGCTTTTCGTCGTCACTCCAGTCGAAGGAGACTTTACTCTTGTTGAAACACCTGTTTCTTTTATTTCGTATCATAGTTATATGTAACTTTCCTTTTCTCTTCAGGAAATTCTTCTTTTCCTCATTGGTTCCTTGGGGACAGGGCTGTATTTTATTGTTCTTTAGGGCATGTAGAACTTTTAGCATAGTACCAGCCACACCCCACACCGTGGCACTGTTGAACACATGTTCCACAAAGTTAATTTGTACAATCGGATGCTCACCTAGGTCGCTTCCAGTTTGCATCCAGTGCTTGGTCATCATCACCCAGGACTCCCCAGGACTCCCTGTGGGTAAGCTGAGAGATGGCTCAGCTCTCCTTATAAAGCAAGACACATTTCAAAGAGCATGCCTATTTTACTTGGAAATTAAATCTTTGTCTTCTAAAGAGGTGATTCTTTAAAACGTTCCTTCCGGTAGTCATCTGAAAATGGAAGTTAAATGGGGAAAGTGTTTGTTTTTCCATTTTCAGTTGATTCAATTTCTCACTCAGTGATTGTTGTCTTTACACCCTCCTTGGCATCTTTGACGAAGGAGAACTGGGGCCTTGCAGCACATCTGGGTTCCACTCACTTCTTCGTTTTGATCTCAAAACCTAGCTACCCAACATGTATATATTTTTCTTTAACCAAAGCAAATCTGGAAAGTCCACATATTATGAGAAGTGGATTTATGTTACTTTTCAGGTTAGAGACACCAAGTGCCTTTAAGGGTATAAATGGTTCGCTCTTGTATACATTGGTATTTTCGCCATGGTTTTGCTTAGGGTGATGTTCAGCCCTTTGGCCTTTTGTGCTTGGCTGGCTCAACTTACAGAGTTTAGGATGTCTGGAGACAGTTCTTCTTTAAAAAACTCTCCCACTGCCCTTAGTTAAACATTTCATTAAATGGCGATTTGAAGCATTTCAGTTGGTCCTCAGTCAAAATAAGAAAAATATTTTAGGAAGAGTTTTCAAAATACTTAAAATGGGCACTTAGTGGTGCGCACAGTTTTTCAAATACTTGGGTTACTTGGGGTTTCTTGTTAGTAAGATAACAATCTTCTAAAGCAAAAAGCTTATGTTGTGTAATAGGACCTTTTAAAAACTATTTATGTATTTTAGCTTCAGGCTTTTGTACAACCCTTGGGTGGGCATTTGAAGACACCAAAAGATACCCGCAGGGGGTTTGTGGATTAAGTAATAAGTGGTAAACCTCCAACTGAGGCTTTGCATTTATCATTATCATCTCAGTACAGAAAATGTTCAGACTGGTAATGATTCTGGGCTACCTGCTGCTAATTCTGGGGGATTTCAGCCTCAATGTAATATTTAATAAAATATTACCGCTAGACTTCAGCGAGACTGTACCAATAAGAACTGCCTTCAGAAGAGAGAGCTATTGAGTAAGAGAATGCACACCCTAGAAATGATAAAATAAAAACAGAAGTCATAAAGTAGAGATAAAATTTTACCCACACTAATAAAAAACACAGTACATGGGGAAAAAAAAAAAGAAAGAAAGAAAGAAAAGCAAGGAAAAAACATACAACAATCTATTTAAAACCCAGAACTTAAATAGATAAAGGGAGTACATAAATGAAAGCACATTGCAAACACAGCAAGAAACGAACGGGAGAAATATATTAAAAACATAGAGCAAACCAGAATTCAATAAACGGGGCTGAAACACTGGCTCAGCCACATAGCGGACTAGGTTCTTGGGTCCTAGAATGGTGTGACTTTTCACTGTCAAATTTCTCAGATGGGCTTCACTGACTGTACTCTCTTGTTCTGCTAACATCAGTTGTCTTTACATGATGTGTATTTTATGGCTTTTATTTGGATTCCATACATATGGGAAGTTCAGAGTAATTGTTACACCGAGGTCTTTGCCCTTATATTATCCCGGAGTCTGCTCCCCTTGCTGGTTAGTATAATTCAAAGTGCTGACCCTAGCTCATAAATCCCATTGTGAAGACTCATCACTGCCTGAGAAACTGCTCTTCTGGGCTGGATATTTCAGCAGGAAGTTTTTTTTGGTTTCAATTGTGTTCTGGCATTGTTCATGTATCTTATGCTGACAATATTTAGTGCTTAATATTGTTTTTAAAGGAAAGTCTCCTTCTCCTAATTCCAATACACCCTCACTTAATTAACATTTAGTGCTTCAACTAAGACACATATCTTTAAAATTTTTATGCTCTGATAGCTGTACATTAGTAGGGCTGTTTCTACCACTAACAATGGTCTAAAGTGCTTACTTAGGAAATGCATTAACCCTTATAGGTCATCAAGATATCAATTAGAGCATCATTTTTGCTAGTGAACTAAAAGCTGTGCTCTTGACCTTAAAATCTCTGCAGAGTCCTAAACAGCTAATGATGTCTCAACAATGGACAATTATTAAATTAATGTATTATTTCTTTTCATTCCAAAGTTGATCAGTAAAATAAAAAACCCACAGGTCAGCCAATAACCATTTACATTTTGTCAGTAGTTTGAATTTGTAAGTCTTACATTTTGTGGAATAGAAGCAAATACCTCCCCTTACACTTTTAAGTACTAATTACAGTTTATAGTCTTAATAAAATAAAAAAACTAAACTTTTATAGTACCAGTGTGAACAGAAATAAGAAAAATCAATCATTCTTCCTGGGTGATAGATATTTAATAACTTTGGTCTGCATTTGACCTTCAGATACATAGCTATCTGATCTTTCTCAAAAAGAGAATATATTTTTCTGTCTCTCATGGGCTTCAGGAAAATGTAAGGTATTATTATTTTAAGAATATCTCTTAAAATAATTTTTTAGATAAGTATGAGCTGTTCCATAGAATGTATGACAATCTTTGGTGAGTTTCTTGTATAAATTTGAGGAGAAAATTTAACTCTCTGAGTGTAGATGGAATATATATCACACTTTTTTTCTTGTTTCTATAAAGAATAAATATTTTTTGAGACACTAGTTTGTACATAGGCCTTTCCTAGATGTTTGAGGATGCAGAATGAGGAAGATGCTGATTTGGAGGTTAAGGTATAAGGTAAAATATTAACACCATACACTGAGTACAAATGAAAATTTAAGTAAAAGTAGAAAGGTATCATATTAAGTAGAAGATGTCAGCAAAGGCAAAGATTTTTCTTGATGGATAGACATCATTTCAACAGCTTCTAGAGCAGGGCCGGGAGAGGTACACACCAGACAGAAGAGTTTAAGCAGTGAACAGGATGTATGGACAGAAGAATAGATGATAGAGGATAGCTAGCCACATATAGAGTTAACAATATTCTTATTGCGGTATATAGTTTTATATTTTTTATGATCACCAAGTTATCCATGAAAATATTTATAACTTATATAACTTATATATAAGTTATATATAACTTATATTTATATTTATATAACTTGCTCAAAGTAATAAAGTTATGATTTGAACCCAGTTCTGAAAGACTCAAGAAATAAAGCATGATTTTTTCCATTATGCTGCCTCTATTGGACTTCAATTTCTTTTTGGCAGTATTTTATCACACCAAATATTATTCTTCTAAACAAACAAAAAAATACAAATACAGTAAAAAAAAGAGGATCAAGTAATGTTGCTCTCTCTTTGTTGTCTTTTTAAGTTACAGCATTTGCTCCTTTTCTTTCTTTCTTTCCCTCTTCTTTCCCTCCCTCCCTCCCTTCCTTCCTTCCTTCCTTCCCTCCCTTTTCCTCTACCTTTTATTAAGCAGCTATTACATTCCAGGAACTGCATACATGTAGGAGGAGAAGGAGATGGTAAAGTAAATATTGGAATGATCTGTAGCTTATTTCCGAGCTTAGAAGCTTAGTAGGAAAAATTACCCCACCCCAAAAAAATTTAGTTTCCTTTATCACTCTTTTGCATATCTTAGATAATCTTAGGCTTAAACCTTTCTGTTTTAGTATTATGTCTGTTTATTGTGTGATCCTCTTGTCCTAATGCAACGTACATTCTATAAAACCAAGTTCATCACAGCTCTTTCCGAGGCTACTTTGTTTCTTTGTTTTCATTGAATATACCTTGTTCTTAATTGGGATCATTATTATTATGAAGTTTCAGAAGAAAGGGTACATTTGTTCTTTTCTCTGTATTCAAAAATCTCTATTTAAAATATCTGATGGAATATTATATTTTCTCATTTTCATGCCTTCTACTTCAGCAACCAGTTATCTTTTTTCAAAATTTATTCAGAAATAAACCAAGTTTAGCAGTCCCCTCATACTGTTTTATTCATCTCCTGAGAAATAAAAATTTCAGCCAAGTAGATAAAATATGGACCACAATACATACATGTTGTCACATTTAATAACTAAAGGTGAATTTCTAGTTTTTGTCACCATTAGCTTGTCAATATTAGTTGGGTGGGGGACCAGCTAAGGTCCTGAACTGGAAGCCAGAAGATGGACTTTAATTCCATCACTTATTGTTTTAAGTATTTGGTGGAAGGCACCTGACATTTTAAGGCACTTTTTAACCTTTAAAGTCTCTCATGGTTATTCTGAAGCTCAAATGACACATACTACTCTAAAAATGAAAAATCACTGTATCTGTGCTATGTGTTACTGTCTTAAGTTTTCACGCTAAGGATTATGAACAAATATCAACAAAACCACAAAATGGTTTTCTTAACAAATTTCATTGGCCGCAGTAAGATCACATGGCCATAGCCTTGCAATTATATGACAACACCTGGATTAGAAAAAAAAAGTGACTGGTCTCAGCCACGTCAAACTACTCATGCCAGTGCACTGAGGCTATGGCTACATTACTCGCTCATCTTAAACATTCCTGGGAAAGGTGAGAGAGCAGGGGTCTCAATCCTTCTTTTAGGGAGAGGAAGACCACAGCAAGGGGCTGGTGACTCAGAGTCAGGCTGCAGGTGATAACCCAGTAACACGGTCCCCAGGCCCTGGTCCTGGTGCCAAGGAGATGAGATGGGGCGGTGGGCGGTGAGATGCGGGGAGCCGGATGTGGAGCCACAAAGGCCTGAACTCAGCCCAATACAATACAACAAAAATCAGTCCCATTTCTGTATAAGAGCAGTGAACAGTCAGAAATGGAAAGAAAAAGAAAAAAACAAAAACGGTATCTTTTACAATAGCAACAAAAAACAAAAAAAGTTAGGAGTAAAAAAATAACTCATTAAGAAGTGGGTTTCTAGCCCTTTGGTGGGAGGTGAGCCCTGCCAGGTAAGAGGAAGGTCACAGGAGGAAGGAGACAGGGGCACTGAGTAGGCCACCTACAGAGCCTGCTGCACTGGGAAAGGGCAGGTTCCAGGGAACAAAGAATAGGCAACTGGCATCACCCCCTCAAGGACGTTTCCCCTAAAATGGTAGCCATCACTAGTTAGGGAAGGGCAGGGAGAAAAATGTGAGGGCAGCCTCGTGGAGCCCTGGAGCTGAGCAAGCTGCACTAGGGCAACAATGTGAGAGGTCCAGCATGGCCAGTGCACAGACTGGGGGTCAGGTCCAGCTAACGTCTCCAGGAGCCTGCTAAGCCCTGTTGAGAAAGTTTGATTTAATCTAAGAGAAACGGAAAGTCATTTGAAGGAACTTAAGCAGCATGTGTGTGTGTGTGTTTGCGTGTGCACACATGTGTATTCACGGCATGATTACATTATTTTCTCTCTCTGGGAAGCAGTATTTGTTACTGCTGTCATTGTCATTTGGTTGTTTTGACAATGAGGAGAGGAAGGGAAAGAAGAGGACCTGTTGACAAGTGGTTCTAACATAGATCAGGGTTGACAAACTACAGCCCACAGACCATATCTAGCCCTCTGCCTGTTTTTGTATGGCCCCCAAGCTAAGAATAGTTTTTACAAAGAAGAATAATATTTCATAACATGTGAAATTCAAATTTCAGTGTCCAAAATAACAGTTTGTTGGAACACAGCCATGCTCATTTACTTACGTATTATCCATGACTGCTTTCGCCCTACAAGCCAAGCTGAGTGGTTGCAAAGAGGCCATATTACCTGCAAAGCCCCAAATATTTGCTCTCTAGCCCTTTACAGAACACATTTGCCATAAATGATGAATTTTCCAGGTGTTGCTAAGCTTCCCAACCTAAAAATCCCTGGACTAAGTAGGTAGGAGCACCTACTCCTGTACTTGTAAGATCTGCTTCTAAGCTGCGTTGTACATTTATTTATGTAGATACAGAGGTAAGTAAAATGTTCAGTGACTTTTCTTGCCCTCTGGTGGGAGAGACAGACATTCAACCACTATCTACACGCAAAAAATCTATTTTAAAGGAGTCATAATAGAAGGAGAGGGTGCTGTGATTTAGCGTAATTTCTTTTCTAGTCAAAGGGAAGACCTCTTTGAGGATGTACCATTTAAGTTAAAGGATGGCATATGAAAGTCTAGGCAACACTTTCAGGCCGAGGCAAGAACAGCTCAGGCAGGACTGAACTGGGCACTGGGTGTTCAAGGAGCTTTAAAGAAGGTCCACGTGGCTGAAGCATATAGTGGATGACAGAGTACGTAGGGGCCAGATCAGGTAACACTTTGTAGATCAAATGTTGAAGATGTTGAGACTGCAATGGGAAGGCTTGGAAGGGTTTTGAAAGAGTAACGTGATTGGATGCACTTTTGAAAGAACTCTCTGATCTCCTCTTGAGGAGTAGACAGATATGGCAATAGCTGGAGAGGCTGTGGGATATGGGGGATGGACAGTGAGAGAGTTTTGACTATTGAAGGGACGGAGCTGGTAGAGAGAGGGAGGTGGAATATTCAGGAAATAGGCAGCGCCTGGTGGAGTGAGAACTCTCAGAATGAGCAGAAAGGGCTTCGTAGGGATTGGATGCAGGTGGTTCCTCTTTGCCACTAGAGGGGAGAAGGATTGCAGAAGGACAGCTTTTTAGGTCTAAAATGCATTCCTTCCTCTCTATTCAAGCTGCTTAAAACACTTTCTTTGGTTTCTTTCTAACTAGATCAAAGGTCTAAGAAGGTCAGTAAGCAGCCCATTTTTGTTTTTCTTTAAGACGTATCGTAGGGTGTCTCAACCTTCATCATGGTACATTTTATTTCTCTCCCCCTTCTTACTCTGTTTCTTCTTTTTTGGACTCCGGCTTGTGCTTCAGCCATTCTGAACAATCCACTCCTCCAGTGGAGCTCTCTGGAAATATTCCTAACCATGTTATGTTACGACACTTCTGTCTTTCCCGTTTTCCTCTCTTGCATCTTTATTTCCCTCTTTTCCTTACTTCCTCTACGGAACTCCTCCTTATATTTTGCCTTTTCCTGCGCTTTCTCTGTCCTAATCCCCTCCCTGTCCACTCTCATATCCTCAATTTCTCTTTCTTCCCCTCTCATCTTAATCTCTGTCTTGTGACTCTACCTGTTGCATCCCCTTTTCTCATGCTACTGACAGTTCTAGTTATGAGGTGCCAGGAGAAAAACAAACACACGTTACAGATACATATGACATATTTATATTTGAAACTAGGAAATATAGATATATGTACTTCCTATCTTGGATACACACATTTCTTGAATTCTAAGTGGAATTTTCATAACTCCCATTTTAATAAAAACACCTTTAATATTTTCATATTTTGGGTTTTCCATCTCTCCTGTCTACTCTCCTCCCAAGAAATTTAAAGGATTCTGGATTTCTCATTTTCATCTTAATAAAGTAGGAATCCATTGTTTTTCAATTGTATGTTTATACTGTTAGTGTTTTACACTTATGATTAACGATGATATAAATTTCCACAGGCGGAGGTTGGAGGGCAGCACTAAGTTTTCAAATCAACTTAAATTAGCCAAATGGTCGTTTTCTTTCAAGTGATGACAAGTTAATTACTTCCCTGTTGGGATTATTATATTATCCCTTGTTTGTCTCTGAAATTTCCACTAAGCACTCTCGATTTCCCTTTACATGAGGAGCACCTGGGGTTAAGAATAAGCTGTGGTTAGAATTCCATAAGGGAACCAGGTGGACCAGGAAAGATAGGGTTTATTTTTTTGCAGCCAAATCAGTTGGGAAAATGAAGATGTTTCCAGATGTAGCAAGGTTTCTGTGACCTTCAGGGACTAGCTTACTGGCCGTTGAGTGGCTTCTACCTTCTAACCTATTTACTTCTGAGTTTGGTTTTATTAGATTACCATTCGCCTGTCATATATCCGGTTTCCTTTGTCTACATCTCCTGAGATTCTGATTCTATTTTCAATCCCACCCTAACAACCTGAATCTGATTGCTTGTCCATTGGCTCTGGTCTTCCAGACCTCAGACTGGGCCCTGGCTTAGTATCACCCTGTCACAGTGACCCAGTGACCTAGAACATTCCATGGACTCTTGGTATATAAGTATGAATATGCAGCTGCTACATCAGTACATAAGATGTCAGTGGCTGGAAAGGACGACTGTAGTCCCTGTTACATCACTACTCAAATTCAAATGGCTCCAGTTCCCCACAAAATTGACTCCAGAATGTCCAGCCTTTCATGGTTCCTACTCTATCAAGTGTTGCCTTGCTATCTCGGATATGCTAACATATGTTCATGAATCCATCATCATCGCTTGTCCCTGAAGCTGAGTCCTCCAATCTCATTGGCTGTGCAGAGGAGCCATGTCAAAGCAAAGCATTCCTGTTGCTGCTACTGCTGTTACCATCACTTCTGTCTGAAGTGGAGTCCAGTTAATGGCAGCAGAACTGGAGCCATGTGGCTCTACCTCTTGGCATTAATCTTGCAACATCAGAAGGAAAAATCCCTCCTAGAGATGCTCAATGAAGTAAGTGCAGGAGAGAGTCCCACAGCAAAGTTGCTTGAGTTCCAAAGCGCTTGTGCACTTGGTAACACAACTCTTGCATTTATATAACCACCAAGTTCTCCCCAGCAGAAGACACGCTTTCAGGGCTGATGGTTCTAGACAAGTTTTGGTATTAACTCTGCGACCGCTTTTAGATATGTCAACGTGGCTAGGCTGAACTCCAGTCCCCAGAACTCCATTTCTAGCATGTTTCTGGGTAGGGTGGGCTGCAGGTTGGAGGGAAACAGTGGTCGTGTTGCAGCATAAACCTCCATTTCTTGTCAATCAACTCTAATCTAGGTGCTGCTGGGAAGGGATTCTGCAGATGCAGTTACAGCCACGAATTAGTTATTTTAATGAATCAAAAGGGACATTATTCTTGGTGGGCCTGACTGACCTAGTTGGAAGGCCCTTAGTTGGAAGGGCTTAGGTCTTCACTGAGTCCCGAGACTCCAAGTAGCGGTTGAACCTTCCTTCCCCTTGAATCTTTCTTCCTGGCTTACATGAGTGGATGACGAGCTTCAGCTTGTTTTCCTCGGGTTTCTCTCTGCTCAAGATCTTTCTTTTCTCATGGCCACCCTATGGATGTTAGTGTTTGATTAGCCAGTCCCCACAATGGCTCATTCCTTGTGTAAATTCATATGTGTCCTACTGATATTCTGCTTCTCTGGCTGAGCCAAGACTGACACAAGCACCTAGAAACCACCCCTCTTCCTTTCTTCTATCTGCGGTCCTGGGGCTGAGTACGGCTTCTAATGCCCAGATGCTTTTGTTACGGTGAATACTCGCTCAGGGGCCATCTCCCGTCCTGTGTGCTCTCCCTAGACTTTGTCTCCACTTGGGCCACCCAGCCTATCAAAAATCTAAATCCTGGGCTTCCCTGGTGGCGCAGTGGTTGAGAGTCCGCCTGCCGATGCAGGGGACACGGGTTCGTGCCCCGGTCCGGGAAGATCCCACATGCCGCGGAGCGGCTGGGCCCGCGAGCCATGGCCGCTGAGCCTGTGCGTCCGGAGCCTGTGCTCCGCAACGGGAGAGGCCACAACAGTGAGAGGCCCGCGTACCGCAAAAAAAAAAAAAAAAAAAATCTAAATCCTGGTGCTGAATAGTGTTCAAATAACTTCCCCAAACACACCTGAGTCCAACAAAAATAAACATATGGTGAGAGATGTTGCCTAACACTACCAGTAAGACACATTTTTTTCTTACTGGTTGGAACTTCATAACGGTTTGAAAATTCAGACATCAGGGAAATTTCTTTTTTATGATTTGATTATGAAGCACAGTGAGAAAATGACTTTTCCTTTCCTTAGGTTTGGTATCCAAATGGATAGTAAATGTTAGTGCAGAAGATCCATGTATAGCTGCTTTGGAAGAAATCAAGAAATCTGGTTGAATGGTTAGAAGGTTAAATGCGTTTTTCATGTAGCCAAGTGGCATTTAAAGAAAATGAATGTAAGTAGAGTTTGCCACTTGAAAATAGACAACATTTGTCATATTCCTGAATTCCACTGATTCCCAACCAGATTGATTTGTGAGTCGTGACTGTTAACCCAAACTGTGCCAATGTCAATGCCATCAAGGCGTACTAAAATTATTCCCTTGTTTTTGTGTAACCCTGACTTAATCAAAATGGACCCCAATGAATCCCATTCAATTAATATGCTCATTACCATCCTCAAAATGAAGAGTTAAACTCGCTGGAGAGCAGTCATGGTAATATGTCCTGAGAGAGATTCATTTGGCCGCAGCTGTCCATTTTATTCTAAGTGCTAAGTGCGTTAATATACATAGACTATCATTTACATAGCAAGTGACGATGCAAGGTGAATTATTCATTGTGTGACAACTACCTGATACCCAGTGTACTATCAAATGCAAAGCCATTTCTTGTTTGACCTGTACGTAAATTTGCATTATAGAATTCATTACCTTTCTATAAGTCACATTGAAGTTATGTGCAGCTATCTCTCCCAGAAGCTTCTCAGAGAGATAGCTGCAGGTTACCTCTGCTTTGAGTTAATTGCCGCTCTCCCTGTCTGGCAAAGCAGCCTGCTTTTGGAATGGAAGAATTGCAGGGACCCCAGCCAGGCGGCATGTGCAAAGCTTCTCCTTTGATGCAGAGAGTAAGGTGAGAGAGAAAGACAAGCCCAAATTTAATTAAAATGTTATGAGAGCTGGAAACCAGCACATGAGACAAAGTAAAGGGGAGCAGAGTGTGCACCTCCTGAAGTGTATATGCTGCCAGGGATCACCAAGGTAATAAAATTCAAGCTGCTTTCCCCAAGCAGTGGGTGACCCCATCCTCAGCAGAGAGCTGTGTGTTTACATTCAGAGACAACTGGAAGTCTTCTTGAATAAGAAATCACCTCATTTCCAATTTATTCTTTAGTCTCCAGAATATAATTGAATTCATCTTGGCACTTTTCGTGTGGTTTTGCAGACTATTCATCTCTGCATTATCTTTGCAACCTTTAATAATATGGTTCATCAGGGAGGTGTGTGCCTCTGAACATAATAGTGTTAAGACTAGTTCCCTGACGGGGCAGATAGCAAGCTAATTACCTAACTTGTTGGGGAACCAGAGCCATAGGGACTGGAAATTTCCGGTATTGAAATGAATGATGGGGAGCCTTCAGGGGCCTGAAACTTTAGATATTCTCCCCATTAGATTCTTAGTCAGTCACTCGGGGCTCTGCCAGATTGGATGGCCTCAAGATTTGCTTTGCTTGTGAGATTTTTTTGTTACTTCCCAATTCCAGCCGGACTGAAACTACTGTAAGAAAATCCTTTCCTATTATTGGTATTTTGGTCTTTCTATTTCCCATCTCACCTGAAAACAGGCAGTGCAGAGGAGTGAGAAAATGAAAAGAACAATGGAAACGGTAATAGAATTGCACTCAACCCTTGAAGAGAGTTGCTTTGGATTCCACATGAAGGGGCAGGCACACACAAACCTCACCCAAGTCAATCCTGGTGGACCTATCCCTCTAAATGTAATTTCAGACCTGTTCTTTCTGGAGGAAAAGCTGTCTTGGATGGGAGATCTGTTGGAATATCCCTAAGATTCCACAGCTTCATTTGCCTCTCATTTGATACTCATGAGCCCGCCCCAGAAATATTTTTCTTTAGTAAAAGAAAAATTTGGACTTAAAGATTCACATCATAATCTAATCTCTTACTAGACAGAGCATAGTCTGGGGATGGGCAGTAGTAGCAACAGCTAGGAGCTTCTTAGAAATGCACCACCCCAGACATAGTGAATCAGAATCTGAATTTCAACCAGGTCCTCAGCTGCTTTGTAAGTACATTAAAGTTTGGAACTCTCTGATCTAGCCCGCTCACCCCCAAACCATTTACCATTTTTTCTACACTGGACCCTTTCTTCAAATGACTTAGTGAGGCTTAGACAAGGGAGGGGTGCTGAGCTGGAGTCCATGTGGAGGGCTCTCAAGCTGCCCTTGCCTCCCCTTCCTGCTGCAGGTCTGTGTTACCCCAGGGCACACGGTGCAGAAACACTGAGCCAGTCCTTCCATTTATTGTGCACTAAGAGACCGAGGCTGTGATAGGTTAGATAGCTTACTTTAGGTCGCAGAGCTTGGTAGCGCTAATGCTGGGTGTGTAAGCCAAGTGGTCAGACTCTCAGTCCCATTCTCTCTTCTTGCGGCCTGATTCTGACGCCCAGGATTTGCAATAAGCCTTTGAACAAAAAATAAGCTGTGTCTGAGACTAAAGTTATTATCCAGGCTTTGCCACTCCCTGGACAGTGAAAGGCATTTAAACACCTGTCCCTGTTGAAGAGTGAATGAATGCATCATGTGTTTATAGCTCTGGTAATTGCACCCTATGCATACGATTGTATTTATGGAAAAAACCCTGAGGTTGAACGCACACTTTTAGTTTTGATTATAAATGTTTATTTAAAAGATGGCTCCGATTCAATACTGTGAAATCAATTACAGGCCACTAGAGAGCATATATCGCAGCTTTTTATCTTCTGGGCCTGAAAGATGAAAGGCTTTGGATGGTGTTAAGGACTGAGTGCTTGTGTCCCCCAACTCAGATTCATATGTGGAAGCCCTAACCTCAAGTGTGATGGCAGCTGGAGATGGGGCTTTTGGTAGGTGATTAGCATTAGATCAGGTCAGGTGGGTGGGGCCCACCTGATGGGATTAATGCCCTTAGCAAAAGAGAGAGTGGAGAGCTTTCTCTCTTTTTCTCCACAAGTACTTACAAGGAAGAAGCCATATGATCACACAGCAAGATGGCGGCTGCATACAAGCCAAGAAGAAAGTCCTCAGAGGGAAACCTACCAGAACCTTGACTATGGACTTCCCATCCTCCAGAGCTATAAGAAATAAAGTTTTGTTTTTTAAGCCATCCAGTTTATGGTATTTTGCTATGGCAGCCTGAGCAGACTAATACAAATAACATGTGCTCCCATACTCATTTATAAGTGAAATCTGGACATTCTTGTGAAAATTAAATAATAATGATCACTCTCATTTATTGAGTACCTACTATGTGCCCAGGTACTACCAAGCACTGTATTAGACATTTCATAGACATTACCTATGTCCTCCTCACACCAATACTTTAAGATAAATATTTCCCTGATTTTATAAACTACCTTCTTTAGATGCGGGAGCATGTGTCAGGCTCTCCTAATATCTCCAGATTTTAGCACAGTGTTTGGCACATAATAGGCCCTCAGATGCTGTTACTGTACCAGGGTTTATGCGATTTGCCCAAGCTCACACATTTGCAAAATTTCGGATCCAGGACTGTCTTCCCGAAGCTCACGACGCTAGATTGCAAGAAACGGCCACAAATTCCTCCCATCACTCTCTGCACACCCCTTTGAAAACTGACTTTTCTATTCCTCCCATCCAGAGGTGGAATCTGTCTGGCCACTCTTGAATTCAGGCTGTCCTTGGGATTTGCTTTGACCAACGGAATGTAGCAGACATGACAACTGGGAGTTTTGAGCCTTGGCCTCAAGACGCAGGTCTCGTCCTGAGACTCCCATGCCCAGAAACCTGGGCTAGTCTCCATGAGGCTGCAACACCTTGTGGGCATCACATCAACCACCACCCGTGGCAATAAGCTTCTCTGGGACCATGAAGCCCGCTGAGCTGAGTGCCGCCACCTGAGTGAGCTCAAGTGAGACCAGCAGAAGAAGCAAGCTGAGTAAAAATTGATAACCCAGATGATTATAAAATAACAAATGATTATTGTTTTAGGCCACTGTTTCTATTACTGTGTAGTAGAAAACTGTTATACCGTCTTCCTTCTAGCACCTAGATGTTGATGATGATTGGTGATGAAAAGGATGATAATAATATTATGTGACATTGTTGAAAGATTATTATGTGCAAAACAATACTCTAAGAACTTCACATGCATTATATCGTTTAATCAGTTCACCATCCTATGAAGTGGTACTATGTTATCTCTGCTTTATCAGTAAGAAAACTAAATTAGGTAACCTCTCGGGGTCACACAGCTAGTAAGTGTTGAAATGGACATACTCCAGAAGCAACGCTCTCAACCACTGAGCTATAGAATTTAAAGGCAAGAGCCATGGTACAATGCGTTATGTGGAAGAGGGTGGAGGGAGCTATAGGGATATATTTATGGAGCTGGTGGGTTAAAGGAGTGTAGTGGGCAGGATCATTGTCCCCCAAAGTTGTCCATGTCCTAACCCCCTAAACCTGGGATTATGGCAAAGGAGAATTAAGGTTGCAGATGGAATTACTCTTGCTGTAGTAGTTTCCTGCGGCTGCCATAACAAGTTGCCATAAATTGGGTGGCTTCGGAAAAGAGAAGTTAATTGTCTCACAGATCTGGAAACCCAGAAATCCTGAAATTAGTTTCACTGGAATGAAACCAAGGTACTGGCGGTCCTGTGCTTCCCTCAAACCTTCAGGGAAGAATCTGTTCCTTGCCCCTTCAGCTTCCGGTGGCTGACCGTGTTCCTTGTCTTGTGGCCACATCACTTGAATCTCTGCCTCTGTGGTCACATTGCCTTCTCCTCTTCTGTGCATGTCATCTCCTTCTGTCCCCCTTTTATAAAGGCACTTGTGATGACATTGAGAGGCTACCCTGACAATCCAGGGTAATCTCCCCATTTCAAGATCCTTAAGTTAATCAGGTCTGCACAGTCCTTTTTTTTTTTTTTTCATAGAGGGTAACATTTACACATTACAAGCATTAGGACATGGATATCTTTTGGAAGGTAATTCTTCTAGCTGACACAGTTGCTAAGTGAGAGATGGGGATGAGTTGAGATGGGGAGAGTATTCTGGATCATCAAGGAGGTCCAGTGTAATCACTAAGGTCCTTAAAAATGAAAGAGGAAGGTGCAAGGGTGTCAGAAGGAGATGCAACTACAGAAGAAAGACACAGAGATGGAACATTACTAGAGACGTAATGTTATTCAAAGATGGAGGTAAGGAAATGAATTCCCCTAAAATCTCCAGAAAGGCTTGCAGCCCTGCTGACACCTTGATTTTAACCCAGTGAGACAGACCTATTTAGACTTCTAACCTATCGAATCGTAAGACAGTAAATTTGTGTTAAGTCTCTAAGTTTGTGTAATTTGTTAGACAGAGGAAGCCAAAATGCTCTATTGTAAAGTTAACCTTTGTCGAATATTTGCTTTCCATCCATTACTATGTTAATTTATTTATACATATTCTTCCTTATAATTTTCAGGGAAACAATGAAACAACAAATCTTTTGAAGTATTGTCTCCAATTAATAGTTATGGATAATGAGACTTACCTGCCTAAAGACATACAGCTCCATAGTAATGGAGCCAGGATTGAACACACGCAGTCTGACCTCTCACCCCTCATTCTTCACACCCCCATCGGTTGCCAGGTGTGTATATAGATGTACATATATATATATATACACACACATATATATATACACACATATATATACATATATATATACACACATATATATCTTCAGGTGTGATTTTGGAGTACTCTTAGTAACCAAGAATCAAAGGAAGCATGAATGAAGACATCCTGGTTCATGGATGAGGTTCTGTCATAGCAAGAAATAGGAGTGCTTGGTATGTAGTCTGTAAAATTTCTTATACTCTTTGAGTTAAAGATGATCTAACTTGGTTTTCTTTCCTCCAAATTTCCTTCTTTTTGCCAAAAGCACTGAAGAAGAAAAGAGTTCAATGGAAGAAAGAAACGAAAAGGCTAGATATGAAGGAAGGGAGATTTAGAGTTCAGCATTTATTAATTCAAGTTAACTTGAGCTCCTTTTGAAATGTTGCAACGATTCTTCACAGACAAATTCAGGCATCCAGAGGTTTCTTGTTTTTCACCTCTGCTTTCTTATTAATGCATACTGATGTCCGTCAAATGCCAATATGCCTACAGAAATGAGCTACAGGAAATTAATTTTCAGTGAAGTGTCACTTATAAGTCATTTCAGTTCTAAACCTGCCCACATTCTTCTGCACCATGACTGAATTTTGTCCCATCACTTTTGCGACGCCACGTGGCATGTGACATCCTAGTTCTCCCATCAGGGACCGAACCTGCGCCCCCTGCATTAGAAGCGTGGAGTCTTAACCACTGGACCACCAGGGAAGTCCCTCCAATCACTTTTAATTATGAGGCGATGCTTGGGTACTTGCTTCCTTTGGTATGTGCTTTTCAGACCCAGGCTCTGGGCCTCGTTTTTCTGAGCTCTGGTTTCAATACCAGGAAACCCTGAGGCCTGATGTTGGCTGGACCCTGACCCCAATTATTTTCTGTGCAAATTGCTTGACTCTTCAGTTTTGATTCTCCTTTTCACAAACTGAGGATGTAATCACTTCCTCTCTTATCTCACAAGGCTCCTGGGGGAAACATTAAAGAGCTTTGAATATGAAAAACACTCTATACCTATGGAGGAGTGCCATGTGCTTGCCAGTTTCCGTTCAATTCCCAGATAATATCTCGGGCCACTTTCCCCGGGGAAGCTAGTTAAGACACAGCAATCCTTGGCCTGGTCTGTGGTTTCCTATTCTGCTTCTGAGTTGCCCTGTAGCAAACAGCAAGCATCAACTCATTCCCTCCTACGTAATTTTTTTCTTCACGGCTGTTTGCAAGAGAGAGCCTGGCAGAACTGCTGAGCCTCTGCGTTAAACTTTCCCCTTCACTTAATCTTCTTGAAAAGAATCTTGCTGCCAACATTTGTCCACATTACCTCCCCAGAGGAGCACTGCGAAATTGCAGTCCTGTTCATCTGGTCTGCTGGAATCGGGGGGTGGCGGGTGAAAAAGGCCAGTCATTTTCAGCGCAGTCTGGGTTTAGATGGAGAAAGGATATTTTCAGGATTCAAGTAAACTGGTGTTACAATTATAGTACATAAGACACTCCCAAACTGAACATCATTTTTACTCTTCCGGCCATAGATAAAAACATCAGCAGGCTCCGTGGGTCCTCTCCTAATGCAACTGTGGCCTCATCAATTCAAGGCAAAGTGACAGCAAAGCGTTTCATGGAAGTGAGCCTTTCCCTCTCTATCTGTAGCCCAGATGAGAGATACTGAGCATGAACGGGTGAGCATTTAGTTCTTTTTCTAGATTCCAAACCCCAGTGCATGTCAGGTGGCTGAGATTATCCACAAGAAGCTTCTGTCCCTTTGTTCTTGCCCTCATCCACTCTACCTACTTGGACACCCTTCCCATCATTTTCAGGAGACAAGAGTACTTCTGGGGCAATTCTTTTAAGTTTCTGAAAGGCTGAGATCATGCCCTGGACTCAGTAGGCCCTTGGAGTCAGAAGACCTCAGAGGAGAGAGGGGAGGCCCAGGGCTATTCTACCATGTTCTCCAGGCCACACGTCCAATTAGAGACATCTGCCACCAGAAGGTGGTGGTCCTGACTCCATCACACACCCAGGAGTAATTACTACACCTCGGACCAAATAAGACCCATAGATTTTATCTTAAGGGCTGTGCAGACCAAGACTTCCCTTCCCTTCTACCTCCTTGTAAGTACAAATCAGGAGCATTTCTACATTTCCCCTTTGGCTGTGGGTGGTCCTGGTGTCTCTAGAGAAAGACAGAAGGGGGTTAGCCCGAAGTTTCTTAGCAAAATGTGATGTTTAGTCAGAATCACTCGCTTTCCATTGTAACCCACATTTCCCATTCCGGGGCAGCCCTGGAGGTAGAACAGGGTCAAAATATCGGTTATAAAGTGGTATCTCTCTGACTCTGGCCTGAACTATATTTGGGAATTCCAGCTCCCTCAAATTCTTCCCAAGTAGTTTCAGGAGTTCTCAGAGGTTATTTCCCAGGAGCTCTGAGAACTAGTTTTTAGGTTTCATGGTTCTTAAGTCTCAACGATTATCATAATCTCCTGGGAAGTATCTAAAAGTCAGATTTTAAGGCATGACTCCCAAAAATTTTGAATTACCAGGTTTGCCACTGGCAAACATACATACATTTGCCATACGTCTTTAACATACATACGTCTGTTATGTATGGAATACATACGTCTTTAACTCCTTACATCAGTTGATGATCAAGCAGACCTGTGAACCACCACTCTATTTCCACAGATCATTCTTTCCATATATATTTACAGCCCACTATGTTCTAAGCGTTGCTGTTCTAGGCCCTGGAGATAAGCAGTGAAAAAAACGAAGTTCAGACCTCTTGGAGTTTTCATTCCACTGGGGGAAACAAACAATCCGCAATGAAACAAGTAAATGTGTATTTAGTAAGTCAGCCAGTGACAGAATGATGGAGAAAAAGAAGGTAAAGTCAGTGTGGGAGCAGGGCTGCTTTTTGGTGCACGGCGCTCAAGAGGCCGCTTCCATCATGTGACACGTGAACAGAGATTGAGGAAGTTGGGGGAACAGAGTCATGTAAATATTTTTCAGAAGGGTGTTCTAAACAAAGGGAGCTGCTACGTCCCACCCCCTGGAGTCGGGAGCGAGCAGCTGTGTTTCAGGAACAGCAAGGGGTCAGTGTGCCTGGAGAGGACAGTGTGAGCGTGGGGCTACAGGCCGGACACAGTGAGTGCGCAGACTCGGGATTTCATCCTAATTGTATGGGGAGCCATTGGAGGAGTTTCATCCATGGAGAAGCAGCGTCTGATGCATGTTTTAGATGTATCACTCTGGCTGCTCTATCAAGAAGTACATTTAAGATGGCAGTGTTTGGGCTTCCCTAGTGGCGCAGTGGTTGAGAATCTGCCTGCCAATGCAGGGGACACGGGTTCGAGCCCCGGTCTGGGAAGATCCCACATGCCTCGGAGCAACTAGGCCCGTGAGCCACAACTACTGAGCCTGAGCATCTGGAGCCTGTGCTCCGCAACAAGAGAGGCCGCGGTAGTGAGAGGCCCGCACATCGCGATGAAGAGTGGCCCCCGCTCGCCACAACTAGAGAAAGCCCTTGCACGGAAACGAAGACCCAACACAGCCAAAAATAAATAAATAAATTAATTAAAAAAAAAAAAAAAAGATGGCAGTGTTAGAAGTCAGAAGAGCAGTGAGGAAGCTAGAACAGTCCAGGGCAGACATCATGGAGTTTTGGACCAAGTGGTAGCAATGGACATGGAGTGGATATTGGATATATTTTGAAGATAAAAACTATGGGAATTTGCTGATGGATTGGATGTGGGATGGGACACGAAGAAAAATCAGTGGTGACTCTAAAATATTTGGTGTGGAGAACTCAAAGGACAGAGTGGCCATTTGTGGAGAGGAGGACAGAGTGGAGAGGAGTGTAGAAGGAGGAGATTTAGAGGGAAAAAGTCAAAATCTGATTTTGGATATGGTAAGTCTGAAATACCTATTAGATATCCAGATGAAAATACCAAAGAGCAGTTTGGATATACAAATCAGGAGGTCTAGGGAGAAGCGTAGGCCGGGTGTATACATTTGAGAATCATTGGGGTATGGCATGGCCGAGACCATAAACCAAATGTCATCATCTATGGAATGATCAGAGAAGTTGATCTGTACTTTAGCCCTCTGTACTTTAATATTTAGAGGTCAGAGAGAGAAGGACCAGTGTGTGGCCAGAGGGACAGCTCCATTTCCTTTCTCTCCAGCTCTTTCTCATTGAACAATGTGTTCTATCACTGCTGGTCCCCAAAAGTGTAACTTACTGCCAAAATCTCAAAGGCGTTACTGTTGCTACAGGAAGTACTGTTGTTGCTGTCACTGTTCTCACCAGTTCTGTGCTGGCCCCAAGCTATCAAAGCTTCTGCTCTTTTTTTTTTCTTTTTTTTTGCGGTACGCGGGCCTCTCACTGTTGTGGCCTCTCCCGTTGCGGAGCACAGGCTCCGGACGCGCAGGCTCAGCGGCCATGGCTCACGGGCCCAGCCGCTCCGCGGCATGTGGGATCTTCCCGGACCGGGACACGAACTCACGTCCCCTGCATCGGCAGGCGGACTCAACCACTGCGCCACCAGGGAAGCCCCGCTTCTGCTCTTTGATGCCCAGTGCACATTAGAGAAACCTGTCCTTTTGGTTTTAATGTCACTTATTGGAGAATCCTTAAGAAAGGATTTGGGTAGGTATCTGGAAGCCAGACAGAGTACGAGGTCTATTCTAGTCCACTGTCTTTGAACTGATTGCATGTATTTCAAACATATTTCAGTTCTGAACCCTAGTCTGAACACAACTTAGATTCAAACAGGAATACCATCCACATTAGAAAAAAAAAAAAAGGAATTCTAAAGCAAATGCACTGGGAGGCAGCTCTTGCAATCATGGAAAAATCTGAGCTATAGCACCATAGAAGTTAGGTTTTGGATCCCACCCTAGCAAGAAATAGAAAGCTCAGAGAGGGAGGAGGTTCAGTGTTCACACCATTCCCAGTTACTCTCTGCAAGTGTAAGGTAAGCCTCTGTTATGTACTTTTTGAAGTGTTGGAGAGAAGAAAGCAATTTAATTCAACAAAGGCCTATTGCATTGGTGTAACATATTATTGAAATACAGGTTATCATAATGGGCAGTGGACACACATATAACTTGTTGAAGAGGGACTGATTCTCTAATTTTTCTCATTCTGGATTTCAGAATTTTTATTTTAATAGTCCAACAGCATCCATATGGCTGAGGAATCTCTAATTAACGGTACCTGGAAAGGTTCTTTCTTTTTTTTTTAATTAATTTATTTTATTTTGTTTATTTTTGGCTGCATTGGGTCTTCATTGCTGCGCGTGGGCTTTCTCTAGTTGTGGCAAGCAGGGGCTACTCTTTCTTGCGGTGCCTGGGCTTCTCATTACCGTGGCTTCTCTTGTTGCGGAGCATGGGCTCTAGGCACGTGGGCTTCAGTAGCTGTGGCTCACGGGCTCAGTAGTCGTGGCACACAGGCTCTAGAGCACAGGCTCAGTAGTTGTGGCGCACGGGCTTAGTTGCTCCACGGCATGTGCAATCTTCCCGGACAGGGATCAAACCCGCGTCCCCTGCATTGGCAGGTGGATTCTTAACCACTGCGCCACCAGGGAAGCCCTGGAAAGGTTCTTTCATTGAGAACTTTCTAAAAAGGATTAAGGCAAGACTAAGACTTCATTCCATGATATCAAGGGTTCTGATGGACCCTGCAAGGTCTTTTTTTTTTCCTGGCTTCAGTGTCTTTATCATTAATCCCTGATAAATCTAAAGTGTTTCTTGTTAAGTCCAGGAGGGATATAACATCACAAATCTCTGTCTATTTAACTTGCATACTCTTTGTTTGAAGTCTCTCTGGTGGCCATATTCCCTCAGAGGAATCAGATATCTTTTGAGTTATGGAGAAACTCTGAGGAAAGGAGATATATACAGTTATTCTGATTAGAAAAGTCTTTTTTAACTTGAAAGTATTAAACATGGGTATATTAGGCTATTTCATGGGTCAGAGTATTAAACATCTCTGAGGTAACAACTCTGCTTTTCTGTTTAATCACTCCATTTCTTTCTTTCTTTTTCTTTCTTTCTTGTAGTCTTGGCCAATTATTTACTAAATCATTGTATATTATGTTTGACAATAATTGATGATGTAGGAAGAGAAGCACATGGCCTGAAGCCTTCGTTCTTACTTCCCAGCTTTCACAATGAGATAGGGGAGCAACATCTTTAGAAATGGAATTGCAGAGTGTGTATTCAGGTGTCTTGAAAGTCTCTTGCCCAGAGGGGGGGGCAGGTTGGTCTTATTTTATTTATTTATTTTTAATTTTTTATTTTATATTGCGGTATAGTTGATCAACAATGTTGTGTTAGTTTCATGTGTACAGCAAAGTGATTCAGTGATACGTATACATGTATCTTCTTATTCTTTGTCAAATTCTTTTCCCATTTAGGTTATTACAGAGCATTGAGCAGAGTTCCCTGTGCTTTACAGTAAATTCTTAAATACAGCAGTATGTACATGTCAATCCCAAACCCTCAATCTACCCCCTCCCCCTCCCTTCCCCCCGGTAACAGTAAGTTTGCTCTCTAAGTCTAATCACTCCATTTCTAATATGCTAGCCAGAAAGGGCAGATGGGTTGAGAGAAACTGACAATATAGCCTGTTCAATTAGCACACTCATGTTCTGCATTGCAGCGGACAAACATTCACCTTCCACTTTCCCTTTAATATTTCTTATCTTGATGAATAACAGCACAATGGTCTGTCTACTAACTGCAGCCCAACTCCCATGTTTCTCTCCTGACTTCATTTTCCAGAGCACACTAGGTTCAGACAGTCCCCTCATGTCTTCTGAATGCGCCCTCTCTTATCTCCAGCCAAAAGTACCCCACTTCAGGCTTTTATTATTTCTTACCTGAACAATTGCTGCAGCTTCATATTGGTTCTCCTTACTTCCAGATCTCACCCTGTGATGTCTATGCTAAGTATTTCTACAAGAGAGATCTTTAAAAAAAAAAAGACTTGAATATTCTTTACCTGTTTCAAACCTTTCTTAGGTTTTGTGTATCTAAGCACTGTATATCTTAAATACAGCAGTATGTCTCTAAATGTGGGCTTTGGACCTCCTGCATCAGAATCACTGCTAAAAATGTATCTTCCAGAATTTGGAATTTGAACTTATAATCAGCTTCCCAGGTGATTCTTGTGCACTCAACACACTGAAAAATTACTGACCTAATTGGTAAAGACTCCATGTTTACAAAATTGTGAAGACCCTGCTTATGTCTGCCTCGTTATCCTGTACCATGTGGTGTCACCTGTGTTACTCTCTACTCATAATGAACCAGATTTAGTTCTGGAAACATGGTCATTGATCAGGAAAAATCTTCATTTAGGTCGAGTGAGGGGCTGGCATTTCTGGGTCACTCAAAGTTCTTAGTAGTTTATCAGCTTCAGCTGGTTAGAACTGGTTGTGGTGAAACACATCACTCAATTTTATTACATTCTAGGCAAGTGTTGAAGTAAATGTAAAATTTTCCTTTTATACAGTAGTAAATAATAGAGACCAAAATCCCTTCCCTCCAAAACTGCACAGTCCAATACAGTAGCCACTAATAACATGTGCACTTGAAATGCGGTTGATCTAAATTGAGATGCACTGTATATCTATTGGATATATTGAATTTTCAAAACTTAGAAAAAGTAATGTAAAGTATTTCATCAATACATTGAAATATTAACTCTGTGTGTCCAAAGGAGAATATTTTGGATATATATTGGGTTAAATAAAATATGTTACTCAAAGTAATTTTATCTGTGACTTTTTACTTTTTTAATGTAACTACTAAGAATTTAAAATTATATTTGTGACTTGCGTCACAAATAAAATTATATTTGTGGCTTGCAGCACTGCCCTACTATATATTAAAGTTGAATATAGGCATACTCTGTGCCCAGGAATCGCACTCCTAGGTATGTACACAATAGAACCTGCATGTGCTCAACTAAGGGCGTGTTCTAAAATATTCGTAGCAGCACTGGACTTAATCATAAAAGAACAGAGCTGTGGTTTCTTGGTGTCATTATCACCTACAACAGAGTCACACGATATACCTTTGGTGAGGGAATGAGTGATTGAATAGCTGTTGGCAGCCTATCTCTGTGGATTGGGAGCGAGAGATGCACTCAAATGTAGGGGGATTTCTGTGCTATGGGAAGATGCTCTAGTAGCTATCTCCTTACTGAAGGCGTGAGCGGAGTACCTTCCTTCCACGGCAGACAACACATTGAACAGATTCCCTACTCCAAATACCTTCTTCCGTTTTCTTCCCAAATTATTTCCTACTGTAAACAACATCTTTGCGTATATCCTTTGACGGACTTGTGGAACGTCTCCTCATGGTAAATTCCTAGGACTGGAATAAAAGGGAAGGCACAGTGTATATTTTGGTACCTGTTTTCAGTCAGGGGTGTGCCTCTGTGGTAGAGCAGCCTCTGTAGAGGACAGGGGCCCTAGCATTCTGCCTCCAGGGAAGCCCACAATCTCTTCGCAGCTCAGCGCCTCATGGGCTCCCACCACCTTCTCAACACATCTAGCTTATGGCTGAGGGGTGGAGAGCAGCCAGAAAACGCACAGTGGTTGTGTCTGGGAAAGTCCCAAATTTTGGAATTGCTAATAAAATTACCACACCTATTCATGAAGAAATTGCAGAACCAGGGAGTAAGAAAAAAAGTTACTTGAGATACCTTTTCACGAGTTGTATTAAACCTGCTCAGACTGAGACAAAAAAAGGGGGCTGGCCAGAGCAGCCCTTCCCCAGAGCTGGACGAGTCCTGTGGCTCCTGGTCTCCCGCCAACCCCCGCTCGACAAGCTCCCTTCTGCAGCCCGAGGGCCAGCCAAAACCACACATTCCCACACTTGCTTCCCAGGAGGAGCTTCCCTTTAGACTGTAGAGGAAATGTACTGCTTTCCTCTGGCACCCTCCTTCTTCTGGAAAACTCCTTCAAATCTTGTGATCCTGGATGAAGCTGTCATTCCCCCGAATACAGGGATAGATGTGTGGTGGTTTTGTCAGTCAAGAACTTGAGACCCAAGCTGGGCCAAGTAGAATTCTCCTTGAAATATCCCTTTTAGAGCACAACAGACTGGAGGGAGAGAATGAAGGTCGGATGCAGAACAATGCTGACACAAGCTGTGGAGACAGAGACAGAGAGAGACAGAGAGACAGAGAGGGGGGGAGCGCGACCTGATGGCACTACCCCTTGGGTTCCATTCTTGAGTCCCACTCCTTTTATGCTCTTTCTACAAAACGGCAGGCAGTGGTGACATCAGCAAGTTACTTAACCTCTCAAAGCCTCAGCGGCTTATAAAGTCTCATACGAACTGGGCCTCCCTATGACATCATTTTGTACATGCCACCTTCTTACCCACTGCTCTGAAGCAAGAGGCTTCTCCCAGCTTCCTAAAATCACCAAACTCATGCCCAGTGTAGACCTCTCTGCACCAACTATTCTCACTACTTCTCTCTCCACTTCACCTGGCCTTGCAGGGCTGGCTTTTTTCTTTTTTTTTTTCAGAACTAAAGTCACTTCTACAAAGAGCACCTGATTTAAAATAGCCAGCCCATCTCATTGCATCACATCACCTTTTAGAATCGATTGTATAGCATTTATCAAAATCTGACAGTACTTCTTGATTTGTTGGTTAGTTTTTATTTTCTCTTGTATTTCCCACTCGTCCATGAGCTTCCTGAATCTAGTTCCAGCACTCAGTGGATACTTGTGGGATGAAAGAACAATGATGATAACACCACTACCCAATATTTGCTTTGGCTTTTTATGTGCCAGACACTGTTCTCGGCATTTTATGGGTTAATATGTCAAATCTCTGCAATGCTCCTGTAAGAGATGAATCCTTTGATCCTCTCCATTTTCCAGACAATGAAACTACAGTACAGAGGAGTTGAAACCCTCACAGAGCAATTCATTGAGCAATAAAAGCACTTTTGAATATTTTTTAATAGTTCACGTGTTAATTAATAGAGAAGAAGAAAAGTGAACAAACAGGAGGAAAAAAAGTGAGGGAGCCCCAGGGCATGCCTGCTGCTCTGAATATTCAAAAAACAAGGATGAGCTCTAATAAGAACGGAGAGAGGAGGAAACATGGAAACAGAGGGTATATGAGCTTTCTAGGGCTGCCATCACAAAATTGCACACACTGGGGGTGTTTAACCCATAGACATTTATTTTCTCACAGTTCTGCAGACTAGAAGCCCAAGATCAGGGCTTCGGTAAGTTTGGTCTCCTCTGAGGCCTTTCTCCTCGGCTTGTAGATGGCAGCCCTCTGGCCGTGTCCTCACTTGGTCCTCCTTCAGTCTGAATGGGCTGTGTCCTAATCTCCTTTTCTTACAGGACACCAGTCACATTGGACTACGGCCCACCCCTGTGACCTCATCTTACTTTAAAAGATCCTACCCCTAAATATAGCCACATTCTGAGTTACTTGGGGTTTAGCACTTCAATGTATGAATTTGGGGTACACAACAAATGAATTTCGGGGGCTCGTAACAGGGGAAAAAGGGATAATGAGTAAGGTGTAAAAATGAATAAAGGTAAATGGAATCAAGGAGAGAAAGAAAGTCGGAGTGTAAAGCATAAGGTATAAAAGAAACTCTTGTGTGGTTAGAAAATATTATATAGGAAACAAATGTGAAAAAAGAAGCCAACAAAAAATAAAATAAGATAAATCAATATGCTCAGTATGTAAAACAAAAGTTGAATAGTTGGGGGCTTCCCTGGTGGCTCAGTGGTTGAGAGTCCGCCTGCCGATGCAGGGGACGCGGGTTCGTGCCCCGGTCCGGGAAGATCCCACATGCCACGGAGCGGCTGGGCCCGTGAGCCATGGCCGCTGAGCCTGCGTGTCCGGAGCCTGTGCTCCGCAACGGGAGAGGCCACAACAGTGAGAGGCCCGCGTACGGAAAAAAAAAAAAAGTTGAATAGTTGTACAAAGATATAAAATAGAATGCATGAAGGCTTAATGCAGAAAAAAAGAGGCAGATGAGCAACAATGATATAAAAATAAAGAGAAGGGAAAAAAAATAGGAATCCAGTTCTACAACACACTGGGTTTTTGCTGCATTTTGTTTTTGTCTTGTGTTGGAAAATGACCTATTGCTTTGTAAGGTTGAGCAAGGCAGCCTATGATTTCTATGACTAAAGACTTTACTGGTTTGAAATAAAATATTATAAGAAGGCAACGCTGTTATTTGAAATCTCATGGAGATAGAGTCAGGAATACTTTCCTATATGACAGTACCGATCCGTGTCATAAGAGAAAGTATATCAGTGGCATTTTATAAAGCTTTGGGGGGCTTTAAAAAGCAAAGAAATTGAGATTGAGTTAGCTGGAATCCGACAGCAAGTTTAACAGGAGATACTGTTCTGCTACAACTCTCACCAAGGGAGTTCAATTTCAACAGTGCTAATCTTTCCATAGTGATGTAAGTTTAAATTTTGTGCCCCTAAGGAAAAATTTCCAAATTCCCATTGAACTCTCCTCCCGAAAGTCCTTCCTTCCTGCACTAGCCAGGTAGAGCAAGTGCCTCTCCAGGAGCAGATGAATCTCTCTCTTCTTTCTAAAGACCTATCTGTTTGACATTTCAGGTACAGAGTTCCCTGTTCTCGCAAAGATAAATGAAGTTTCTGTTGTTTCATAAAACTTTTGGCATGGAATTTGAAATTATTATTCATTTTTCTTTTGATGTAATTTGGCCTTCCTTATTTTCTGGCTTCTGGTATTGCAGAAGTTAGGCTGAAGTTAGGCTCCTACCCTCCCTTATCCTCAACCCCCCAGAAACTGAGCGCTGGAGGTAGGGGCGCTGCCTCCCTGGATGTTCCTGAGTCCTCGAGAAAGGCATTCCTGGGTCTTAAAGATGCCAAAGCCTATCGTTTTCAAAAGGATGTACGTTTATAGATTTCAAAGATTGAAGAAAGTACTTACAATTTTAAGTTTTCTAAAGTAAATGCTCTAAGAAAAAAGGACAGGAGAGTAATCTCTTTGCCCCCCCCCCTTTTTTTAACAGGGAGAATTATTATTTGTAATTTGTATTTATTGCAACAGTATCATTCTTAGGTATGAATCCTTAATTAATAATGATAAAATTGACACACTATCATATAAAGGTTTTTGGGGGGTTGCCTTTTCACATGTATCAATAATATTTCCAAATTTCCTCTTATTTTGCCTATGACCAAGGGTCTTTGTTTGCAGGACAAGTAGGTGAGGTTAACTTGAGAGTCATCAGTTTGTAGTGCTTAAACCTGGCACTCAAGGGAACAATTCAATTTGTAAACTTGCTTCCTAATTCTATTGTATCACCATATAAATAGAAATGCATATTATTGAAATAATGCATATTATTAGGCTCAGCTATACATAAAAATGCACATTACTAATGTTCAATTAGTTCTTGACTTGAAGTCTAATTTGGAACTCTCAGCTGGACAAAGGAACTTTCACTTTAAGGATGAGATAGCCATAAATGTTTGCTAGGAGATCTGTTCTGAAAGGGGCACTTGCAGACTTACATTTTCCTTGAAGGGTGCTCATATGGACATACCCGAAACCATCTGGACCCTCTTTGTGGTGATGCTTGCATACTTCGTCTTCTAAGGAAGCAGAATTACTTATACAAGTGTTATTCCCAGTGTGTTCCCTTCACTCTCTGCAAAAACAGGCATCACATCACTTTCTCACTCCACTCCAATTTCTATCTCCTTGGAAAATGAGCAATCTGAGCTGATTGGGGCCGGAGGGGAAAGCTCCTGATTTAGCAAGTGTTAGTGGGGTAAGAAGGGGCCCCATTGGACTCGAGATGTTTACTCTTAAAGGGTTGGTTCCCAAGGAGTTGGAGAGATAGTTCTTGGGCTTCAGTCAAAGAAAAGAATAACACAGCTGCCCTCAGCAAGGGGGAATTCCAGCATAATGGATTGGCAATGGAAACATTTTAAACCAATATAAATATAATAGCCACCCACTGAGAGGCAATTTACATGCACCAGGCCAGCCTTGCAGTGGTGTGCTTGGCCAGTGTAATCCACCCAGGAGTATTTTATGAGGCTTGGTACAAGGAAGATGGGTGGGGAGAGAATGGAGAGTAGGGGGGAATAGGCCAGTCCAAGTGGGAGACTCGAAGGAGAACACCTGTATAGGGGTCACTTCTGCTTTTTGGGCCGCATAAGCAATGCCATCTGTTCTGGCTCCTTCCTTTTTAAAATTTTACTTTATTGAAGAACAGTTGATTTACACTGTCGTGTTAGTTTCAGGTGTACAGCACAGTGATTCAGTTTTACACACACACACACACTCACACACACATTCTTTTTCAGATTATTTTCCCTTATAGGTATTGCAAAATATTGAGTATCATTCCCTGTGCTATACACTAGGTCCTCGTTATTTATCTATTTTATGTATAGTAGTGTGTATCGGTTAATCCCAACCTCCTAATTTATCCCTTCCCCCCCCCCCCGCCCCCTTGGTAACCATAAGTTTGCTTTCTATGTCTGTGGATCTATTTCTGTTTTCCTTCTTCAAGAAGTATTATTTTTAAGTGCCAGGCTGGCCTTGGTTTTAATTCTGGTTGTGCCCCTAAGTGGCTGAATGGCTCTGGATATGTAATTTCCCCAGTCTGCTTCAATAAAAGTGTGACAGGGTCTGGACGCTGGAGCCAGTCTCTCTAGGATCCATCCAAGCACTTCTCATGGTGGCTGTGCTGTGTGGCCCCGGGCAAGTTTCTTAACCTTTCTAAGCCTTACTTTGATCATCCATAAAATAGGGACAGTAATAATATTTTCATCATATGCTTCTTATGAGTATTAAAAGAGAAATCTATGTAAAAGCACTTTCCTCACACCCAGCCCATGGCAGGTGCTCATTAACTTAACACTCATCATCAGAAACTTATTAGGTCTCTCCCTACTCCTAGCGTCTATGATTTCTATAATGTTTTGTCATTTCTAATTTATAGGCAAGTTTTACCACCTAAAGGAAATTTCTTTTCTGAGGAGTCTACTTGATAGTTATATTTTCTGGCTTTATATTTCTAGAAAGAAAATGGATGTTTATAGCTTTAATTCTAAACCATTAAACATTGATGCAGAAAATCTCCCTTTTGCCCATCATACATTTTAGCAGATTTGCAGAGGTGAAGAATTCTCCAGATTTGTTTACGACTCTCCTCACTTTTCAGAAGCTTTTCAGAGCAGTGGTCATGTCTTGCTCATGCGTGAAGGCGTGAGTTTCCAAAAGTTAAGATGTGTTCATCAGGCAGTTCTGTGGGTGGATCTCCATAAACTAGGAGCTGGAAAAGAAATCTGTCATTAAATTTAAGAATTATCTTACCTAAACTACTACTCAGTCAGTTAACAGCTAAAGAGGAGTGAGTATAATGTATTTTCATAACTGTCCTCAGTATCACAGTGTATGGGGGGAAATGAGAAGATGGACACTGGAAACTTGATCTCACACAGCCTAGAGCAACAGGTACATGATTTATGTTTTGCTTCCCAGAACGAAATGAGACAGAGATGCATTACTGTGTGTAGTGCAGGACATGATGTAAAACTGAAAAGAGTATATGTTTTTTTTAAAGATGGAAGCTCTGCATAGATTCCAGTAGTTCATTTTATAAGTTTTAATAAACGGCAGAAGTTTATTTCATTCCATTTGCATTATAAAATAGGAAAAGTTTATTTTAAAAATGAACTTTGTAAAATGTTTTTTACTATTATATGCATAATAAAATATTACCAATATGAAATCCCTAGGGCATGTATTTCTTTTTTTTATAAATTTATTTATTTATTTTTGGCTGCGTTGGGTCTTTGCTGCTGCGCACGGGATTTCTCTGGCTGCGGTGAGTGGGGGCTACTCTTCGTTGCAATGTGAGGGTTTCTCACTGCCGGGCCTTCTCTTGCTGCAGAGCACAGGCTCTAGGCGCGTGGGCTTCAGTAGATGTGGCACATGGGCTTCAGAAGTTGTGGCTCGCGGGCTCTAGAGCGCAGGCTCAGTAGTTGTGGCGCATGGGCTTAGTTGCTCAGCGGCATGTGGGATCTTCTTGGGCCAGGACTCGAACCCGTGTCCCCTGAATTGACAGGCAGATTCTTAACCACTGCGCCACCAGGGAAGTCCCATACGGCATGTATTTCTAATGTCGCTTAATACAGATTTTCATTTTCGTAAACAAAGTGATGCTAGATTAAGATTAGTGCAGCCTAATCTCTTAAAAAGCCATTTTGGGTGTGGTGTTTGCCGTTTAGCATCCAGGGCATAAATAATGCTATTCATTTACTGTGTTAATCACACATTTTGGTGGCGTCTAATGAGCACCTCAGAACCCTGGTCATCTTCAGCATCTTTTGGGAGAGCGTGACCAGTTATTTTTAAATGATCTTCCTCCATGGCATTTATTCTTCATGTTTGCGTGGAAGTGGCATGTAACTAGGAAGGAAATTATAATGTATGTTAAATACCACCTTTACTGATGTGAATTAATTTCCAGTTAATGAAAATTTGCTACTAAATAAGCTTCTTCCTTCTGTGAGTAGTAATAACTGTCTGTTTTGAAGGGACAGCCCCTTATCCATTTGTACACAAGATCTGATATTTCTGGAGATGAGAAGAAAACATTGAAGGAGCTCCAAGCCCACACGATGCTCATGGATATATTTTATTTAAAATGTGAAACCCAAATCCCCACTATGTAACGTGTGCACGTGTGTGGTGTATATTTATTTCAGGGCTGTTTATGAAAAGTATTACTTTGTAAAACTCCATTAAGCAATTGGAAGTATCAGGCAAACACTTTACCGTTTTCTCACAAAGAATCTCAGAAGCCCTGTAAAGTTCTCTGTCTATAAATCGTAGTCGGAGTCCCTACAGTGCTTACATCCGTATCTGTGGGAGAGACACTCGACCAAATTTTCATTTCAGCACCGTGATCAGAGGAGGGAATCACACTCTGAAAGTGTGTCTGTGGAGGTGAAGGGAAGCAGTCATATACCCTGAAAACTAGAGCTCTTACTCCTGTAAAGACAATGAGTTGGTGAAGGTGAAAACCTTTCCATAAAGGTGCTTTTACTTTCCTTTGACTTTACAGTCTGAAAACAAGAAAAGCAACCCTTTATTATGTGTAATTCAGGCAAATTATACGAAAATGTTTATAGGACGTAAGTGAACAGTAAAGTACTTTCAAGTGACCCAGTTGAGAAGATTGTAACCTTTCTAAACATGTGTAATATTTTAGGGAACTGACCAATTAAAATGAAGGCTTGGTTACAAGGGAAATTCCTGACTAAGCCTCTAAATTATTCATTACAATACTAGTGTCACGAATTTGGAGAGAATATGAATAGATTCACTTCTAGTTTTAGCTTTACAGATACATTTCAGTGTAATTTTTCACATTTTTGGGTCTCTGCTTTATCCACTAAATGCCATGTTGTCTTACTCATTAAAAGAGATGTTTGTTTAGGTTAACAATCTGTAAAGCAGTACTAGTCCCATATCAATACCTATGAACTTATGAAAGTCTAGGTTGGGACACTATTCGTGCATTGTTACCTCAGTACCTTATAGAAATTTAAAGAGAAGTGTAATCCTTATTTTAAAGTCAGAGTGATCTGGGCTACAGAAATGAAGAGGTTAAAAGTGGTCCAGATGTGACATGACTACAGTATTTACCATCATCTTGGTAACTGACAGATGACTGACAGCAACACTTGACAATGACATGATTTCCCTAATGTGTTGATAAGAGGTGAAAGGAGTAATTTTGAATAAAAAAAGGCTTTCTGGGTTTCTAATACCTGCATGCTAGAACTAATCAGAAAATGCTGTTACTGCAACTTTTATTGAAAGAAAATTAACAAAATGCTAGGGTGAAGAATCATTGTCTTGGGAGATGTTTTAAATTATTTTATCTCTATTTATTTTATTCTACTCTGCATTCTTTATCATTTACTCTTTAAACCAAAAATAATTGTAACCAAAAAGTAATACAAATAAAAATGCAAGATGACAAGAAACTTTCTAAAGGAGGAAGAAAACCAAGTACATGTCAGCAGGCTCTTGGTATAAGTGAATTACTATAGTTGGGCACGCAAAATGGCTCTAAGTTTTTTAGCAGGCAAAGCAAGAAGGTAAACACATTGGTTTACACATTTTCTTTTTTTCTTGTCTGACAGAAGAAAACAAACACATTCATGTCTAGAAACAAACCTTTCCCTGAGACCAAATTTTAGGAGAAATTTATCATGAGGTTCCTTGTGTAAGAGGTGCTGAATAAGGAAGCGGACAACATCTGAAAGAAACAAAAAGACTGTTGAAATGGACCGTTCTGATATTGATTCACTTTACAGGCTGAGAACATAACATTCAATTGTGCTCAGAGAAGGCCTTTCTGCAGGGGATAAAAGGAAATAGCCAAGGTTTTCCACTTCCTGATGATTAAGCTTGATAGTGAGAGAAACGCCTGGAGACCGGGAGAAGGGAGAGTTAAGATGCCCATTATCCTGCCTCCAATGTCATAAGTCTTAGGAGAGCCTTTGGTCTGTGTTGGGTGTCAGTTAACTCATGACTGAATCCTCACAGGTTCCTGCAGTGCAGATCATCTACCTTGTGTGCTAAAGTGAAAAACTTATAGTTAAGAAGGAAAAGTGGTTCCCAAATTGACAAGGTTTAAGAGAGAAACTCATATTCTTACCCAGACAGAAGGTCAACTTGATTCATCTTCAGTTGTGGGAACAGGGTTACCTAAAAGAGGTGCCAATCTTTTTCAGAAAGAGGGGTGTTTTATCTCGTAAACCATTACAAAGAGTATTTGGGCAAACCTCTATGTTCAGTGCTGCATTGTGGAGACAAGATGACTTTGGGATGAAACATATTTATGGCAAGTGTTATCAAAGACTCTCTAGACTGCTGGGAGTGAACAGCCTTTTCATGATCCTTGTAGGATGTCTGATTTTAGGTAAATTATTCACATAAGTGATGGAGGACATGCAATCAACTGTAGATTTTATTCCACCTGTGCTGATCATTGAAGGCTAGTGGACAAACAGTTGACGTCTTTGAAGTTAGGGAAACTTTGGAATCCTGGCCCCTACCTCTCCCAAGTTTTCTGATGGAATGCAATTTCATCTCCCTAAACTTCAGCTATTTTTATGTAAAATGCAGAATTATTTTGAAGTTTGAGACGACGAAATATGTATAGAGATTGACCGTATTTAACAATTTCTATTTCCCACATCCCACATCTTATTTGGCAAGTACCAGTTAATTTGCTTCTAAAGACCACGGCAGTCAGGCTGAGAAAATAAAATATCAGCACAGCGGGTCACTTTCCCTCCCTCCACTCCATCCCTTCAAAGTGCTGGTTGTGTATTGAAAAGACTCATACAAATGGATTATCTTTATCATATGGTATGTGCTGAAACCATAGAAGAAGCTAATGTTTCTCAAAGTGTAGATCCTGAATCAACCACCTCAGAATCACTGAAGGTGTGTGTCTCCTACCCTGTCACTAGGTCAGACCTACAAATTTTATATCTCTGGTTACCAGAAATCTGCATCCTTAAACAGGTACCCTAGAACTTGTTAATATCTATAGTTAGCTATGAGATGTCTTTTTTTTTTAGATGTCTTAATTCCAACTCCAGAGAGTAAACTCTGCTCTACAGGGCAATAGATTTGATCATCTTAGTCTCCTCCTCACTGTTATCATAGCAACCCACATCCCATAATATGCACTGGGAACATTATCAAGAGACAGGAGGATTATGCCTGTATATGTCATCTTCAATCTTAATATGGAAGATTGTGTTTTCCAAACATTACACACCAGTATCTCCCATCCACATACTTTCATAACAGTATGATGTTGGCATTGCTCCACCAAAAGCTGGGTCCTTTGTGCCTTCCCCTTTGAACCTGAGAGGCCTGTTACTACAGCTGAAATGGGGCGGAGTTCTGAAGTGATCATAAAAGGCATTATTGCTTCTACGTCTTCCTCTTAGTATGCCTGCCCTTAGAACCCAGCCTCCATGCTGTGAGGAAGTCACTTGGAAAGGCCATCTAAAGGTGCTCTGACCACAGCCTCAGGTAAAATTCCAGTTGACCAGCCATGTAAATGAGTAGGCCTTCATTTATTTCCAGCCCCCGGTCTTCAAGCCACACACTGGACGCTAAGTAAAGTAGAGTGTGTAAAAAAAAATAAATTTCAGATTCCAGCAAAATAAATATTGTCATTGTGTTAAGCCTCTGCTAAGATTTGGAGTAGTTTGCTATGCAGCACTACTTAAAGGGAATACCCAACTTGTCGATGACTGCTTTAGGACTTTATTGTGGATATCTGGTATATTCTAAGCTGTGGTCAGTTCACTTAGTCAGTGTATGAAATTTCTACTGTAAGTTCAGGTTTTCACAAAGGCCAGATTGGGCAAATAACATTACATGGCTTCTCTGTAACCAGTATGGGAAGATGACTATATACTTCACTCATGAAAGGAAACTGTTAAACTGTGTAAAATAAAAAGGAGTATAGGGCTGAATGTCACTAGTCAAGGGTTAGGGAACTACGTTAAATAGTTGAAAAAGGTATTATAATATCTGAATAAATGAGAGAGAAATGCAAGATAAATTGGTGAGAACAGTTTGCCTAAGTGAAGCTGACCCCAGTTCCATTTGAGAGGCTCTCCTTCTCTTGAAAGAAAAGCAAAGTGTTATTCTAAGGCCTAGGGAAGTCCATAACTGGGTCTGAGATTTCCTGCCCTTCAGGATCTCACATTCCAGTGGACGAGATATATAGGCACATGCATGCATATTTCTAAGAGAGCTCATATTTATGGAGGTCGTAACATAGGTATGAGAATAGGGAAGAAAGATTCATGCCAACAATGCAGATCAGTTTTGCGAAGTTTGGATGCGATTTGACAAGATGATACTTTGTGAAGAGAGAAGGATGTGTCATTGAAGGTAGTTCCAACTTGAGAAATAGGGGGAAAGCAAAAGAATGCAGGTCATGCTTAAGGAACATTTATTATCATTATGACCTGGAATGGATTGGCCAGTTAGAAGATAGAATTGTAGGAAGAGGTCAAGGTCTTTACTGAGCTAAACAAATGGACTTTGTTTTGCATGGGGAAGTCAAAGGTTTTAGAAAGTAGAAGAAGGAAATAAATTTGTTTAATGATAATAACCAAGCTAGTGTTGCAAAATATGCATTAGAAAATGCTGAGGAAGGAAAACTTGTTGAGAAACTCTTGAAATACCTGCATTACTATGAGCCTAAGTTAGGACAGTGGCCAGTAGAGGAACACAAAGAATGGAATAGTGGCCAGCAGGAGAATGCAAAGAATAAAATAGATGCTAAATATTTCCAGGGAGTAGATCTGATGGGGTCTGATGATTGATGGCCAGTCAGTGTTCAGTTTGTGGGAAAAGAGGGAATGGAAGGGCAAAATGACACCATTAACACAAAGAGCTGCTAGCTGTGTGTCCTTGTTTGTTTGTGTATGTAGGATATGGGCTGCGTGGGTATCTCCCTCACTAGCATTTAAGCTACTTAAGGGCAGCATCCTTAGCACCTTCTGTATTATCATACAAAGTCTTGTCTTTTTTTTTTTTTTTTTTTTTTTTGCGGTACGCGGGACTCGCACTGTTGTGGCCTCTCCCGTTGCGGAGCACAGGCTCCAGACGCGCAGGCTCAGTGGCCATGGCTCACGGGCCCAGCCGCTCCGCGGCATATGGGATCCTCCCGGACCGGGGCACGAACCCGTGTCCCCTGCATTGGCAGGCGGACTCTCAACCACTGTGCCACCAGGGAAGGCCCATACAATGTCTTAGTAACTAATTGCTGAAATTAATTTAAATGATGTAGAAAGGGAAGGAAGACTGAATAACAGGACCATTATGGAAAGATAATGATGTACCAGGAGTTTTATGTGCCAGGAGCCTTACACATATATGAAATTTAATCTTTCCAACAATGCTATGAAGTAGGAATGATTATCCCTACTTTATAGGTGAGGAAACTAACAGTAACATGTCTAATAAGTAGGTAGTACTTAGCAGGACTGGCAATGGCATCCCAGTTTATCTGGCTGCATAGATTAGGTCTTTTCACCCCTAACATGAAGACTTCTCTGCAAAACGATCCGTCTCTGGTCATTTCCCAACATCCATTTCCTGCAGGCTCACACATACACACAAACTGAATGTTCAAGATTAAGCGTAACTTGGATTTAACATCATTACTCTCTCTCCAGTCATGAAGTTACCTATCGTGTTGCCTCGTGGTGGGTGACACTAGGGCAGAGAGATTTCATAGATTACAATTACTTCCATGTGCATTTGATTTTCAACCAATCCTATAAAAGATTTCACTATCACTCTGAGAATTGATGCACAGCGGAAGGCATACCAAATATTACAACATATATTAACCTAGTATTTGAGAAAGTCTGAGACTCTCCAAGAGAATATGCACCCCAAAACAGGTACTTAATAAATTAAATGAACTTTTCGACAACAAAGGGGACACAACTGTATCTGCCTGGATTTGTGAAAATAACAGAAGAATATTGAATAGATATTATTTTATAAATGCCAAAAGGAAAAATAAAACACTAAAGAATGTGGCTTGGGTGTTTAGAATTATAAATATCTCTGTTTTTCATAAATTGTCATGCCTCAAAATATGCTAGGTGTGTATTTTGTGGACAGACAACTGGAAGGTATATTTATAGTTTTCTCAGGTCAGAAAAATCACAGGGAGCATTACAGACTGTTTACTAATTTAGTTAAAGACATAAGTGTGCCTGGTAGGTGTAAACTTCAGCATATTCTAAATAGAATCCCAGATTTGTAACACCCTTTGGGTAAAATCAGACAAGTTGCGTGCCTGGAAATGGGGCGTAACAATTCAATATTGCTTTCTAATATCCGTCTTTAAAATTCTTTATTGAAACTTTGATACTATTTTTTCTAGTCAGGTCAGTAATGAGTATACATCAAAAATGCATTTCCCTGGGGAACGTGATATATATGTATATACAACCTTATTATTGCCGTAGAAGTCCAAAATTTTTCACACTAGCCCGTAAAAGATATCTTATTTATGGATGGATTTATATAGGTCTATGAAAAAGATAACCATTTTTTCTACAATGACCAGCTTTACCACGTTTTAGAACATACCGTAACAGATATTACTCTGAAAACATTTATTAAGCACATGAGTATTTAGAGATGCTTCAATGTAATGTAGTACACCGTTATGTTTATAGTATTTCACATCTATCATATTTTCGAAGTTTGATTCTTCAGATATAAGCAATAACAGTGTTGTTTTATTATTTATTATAAAAAATTATTATGTATTATTATTTATTATTTTTAAGGAGTGACTTCATTATAATACAACAAATAGAGCTAATGTACAAGCTTAGGACAAAGGGGAGACTATAAATGTGTTAATGCTTTTTTACAGAAAAGGTTGTTTTTGGCTTGAATAATCAGGCTATTGATAACTCCTTATTATCTGGGGGAAAATATGAGCTTTTATTAGCATTTGTTTCACAAACTTTTTATGATGTCTTTTCTTGTTTCAGGCATTTTAATTACAGATCACGTTACCTTTAAATCCAAAGTGGATTTACATAAAAGGAAATATAAACTAAGTCACTCTATCTTTTCTCGAGGATATTAAGCTTGCCATTATTCAAGTACTATATTTTAATTGCTTTAGGAAACATTAAAATTCTTTAGGGGATATTTTCATTGACTTGGAGTGCATAAGAAAATTAGTGATTCGTGCAAAACCTAAAAATTATAAGTGAAATTTAATTATTATTTATTAAAAAATAGAAGTTGATAGCTTCTCCAATTTTACTAGATTTAGTCATTTTGGGGATTCCAGGACTTTTCTTTTTTAAACAAAATTATATACATAAAGACATTTAATACTCGAGGAAGATAAATTGATATAATGAGAAAGTACTAGTAGTTTTTCTATCAGTTTTTTTTCTGTGATCTAAAGCTAGATTGTGATTTAAGACACCCATAGTAAACTATGAGGAACAGTTATTTTCCTTTGTTGTTTTGTTTGGTTTTTTTTTGTGGTACGCGGGCCTCTCACTGCTGCGGCCTCTCCCGTTGCGGAGCACAGGCTCCGGACGCGCAGGCTCAGCGGCCATGGCTCACGGGCCCAGCAGCTCCACGGCATGTGGGATCTTCCCGGACCGGGGCACGAACCCGTGTCGCCTGCATTGGCAGGCGGACTCTCAACCACTTGCGCCACCAGGGAAGCCCTATTTTCCTTTGTTTTTGGTCTATGAATTTAGTTATGATACATACCTTAAAGTTTTATATGTTGATTAAATAAAATGTTGAAGATACAGAAAACTAAAAAAAAATAGTGTATGTGTGTACATATATATTCACAATATATAACATAGAGAGTAGTATATTTTAGATAAAAATAAATATATTCATCTATAATGTATAGTATATAAAATAATATATATTAATATGTAATATATAGTACATATATATCTGTGAATTTTAAAAACTATATTATTATGTGTGTATGTACAGATAAATATACAGAGGAAAAATGGCAAGGGGCTTTCGGGGACAAATCATATGACTAGTGTTAGAATATTTTAATTCATTTATCTTGTATATAAAAGATATACTAAGAAATTTTGATGTAAGGCTATTTGTTAGGTAACGATGTGAAATTTAAAGCCACACTGACCTAGATGAATCCCAAATCTACATTTTCATAGCTATATGACCTTGGGATATATGCTTGATTCCTAAACTCAGATTCCTTATTTGTAGAAAAGCGTTAAGACTGATACCTTACAGGATTGTTGTGAAAATTAAAAGTAAGCTAGTGAATATAAAATGTTTGGCAGAATAGCTATCACATAATAAGTAGCCAGTTAACAGTAGCTGTTTTATTTATATAAAAAGTCTTAATTTTAATAAAATATTTCTCGATTAAGACATCATTTTACGTCAATTTTACTGATCAAGTGTGGAAAGAACCTTAGGAATAAGCCAGTGCAGACGTTGCCATTATAGAAAAATAAAACTTCGCGAAGTTGGGGCAGCCCTTTCCTGAGGTGCTAGAATAGGTTAGTGGTAAAATCAGCCTTGGAACCCAGCTTTCCTGATGCTGAATCCAGTGGGGCGCCCTCTACTGTTGCGACTCTGTGGGGCAAGTAAGTAACATTTCTGTCAGTTCAGAACCAATTGAAACACAAGAGGACAGAGAAAGAATTGATTGGAGGATTTGGCTATTATTTCATCCCTGAGTGAGATTGGTTCACCCACCCAGTCACAGGCAGCGCTGGAAAACAAGCAACCTCCCAAAACAAGGCATTGCCTTCTCTGTGATCCTAGGGTACAGAGGAGAGGAAAGGGTCAGCTTCACAAGGAAGGGCTGCCAAAAAGAAAAGAAATAAAAAAGGAAAAAAACCAAGAAAACAACCCTGATGGGCCAGAACTGAGCAGGCTCAAAGTCTTCTCCCCAGATTTACCACTCACATAAATAAGTGAGAAGTGGTGATAAAGACTGACTCCTGGAAATCTCTCCTCAAGGAAACAGAAGGGAAAGAAAAAGGGACAATCTCTATGACATACTAAACATCCAGGAATTAAATCTTATTCTATGTTCATGTACAGTAATGATCAATAAGAGCCTATTTTATAGTATCTTTAAGACAAAGAGATTTTGCTAGTTCTCTTGCAATTTCTCCTTCCATTCCATTTTATATCTAACAGCCATGTCCAGCCATAATCCAAATGTGTGAATAATAAAACTGTGCACTCTTTTACTCCAAACTTCATTGCATTTGAGAAGACTTGGCTTGCTCCAGCCTTTTGTTCCTCATTGTCAAACTGTCTTAATCTTTTAGCTTGCTCTGTGAAGGCCCCATTTTAAAACCTGATCTTAGTGGCTTTTCTCCAACTTTTTCTCTTATGAGGTTTATCAAAACTTTCTTGAAATATAACTCGATACCTCAAGAACCCAATAAAGTCCCCAGGGCAGGATTCATGGCAGAAAAACTGTGTGCTCTACGTAGTTATTTTGATTAATTAAAATTATATTTAAAATAAATTTAAAATAGTGACATGGAAAGCAAAATATATCAGTTTAGAACGAATGTCATTCATTTTTAATGAATGGTTTAATAAGTCACATGATCTGAATGTACTAATGGTAAGGAAATGAAATATAATGTTATAGAAGCTTGCTAATTTGCAATAACAATGAGAGATACACTATAGGTTATTGTATTTTGTGGATTAGCAAGAATGTGAAAACACAGGATGTGAAATTAGAGATATCAAATATTCTGCATTTAACTTGAAGGACTGTTTTACTAATACTTCATAATGTACTGGTAAATGCATTATGCACTTGATAAAATTTAGGAAATTTTCTCAATAGAATTTTCTGTTGGGTATTACATTTTTGCTGACAGTTAGGGTAGACTGCCGAGATCTTTCTGTGAAAGTTATGAAGATTACTAGATTATTAAAAAGAGATATTGATATTCCATGGCAGTTGTTATTTCTTCTTGATAGGTTTCACATTAGAGGCTGGTATTTTTTATGTAATATTTACTATTATAAACAAATCAGCAACTTTTCCCAGACTTTTCTATTTAGCACTCCAGAATGAAAGCAATGGGTACATTAAAATTCAAAATGAAAAAAAATCCCTTTTTTTCCCACATATGAGACCTCAATTTGAGTGAATATTATTGACCTGAATTGAATATTCCTGGAGGGCTTGCTATATTTGAGCTTAATAATCAATTGATAGACTTTGTACTTTAAAAAGTAATTGACCCTCACCCAGACACTGATACTCATCACTTCCTTTGTTTATTTTCTTCCATGTTTATTTCTATCTCCCCTTCTCTGCTTCAAGGGCCACATGGGCACATGCCTTCCAGGTTTGAGCTCCATTGGATCCCCTAGATCTTGCATGGTACCTGAGATGTACAAGTTCTTAATGATCATTTGCCAAATGAAAGGACAGATTCAGACCAGCTGGACTTCGTGCACACACACACACACACACACACACACACACACACACACACACATACACACACAGAGTTCACTATAAAACCAGCCCTTTCATTTGCATGTATTGTTAGAACTGAGCCTTTATACTACTGAGGGTTTGCTCTCTGAGCGATTGGGTTGGGGGAGCCCTGAGCCCCTATGCTGACACATAGGCCCTGCAATTGTCTAGACTTGTGAATGTACAAATCTTAGGGCACGTAACTATAAAGGGGAAAAAAACCCAATTGAATTGGAAAAGTTTTATTTTTCTCACCTCTTAGCAAACATTTGCTTCTCCATTCAACAAAGTTAAGAATACCAGCAAAAGGTTTAGAGCTTTGTCATGTTGGGACAAAGCTAGAACAGGTGGGCAGGAGTTGGCAAACTGTAGGCCACTGGCCAGATCCTGTCCATGAACTAAGGATGTTTTAAAAGATATTCTTTAAAAAAAGGAAAAGAAGAATATAACACAGAGAACATATGTGGCCCACCAAGCCTAAGATATTTACTATCTGACTCTTTATAGAAAAAGTTTTTGGCCCCTGAGCTAGGGAATAGCAACATTTATAGTACCTATCAATTCACTAAATGATGCCATTTGACAACCAAAGTAAAATGAGTAGCAGTAATAACATATTTTAGTATTTATAAATAGTTAAATTGTTTACTGTGAAATTAATTATAACCCTAAGTATGCTTTATACGTAGTCTTCATTAAGTTTTACTTGTTTAGTTTGAATTGGCCTTGGTTTCTTAATTCTGGCAATAAGAATGAGTCATGGACCAATAGGAGAACTATAACATTTTTCATCCCCATTTAAAATCAATATCAGCAAAAATGTATCTCTCTGACTTAACATTATAAACGAGAAAAATGTTATTGCGTATATCATTTATTTAACTTATTTTTCTTTCTTTAAAAATCAATGTTTATCATAGAAAGATGTATTATACAAATATCCTGGATGCCATTAAAAACAAGAGGATATTAATAAAACAAATAAATGAGAGAACAAGAGAAAGGGAGATGACAACATGTGATTGGTATTTTGGGTTTAATTTGTAACTTATTTTATAATATGAGACTTGCAGAGAGAATAAATTTAACTGGTTTCCTATAGATTTCCAGAAGTGCTGACCAAATGTCTTTGAGCCCTGGAAAACTTCCATTTCAAGAAAACATACTTTTCATCTTGTTCAACTTGAAGGGTTGCTTCTACCACACCAGTATATTTGCTTTATGTATTTCCAGTAAAAAGAAATGACAGGTCTGTATCCTCAAGACCTAGTCCTGATGAGGTTTAAAATGGCCATTTCGATGCCCTAATAGCGACGTGTAGTGATCGGAGTACATGAAAAGTGGCAGAGTTTGAATATACAGTACACAGTGTTTTCTCATTACAGAATTTTTGTCACAAGCTATAGATATTTAGCTCTTTAGGGGCTGGCAGGCTGGCCATTTATACGAAAATGGAGAGCAGCCCAGCCAGAAAGAGTTCTGGAAGCAGGCTTGCCTCATGAGACCAGTTGTTTGGTTAAGCAAGCTTTTCACAATCCTGGGGACCGCATATTTGCATTACTAATAGCCCTATTTTTAAGGGCACTGGCATTTTAGGTGGATCGAATGACAATTAATGTTTTTCTCTATTTCAGCTGTACAAATTGACTCATACTAAGTAAAGACCACACCTGTTTTTCCACATATCAGTTTCAAAGTGTTTATTTGTGAATGATATTTAAAAGGCAAATGTGTGACTGAAATAGGAAATCTTATACGAGTGTCCTTAGCCTTGGAATCCTGACTTTGGCACTACTATTAGCTACATACTCTTAGCAAGTTACTCAGCCTTTTTTAGCATCAGTTTCCTAATCTTTGAAATTGTTATCATAATACTTATTTCCTGCCGCATTAATCAGTTAGGATAAACATTTACTGAGGGCATACTGTGAGCCAGGAACTCTTCCAGGCACTGGGATGTGATGGTGAAGAGGACAAATCCCTGACCTTGTGCAGGAATTGAGGCTGTAGTACTCAGCTGTCAATAAATGAATGTGAAATTGGAGCAACAGAGTAAGCCCTCATTAATCATGAGAATTATAATGCTCTAATTCTTCTGCTGTCTGCCTCCTCTGCTAGACTGATATCTCCTGATGGCAGGGTTTCACACTTCATTTGTCCCACCCTGCTCTTTAATAAGTAACTATTCAATTAAATAGATAGGTTTTGCCTTTTAGATCTATATGGCAGCTTGATTGTGGTGAATCATCATTCTTGATTTCAGTCAGTTGTTCTACTACAGACACACACACACACACACACACACACACACACACACACAGATAGATACCATCTCTGGGATGGATCTGTAACTGGACCAGTTCCCGAGTCCTAAGGCGTAGAGGACAATGTGAGAGCTTGTAGACCTCAAGTTAATTTTCAATGACATGAATATTCACTGCTTTTTCTCATCTTTCCTGAAATGACTGTCGATTGCTCTAACAATCCCAGTGGAAGGTAATTCCCTCCCCTCTCAAGAAGTCATCAAAGCCCAGCTTCTCCCTGCTTTGACACCCTCTTACCCCTGGCTATTGTCCAAGGACTTTCTAATCATCCTGAATTCTATTATGAGAAATCCACATTTTGTGAGTTATTTATTTCTTTGCACTGAAATGCTGAACAATCCCTTGACTCTTAAATCTCTCACATTTCTAAAAGAATTGTAGATATATTCTCAAATATAATTTGCCTATAATTTTGGAGAAATCATGGAAAATCATAGGAAGAAGAGAATGCCCAAAAAATGAAAAATGATCAAGAATTATCTCATTAGAAAACATATAGAGATATGAATTCCAGAGAACACACTCCATAAAGGTTAATATTGATGTTTGTTAACGTTCTAGAGCAGAGGATGAAGTTGTAGGACTGTGAGACCTTAGAATAACATATATCGTTGATAGAAATAGTCATGAATACACTAAGAACAAGTGATCTCCTCCTAACCTCATTCTTTTTTTTGGTTGTATATTATTGACGCTCGTATTCAGAAACTGTTGATTTATAGAATGATGCTGATTTGGAGAGAACTTACTGATGAGTCAGATGGCCTTGGTTATTCTGTTCCATATTTGAAAAAAATATGTAGAGGAATATTTTTTAAAAAGTCTTGAAATGTCCAAGAATTATTCGAAGAGTTTCAAGTGGAGATAAATAAAATTCAGGGCTTTGAAAACATTGGATGAGAATATAGTGTGTTTTTCATATTTTTAGGTGACACAAAAGCGGGAACTATGTCCAATACAACAGATGATAACATTAAGATGTAAAATCATCCCAAAGGACTAAAGTAAGACTGTACAGATAATTGAAAGTTATGCATCTAGGTTAAAAAAAAAACATCAATCCCACAAGTCTCTAATGAGAGAAATTTGACAAGACATCAGTTAAGGTGAAAATGACTTGTGTTTTTCATTGACCCCAACAAAATGATGCAGCTGCTAGAAATTTTTAATATGATATTATGGTGAAGAATGGGATCAAGGTCAAATGAGGGAGTGGGTTGGTTAAACTCTTGCAGACGCAGTGAAATTCCAAAATAATCATGTTCAGTTGTGGTAACAATATTTCAGAAGGGGCATTATCATTATATTTGGAGTTTGTGGAGGAGCGAGAAAGAAATAATTTTCTGGTATAGAATAAGTTTTAAAATAAATAATTATGAGTATTTTTAAACAATAGAATTCTATAGTTATTTAAAAAACACTGCAGTGTTATTACAGGGAAAAAATCCAAATATTAATTTTTAAGTAACTTTAAGATAAACATTTACCTTGATGTGTGAAATATAGAATTACAATTTGAACAGTTTAGGTAAGCTGCAACAGTTTTGTTTTAAAAGGAGTTTTTCAAAATCTACAAATTCCATTGTTAAGGCTTTTGCTTGGGTAAAGGGAGAACCCAAACTGACGTATAGGCTTTTTCCTATTTGTCTATTTGCTTGTTTGCTTGCTTGCTTTTCTTCACTTACCTTTTGGTTTTAGCTTTTGATTTTAATGTGGACATTTTTTCCCCGCAAGCATTTCTAACCTAACTCTACCAGAAAATAGAGGTTTGCAACATTATTCCTATTCCCAGCAAACAAAAATTTGCTTCTACAACGGCTACAAATTAATCAAGCAATACAGAGTCAAATAAACCTTTTATCGTCCTTATTATTTTGTCGCCACAGGCTTTGAATGCTATCATGTAACAGTATTGAATGCTATCATGTAACCGTCGCAATTATATAAGTAATAAAAAGATGGTTCCCTTTGAATGTTATGTATATAAAAATTTCAAGGTAATTCTGCTTACCTTTATATACATATATAAAAAGTTTATGGATATATATATATACACACATGAATAATTCAAATCATATAATAACACTATTGAGCTGATGTTAAGTATATTAAACTTTCAGGAAAAAATAAAATTTTCAAGCAGTGATTAAAGTATACGATAGATATGAACTAACCAATGGAGTAAAAGACAGATACTATACAGACACGGTATCTCAGGTTGAAAGGTGGAATTTTTACAAATGAAATTTCCATGATTTAAGACAACAGACTTGAGGAATTTTAAGCTTTTTCGATCATGAAAGACTTTAGAAAACAGTTCCAAACTATACAAATGTAAATAAGCTTAATATTAACAAAATTTATGTCATTTTCCATTGAAATAGCAACATTTTTAAGCAAAGAAGGGGGGGAAACAATCTGTTCAGAACTAAAAGAAACAATCAGATAAATTTATGAGACATTAAATCAAGATCTCTTGAGAGGTTCTTTTGTCCTCCTGACACCAGCCAATTCTGACACCAACTGAGTGTTCTACAATTCAATTCTAAGGCTAACTACTCGTAGTTAGCGTCAGACTCCACAGGTTTAAGGGCTCAGTCCCACAAGACCACCCTCACTTCAGACACCAGTTGTTAAGTATGAAGTCCCAGGTTACCTGTAATTCTGTCCAGCTTGGCCACAATGTCAGGGGTTCCTATATCACCTTTCAGTTTTGGTAATTTGCTAGGATGGCTTGAAAAACTCAGGGAAACACTTAACTTATATGTATCAGTTTATTATAAAGGATACAGATGAACAGCCAGATGAAGAGG